>NC_051286.1:1295873-2013373 GCF_015220745.1 Sebastes umbrosus
CGCACGTCGGGGCACGTACATGTCTTCAGGGCAAGACTCTTATAAAACATGTCAAATTTGGGGAAGATTGGACAATGTATAGCCAATTTACAACAACTTCCTGTTTCCTATAGGGGGCGCTATGACTATCACGCATAATACCACATATATGTCTTCAGGCCTGGTCCATTATCCAGCTTGTGAAGTTTGGAGCAGATTGGATTATGTAAAGTCAAGTAACAACAGCCTCCTGTTTTTTGGCGAAGAAGCTTTTTCGCCGCCACGCCACGGTAACCTAGTTCGATAACTTTTTGATCTTTGAGTAAATTTTCATCCCAAAGGTCTTAAGATACTACTGACCAAATTTGAAGTTGATCGGGTTAAATCTCTAGGAGGAGTTCGTTAAAGTACAGCGCCTGGATATGGTAAAAAAACGCCATAAAATCCAATATGGCCGACTTCCGGTTGGGTTTACGGTATACCTCCAAGAGGCTTTTATTTACGTCTCATCATGGTACATATACCTACCAAATTTCGTAAATTTAGGAGAAACGTGTCGTCGGGGCTACTCAATAGGGGGCGCTAGCGAGCCAATTTGCCACACCCGAGCACGAAACCCATATCAGATATTTATTTCACGCACGTCTGACACGTGTGCAAAATTTCAAAAAAGGTTCATTATCCCAAGCACCTCGTTTTCACGCTCAAAGACATAATAGAATAATAAGAATAAGAATAATAATCATTTGAAATACAATAGGTCCTCGGACGACTTTGTCGGTGCTCGGGCCCTAATAATAAGAATAATAATCATTTGAAATACAATAGGTCCTCGGACCGACTTTGTCGGTGCTCGGGCCCTAATAATCATTTGAAATACAATAGGTCCTCGGACCGACTTTGTCGGTGCTCGGGCCCTAATAATAAGAATAATAATCATTTGAAATACAATAGGTCCTCGGACCGACTTTGTCGGTGCTCGGGCCCTAATAATCATTTGAAATACAATAGGTCCTCGGACCGACTTTGTCGGTGCTCGGGCCCTAATAATAAGAATAATAATCATTTGAAATACAATAGGTCCTCGGACCGACTTTGTCGGTGCTTGGGCCCTAATAACAAAATTAACATAAATAATACACAATAAATAGAATGACAATTTTTTTTTTAAATGTTTTTGAAATAATAGCAAGCTCTCCATAAGAATGATAATTATTTTTGATTTTTTTTTTGACGATAAAGATTTAAATTTAAAAGTCACCAGGTGTGTGAGCTGTGTGAGCCTTGCAGACTCGTGTCCACGTTCCCTTTGATTGTATCGTGGTTGGATCTCCATCATCCACAGTCTGATGTTACATAATGCTCCTTAAATGGGGACTCTCTGAACAGATGCCCTCTCGCTTCCCAACACTGCAGCAGCACATTTAAGGTGAATTAGATTCATGCAGGGCGGAGGATGGATGGATGGAGGGGGGGGGAGAGGGCCATTAGCCTCCCCTCTTCAGGCAGGGCGGGTCTGACATCAACACTGCAGTATTATTACTGCAAAGAGCTGCTGATGGAAAACACTTGGCCTGCTCCAACGGGCCATTTCCATAAACATTTACGCTGGAGGTGCAGGTAATAGGACGGAGCATCATTTCAGTGTTGGTGGAGGGAAACAGAGCAGATGAAGGATGCAAATCCCAGATGTGAGAGGAGAGAGCTGTTACAGCTCAGGAATGTGACACATTTTCACAGCTGCATGAGGATGCATTCACTGAATTCATGTAAAACATACACACTGATTCTTTGCTCCGGCTTCCTACTGACTCATTTCCATAAAGACCTCGCTGTTACAGAAAGTGGAAATTGATTTTCACCGAAAACATCAACAGTTTTCTTTCTTGTGAACAGGATGAAACCAAATCAAATCATGCAGGTTTTTCTCAGTTTGTATGTGAGCTGATTGATTTCCTCCAACATGCAGAGAGGTGACTTAAAGAGGGAGAGCGCCCTCACCTGGTGGCTCATCACCAGTATAACCAGTATGAAGCTTCCAGCCTCCCAGTGTGTGTGTGCGTGTGTGTGTGTGTGTTTGCTTTTATCATTTCCAATGCGTCTTATTCCAGCTGTTTCATAAGTAAAGCTACTAACATAAACTATAGAAGTATTTGAATATTATATACACTGTAATACCTACCACATGTATATAAAGCAACCTGTTATATGAATTCATTTCCATATCTATCCCAGTACTCTGCACCATTGCACTATTAATAATAACCAGTAATAATAACTTTATCTCTACAGCACTTTTTAAAAACAGAGATACAAAGTGCTGTACATACATAAAACAGGACAAAGCAACCAACAGACATGGTACTACGGGGGAAATTATGAATATGAATACAAAAACAATAAAAACAATTGAAATAACTAAAAAACAAAAATAAACAAATACAAAAGCATCAGAATCAGGAATGACAAGCAGCCGTGTAAAAGTGTGTTTTGAGGAGTGATTTAAAATGAGGCACCGTTTATCTCCTCTATATCTTATAAAGTTTATTTATTCTATATTGTCTCACTGTTTTTTATATATTTTTATATCTGTATATAGTAGATAAATGTTTATGTTTACCTTGTCCAGCTTTGTTTGTCTTTGTTTTAGCTGTATGTCTATTCAAGTACATTGACAGCAACAAAAAAACATAAGTGTTCACGTATTTGGCCAATAGAGCTGATTCTGATTCTGAATCTCGACGTGTTAAACATCAGTTTAGAGCATGAAAACAAATAAAAATAATAATAATAAAAAAGAAAACACCTCACATCTGGATGAATTCAGTGTCTTCTGCACTCAAACCATGACGTAAACTCATTCTGACCAACGGACACTTAATAAATCCTATTCTGTGATTAGATTAGATGTTTTTCCTGTCTCCTATGGTTATGTATTTATTGCTTTTGCTTTTAATTTCATGTTTTGTTTTATTTTGTTTTTCGGCAGCTGCTTTATAACTTTATATTTTTGTGTTTCGGTCTGACACTAACTAATACTTTCACTGTTGATTTATCTGCTGATCATTCTCTGGATTAACGGTTTGGTCCTTAAAATTTAAAATATGAAAGTGGTATAAGGTTGCTTGCTTTTGTCACTTCAAGACTAAAGATATTATCACATAAGATAAAGAAAAGCAAACAGCAGGAACCAGAGAATAATTGGCATTTTTGCTTAAAGTGATTTGTAGTGCTGATTATTTGTTTGTTTAGCGACTAAGATGAGATATAAGATATTCCTTTATTAGTTAATAGTGCAGAAACAAGAAGCAGCAGTAAAAAACTAATTGATTAACCAACTTATTGTTTCATTTCTAAAGTGTTTCATACAGACAACCTTTTTTGTTTGTTTGTTTTTTTGTTTAAATACTTTATTATAACCGAGAATCAGTCAGTATTAGACATGTTAAATAGCCAACAAATAAAACATGTATTCATAAAAATCTGTCAAAGCACATCTGATTCTTTCCAGGTGTTCACATCTGGATGCCACCTCCTCACAGTTTGACTGAATATTACATTATTTTAGCTGCTATAATAAATCAATACCTGTTGTGAGCAATTAAACCCAGAATCGTTAGCGCTCATAGTTTTTATACTGCAAGTATACTCGTATATACTTATAGCTCACTGTATAGTTTATGAAAGTACACTTTAACGTATACTCTCAGTAAACTAGAGGTTTAATAGTTTTTATACTGCTAGTATACTTGTATATATTTGTGACCACTTTATAGCAGAGATTGGGACTCGAGTCTGCGACTTGGACTTGAGTCGCACACAGTGACTTGAGACTCGTCTTATTATTATATTATTATTATCGTGAACGGAGAATCCAAAACCGCAGAAAATTCACATCTGTTTACAAACTCTCACACACTTTAACAAAGTAAGCACAACTACAAGCCAAGTTCACCTCTCTGTAGGCCTCTAAGGCAAGAATACTCCATTATACTTTTCTTAAGTACATCTCGATCAAAAGATTAAGTATAAGCCTTTAAGCCAAATATATTTAGACCTTTCTGTATACTCAGGATGAGCCAAGTTTACTTTTGTTAAGTATATCTCTAATAAGTAGTAAACTGAAAGTATACTCTTTTATTTTAAGTTAAAAAGACGTATACTAATATCACACTTGAATAAACTTCTTTTTGTTAAGAGCACACAGACATTAAATCTGAACCAAAGATAAAAAAGGTTCTGAGGCTGAATTTGGCTCAAAGACGCTGCAGCTCTCGCTTAAGTATTCAAACAACATTTAATCTCATTTAATCTGCGATCCAGGAGTTGATTGGTGTCGACGGCCACACACCCGGATCTCCAGCAGCCGCAGCAGCACGAGGACGGTTTCACACACCAGATATGAATCATCTGATTAATAAGAAGTTTCATAAAAGAGCTCGTCGAAGGAGAAAAGAAGGGATCTCTTTTCCCGCCGTGTCAGTCCAATTCAAACTGTACCGTAGCTTCATGCTAACAAAGCGGCCGGCTTTGATTAGCCGATCCCTTTAGCCTGCACATGAAAAGCTCAGCAGGACTCCTCACGGTATAATGCAGCAATTTGTGTCTCCAAGGTTGTGATGTGTCCTCGGCGGCTCGCAGAATGTCTTCACATCTGAGCCTCTATGAGTCGCTTTCTGCCCATTGTGCTGCCGGAAGAAAGAGACGCCGGGGTTCGGGTTTCATCCCTCCTATGAAACACACAGTTTACTTCTCCTTCATCCCTCCTGTGAAACACACAGTTTACTTCTCCTTCATCCCTCCTGTGAAACACACAGTTTACTTCTCCTTCATCCCTCCTTTTAGCTGAGCTTTTACACAACACTGTGATGTTGCTCTGTGGGAATGATTTCAGGTGCCATGTAGGGGGACGCTGTGACTGGTGCCATTTTGTTTTTGTTTGTTTTGTTTGTTTCTTTGAATCCTTCACTATCTAATTAGCTTAGTGGAAAAATACGTCCCTAAAACAACGTGTCACTCATAGTCACAAAGCCACAGTGAGTTATATGGAAAGCTGCGGCGGTCGCTCCTGAGTTTGGCGAGCTGCGGTAGCCGTTTAAAAGTGCGGCCAAGGAAACGGTCGTGGTTAAGTTTAGGCAACAAAACCACTTAGTTAGGTTTAGAAAAAACCTGATGGTTGGTCTTAAAATAAATATGTAATCGAAATAAAATATGTAGGTAAACAACGTAACGTTAGTACAGAAAACACGTCACAAAACGTCACTGATGAACTTCCAAATAACTCAACAACGAACAGCGGTCTCCTGGTTGAAGGTCCTGTGTTAAGCGGTCTTCCTCACTTTTTATTCTACGTCACTAGCTCTGAGCGTAGCATATTCACGCGAGTAGTCAGTACAGACTACATGGCGTACTAATGATACGTCAAAAGCAAGAACGGCGTTCTTATTGCATGCAAAATTACTTACAAATTGCTGTGCCATTCATACGCCATTTGGTGAGACGGGGCTGGTTGGAGACCAGCTGGTGAACATAGGTGGAAAAATACGTCTCTAAAACATCCTGTCATTCGTCGTATCAAAGCCACAGTGAATAACACCAACTCTGCAGCTCTTTGCAAGTCATTGATTTGGTTTTATGGCCAACAGCTTTACTGTTTTGGTTCAGTCTCACGGCTCTCATCAGCATCGTTTCCACCACCATGTCTCCTACAAAATTACATTCCCAACTAAACTGCATTCTCAATTATGTTTCAAGGGAAACATATTTTCTCCCGGATTATAGTCGCAGTTGTAAACAGTTTAAACGTTAATGGCAAATTCACACCAGAGCAGTGGCGAAGTGCGGCCTGCTGCTCCTGAGCTCAGTGAGCTGCCAGATGAAAAATTGGGTAAAGTTGAATTTTCAGCGGGGAATTGCAGCCAATCAGTAAACAGATCTTGTTACTCCTACATTACAAAGAATGTCTTCCCACCTGAAACACATTAATACGCTGCCTGGCTGCAGAAAAATGAAATTATTGCGGCGAGCTGCCTGGTGTGAATTTAATGGTTTTTGTTTGCATTTGGCGTTGTGCACCTGGAATGCTCAGAGGTCAGAAGTTGGAAATTTCAACTGGGAAAACTCCGATCTCTGAGTTGTCTGGAACGCTGCATTGGTGTTGCATGTTAGCATGATAACAAAGTCCAGCTGAGGCTGATGGAAACGTCATTAGTTTTGCAGGAATTTGGTCATAAATCAAAGTATTGGACACATTAAAATGTTGACCTGATGATGGTGCTAGAGTCATGAATAAAGTGGAGGATAACTAATGATTAGCCTGTAATTCATCTTGAGGGGAAAATTAATGTATGTACCAAATTTCATGGCGAACCATCCGGTAGTTTTGAGATATTTCACTCCGAAACCAAAAATATCAACCTCATGGTGGCGCTAGAGGAGAAGTCAGGGAACAAGTCATTAAAATTCACCCTCCGTACCAAATTTAATGGCAATTAGTTATCAAGATATTTCACTAAAAATCCCATATGTCAACCTCAGGGTGGCGCTAGGGAAGGTCAAGAGATCACTAAAGTCTGGAGATTTCATCCATCTGTACTAAATGTTAAGATAATCCATCCAATAGTTGTCGAGATATTCCAGTCAGTCCCGAACACCCGTCAATCAAACACAACCTTTCATGTTTTAAATTTCCAGGCTCATTTACTTTTTAATTTATTTATTTCTCTGTTTGTTTACTCGTGTTTTAAACTGAGTAAAAACATCCTTGATCTCCATTATGGAAGCTGGAGGTCGTGTTGACGGAGCGGCAGCAGCAGGTTTTCAGTCAGTAATAGGATCAGTTGTGGATGTGCTAATTGAAAAGGCAGCGCCGCTCTGCAGCTCTGATGAAGTGAAACACTCTTGGCAGAGGTAAAGCGCTTTAATTGAGCTAAATTTGTCTCAATGAAGGCGCTCACTTAAAAAGCGAGAGCCGGCCCGATGCAGCGACGAGGGGTCCTTACCTGCACATTAGAGGAGAAGGCATTTTAATAACAACACACTCCCTCCTCCTCCTCCTCCCCCCCGTTAGCATCTCACTGGAGTGGGACTCAATTATTGTTAATGGAAGTTCACCACACATTGTGAAACGGGAGCTGTTGTCTGCTGCAGACGGGCCGATCTGTACGCTGAGTCTCAGTTACACAAACATTTCTCAAATGTAGAAATAATCTTGTTGTTATCTTTCTCAGCATCAGTGGTGGAAAGTAACTAAGTAAACCAAGATGGCATCGACCAAAAACCAAGATGGTGATGACCGAAAACCAAGATGGTGACGGCCAAAAACCAAGATGGTGACGGCCAAAAACCAAGATGGTGACGACCAAAAACCAAGATGGTGACGGCCAAAAACCAAGATGGCATCGACCAAAAACCAAGATGGTGATGACCGAAAACCAAGATGGTGACGGCCAAAAACCAAGATGGTGACGGCCAAAAACCAAGATGGTGATGACCGAAAACCAAGATGGTGACGGCCAAAAACCAAGATGGTGATGACCGAAAACCAAGATGGCATCGACCAAAAACCAAGATGGTGATGACCGAAAACCAAGATGGTGACGGCCAAAAACCAAGATGGTGACGGCCAAAAACCAAGATGGTGACGACCAAAAACCAAGATGGTGACGGCCAAAAACCAAGATGGTGACGGCCAAAAACCAAGATGGTGATGACCAAAAACCAAGATGGGAATGACTGAAAACCAAGGTGACGACGGCTAAGAACCAAGATGGTGACGGCCAAAAACCAAGATGGCGAAGGCCAAAAACCAAGATGGCGAAGGCCAAAAACCAAGATGGTGACGGCCAAAAACCAAGATGGCGACGGCCAAAAATGCCAAACTCAAGGCTTCAAAACTGTAGTACATGAACCAATGGGTGACGTCACTGCGACTACGCTTCTAATATACAGTCTATGTTATAATGTAAAATGTGCACCATAACAAATTTAGGCGGCGACTCATCCATTCTTCAGATTTTTAGTTTTGTTGCGGATCTTGGATGCATTTCTGAGGATGACATTTATGTTGACTGCATTATAAAGGTACTCAGTGTTTATTTTCTGCAACTCTTCTATTAGAATGTAGCTCTTATAACCGACATTACAGTGATGAAAAACACTGTTAAACATCTGAAGAATGTTGAATCCTTATTCTCACAGAGAGCTCCTCATGTTCCTCTCAGGGACTTCTGGTCTCATGCTGCCCCCTGGTGGTGAGCAGCTGCTGCAGCACCTGAGAGCCCCCCCGAGGCTCCCAGGGCCCCTCTGGATGGATGTCCAAAAGGTCACGAGTCCAAATCCAGAGGTGTATGGGAGGGATTTGGTGGATTGTCTTGAAGTGACTTTGTTTGAGCAGAAGCTTAAAACAGATTCACATCAAGCTCCTCTGTGTGAAAGTCAAACTGCAACAAGACTTTTTACACTTTGTGACCAAATTTCTTTATATTTTAACACTTTAGAGTAAGAATACACAACCATCTCATTTAAAATGAAGAAAAATGTAAAAAAAAAAAGATCACTGTTCTCTGTCTGTCTTTAAAATCTGTTCAAGTTTTAAGTAAATTTCAGAAACTTTGTCAAAATAAAATGTCAGACAGTTGATTATGTTTTTTTTTTTAATGAATGAATTTGCGTCTTCTGACATGGTGTTTTTATCAGTTGTCAATAATATATGATGGATGTATATATATATATTTAATGGATTCCTCCGAATCATTTGATTTGGAAAGAAATGATCACGCTTAGAAAACTGTAAATATGGCGATTACTCCTGCGTCTTTGTATTTATTTTGTTGTTGTTGTTTGAACTTTACTCCGACACTTTACACTTTATATTTTTATATGTGAGATGTTTTGAACACTAATATCTAAAATGTACTGGTGATTTTTGTCATGGTAATATTTTTACCTATTGTATGTCCTTTGGGTGTTTTTATATAAACCATTATAGGTTTCTACCACATCCTCACACATATTTTACTGTCATTTTATATGTGTGAAACAAATAAACAAATATATATAATAATAATTATTATTATCAACCAAACAAGATGTGTTTGACAGATTAAACCTTCATTGCACAACAGAGACTTATATCATACAATCTAGTGTTGAACATCACAATTACACAAAGATTTTCTACAACACGTGGTGTTTGTTGTCTAAACTAAGAGCCAATCAGCTCTTTGATCGGTTGACAGCCAGCCGTTACCCATAATGCCCTGGGTCTTGCAGTCGGTGGAGAGCAGCTGCGGCGCCTGGCTCTAAAAACTGCCCTCGCCTCGAGCTCGTGAGGTTATCGTCGCCTACGTGTGCACGACGTCAGATCAAGTCAGACACAAATTGAATTGCCGTGCATTGTGCGATGATTGCCGCTGATCGATTCTGTGCAGGTCTGGCTCATCACCAACGAGCCTTTTCACTTCGGTCAAGAATTCCAACACGTTCTCACTCACAACTCATCAAGTACCGCCGCTTGATCAGCGCCCCTCAGCATCAGAGACCGACGCACGGGGTACCCCTCTAGCGTTTTGGACGCGTGTCAATATACGCTCATTACATGAATAGTGTCCTTTCAAAATAAACTTCTGTTTTCACAGGAAGTTAGGTTTAGGCAACACAACCACTTAGTTAGGGTTAGGAAATGGGCGTGGTTGACGTTAACTTCACTGACTAGTGACTCACGGGACACGAACAGCGGTCTCCTAGCTGAAAGTGTTTGACCCATCCTTCACCCCCCGGGAGTGAGAACAGGTTGAGGATTCGTCTCTATCTTCCACCTCTGAGGAGAAACTTTCTCATTTGGACGTATTGTTGTTGTTGTTGTTGTTGTTGTAAGCAGAAGTGAAGTGTGTGAAGACAGTTTGTGTTTATTCTGATTCAGTCTTTGACTCTGTGTGTGATAAAATGTTAAAAACAGCACAATGTTCTCACTGAACTTGTGACAACTTGCGTCCTCAGTGACAGCGGCAGCTCGGATGTTTTGATCTGTGTTATCCGTCCGGCCCTCTGCCTCATGCTGCGACTTTCAAACAGAGCTGCGTGTCATTAGCCCAGGAGCTCTTTGGCTGCCACATGAAAGCTGGCTGATCGGCGGCGGCGGCTCCCCGGGGGGGCGGCTGCTTGCATCCCTGCGCCGGAGGACGTGCATAGGCCTGCGACCGCCGCCGCTGCTTCTTTTGTTTCGCCCGAACGGGAGGCTGTTCAGCAGCCGACTTACAAATGACCCGGGTTGGTCTCGTTTGAAGTGAGGCGGAGAGGGGGCGGCTTACCAACAGCACATTCCCGGCGCCGCTCACACGCCTCATTACTCACATGGATAATACGGACCAAAGGCGGCGGGGAGGAGAAGTCACTAATGAGGAAAAGAGCTGATACTAAACGGAGGAATTACCAGCCTCCTCACCAGCGGAGGATTAAACTCCTCGTCTGTCGCTCAGAGAGGAGACTCACCTGAGCGGAGCAGGAAGACACCTGCCAGGGCCAGGTAATGCTAGTGGGCCGGTTTTATAACGTTAGTGGGCCGGTTTTATAACGCTAGTGGGCCGGTTTTATAACGCTAGTGGGCCAGTATTATAACGTTAGTGGGCCGGTTTTATAACACTAGTGGGCCGGTTTTATAACGTTAGTGGGCTGGTTTTATAACGCTAATGGTAGTGGGCAGGTTTTATAACGTTAGTGGTAGTGGGCAGGTTTTATAACGTTAGTGGTAGTGGGCAGGTTTTATAACGTTAGTGGTAGTGGGCCGGTTTTATAACGCTAGTGGTAGTGGGCCGGTTTTATAACGTTAGTGGTAGTGGGCCGGTTTTATAACGCTAGTGGTAGTGGGCAGGTTTTATAACGTTAGTGGTAGTGGGCCGGTTTTATAACGCTAGTTGGCCGGTTTTATAGCACTGGTGGGCCAGTTTTCTAACGCTAGTGGGCCAATTTTCTAACGCTAGTGGGCCGGTTTTATAATGCTAGTTGGCCGGTTTTCTAACGCTAGTGGGCTGGTTTTAGGTTTTATAACGCTAGTGGGCTGGTTTAATATCGTTAGAGGGCCGGTTTTATAACGCTAGTGGGCTGGTTTTATAATGCTAGTATGCTGGTTTTATAACGCTAGTTGGCTGGTTTTAGGTTTTATAATGCTAGTGGGCCGGTTTTATAACGCTAGTGGGCTGGTTTTATAACGCTAGTGGGCCGGTTTTAGGTTTTATAACGCTAGTTGGCTGGTTTTATAACGCTAGTGGGCTGGTTTTATAATGCTAGTGGGCATGTTTTATAACGCTAGTTGGCTGGTTTTAGGTTTTATAACGCTAGTGGGCTGTTTTTTTAACGCTAGTGGGCTGGTTTTATAACGCTAGTGGGCTGGTTTTATAACGCTAGTGGGCTGGTTTTATAACGCTAGTGGGCTGGTTTTTTAACGCTAGTGGGCTGGTTTTATAACGCTAGTGGGCTGGTTTTCGGTTTTATAACGCTAGTGGGCCTGTTTTATAACGATAGTTGGCTGGTTTTAGGTTTTATAACGCTAGTGGGCCGGTTTTATAACGCTAGTGGGCTGGTTTTATAATGCTAGTTGGCCGGTTTTATAACGCTAGTGGGCTGGTTTTAGGTTTTATAACGCTAGTGGGCTGGTTTAATATCGTTAGAGGGCCGGTTTTATAACGCTAGTTGGCCGGTTTTCTAACGCTAGTGGGCTGGTTTTAGGTTTTATAACGCTAGTGGGCTGGTTTAATATCGTTAGAGGGCCGGTTTTATAACGCTAGTGGGCTGGTTTTATAATGCTAGTATGCTGGTTTTATAACGCTAGTTGGCTGGTTTTAGGTTTTATAATGCTAGTGGGCCGGTTTTATAACGCTAGTTGGCTGGTTTTATAACGCTAGTTGGCTGGTTTTAGGTTTTATAATGCTAGTGGGCCGGTTTTATAACGCTAGTGGGCTGGTTTTATAACGCTAGTGGGCCGGTTTTAGGTTTTATAACGCTAGTTGGCTGGTTTTAGGTTTTATAATGCTAGTGGGCCGGTTTTATAACGCTAGTTGGCTGGTTTTATAACGCTAGTTGGCTGGTTTTAGGTTTTATAATGCTAGTGGGCTGGTTTTATAACGCTAGTGGGCTGGTTTTAGGTTTTATAACGCTAGTGGGCTGGTTTTATAACGCTAGTGGGCTGGTTTTATAACGCTAGTGGGCTGGTTTTATAATGCTAGTGGGCTGGTTTTATAACGCTAGTGGGCTGGTTTTATAACGCTAGTGGGCTGGTTTTATAATGCTAGTGGGCATGTTTTATAACGCTAGTTGGCTGGTTTTAGGTTTTATAACGCTAGTGGGCTGTTTTTTTAACGCTAGTGGGCTGGTTTTATAACGCTAGTGGGCTGGTTTTATAACGCTAGTGGGCTGGTTTTATAACGCTAGTGGGCTGGTTTTTTAACGCTAGTGGGCTGGTTTTATAACGCTAGTGGGCTGGTTTTCGGTTTTATAACGCTAGTGGGCCTGTTTTATAACGATAGTTGGCTGGTTTTAGGTTTTATAACGCTAGTGGGCCGGTTTTATAACGCTAGTGGGCTGGTTTTATAATGCTAGTTGGCCGGTTTTCTAACGCTAGTGGGCTGGTTTTAGGTTTTATAACGCTAGTGGGCTGGTTTAATATCGTTAGAGGGCCGGTTTTATAACGCTAGTTGGCCGGTTTTCTAACGCTAGTGGGCTGGTTTTAGGTTTTATAACGCTAGTGGGCTGGTTTAATATCGTTAGAGGGCCGGTTTTATAACGCTAGTGGGCTGGTTTTATAATGCTAGTATGCTGGTTTTATAACGCTAGTTGGCTGGTTTTAGGTTTTATAATGCTAGTGGGCCGGTTTTATAACGCTAGTTGGCTGGTTTTATAACGCTAGTTGGCTGGTTTTAGGTTTTATAATGCTAGTGGGCCGGTTTTATAACGCTAGTGGGCTGGTTTTATAACGCTAGTGGGCCGGTTTTAGGTTTTATAACGCTAGTTGGCTGGTTTTAGGTTTTATAATGCTAGTGGGCCGGTTTTATAACGCTAGTTGGCTGGTTTTATAACGCTAGTTGGCTGGTTTTAGGTTTTATAATGCTAGTGGGCTGGTTTTATAACGCTAGTGGGCTGGTTTTAGGTTTTATAACGCTAGTGGGCTGGTTTTAGGTTTTATAACGCTAGTGGGCTGGTTTTATAACGCTAGTGGGCTGGTTTTATAACGCTAGTGGGCTGGTTTTATAATGCTAGTGGGCTGGTTTTATAACGCTAGTGGGCTGGTTTTATAACGCTAGTGGGCTGGTTTTATAATGCTAGTGGGCATGTTTTATAACGCTAGTTGGCTGGTTTTAGGTTTTATAACGCTAGTGGGCTGTTTTTTTAACGCTAGTGGGCTGGTTTTATAATGCTAGTGGGCTGGTTTTCGGTTTTATAACGCTAGTGGGCCTGTTTTATAACGATAGTTGGCTGGTTTTAGGTTTTATAACGCTAGTGGGCCGGTTTTTATAACGCTAGTGGGCTGGTTTTTTAACGCTAGTGGGCCTGTTTTATAACTCTAGTTGGCTGGTTTTAGGTTTTATAACGCTAGTGGGCCGGTTTTATAACGCTAGTGGGCTGGTTTTTTAACGCTAGTGGGCCTGTTTTATAACTCTAGTTGGCTGGTTTTAGGTTTTATAACGCTAGTGGGCCGGTTTTATAACGCTAGTGGGCTGGTTTTTTAACGCTAGTGGGCCTGTTTTATAACTCTAGTTGGCTGGTTTTATAACGCTAGTGGGCTGGTTTTATAACGCTAGTGGGCCTGTTTTATAACTCTAGTTGGCTGGTTTTATAACGCTAGTGGGCTGGTTTTATAACGCTAGTGGGCCGGTTTTTTAACGCTAGTGGGCCTGTTTTATAACTCTAGTTGGCTGGTTTTAGGTTTTATAACGCTAGTGGGCCGGTTTTATAACGCTAGTGGGCCGGTTTTATAACGCTAGTGGGCCGGTTTTACAACACTCACTTAAAGGTACGGTGAAAAGCGGCAGACGTGATATACTGATAATAGTAAAAATACTTGATACAGCAAACAAACGTGATAAAACTTGGTGTCTGTGTAACAACCTGTGGATTCATACTGTCTTTATTGGTAGATTCACATTTTGGATTATCTTCTTAAACAAAAATCTACAACTTTTAATGTTTTCCATTTCTAAAAATAAACCAACGTTGAGCTGCAGTGTGAACGCAGCCACAGCGGTTTTCAACTCTACAGCTGTGCAGAGATTAAAGTCAACTCTTTGTTGAGCAAGAGTCTCACAGTAAAATGTAATTGGAGCCTTACAGCAGGACGCCGACTGCAAGCGTCGCCGTGAAACATTAAAACACAACTAACATCACCGCTAACTAGTTATTCAGAGACGTTTCAAACAAGCAAAACTCATATTTTGTGTAGTGTACGTAAGCTCAGGAAAAACAACCCTGTGGATGTGTAATCAGCTCGGCCACATGAAGATGCCATCTAAAGACGGAGGAAAAGAATTGAGAATGATCTTTAGATCAAAAGCGATATTTCAAATCCACAACATCCGCTCTGGGCTGCTGCGTCGCCGTCCAATTTGTCAGCAACGAGAACGGAGCTGCTTTAGTTGGATGCAGAAAACGGCCTCCCAGGGGGCACCGGGGCAGACCACCAACGCTTCTCGGCCACCATGCTGCTTCGACACAAGCAAAACAAAAGCACAAAGCTGCAGCAGGGACGCTTTGTAGCTTCGGCTTTAATGTGGCGGCAGGCCGGCTGCCCCGCTGACGCGCCGCCTCGTCCTCCTGAAGGCAACACAAACGCTGCAAAGACCCGAAAAGTATTCAGAGTTTTCCATCCTGACTGGGACAAAACTGGTGTTTTTTACATTTCTGTTATTATTTAACAACAAATGAAACTTTCTTTAAACTCCTGCTGGATATTTTACGATCATCCCTTCAGTTTCAAACTGATTTAGACCGTAGATTCTCTGCAGATAGATAATCCATCACAGTCAGCCTTTAGGAAGTTTTAGTCTTTTATTTGTATTATGATTATTTTGTCAAAGTTGCCTTATTGAGTAGATTTATATCAGCCTGTTTGTACGCACATTATCAATTTGCGCACAAAAAACCCCGGACCATCCTTTCCGGAAAAATGGCTGCATGGGTCATCTGTGCAAGCAGTTTATTACCACCCATATTTACGTTTATTGTTAGGCGGAGACCTCTAGTGGCCGTAGTAATTATGACAAGAGCAAAGGAGAAAATCGTAGTATAAAGGGTCTGCGTTGGAAGAGGTCGGATGGGTGGATGGGTAAAAAAACCCACCAGACTTTCACCAGAACCAGAAGTCAACGTTGATTCTTTCGTCACAGAACTTCCGTACTTAAGTTACAGTTACAACAGTGTTATTTTTACCCAAACCACCATCTTTTCCTAAACCTAAGTAGTTTTGTTGCCTAATCCTAACCAAGTCGGTCTTTTCCTAAACCTAACTAAGTAGTTTTGTTGCCTAAATTTAACCAAGTTGATCTTTTCCTAAACCTAACTCAGTAGTTTTGTTGCCTTATCCTAACCAAGTCAATCTATTTGTCAACCTAAGTAGTTTTGTTGCCTTAATTTAACCAAGTGGATCTTTTCCTAAACCTAACTAAGTAGTTTAGTTCCCTAAACCTAACCAAGTTGATCTTTTCCTAAACCTAAGTAGTTTTGTTGCCTAAACTTAACCAAGTTGATCTTTTCCTAAACCTAACCAAGTAGTTTTGTTACCTAAACCTAACTAAGTAGGCTGCATTTATTAGGGACTATTTTCTGCGGCGGATTAATCCACATGTGGTGCTGTAGTATTAGTGTCCGCAGGACGGTGTATGTGGGGTTGAGTCAGAATAAACTACATCCCCGCCCGCCACACGGCAAACAGAGCCCTTCCTTTCTTCGCGGCGGCGGCCGTGACCGAGCTGAGGTCATGGCTAATCCGTAGAGGAGGGGGGGTTCTTGCTTTGTCTTGTCACAACCGGGGGGGGGGGGGTCAGAGGCTCTGAAAGGCCGCGGCTCAGTTTAACATCTATTAGCAGGAAGCTACAACCCCCGCGGAGACGCTCCTATTGGCTGCTGGGACTCAGGACGAGCTGCATCCACTGGAGATTCTCTGAGCTGCTTTTATTCATCTGGATGTTGTTTTAACATTAGACACCATCAGTTTGTGAAGGTCTACTAGGAATGTAAAGCCAGATTCAGACATTCACACATTAAAACAAGCTCACTACAGTTTATAAAAGGATCTTTTGACAGTTGCCATAGTTACAGTGGATACTCTACGTGAATAAAGACCTGTTTTTACTCCTTCAGCTGTCAGATTTGAGCGGTTTGAACGACGAGCTCGGGGAAGCCCGTCCTCTCGTCCATCTCTCTGGTGAACCGCAGGTCGACCGCCTCGCCGACGACCACCTCGGCCGTGGTGAACACCTCCAGGTCTCCCAGCACGTGACCCCCGACCGTCCTGCCCTGCGCGTCCGACAGGCAGATGTGGAGGTGGGCTTCCGGGTTCAGAGTCCCAACCAGGGACACGATCTCGTACTTCCTTTCAAGATGGATCACCTGAAGGGGAAAGATGGAGGATGACCCCGTAAAACCCTGGTTTATTTATAGTCATGACTTCATTTATAGTGACATGAAACTTTATTTATAGTAACATAACTTTATTTATAATAACATAAAACTATATAGTAACATAACTTTATTCATAGTAACATAACTTTATTTATAGTAACATAACTTTATTTATAGTGATATAACTTTATTTATAGTGACATAACTTTATTTATAGTGACATAAAACTTTATTTATAGTGACATAACTTTATTTATAGTGACATAAAACTTTATTTATAGTGATATAACTTTATTTATAGTGACATAACTTTATTTAGAGTAACATAACTTTATTTATAATAACATAAAACTATATAGTAACATAACTTTATTCATAGTAACATAACTTTATTTATAGTAACATAACTTTATTTATAGTGATATAACTTTATTTATAGTGACATAACTTTATTTATAGTGACATAAAACTTTATTTATAGTGATATAACTTTATTTATAGTGACATAACTTTATTTAGAGTAACATAACTTTATTTATAGGAACATAACTTTATTCGTAGTCACATAACTTTATTTATAGTAATATAACTTTATTTATAGTAATATAACTTTATTTATAGTAATACAACTTTATTTATAGTAACATAACTTTATTTGTAGTAACATAACTTTATTTGTAGTAACATAACTTTATTCATAGTCACATAACTTTATTTATAGTAATATAACTTTATTTATAGTAATATAACTTTATTTATAGTAATACAACTTTATTTATAGTAACATAACTTTATTTGTAGTAACATAACTTTATTTGTAGTAACATAACTTTATTTGTAGTAACATAACTTTATTTGTAGTAACATAACTTTATTTATAGTGACATAACTTTATTTATAGTGACATAACTTTATTTATAGTAACATAACTTTATTTAGGAGCCGGAGTTTGAATATTTACATTTTAAGTTATTTTATATTTCTGCTCCACTACCTTTATCTGACAGTTTTATTTACTTTGAATATTTAATATTTTCAGTGATTTACAATGACCTAAACACACGTTAGATAACAGAGGCATAAGAAGTTGGGATAAAATCACTTGACTGTATTGTGGTTTTATGTCTTACATCTTTCTGCTATATTTGTGTGTGAATTTCATTTTTTCAACCTTAAACTGTTCTACATAATATTCCTAGTGATTATTATTAAATATTTGAAATTTTTTATAATATTGTGTCATTTTACACATTATTCTGGTTTCCTGTCAGCTTTATATTTTAGAAAGTCAGAAAAAAGACACCATGCATGAGGTTAATGGTTTTAAATAAAGACAGAAAACGTCTGCAACCCAATTGGAGTCAGACTCCAGAGGGAGAATCTCAGGTACCTCATTAGTATTTGATGCTGTGGCGTTGGCCAGCCGGAGCGTTGCCTTGGTGACGCTGCCCACGCAGGTGATGATGAACGGCGCTCGGAGTCGCCTCTCCTCCACGAACGCCTGCAGAGATCCCAACAGCTCCTGACCCGGACCGAACCGGACCACATGGACCTGCAGGGCCGATCCTCCTCTTGATGAACTCTGGGAGAAAAAACATGGTTTCATTTCTTCATCTTTTACATTTTATATATATATTTTTTTTTTCCTGTTTCTATTTACTGTATTATATTTTTATTTCCACCATTCACATAATTTTTAAAAACATGTTTTGGTTCTCTGTTCATTTTGTTAAATAAAATAATTAATAGGTTTATTTAGAAATAGATAAATATAAAAAAAATACTATAATGGTAAGAAAAACCTCTTTAAGATGCAAATAAACTCTCATTTTAGCTTTTTATACTCTACTCACAGTACTATTTTACAAACTGTTAACACCTCTCTGTGCATATACATGTATTTATTTATTACTTCTCTATACATACTAGATATATAGATAGATAGATAATTCTGATTGCATGAAGAAAGTTTACTTTTTATGCAATCAGAACAGTAGGATCTGCATTTGCATTCATCAGAGAGGACGCGTATCTTTGCAAATAAAATAAAGTATTGGCTGCGTTAATCTTTGCATATAAACTATTAATTAGAAATCAATGCAAGCTTTTTGAGAATAGATTTTTAGTATATTGCAATACTCGATATTTTCAATATTTTCTTCCAGCCCTAGTAAACACTGAGTCAGTTGTAACAGACAGTAGAAATATGGATCATGTAAATTTAATCCCGGACTATTTTTAATTTAGGTATTGCTTTTAAAAGTTTCCCTGCCACAGCCAACATTTAGCCAGTTATTTGACAGCTGCTAATTTAATTCCCTGGTTCCAGCATAAAGAGCTTTAAAATGATATATTACATGAATAACAACAATAACAACATTTCATATCAGAATAAATGAAACTTTGTGCAGTTTGCATCTGATATAATATCCAGAACTTTGCATTATATTCTGTTATTGGGGCAGATTGTAAATAGATTACTAAACAACAAAAACCTGCACTAATTCTCTACCAGGTTTATCCATTAATTTATATTTTCCCACTCTTACTTTACCTCTTAAACTACTTTAAGTACATTTTGCTGATAACACTCTTTTACATCAGTAAGGTTTTAAAAACAGGACTTTTACTTGTAGGGGAGTATTTTCACAGTGTAGTATTAGTACTTTTACTGAAGTAAAAGATCTGAATACTTCTAATCGGTGTGTGTGCAGTGTGTGTGTGTGTGTGTGTGTGTGTGTGTGTGGTCCATTCAGATCTTTAACAGGATCACTGTGTTTAACCAAACACCAGCGTGACCTCTGACCCCTGCAGGAGGAGCTCACACTGAAAGAGCTCACAGAAGGCCGGCGGAGAGGCGGAGAGGCAGAGAGGCGGAGCGAACGTCACATTACTTTACATTTATTTACTCTAGATGTTGACGAGTCAACGTGTGAACTAGCGGTCGTCTTCAGCTTTAATAATCGCCACATTTGATCATCATTTAGTCTTATTTAATTCAGTTTTTTTAACTAGTTTTCCACTGAAATCTGCTGGAAACTGATATAAAATTCATACAAATATTTCTAAGAAGACATAGTGATTATTTAAATTATTATAATTATTTTAATTGCTGTTTTGTAATTGCTTTTCCCATGTTGTCCATGTATCTGGTTTTATCTTTTTTATTTTTATTTATATTTTTATGTTATGTTTGGTTACGATTGCCCGGAAGTCTTTGTAGATATTTAAATCAATATCCCCCTCACAAACACTAACCATACACTTCCACACACATCAGTCTTTTTTTTATATATTTATTGTTATTGTAGTTATAATATATATCTTGTACTAATTGTTTGTCATCCATATAATGTAGTCATATTATTACTTTATATTAATCTTGTCTCCAGGTGGAGCCTCTTCCTGAACTATCTTTTGTTATGTTGTGTAGTCTTAAATTGTGCAAAATAAATAAATAAATAAATAAAAACAAATAAATGAAAAACAAACACATAGAAATGTGAAAACATACAGAGGTGACAGAAAATTTTGTTAAGAAAAACAGAAACAGAAAAGATAGATAAAATGGCTCATAAGACAACAGATTCGTTTTAGTATTATTTTAAGTGTTCTGCTGCAGCTCAGTGAGGCTAAAAAGTTATTTAACAAATAATAAATGATATTTAGTTGGATCTCTTCTTGCTGCAGTTGGCTTTTTTATTATTATATTATTTTATTATTATTTTTATTATTATTATATTGTCTTTTATCCAAACACTCACTGACTTCTTCTTAATCTCTAAAAGCATGAGGCTTATTATTTTTAAATGCAGCACTTTGTGGTGTAAAGATGAGACCTTTTAGTGGAGGGTAAACTTGCAGTTTTTTTTTGCTTTCTAACTGTCTGGAAGTCACAGTGAATCAAACCCTTACAGACACATCTAAACAAGTGGAAGTCTGACAGGTTATTTCTGTTTATCTGCTTCAGATTCAGTTCAAAATGTTAGAAAAGTTGAAAAGTAATGAAGTGAAAACTCACCATCCTGCTCGAGTCTGAGGCTCCAGATGGACTCTGAACACAAACACACTTCAGATAAACATTTACAGTCACACACAAACACACACATGCAGCTGCAGCAGCAAACTCACAGTCTGGGTGGAACTGAGCATGCACAGTAACCAGTAAACACTTCCTGTTGAGGGTCTCAACAATATTTTATATTTCTGGTCTTTTACTGCCACCTGCTGGAACCTGTAGAGCAAAACAACTGGAGTTATGTGTGTGTACTGTTACATATTCAAATATTCTACATAACAGAAACATGTTTGAGTTGTATTATGACTATAAATATAATAATAATAATAATAATATAATAATAATAATAATAATAATAATAATAATAATAATAATAATTATTATTATTATTATTAGTAATTTATTTCAGTCCTTAACAATTATTAACACTGTTTCAAAAAAAATGCACATATAAATAGATAAATAAATAAATAAATAAATAAATAAATAAATAAATAAATAAATAGATAAATAAATAAATAAATAGATAAATAAATAAATAAATAAATAAGGCATTTAATTAAATGGAAAAAGGTGTAGGTGTGAGTCAATACTGGGTTTAGTCTATACAAAAACAAAATAAAACATGTTTTATACATAATAATAATCATAGCTCAGTTTTATTATTATTTAAATGTCTGTATTGGGTTTTCAAACATTTACACATTGTACATTATACAGTCTCCCACCCAGCCCACAACCCTGAGAGACCGGCCTACACAACAAAAATAAATAAAATAAATAAAATAAATAAAATAAATAATCTTTAAAAAAAATATAAACAAAAAGGGAAAGGAAAAACACCAGAAGGAAAAGAAACCTCACATGGTCAAATAAATAGATGAAATAGAGAATCTTTAATGATTCTATGAAGATAAGAAATTAGACATTATTTATGTGTAGTTTCCAAAATAAATGTATCATCAATTATCACAACCAGACATTTATTTTCATCCACTTTCTATTGCAAATAATTAGATATTAGACATAATAATTTCTTTACTTTTTTCCAGTGGAGTCAGTGGCTCCTTAACCCCCAAACATTATTTATATTGTGTTGAAGTTGTAATTTGGGTTTTATTGCAATAGTCGTAGCCTCTTGGCCAGGTCGTCATTATGAATGAGAACTGGTTCTCAATTGACTTATAAATAAATAAATAAATAAATATGTTTTAAATTGTATTTATTTATCTCACTGTTCAGTTATATTTTTGGTATATTCTATCATCTGAATGTGTGCAAAGTGCACGATCATCTAAACGTTTCAAAACCTTCGAAATACCAGGAAAATAATTCCAGTGGAGAAATATGATGTACTGTTATTTTATAGAAATTGTTTGACAAAAACTAAACTAAAACATCAGAATCAGCTTTAAAAAACAACATTGTGTGTAATTATTGTTATAATGACGTCACTTGTATGTAACTTTAAAGGTTTAAAGGTTCCTGTGTGCAGAACGTCTCTGTTTTGACCTCTAGATGACGCTGTGGTCTGGGAAATAAATCCACCTGCAACAGACTGACTGCACAGAGTTATCTGGACACCTTTAACCTTCTCCATGTGTGGTTTATTACAGACTGAAACTGATCTCGATTGAGTCCACAGACCTGATAATGACCTACAACAGTTAGGTTATAAACCGTACTTTTATCAGCTGAGACGTTCTACTCAGCTTCTGCTTCTTTATTCCTACAGCTACAAAAGCAACTAGAAAATGAGATTTATGTTTAAGGAGGAAAGATTCATATACATCTACATATTTTCTGATCTTTTCTTTTAAATCTTCACTTTGACGTTTTTCTGAACTGGGAGTGTTTCACCGTCCACCGTGACCACACCCAACAGTGATGTCACTGCGTCCTGCTGGAGTACACTTCTACATCACTGCAGCACGGTGAGAGGTTAAAGGACGAGAGGCCAGCTAAAAAATAATAAATAAATAAATAAAAATAAATAAATAAATAATAATGAAAAAAAAATAAATCATGGGGTGTTAAAGGAATAGTTCAGGACTCAGTTCCAACCACGTCGAACGGATGATTTTTTATTAGCGGAAGCAATAAAATCATTTTTGAAATCAATTTTTTTGTGTCAAATTCTTGATTTCTTTAGTATGTAGCCGTGTAATAAACCCGTCACCCTTCAGGCTCGCTGAACATTATCCCTTACATGAAAACGTAGTTATGAATATTATATTTCTGAAATGTTAAACTGTTTCTTCATGACGTTTAATAATGTGAAGTGAGCTCGTGTTGGTGCTCAGCAGAGAGTCCTGTTGCTTTAAGCTGCCGGCTGTTGTCATGGACGCTGTAACCTGATAGTAATCAGGGCTTCGCGGGGGGAATACATGCGAGCGCCTCCACTTGAAATAATCGGCGGAGCGTGGCCTCGTCGGCTCCCAGTAGCCCCGACACACCACCGCCGCCACAGCCCTGATTTAAACCGGCTCATTATTACACGGAAAAATACTGACAAAATACATCAGCAGGTCTGAGATTCATCTGATCGGCATTCTTCCTTTTGGAAAGTTACACGGTTCACCTGTTTCATCTGAACATCACAACAACTCTGGTGTTTGAATGAGAGCGAGAGGGACTTTTTTATCATTGAAAACTCATGTTAGAGGTGTTTAGATCAGAAAATCTGTCTTTATACTGAAATCTTTTTCTGTTTATCTTCAGTTATTTTGTGGATTACAATCCTGCTGTGACCTCTGACCTCTTCACCACTGGTCACGTATGTTGGTTTGTTTCCAAAATCCAACTTCTTGAACATTTCTCTGTTATAACGCTTTCATGTATTTCTATCTCATGTACTTGTGGTCTGTTTTTCCTGCTTCGGGCTGAAGGGAAATCTTCACGCTGCAGCATGAATTATATTATATATCATAATGTGCTTTCAACTCGTTGTTTTGTCCTTTTCCTGTTTTCAACATGAGGATGCTCTTGTGGCTGAATGAGAAACCAAAAAGCTGTTAGAGCAGCGCATTAATGAACATTGTCCACAACATGATGAGTGATTCTGCTGGTTTCAGAAGCATTTCTATGGAAGCCCACTTCTGCCAATGTGACGACCACATAGACTGTTTTATAAGAAGTGAACGTAGTCAGTGTGACGTCACCTATTAGTTGGGGGACTACGGTTTTGAAGCCTCGAGTTCAGTATTTTAATCGTCACCATCTTGGTTTTTGGTCGTCACCATCTTGGTTTTTGTTTTTACAAACATTGTAAATGGTAAATAAATACAACTGTTAAATGTCCCCAAAGTATCCGAGGACAGATGTGATGTACAGTTGGGAGGGGTCAGAAATCTGTGATGGTTTATTAAATCGTTACTGGTGTCAAAGGTAGGATTATAAAAATATCTTAAAAAAAACACTTTAGGGAGCTTTAAAGTTTCAAATTTTGTCTAGAAAGTTATTAATATGAACATATAAATGCTATTTATATTCAACCATGCCTCTATTTAACACAACAAAATCAATCTGCTCTCATTGCACCACAGTTATTAATTTTATAATTAAAATAAATCCCTCCTGTAAGAACCATAATTATTCCAGAAAAATTCCTTTAAACCGCTGCTTTGTTTTCCTCTCTAGAGTTTAAAAACTTAACCATCAGGAGGTTTAAATGTGCGTCGTCATAACTTTACTGTTGAATACAGAATTAAGAGATAAACCTAAATGAACAATGACATCACATTGTTTTAGTGAAGCTTCCCTTTAACAGGATTTGGACATTTAATCAGTATTTTTGGCATATATATGTGTGTGTGTGCGTGTGTGTGTTTAAGTGTGTGTGTGCGTGTGTTTGTGTGTGTGTGTGTGTGTGTGTGTGTGTGTGTGTGTGAACTAATTAGGACCAGAAATTACCCCAAACTGTGGCTGCGTCTCCTGCTGAAAGGAGGCAACAATAGCAGACTGTCAGTGCCAACGCTGCCATGCATGACAGATGTATGTGGACACTCCAGACAAAGGCACGGCTGGCCGAGCGTGTGTGTGTGTGTGGGGGGGGGGGGGGGGTCAGCTTGTGTCCGATGCAGAAGAAGAAGAAGTAGAAGAAGAGGAAGTAGAAGAAGAAGTAGAAGCAGAAGAAGTGGAAGAAGTGGCGGAGCGCTGCTGGCGGCTCAGGCATCGTTCCACGGCACCAGCAGCTCCCAGCAGCCCCTGCTGCCTCAGCCATAACCGACCACCGCCGCCACTCCAGAGCTGTCAAACTCCCAGCAGCCCCTGCTGCAGCTCCTCCAGTCCAGCCTGCTAATGGAGGGACGACTCAGTTCATTATAACTTCATCTGCATAACGAGACTGTGATCTACCACACTGATATCACCTCTATAACACGGTACGACCACCTGCTATCACCTGACCTGAACTTCTATATACGCCATGTGATGATGAAGACCATGAGATGCTGTTTAAAGGTCTGGGAAAACTAGTAAGTGAGCCTTGAGTTAAAGGGGAACTCCACAGATAGAGGCTGGAGACTCTACTATCATAACACACCTGAATCTCCGACTGCACCAAAGAACGGGTATCACTAAGAAGTGAAAGTCAATAGTTCGTTCCGTTGCAACATCAGCGCCCAGCAGCAGAGATACGCTTCCACCATTTTGGACTGAAAGCGACTACCAGACGCCAATAAAACATCCGCCTACAAAGAGCAAAAGTAAAACAACATTACTTCTATTCTTTTGTCATATTCTACTTCCTATAGATATAAACAGCTCATTATAAACTAACGATTCTTATTATCAGGTGATTTTACTCTAAAGAAAACATAGTTATTAATATTATATTACATTAGATCCATCTAAATGCTTCACACTGCTCCTTTAATACTAATTCTACTACTTTTCCTAACACTAACAACAAATACTGTTACTGCCTCTGTTAAAGGAATAATTCAATATTTCTTCAAACAGGCTCATTCGCTCTCACACGAGAGTTTTATAAATCTTTACATCTAACTGTCGGAAAGAAAGCAAATAATCATGTTCCCGTGAATTGTAGGGTAACTCTTAAACAGTATTATTATACTACTATACTCGTACTTCTACTATACTACTACTTCTTCTTTATGCACAGTGTGCTGCTGATGTTGCACTTCAGAGTACTGTGATTCATTTTCACACGAAGAAATGATCTAAAATAAAGAATCTGAACACGTGTGAAGCCTCAAAGGTCATCGCTTTCCCTCCAAAACAAACCAACAACAAACTGCAAATCACACACACACGCACACACACACACACACGCTTGGTCCTTAATTAGGTTGGAGTTTATTCAACAAGCTCATTAGTGCTTTCGGCCAGAATTCGTCCCCCTGCTGCTTCTCGTTAATTCAACTCGTCCTGGCTCAGCTCGTCCTCACTCGTTAACTTTTTATGATGGTGTCGAATTAAATCTGAATGATCTAATTAAGACAAACAATTCCTTCATCTCAAGGTCACATCGTTCATTTCAAGGTCACATCGTCCGACTAAAGGTCGCCGTCTGATATAGAGCAATATGAAACACGTGAAACAAAACAAGAAGTAACAGACGACAGAACAGAAGGTTTCAGTTTGTCCTGCTGGAGGTCGCTGAGCCGAGATGTTTACACATGTAGGTGTGTGTGTGTGTGTGTGTGTGTGTGTGTGTGTGTGTGTGTGTGTGTGCGTGTGTGTGTGTGTGTGTGTGTGTGTGTGTGTGTGTGTGTGTGTGTGTGTGTGTGTGTGTGTTTTGTCCGAGGTGCCACTCAGCAGCATGTTGGAATGACATGTATGAACGTGTCGGAGCCGCCGGCAGCTGCATGTGTCAGGTGCCTCCTGGGAAATGTGTGTGTGAAGTCATCAGGACAATAGCGTGCAGCTGTGTGTGTGTGCATGTGTGTGTTTGTGTGTGTGTGTGTACGTGTCTGCATGAGGACAGTTTTTCTGAAAAATTAGGACATTTTTCAAAAGTGAGGACATTCTGGGGGACGTTTTTTTTCTGTTTTTTTAGAAATTAACACATTTTGTGTAAAGTGAGGATGTTTTAGGAAGAAGTGAAAAGTGGGAACATCGTTTGGAAATCGGGGGCATTTTAGGAAGGTGAGGACAATTTTTAAATTGAGGACATTGAAGGGCGTTGAAATAAAGTTTTAAATGGAGAAGACAGTTTTATAAAGTCAAAATATTTAAGAAAGTTTTGGAAAATTAGAAATTTTTGGGAAAGTGAAGACATTGAGGAGAGTGAAGACATTTGGGGGAAAGTGAAGACATTGGGGAGAGTGAAGACATTTGGGGGAAAGTGAGGATGTTTTGGGCAAAGAGTGGACATTTTTGGAGAGTGAAGACATATTTTGTAAAGTGAGAACAATTATAAAAAGGAGGACATTAAAGGGTGTTGAAATGAAGGCTTTATTGGAAAGTCAGGACATTTTAGAAATGTAAACATTTTGTGGTAAGTGGGGACATTTTTGGACAGTGGAGACATTGAGGAATGTGAGGACATTTTTAAAAGTGAAGACATTTTTGGAGAGTGAAGACATTCAGAAAGGTGAGGATGTTTTGGAGAAAGAGAGAACATTTTTAGACGGTGAGGACATTGTTGGAAAGTGAAAAGAGGGAACATCTTTGAGGGCATTTTTGAAAAGTGAAGAAACTTTTTGGAAAATGAGGACAATTTTAAAAGTGAGGACGTTGAAGGGCGTTGAAATTTAGTCTTTATTGGAAAGAAAAGACAGTTTTAGAAGGTGAAAATATTTACATTTTTTAAAAATTATAACTTTTTGGGGAAAGTGAGGACGTTTTTGGAAAGTGGGAATATCTTCTGGAAATTGGGTGTATTTTTGTAAAATGAGGACAATTTTAAAATTGAGGACACTGAAGGGCGTTGAAATGAAGTCTTTATTGGGAAGAGAAGACAGTTTGGAAACTGAAGACTTTTTAGAAGTGGAAGACATTAAGGAAAGAGAGGACATTTTGGGGAAAGAGAGGACATTTTTGGAAACTGCAGACACTTTTTGTAAAATGAGGACAACATTAAAATGTAGGACATGGAAAGGAAAGGTGTTGGGAAAGAGAAGACATTTTTGGAAAGTGAGGACCTTTTTTAGAAATGTAAACATTTTGTGGTAAGTGGGGACATTTTTGGACAGTAAAGACACTAAGACATGTGAGGACATTTGGGGGAAAGAGAGGACATTTTTAGACGGTGAGGACATTGCTGGAAAGTGAAAAGTGGGGACATCTTCTGGAAATTGGGGAATATATTTGAAAAGTGAAGACACTTTCTGGAAAAAATGAGGACAATTTTAAAATGAGGACATTGAAGGGCGTTGGAATGAAGGTTTATTGAGACGAGAAGACATTTTTAAAAGTGAGGACATTTTTGCAAAGTGAAGGTTTTGAAAGATTGGGACATTTTGAAGGATAAAGATGAACATAAAAAGCAACTTTTAGACGCTTTCTACGTTTTTAATCCCACATGGGGACGTCTCCGTCGTCTCTGTCGTCTCTGTCGTCTCTGTCGGTCTGACGGACGTCTCTGTCATCTCTGTCGGTCTGACAGCTTGAAAACGAAACTTTTCACGAGTTTGGGAGCATTTGTATTTCCTTCCTTCTCCTCGATATCAAACCTTTTTTGTCTTTTTGAGAGTGCAGCTATTCCCCCTGCCTCATCAGGACACATCTCTGGGACTCTATTGCTCTGAAACGTCCCTTATTTTGAGACTTCAGGTGGCGTCGGCTCCGTGCGAGGACGGCCAGAGGCTGCTGGACGCGTCTCCGTTCTGATTAAAGACCAGGATTAAGGAGCGCTGACCTTTTGTTATCATGGATTCATCCTCCACGCCGTCTGAAATCAATAGGCGGCTCTGTAGGCTTTCACACATCCATCTACTCTCACAGATCAATCCCCCTACAATCCTCTCCAGCCCTCAGCGGGAGTGCCGGGGGGCTTTTAGGGTGAAATTACGTGGTAGTGCTTCTGCTGCCGCCGCCGCTGCTTTAGAGGAAGTAATATGTCGACTTTAGGGCTTTCTCATCACGCAGAAATTGCTGTTCGTATTGATGCCACTATTAGCGCTCCCCTCGGCAAAGACTTCAGCCATTAAAGCCCGCGGTCGGCGCGGCACAAGATGAGTGAGATTGGCTATGATAATAGAGCTGCTGTGAGCCTATTAGAGCCCAGTGTGGTTCAAACGCCTCCACTGCAGGTGAGCTGAGGGGCGGAGAGCGTGCACTGCAAGAAATATCCACCGCACAGCTCAGCGGACGGACAGAAGGTAGTGGTTCTGTTTTTTAGGGGACATTGGATGCCTTTGTTAGACCGTTCAGAGAAGACTCAGAGATGACAGGAAACGGATGTTTATGGTCGGAGCTTTAACCCCCAGAGTGTCCCAATATAATGTTCTTTAAAACAGGTTTAAGTAACTGATAGTTCAGGTTCACACATTGTTTTTCTCTGTAGAAAATATGAGAATCACGTCCACCAATCAGCAGGATTTTATGCTTTTGATCCTGTTTGTGTATTTCTTAGTTAGCAGTTTATCACGACGCAGCACAGAGAGCTTCATCTATTTGATTCGTGTACAGAGACACCACTTTCCCTTTCTTTTTCATGACGCTCAGCACGACTTTCAACAACCTATTTATTGTGCTTTTTCTATCCGCTAAATGGGGAGTCTTTCCCGGCCACAGCGCGTAACAATGCAATGCTCTTGTTGGGTCTCTAAACTATAGAGTCCGGTATAGACCTGCTCTATATGAAAAGTGTCTCGAGATAACTTCTGTTATGATTTGACGCTATATAAAAAAATAAATTGAATTGAATTAAGTTTTAGAAAAGATGGACTTGGTTTAGGCAACAAAACTACTTAGTTAGCTTCAGGAAAAGATGGTGGTTTGGGTTCAAATAAAACTGGAAGTGCTGTAACTTAAGTACGGAAGTTACGTGACAAATAAATCAACGTTGACTTCTAGATTCACACGGGACGTGACCAGCGGTCTCCTGGTCTCCACCCATCCACTCCGACCTCCTCCCTACACAGTGTTTGTTGCTCTTTATACTTCCTGGTTCACAACTTGGTGGATAAACATGAGTGGGAGCGGACTGACCTGGACTGACCTGGACTGACCTGGACTGACCTGGACTTCTGCAGACATATTGATGATTGTTTGATATCTGGGCCGAGGAGAAAATACACAATATGATAAATAAAGTCATTTATATTCGTATAGATTCATCGTCCAGACACCCGGTCCACCATCATTTCATTGTTTGACCTATAAACTCATTTTAAACGGCACAAACAGGCAACTAGAAACCAGAATAAGAAAGTGATCCTGGCTCAGCGGAGATAAATATTGTGCTGATCTCAGCGTGACCGATTCTCTTTCATTCATCCGCTGAACTCCGATATGAAGAAACCTGCCTGGCATACCTGCAGTATATCTGGGCCCTGCAGGGTACACTTATGGTTTTAGGGTTTTGGGGGTTTAGTGTTGTGTGTATGGAGGCGATTGCCCCCCCCCCACTACCTCCCTCTCTGCCCCCCCCCTCCTCTGTGCTTTCCCTGCTGCCTGGCTTATACTAATCCCATTATCAGTGAGGCGGCCTGACGCTGATGTGGCCTGCTAACTGACCAGCTGCTCCGAGTCTGGCCACCACACGCACACTGCAAAAAATATCAGTCCACACAAGAGAGCTAAAATCACGTCTTCAGCCACAGAAGCTGCACGGAGTTAAAATTCAGTTGATAAACCGGAGAGAGAAGTGGATCATTTTAGAAAAACAAAATCTAAGATGTCCCGAAAATGTTTTTGTTATCTTCACAGAACCAACACGTCTTCTTGAATTTGTTTTTTTTCGACTTTAATCGTGCAGTTTGGTGGTTTATTAGCTGCTGGTAACCACGGCAACAGTCACGATGCTCCAGGCTACATCACCAGTTCATTATCACCGGTGAAACTAAGGGGCCGTGCTGTGGTCTAAATGTGACGCTGCTGCACCCTGAGGTGACACACAAAATAGTCAGAGTCAGATTTATCGACCAGGTCAACTTTGAAACAATCTTTTTAGAATGTAATTCCTCCGGCTCGGCTCGGAAACTGACCGGGGAAACACAAAGAGGGAATTTTGCATTAAAAAGGACTGAAACTTTGGAGTATATCCACTCAACCCGGTCTCACAGGAAGGCGTATAAATAAATACCACGGCATTACACGGACTTCCTGCGTGTCATGAGTACGCCACGCTTACGTTTTCTGTTCGACAAAGTGACAAACTTCACTTTAGTAACTTACAAAACGAAACACCGTCAACAACGGTCTCGAACACGGGTCTCCTGATTAAAAGATCAGTGTCACGTTTAATGTCACCCATCCATGTTCACCCATCCACCATTTCCCACAATCAATTGAAAACCCTATTTCTTTTACACAGAACGAGGACTGTGGATCTCGTCCTCCATCACTTCCATTGGACGCACATCATGAAGGGATGTCTTAACGGTCAGTATGAACCGGAGGAATGATTACAGCAAGCAGAAAGCTGTTTCAGTGTTCATATGAGCACCTGATCACTGTTTTAAGACTCAACATATCCTTTAAACAAAGTGTTTTAGTATCCTAAACATGACCACATGCAGGACTCAACATGCAACCTCCTCCAAAAACAACATAATCCAATCCAAATCCAAATATAGTTCTGCTAAATGTATCATAAAGACGTAATATTTAGGGGACATGGTTGCTGCAGGATGACGGCTGCATCCTCATGAGGTTCTATGGAAAAGATGAAAATATGAAATGTAATGAATTTGTGTTGAAATTCCATTTACATTTCAATATCAGCAGTCTCTGGTCAAAACTCTAAATATCTGCTTATTGTTTTTTCACTTCTTGTAATTCTGGGACTTTTCCAGAGGCTCATTTCTTGCAGCGTGCTCTGGCCCGGAGGCCCGGAGGCCCAGCAGCCGGCCAGCCGATCAGCCGGCCAGCCTATCAGCCGCGACCCGGCTTCTCCTGCCCGCTAGCTAGCGCGCTAGCCCGGACAGCATGTGGCGTGGATCCCCGTGGAAATGGCGGCGTGGGGAAGTTCCACAACGCAACACAATAATGCCGAGTCACTCGGAGTGTCGCTAATCCAGCTTCCCAAACAATGTGAGAGGCCCCCGACCCCGACCTCATCCTGACCCCACCGAGGGTCCAAGGCCAGGTAGGAGCAGATTAGTGCCACCTGGAGACGTCTCTTTGTGCTCGGCGTGCCAAACCAGCTGAAAAGTCAATTCTAACGAGGCGTCTCGTCTCAATTTCACTCTGAAGACGAGTGAGAGGAACTGACAGCTCAATGAGCTGACTGAGGGTTTAATTACAACATATTCATCTTTATATCTACTGTTTTATCACTTCCTTCCTTCAGTCTGTCAGTCAGTCAGTCATTCAGTCAGTCAGTCTGTCAGTCAGTCAGTCAGTCATTCAGTCAGTCAGTCTGTCAGTCAGTCAGTCAGTCATTCAGTCAGTCAGTCAGTCAGTCAGTCAGTCAGTCAGTCAGTCAGTCAGTCAGTCATTCAGTCAGTCAGTCAGTCAGTCAGTCAGTCAGTCTGTCAGTCAGTCAGTCAGTCAGTCAGTCAGTCAGTCTGTCAGTCAGTCAGTCAGTCAGTCATTCAGTCAGTCAGTCAGTCAGTCAGTCATTCAGTCAGTCATTCAGTCAGTCAGTCAGTCAGTCAGTCTGTCAGTCAGTCAGTCAGTCAGTCAGTCTGTCAGTCAGTCAGTCAGTCATTCAGTCAATCAGTCAGTCAGTCAGTCAGTCAGTCAGTCAGTCAGTCATTCAGTCAGTCAGTCAGTCAGTCAGTCATTCAGTCAGTCAGTCAGTCAGTCAGTCAGTCAGTCAGTCAGTCAGTCAGTCAGTCAGTCAGTCAGTCATTCAGTCAGTCAGTCAGTCAGTCAGTCAGTCAGTCTGTCAGTCAGTCATTCAGTCAGTCAGTCAGTCATTCAGTCAGTCAGTCAGTCATTCAGTCAGTCAGTCAGTCAGTCAGTCATTCAGTCAGTCAGTCAGTCAGTCAGTCAGTCATTCAGTCAGTCAGTCAGTCAGTCAGTCAGTCAGTCAGTCAGTCAGTCATTCAGTCAGTCAGGCTCCAGCAGAGAAGAAAGTCAACACTGGAAAGAAAGTTATTTATCTGTAAGCTTATACACTGTTTTACATTAAAACCTATTCATAACACTTAAATGTGTTCAAGAAAATGATTTCTTGGGTCAGTAAGAGACAAAATCTGAGAAAAGACAGATCACAAAGTAATTTCCACTTTTCAAAATCCATGTTTGGTCTTCGCACTTTTACTGTTTTAGTTTGATTTACTCACTAAAATCTCTCTAAACTTTGTCCTCCGACTGTCCAGACGTCTGCAGAGAGATAATATAAGAAAGGAGTTAATAAAGGTGTTCAAACACTGACCTGCTTCATGTTGCATCACTGTCTGACTGGTGGACCTCGTTGGAGCTGGACGCAGCCGGACAGGAAGCTCTGAATAACATGAAGTCTTCTGAAGAGTTTAACGCTGCAGTAACGACTTGTTGTCCACTAGAGGGCAGCAGAAACAAGCTGTGAACACAACACTGACATATCATCATCTTTTAACTTCTATCTTATCAGTTTTCTTTATTCTAAATTCACTAAATGCCTGTAAATGCAGAAAAACGCATCAAATACTGAGGCTTTGTCACGGCCGTCGGGGTTCAATGCCGCTGCACGAGGCACCCTCTAGCGTCGGAATGAGACGCACCAGTCGTTCCATTAACTACAATCTGCGTCAATATTAAACGCTTAGGGACTGAGGTGATGTTGTTTAAAGAGCGAGAAGTCCCACAGGGCGGATGGGAGGGAGGGGAGGTGGATGGATCCAACAAACACAAGGCTTTCATCCAGGAGACCGCTGGTCATGACCCGTAAGTTAAGTTTCACTTTCTGTCCCGTGTTCACAACGTTCAGCGTCATTTTCACTTTACAAACGTCGTAGTTTTAAGCCCAACCATGTAGTTCTTTCCTAAACCTAACTATGGTGGCGGCCAAGGAGTGTGACGCCGAGGAAGGAGCTGTTACGAGGAAGGGGCTGTTAGGAGTTAGGAAGAGAATGTGTTGCCCCCCAACATCTGACTCTGAACCTAATATTGTGATGAACTGAAGGAAATTCTTGAAAAACTAAAGTTGCCATCACTCAACACACGTTACTGAACGCTGTTAAAACTCTGACTGACAGAGATTCTCCGTCTTTGTCAGTAGTAGTAGAAACAACGTTGTTTCTGACTACTGACAGACACAGAGATTCTCCGTCTCTGTCAGCAGTAGTAGTAGAAACAAGGTGTTTCTCGTCTGTTGTTCGTGTTTGTTGAGCCGCGGTGATGATGTCAGCCGTCCTCTGGGTTTCATCTCAAAGCCAACACTGATTAATAATTTATGGATCATCCCATTATGCCACTTTACACAGTTCAAAGGCGGCGGGCGCATTTGCATCCCAATTTGTTCACTCTGGTATAAAGACACGCTCAGCCTTTTTGCATCAGTATTTCTCTTAGAAATGGAATTTGGGACGGTCTGTCCTCACATCAGCGGATAAAGAAGATTAAAGTGTGGGCATCCTGCGTTTCCCTCCTCCTCCTCTTCCTCCTCCTCCTCCTCCTTCATCTCCGCCTTCTCCTCCTCCTACTTCTCCTCCTCCTCCTCATCCTCCATCTCCTCCTCCTCCTCCTCTTCCTCCTTCCCTTCCTCCTCCTCCTCCTCTTCCCTCTTCCTCCTCCTTCATCTCCTCCTCCTCCTCCTATTCCTCCTTCCCTTCCTCCTCCTCCTCCTGAATATGCTGATATAATTCTGGTTTTAGGAGCATTGTTTGGACATCACATTCAGAATATACGTCTCAGTTGAGGTTTTTACGTCAGTTTACGACAGACGGCCTCTTGGCGGTTAACGTCCAGCTCTGTGCGTTGAACACGAACCAACTAGCCGACTGGTTTGCAGAGATCCACGCCTCCCACATTTCTGGTCGGAGGGAGAAACCACCAAATTCGACTGCTTTCAGGCCATTAAATAGATGTTATCAGTCGCTATAAGCAACATAGATGTGGGTCATTAGGGGCCTACTATGCCTACTATGTTGTAAAAGTGAAAGTGAAACTTAAATGCAACACGTTCTAACATGAAAAACTGAATAAAACGTCATGTTTTGAACAAAATAAAAAGGCTTCTTTAGGCTACTTAAAGGGCAGTGAAAATGGAAAACGGGGTATTAAAAGGTAAGAAAAACAACCTTAAACTCAAGTTTCTTTTCATGCTTATTTTCCTTTAACAAACTTCTACATGATTGTTTTTGTGGTTTTCCAATCCAGCAAATATTATCAGCTCAGATATCATTTTAAAAGTGTTGCCCAAACCCTCAGAAATCTATATATTTGTGAACAAACAAAAGGCGTCTTCCTTGAAAAGAATAAAGGTTAACGGGATAAAACTTTATTTTCATAAATAAGGAATTGAACAACAGAGCAACAGGAGGTAAGTCGAGACACACAGCATTAACATCCCGCTGAAAGGAGGCCGAGCTGCATTAAATGTCACCGCATACATCTGCCTTTTTACAAATGACTATTGATTGTGAGGCCGACACATTCGGCCCCAAACTCCTTTATTTACAAGCTTTTTGGTTTTCAAGCTGTTTTTAGGGTGATAACGCTTTTGTTTGCTCGCCGTCGTCGCCGCTCGCTGCCGCTGCTGGCTCGCCACTTGTTTTTGTGAATCCCTCCACATCGGCAGTATCCGGGCAGATATGTACAGTCTCCCTGCCTGTCTCATTTCAATTGGCCTCCATCTGTTTTGTCTATCCATGAAAAGGTCTATTATGATCCTCTGCTCTTTGTACAAATGGACTACTAAGCCGATAGGGACCCCCCCCCTGAAACATTAGATTCCAAGGAGCTCGTCCGGCTTCTGCTTTAATTATCCAGCGCCGGCGGAGGGATCTTAATTTTAACGAGTTTTAAAAAGCTCCGTCTTCAGATTCTGTGCAGAAAAGAAGCTGAGGGGTGGAGGGAGGGGTCTTTATTAACCCTACAGTGACTAGCTAATGTGATTGAAGTGGAACCACCTGGCGGGGGGAACTGTATAGTCAGCTGCCGCTGAAGGCCGGCGAATGGGAGGACCAGGTGCTGTGCTGCAGCCTCTTAATTGTTGCCATGTAATAGCTTGCTTCAGTGCACAGTACGGCTTGGGGCTAGGATTAAAAAAAGCTGTTGCTGCTAGCTAGCACACAGAAGTCCATTTTCTTTCACTACACCCCCCCTCTGTTAACCCCCCCCCTCACAGACAGACACTCCTTCAGTCGTAATGAAAGAAAAAGGGACTCCGGGAGGAGGGGATGAAAGGAGGCCAAGGAGGTTTTCTTTGGTTACGTGGCTGGAGGAGGATATCTGAGGTGAGCAGCCACCGTGTCCGGAGGTTTGGAAGCATCTCAATCTGCTGCTGGATGACGACAAGCTGCTGAATATCTGCCTCCAGCACGTCTGACGCCTGAACTCCGAGAGCCACCGAGGGCCGAAACCTCGGCCAAGAAACAAAGTGCACAAGAAAGAGTGTCACCCTCTGCTGCGTGCACAAGACTCTTCATCGGTTGTCTTGTTTAAACCTTTTTTAATCTGCATGAAAATACACATGCTCATTGAAAAACAAGTTTTCATTCCACTGCGCTCGCTTGCAGCTGTTTAAAATGTACAAAAATGCCCGTCTCACTATGTTTAGAAATATTGTTAAAACCTCCTGGACCATAGGTTTGTTGACCCTGATGAATATAAATCCATTATTCTCTCTCTTTTAGCTCTGGTTTTGGTCTCCACCAACTCCTCCACTTTGTGCACCCAGCCGAGTCGTACAGCAGTTCCTGAAATAGACAAAAATTTCTAATTTTTTTTGTGATGGTCAGCACAAAATCAATTCGTACGTAATCGTACGTAAGTATAAAGAGCGGTGAACGCCGTGTAGGGAGGAGGTCGGGGTGGATGGGTGGGTCTAAAAACGGCAGACGTTCACCAGGAGACCGCTGTTGGTGCCCCGCGTGAAACCAGAAGTCAGGGGGGATTTTTTTTGTCACGTAACTTCAGTAGTTACGCCACTTCCGGAGTTATTTTAACTCAAAGCGCGATCATTTTCCTAAACCTAACTAAGTAGTTTGTTGCCCAAACCTAACCAAGTTGATCTATTTCTAAACCTAACTAAGTAGTTTGTTACCTAAACCTAACCAAGTTGATCTATTCCTAAACCTAACTAAGTAGTTTGTTGCCCAAACCTAACCAAGTTGATCTATTCCTAAACCTAACTAAGTAGTTTGTTACCTAAACCTAACCAAGTTGATCTATTCCTAAACCTAACTAAGTAGTTTGTTACCTAAACCTAACCAAGTTGATCTATTCCTAAACCTAACTAAGTAGTTTGTTACCTAAACCTAACCAAGTTGATCTATTCCTAAACCTAACTAAGTAGTTTGTTACCTAAACCTAACCAAGTTGATCTATTCCTAAACCTAACTTAGTAGTTTGTTAACTAAACCTAACCAAGTCGATCTATTCCTAAACCTAACTAAGTAGTTTGTTAACTAAACCTAACCAAGTCCATCTATTCCTAAACCTAACTAAGTAGTTTGTTAACTAAACCTAAGCAAGACGATCTATTCCTAAACCTAACTAAAACGTTTTGTTGCCTAAACCTAACCAAGTCGATCTATTCCTAAACCTAACGAAGTAGTTTGTTACCTAAACCTAACCAAGTTGATCTATTCCTAAACCTAACTAAGTAGTTTGTTGCCTAAACCTAACCAAGTTGATCTATTCCTAAACCTAACTGAGTAGTTTTGTTGCCTAAACCTAACCGAATCGGTTTTGTCTGAACTGAACTGTGGTGGTTTTATTGTGTTTCTACTGTTTCATGTTATAGATTCAGGTTAAAGTGCTCAGACAGACTGTTGGTGTAACATAATCTTCCTGAGACCGCGGTGGCCACAGATGGAGCTGATGCAGCGAGGAGGATCAGTGGGACGAGTGCTGAGTGCTGCTGCGTTCAGGGACCTTCAACCTCCCCGCTGCACCGGCTGCCAGGTAACCGTCCACGGGGCCCGTCCGACCTGATCTCCAGTGGGACCCTGGGGGCCCTGCTGGGACCGACGCAGCAGCAGCAGGATTATTCTACTTACAGACGGCAGAACAACACGGTGGATGATTACCTCTTAGTTGTAACAGCAAAAGAGTGCATGAATGCTGTCTGCATCAAGTAGTTCATTGGTGTGATGCTGGAAGCAGTCATAACATATGTTCTTCTACATTCTTTATTTTTTTATTTTTCGTCAGGCCACTTTTTTGGCATCCCTACTCCTTCCACATTTTTCAACATAGAAACTCCATTCAAACATCAAAACGTGCAGCTCAATTACGACATGACGGCTATTATTTTTCTCATTCATAACTTTTATATTTTCTGAATTATTAACCATAATTCATCAAAAATATTCCATTGAAATGAATGGAAGAAATGTTCAGAATTTAAACATGTTCAAGCATTTTCAACTCTTCACTGCTCATTCATACTTTCACCTAGAAACTCCATTCAAACTGTAAAATGTTCCACATCTTCCATAGATTCTGGCTATTATTCAACTTTCATTCATCCCAATTGTACTTTTTGAAATATTTAACTTTGTTTGGAGCTTGGTAAAATTCCCCTTTTTGTATGTTTTTCAAAATAAAAGCCCCAGAAGGTAACTTTCTTAACAGGGAACTTAAAACTAACTATTTATAAGGCTTCAGCTGCTTTTACAACTTTTATTTACTGATTCATAATCTTTTGATTCTGATTCTGTATCCTTTTTCATACAGATTAAAGCTCTTCAGCATCTAGCATTCACACCGCAATTTCTTCAGAAATTGCTTTTCTAGATTAAAATGATGTTGTTATGGTAAATGAGTAACTTTTTAATTTGCTGCGCTTTATATTGAGACCATTTCAAAGTTTGTAATTCAGCTTTCATTTTAAAGACCCAGCAAAATTGTCTAGAAAATGTCAAGAAAAAATAACCGTCCAGTTGAGTACGTTACGTTACGTATGTGACGTAACTTAAAATAAATCAACATTGCGTTTTAGTTTCAGCAGCGGTCTCCTGGGTGAAAGTGTTTTCCATCCATCCACCCCGACCTCTTTATACTACGTCACCTGACTTCCTCCATTACTCCCGCCATAACTACGGCCACGTAGAGCGCCATAGTTTGAAGCGTAGGGCCACCGATGGATCTAAAGATGATGTTTCCAGATGTTCCTGTGGTGTGAGGTATGTTCAGAGTGTTTTTTTTACATCCCTCGATCAGCTCTGAAGTCCATCCTGACGGCACCGATCTCAAATGATGAATATTAAAACATGTTCAATATTTCCGATGGGATATCCTGTTGTGTGTGGTGAACCCTGAGGACAGCCGATGACGCCGTCATGTAGGAAAGAACGACAGCCAATAGAGAACCAAGCTGACTGAAGAAGGAAGGACAACCAGCTCCGTCACGGCGGCCGCGGCTGATGCATGAGATAATGCTAACCGTGAAGCATAAAGTAGCAGTGAGATGGAGCTCAGAGATGGAGGAACAACTTGTTGATTAGTGTTTATTTAACGTGTCTCCATGACGACATCCATCCATCCTTCGTGAATTTTCAGTACAAAGTAAAATCTGAAACATCTTTTACCAGACTTCAGTTTGTTGTTTGTGTTTCTTAGGTTAAAATAAAGGTTGAATATTGAAGTATAAACATGTCTGGTGACCTTTGATGGAGCACACAGATCTTTATCTCACTCTGTTTGAAATCTGCTTTAAGATTTTACTGCGGCTCCTTTCAGAGCATCTCTCTTCTTCTTTTTCTCTACAGATAAACCTCCAATCTGCTGAATTTTTAAGTGCTCTCCAAAAGCACTCCTGTCCTGTCGTGCAAAGTGTAATAAGAAATTCATTTCCTCGCCGGCGGTATCCTTGTACGACACACATGAAAGCATTTAATCAGAGAGTGCAGGAGAAGAAATGACAAACAAAAGGAAGAAGTGAAAGTGTAAATCCTCTCATGTGACCTCTGAGTTGTGCGTTCCGTGTTGACGACTGGATGAATGGAATAGTTTAATACTGTGAGCTGTCTGTCGGTGCTCAGCTGCCCGTGAGGAGAATCTGTATCTCTAAAACGTCTCAGGACGCCGCCGTCTCTCCATTTGACGGCCCTTCGGGAGAACAAAGGCTTCTCGGCGCTAATGCAGCGCAAATCAACCGCCTGCTTTTCTATTGAGCAAGGTGCCAAGACGCACAGGCTTTTAATGCCGCCGCCGGCCGCCAGGGAATCGTCTTCAAAGCCTAATGCAAAGTGAGTCATCCGCCGCCCGGCTCATATTAAGTCCCCCTTTAATTCAGCCCCCTTTGGTTAATCGTGTTCTACCGTCTGAGCCGGCGTCAGCAATCACAAAATGAGTTGCAAAAAAAGGTTTTTCGTGATCGACCTAAAAGAACAGCAGCCCGGAGAAATGTGGGGCGGTGCTGAGGGTGGGCTGTGGGGGGGTTGTGCAGCCATCTGTGACCCCTGCTCCTCGCCAAACAGCGACCACCAGCAGGTCCCAGGAGGCCGGCCGGGTTCTGCCGGGTGTCGCCCTCTTGTTGCTGTTTTGTTGTTGTTATTTATTTACAGAAGCAGTCAGATGAGATGAGCGAGGGGGGGGGCTTGGCCTCGGCTGCCAGAGGACGGGAGGAGGGGGGGGGAGGGATCTGGCAGCGACGTGGCGTCCAGCGGAGCGCCGGTCCAGCCAGGGGACAGAGGGAGAGCGGGGCCGGGCCATCTGTGGGACAGACATGGTAGACGTCTCCCGGCTTCTCTGTTTCTGTCTCAAGCAGTGCCAAGAAGTGACGACACCGAGGCCGGTTATCATCTCGTCACCGAGTAGAGGGGGGGAAGTAACGAAGTACATTTACTCTGGTTACTCTGACAGAGTCGGCGTTTTGAGTATTTTTAAAAATCGGGAATGTTACTGCTACTCCAGTGTACTTCAAGTTGCGTCCGTTACAGAATTAGAACAACAGTCGCATGAAAAAGTCACAGACGAGATTTTACATCGGCGCTCGACCATCACGTGTGAGCTGCTCAACGACGCGCCGAGCAGGCTTATGTACACGTCCACCACGGGGCGTTTTTTATGGCGAGGGGTCGCCTCGCTTCCCAGCATTGGACGCTTGATGGGCTGCCACTACACACCTGATTGGACAAACACTTTCCCTCGTGGGCTGCTGCCAAGCCTCCAGGAAGAGCGCCGGTCGTCGATCCCGACTTCCGTAGTGGCCAAACGGCGGTACTGCAACTTCTATCCGTCACGTGATGCCATCGGGCCCAAAAATATTTTTTCCCATAGACTTCCATTGGGAAAGAGACGTCTGTTACTCAGAGGATCATTTATATTTTGAGGTGAATGAACTCCCCAGTACGAACACTCTAATAGTCCTTATTTAAATCATTACATTTTTAAAGTTGTGAAACGCACTAACAGCTGAATCCAGAGTTATTTCCCTTCCTCCCTTCATGTGAGTGAGACCCAGACCGAGGCTGGAGCACCAAGCTGTGACGTTGGGACCCCGTGACCGAGTCATGTGACCCAGGGGACGCTACTCAGCCAAGATCCGGGTAGTTTTCCAGACGGAAGTCGAGCTATTTAGGCTTCATGCTCCACTTAGCAACTCTCATAGGAATGAACGGGGCCCCGCCTCCAACGCTGGATCCAGTTCTCTTCATACATCCACGGCTGCTCCTCCCGGCTTTCAAACCGGAACCAAAATGGCGGCTTGTTTGGAAACTTTCTTCACTTTTATCACAAAAATGATTCACCGAAATGTGTTTCTGAAAACATTTTATGAGAGAAATAATCCATGCAGCTGAATCTGTCTTTATTTTAGATCAACAACGTTTAGTTTAAAAGTTTCTCGGGAGTTTCCAGAGACGGCGAGTCGCGTCGGACGCCCCTGATTTGCATAAAGTAGCCTAGACCTCAACTTCATGCAAATGAGGAGCGGGCGACGTGACATCATAACATATCAACACAAACAAATGAAATGACTCGATCCGGTCGGCTTAACGTTTACTTTAAAGTGTTGATTTAAATGAATGGAAACGCCAACAAAGGTGAACCGTCAACAGGTGAAGCTCACGACCACCGGCCTGAACTTTCTTCACCTCCGGTCAATAAGATGGAGATGATCCAGAAGCTCCACTGAGCCTTTTGTCCCTGCAGCAGCAGCAGTAGTGTGATGCTGGCTGTAACTTCAGCAGAGCTGGATGCTGATGTAGAGTGAGAGAATGTCCCCGAGGTTCAATTACGGAGCCGCCACAGGTCCTCTCAGCCTTCATTAGCTGCCTGCTGGAGCAGACACTCCTTCCTCCGACCCGGTGGAGGAACCTCGGGGAGAAGCCTCTCTCTCTCTGCTCTCTGCTCTCTAATGATCACACAGAGAGCTTTGTCAGGACTCCGAGGCGCTGCTGTGTGCTGTTATGTGGTTTGTTAGTACGGCGGTGAGGAGGAGGAGGAGGAGGAGGAGGGCGTTCGTCAGCCACCTCTGAGTCTTCCTGCCGCCTCGGCACGCTCTGTTCCTACTGTTCCCACCAGAGCGGTTAACTAGATGGCCGGGTGTTAGCGTGCCCAGACAGGGTGGAGGCTGATCAGAGATCAGCAGGAGGGAGAGGGTCACACAGACTCATCAGCTCTGTGTCAGCTCAGATCCACCGACGTTCAGTCATCAGCTCTGTGTCAGCTCTACAACCAGATACACCGACGTTCAGTCATCAGCTCTGTGTCAGCTCAGATACACCGGCATTCACTCATCAGCTCTGTGTCAGCTCTACAACCAGATACACCGACGTTCAGTCATCAGCTCTGTGTCAGCTCTACAACCAGATACACCGACGTTCAGTCATCAGCTCTGTGTCAGCTCTACAACCAGATACACCGACGTTCAGTCATCAGCTCTGTGTCAGCTCTACAACCAGATACACCAACGTTCAGTCATCAGCTCTGTGTCAGCTCTACAACCAGATACACCGACGTTCAGTCATCAGCTCTGTGTCAGCTCAGATACACCGACATTCACTCATCAGCTCTGTGTCAGCTCTACAACCAGATACACCGGCGTTCAGTCATCAGCTCTGTGTCAGCTCTACAACCAGATACACCGACGTTCAGTCATCAGCTCTGTGTCAGCTCTACAACCAGATACACCGGCATTCAGTCATCCGGCATTCAGTCATCAGCTCTGTGTCAGCTCTACAACCAGATCCACCAACATTCAGTCATCAGCTCTGTGTCAGCTCTACAACCAGATACACCGGCATTCAGTCATCAGCTCTGTGTCAGATCTACAACCAGATACACCGGCGTTCAGTCATCAGCTCTGTGTCAGATCTACAACCAGATACACCGGCGTTCAGTCATCAGCTCTGTGTCAGATCTACAACCAGATACACCGGCATTCAGTCATCCGGCATTCAGTCATCAGCTCTGTGTCAGATCTACAACCAGATACACCGGCATTCAGTCATCCGGCATTCAGTCATCAGCTCTGTGTCAGATCTACAACCAGATACACCGGCGTTCAGTCATCAGCTCTGTGTCAGCTCTACAACCAGATACACCGGCATTCAGTCATCCGGCATTCAGTCATCAGCTCTGTGTCAGCTCTACAACCAGATACACCGGCATTCAGTCCAATCATACTGATACACGATGAACATCTCAGTCGACCTTCGCATCATTTACAGTTTCTGTCGTCTCTGTGAACTTATTTTAAATCCAACAACAGAAGAGACGATGAACAAACAACTTAAAGGTGCTAAAGGTGTAACTCAGGAGGTAGAGCGGGTCGTCCTTTAACCACAAGGTTGGCGGTTTGATGCCCGGTTCCGACTGTCTGCATGTCAAAGTGTCCTTGAGAGAGACACTAAACCCCAAGTTGCTCCCCGGGCGCTTTACCAGCCCGTTTGCACGAAAAGGCGTATAAATGCCACGATAATGCAATGCAATTAGTACGCCTTTCTTCATTTCCACGTGTCATTTGTACGCCATGTATCCTGTACTGACTGCAGTGTAAACACATCCATGTATAAATGCTACGGTGAGAGTTAATGACGTAGTATAAAAAAACTGAAACAGTTAAAATGACCTCAACCGACTCAACTATAAAATGCTGCTTTATAATTCATCAGTAATATAATATAATGTAACACTGGGAAAGGGGCCATTCTTCCTGAATATTTTATGCTACTTTAAAAAGTATATTTTTTATTTACATTATGTCTTAAGAGCTAACCATTCCTAAAACCTAAAAATCTATTGTTTTCTTTCAAACTTCCGTCTTGTTATGAATAGAGAATATGTTTAATGAAGCACGTTGTAGATGACAAAACTAAAAAAAGACTGAATATCCTCCATGAGAAACAATCACATTTAGCAGCAATCAGGCCTCATCTCTGTTACAGCACCGTCTTAATTTCCTAAACCCTCGACGCAGATGAAAATTTAATCTGCTCTCTTATTTGGTTTAATGGAGATGGAAATTAGATTATCTCGTATCTCAGCGCCGAGCCATCTGGGACGAGAATGTTCATCACCTCCGTTTGTCTCTTCTGGATCAGAGAGACGGTGAAAGTACGAGGAAGGAAACCAGGTTTTAAACTCCTGAAATATGAATCGGAGGGAAGCCTGATGTAACACAGAATGCTCATTTTGCCTATAATAACTGATAGCTATCGTCGGCCTTAGTGGTGCATGTGACAGATTTTAGAGCACAGTGATTGGATGTTTGTTGATTGAAATGCACCTTTGGAGTCATAGGGATTGTACCTTCAACTTTTTTTACATCAAGGAACCAGATGTTTTCTAAGCAGCTGTTAATCGTTCATGCCGATATAAGCCACGTAACTGCTCCAACTGTGCATCACGTAACATTGTCTATAGGAAAAATGAATGGGAATTTCTTCTGGACCTCTGGAACCTGAAATAGCGCTTCTCATTTTGCAACCAGTCTGGTCACATCAATTGACGAATGACCAACCAGGAGACCGGAGTTCCTGTCTCAAAGAGTTGTTGGGTGATTTTGAAGTTATGTTAGTGACGTTTTCCCTACATATGTTACAAAACAAAATTTTTCAAACATTTTTTTAGTTTTTTTTTCAGACATGTCGGACATTTTTTTTTTGCATTTTTTCAGACATTTTTTAAAAACAAAATTTTTTGGACATTTTTAAAGAAATAAATAATTTTTTTCAAAAAAATAATTTCGGACATTTTTCTTCCCAAAAAATAATTTGGACATTTTTTTTTCAAGAAAATAATTTTGGACATTTTTTTCAAGAAAATAATTTTGGACATTTTTTTTCCAAAAACTAATTTTGGACATTTTTTTCGGATATTTGTCAGACATTTATCGGACATTTTTCTTAATTTTTTTTTTCAGACATTTGTAGGACATTTTTTTTAAACATATTTTCAGACATTTTTTAAAAACAAACACATTTTTAAAGAAATAAATAATTTTGGACATTTTTTTCAAAAAAAATATTTCGGACATTTTTTTTCCAAAAAAAAAAGATTTAGACATTTTTTTCAAAAACAATATTTTTTGACTTTTTTTTCAAAAAAAAATTTTGGACATTTTTTTTCAAAAAAATAATTTTGGACATTTTTTTCGGATATTTGTCAGACATTTATCGGACATTTTTCTTAATTTTTTTTCCAGACATTTGTAAGACATTTTTTTAAAACATATTTTCAGACATAGCATGGGTTTTCTCCGGGTACTCCGGCTTCCTCCCACAGTCCAAAGACATGCAGGTTAGGTTAATTGTTGACTCTAAATTTCACATGATACCAGTATCTTCACTCTAGTGTTAAAAACCCACTACAACCTAAAAATTGCAAGTTGCGTATCCTCTTACAACAGTATCTATCTTATGAAAGGTTTTTCCTCATTTTGTGCGTTCTCCTACGAATGTCCAGCAACACGTGTCAATTTCCGCACGTACAGTCTTTTCAAAATAAACTTCCTTCTTCCAACTTAGTTAGGTTTAGGGAACAAAACTACGTTGACTTCTGGTTTCAAACGGGACACGAACGCCGGTCTCCTGGTGAAAGTCTGGTGTTTTTAGACCCACCCATTTGTCACTCTTTATACTTACTGGTTCACGATTAAGTGGATTAAATACACGTTGATTTAGTGGGATGTCACAAATCACAGTGCATTACTCTTCGTGGGTGTAGCTACGAACGGTGTATGATAACAGCCTTCCTCCAGCTCTTAATTTCATCCTAATGTTTATATTTCTCTGTGTAAGAGATCACTGACATTCAGCTGTATTGACTCAGACAGGAAGTGATGTGTTCCTCTATAGCTGCACCACACTGAGCCCCCCCGTGAACTGCTTCATATTTACAGGCCAATTATCTCTCTGAGGGAGGGTCGGCGTGACCGCGGGCCTCTCCGGCACGTTACGGGAAGGTCAGCGCCGTCGACGGGGGCTAATTAAGCAACCGGCGCTGGAGAGGCAGTCGAGTGTGAGTCACCCGATACTTTACCCATCAGAGGAATTTCTTGTTTCTTCAATTCAAGGACAGATCTGCAGAGATGGTTTTTCCTCGAGCGTGCTTGACCCGCTTCACAAACACTTGAGAAAATGCCCCCTGGTGGAATCTTCTCTTTTTATTCCTGTTTACAGCCGAAGGATGATTCAAGGTTAAAGAGAACAGAAGCTCCCTGCAGCAGACGTCTCTGAGAGATAATGACCTGTCAAAGGCCAGCAGGTCCGGCGTCCTTACATCATCTTTGAGGTGAGAGACTTCTCGTCATGGTCTGCCATCGCATTAATCCCCTCGCCTGCAGCTCCATTAGGCAATGAAACAAGTTGTCCAACTGTGGGGTCTGGAGGGGGTTAATCCGGCCTCAGCTGCCAGCGGCCAAACCTCTTCAAACCTCTGTCACTTTACGGGGACTTCAGACGACCCTTTCTCCCTGACCCGTATCGATCCAGGTCTGCAAAGAGCTCAGGCCCTCCAGCTACAACACCGGGGTGCCGTTATGTTTCAATTACTGATGCCTGTCATTGTTCGGGCGTGACAGGAGGCATCTGAACCGTCTGGCTTCACAACTATACAGTTTACATTTTAGGATTGTCTATATGTTCATTTCATCATGTTGATTTATTCTGTATGCACGACTTCTGTTACACGTCTGTCCGTCCTAACTGAGGGATCCCTCCTGTATTGCTCTACTTCTTTCATTCTTTCTTTCTTCTTTTTTTACTGTTAAAATTATTTTTTGGGGGAGTTTTTCTTTATTTGAATTATAGAAATTCAGTTTATATAATATATAGCGTCAAATATCACAATATTTTTGACCAAATACCTCGATATCGATATTGCGACATAGCGGTGACTCTTGGTGCTTTCACAAAATACTCACAAAATTAGATTTTTGAGAAATAATGATCAGTAGTGTGGACATAATGACTAATAAGTGACTAAAGCCAAATATTAGCACAGCTAGAATGGTCTGGTAAGTTTAGAAAATGACATAATTTTACTGTAATGCAGCCTTTAATATCAGGAACACTTACGGCGTATTACCATGTATCAATGACAATATCTAGTCTCAGAATCAGGTTTATTTCACCAAGTATATACAGACATACTTGGGATTTGACTCCAGTTTTATGCAGCTCTCTCAATGTACTTACAGAGAATAGAAATAATAAAATAATAAAAATAAAATGTCTCTATACAAGTCAAGCGTTCAGAAGTTGTAACAGTACAAATATTGCAAAGAAATAAATACTTCTCTATTGCGTTGGTTTTACATCACGTTTACTACGGACTAGCTGGTGAACATAGTGGAGCATTTAGCAGCTAAAGAGTTGGTGGAGACCAAAAATAGAGCTAAAAAGCAGAGGTAAAAGAAGTACTCAGATCTTTCACTGAACTAAAAGTAGCAACACCACAGTGTAGAAAATACTCCGTTAGGTAAAAGTCCTGCATTCAATTGAAAATCTTATTAAAGTAAAAGTACAAAAGTATATCAGCGTAGTTATTCAGGCTGTTCTCATACACCGTTCAAAGCTAGTAATGTACTGTAATTCGTATATATCCTACGAAATAAATGCATATTTAATCCACGTAATCATGAACCAGGAAGTATAAAGTACGACAATCAAACGTTGATTTATTTGTCACGTAACTTACGTACTTAAGTAACGCCACTTTAGTAGTTATTTTAACCCAAACCACCATCTTTTCTTAAACGTAACTAAGTTGTTTCCTGTGAAAACGAAACTTTAATGTTGCAGCTGGTAAAGGTGGACTTAATATATACTTATAAAGTGCTGAGTAGTTTAATCTATAATAATACATCATTATTTATTATTGATTTATATTTTGAATTAATAAACTGAATCTAGAAAGTAACTAAAGTTATCAAATGAATGTAGTGGAGCAAAAAGTGTAATATTTGCCTCGAAAAGTAGCATACAATGGAAATACTCAAGTGAAGTACCTCAACATTGTGGTTAAGTAAATATAAATATCAGGTGGACACAAACAGGACTCCAGTGTGATGATAATGTTGCTTCATGTCTGTTAGATGAGGAAGAAGGCAGCTGTCTGCTAACGCGTTAACCATAAAAACGTTATAGTTTTATGAGTCTGACAGCTTGTTTTTAATGTTTCCTTCCTCCTTCTGGCCAAAAATGTGTTAATGCAGCTTTAATGTGTCAACAACACGAGATCAGGTCTGTTAACCACTGAAACACTAAAAGAGTCCTTAACGTCAAACAACAACTCCGACGTTCATGAATCCTGTCGGCTGTGAGCTGACGTTTAGGGCTGCAATAAATAATTATCTATACATCAATTAACCTGCTGATTAGTCGCTTAATTAATCGTTTGGTCTATTAAATGTCAGAGAATAGAGAACATCACCTCATGTTCGCCTCATTGAACTCACGATAATATTAAACTTGTTTGATTTTATTGGAACATCAAGATGAGAAAGAGACTGATTGAAGACGGCTTGGACTGAGTTTTATGACGACCTGACACTAAACCATCGAGATCACGGGAACGCTACGCAACTCTAGAAAACTCTCGGGGTTTAACTCCGACCAGAAACCAAGATGTGACGGATAAAACCAAGATGTGACGACCAAAAACCAAGATGGTGACGACCAAAAACCAAGATGTGACGGATAAAACCAAGATGGTGACGGACAAAAACCAAGATGGCGACGACCAAAAACCAAGATGGTGACGGTCAGACATGAATGACACCATATTTGGTCCATAACAGGAGAAGTCCGAGGGGCAGCACTCTGGCTTCAGAGGAGACATTGTGTGAAAACGCTGTTTAGGAAAGTTTAAAACCTTGTCAGAGTTCAGCTCAGATATGTTTTGACTGAATAAATATCTGATGTTTTAATATTAAACAGAAACGTCCTGTTGAGTTCGCTCGAGGCAGTTTCTTTTCATTGGCAGCTTCAGGGTGAATCGGGGGTCGTCACCAGTTCAGCTGCCATAGCAACCAAAGCCTCATCACTAAATCACACATTTTTACAATTTACAGTATCACAACATTTTATAACAATTATATAAAAAGCCTAAATGAGGACTTTACAAACGGCCGTTTTCAGAGAATTGACACCCACTCAGAACAAAATGATTGCTGGCATTAAACTGAAACATGCTCTTTATGTTGTGAGTCATCCGAAGAGCTCAGTTCTCAGTACTGAACCATCTGCGTTTTAAAAATGACGACAGATAAACTTCAATTAGTAAAGTATTTTTCCCCGAATGCCTGCGTGTAACTGTAGTAATTGGTTTAAAGCGGACCCGGGTCCTTGACCTACATAGGAACGGAGCTTTCCACAGAAAGTTCGGTGGACTCAGGAGGAGCGACGAGACCCGAGTATTGATCCCAGACAGACTACCTCTGTTTGGGATCCTTGTTATTCAGAGAGCGGCTGAAGGAACGACCTTGTGAGGGTTTATATTTTACCAGAATAAAACATGTCGCTGCTGTAGTGTCCTTGAGCAAGACGCTGAACCGCCGTCTGCTCAGAGGTCTGTACGTGACCTCTGACCCCTCTGCAGCAGACATGAGTGGAGCTATGTCCGTCTAGTGGCCTCTTAAAGCAACATGTATGAACGGGTTATGTTCCTATTATCACGTAAAAATAAAGTTGTCACTATATGCATGTAAAAACAAATATACCAATATACCGTCACCATCTTGGTTTTTTGCAACCAGTAGTGACACGAGAGGGTGGAGCTAAGTACAACCGAAGGCTGAATAAGAAATTTTTAGGCATATTATAATCAACTTTCATGAACTGAAAACAAATTCTTCTTCAAGAACTTTTTCTCAAATGATGATAAATGTAATTTCAGGAGAATGTTGAGGACATCGGTGTTTAGGTTTCTTCTTGTCTGCTTTTGTCTGTTCTGGTTTCTGTGCCATCGGACCGCCGGACTCCTCCCTCCATCCCCGACCCCCGACCCCCCCTCAGCTCGGTGGCTCAGGTGTTGCTCCGCGCGGCCTTGCCGAGGTTTCTTTCAGTGATTCGTCATGCCTCGGCCCGGCTGCTGCTGCGCCGGCGCGTGCCAGCTCACTGAGGAGGGCCGCGCCTGCTCGCCAGACGGCCCGCTCGACCCGACAGCCTGCCGCTGTCAGCCGGGGGCCCGGGAGTCACCGTCGGCCCTGGCAACCGGTCCCCTAACCCCGCCCCAAACAGGGACAAGAATAGGCAGCAAACCCCCCCAACACCATACACCTCCTTCCTCTCTGCAGGCTTTTCATTAGCTGCAGTCATCAGGAGGTTAACACTGAATGAGAAAAGTGGATGGCTCTAACACACACACACACACACACACACACGCACGCACACACGCACACACACGCACACACACACATGCACACACACACGCACGCACACACACACACACACACACACACACACACACACACACACACACACGGTCAACCTTTTATCTTACCACACACACACACACACACACACACACACACACGGTCAACCTTTTATCTTACCCCACACACACACACACACACACACACACACATCGATGCCATCTAAAGTAATATTATAACATTAACACTGCAACATGAAACAGTCATGTGAGAGTAAATCTGTGATAAAAGCCATAATGATATTGTATTATAATAATTGATTTACATAATTATGCTCGTGCTTCCTGCGGCGGCGAGGAGACGAGCTGCTGCGACCTCTGATGACCTTTCTTTAGCTGCTCTGGGACTCAAACACCTTCACAGCCAAAACCTGAACCAGATCCCCCCAACAGGGTCCCTGAACGCAGCGAGGCTGGACCACATGCTGCTCCGTTTCCTGTCAATCTCTCGTGCATAAGTGGTGATTTGAATCCTGCCACTAACAATGAAATATATAATGAAGTAATCACAGAATACATTAAAGGCCTGTTGGGATTTCATTAAAATATTTAGGATTAGAATTTGAACCACGGCGTTGTCCGTGTTTTCATCTTAGAACTTTAACCCTTTCACAGCATGTTTTCACTTCATCAAGGTTAATAACAACATTTTGGACGTCTAAAAATGTCTTATTTGGCGATCGGTTGTTCTTAGCTCCACCCTCTCGTGTCACTTCTGGTTGCAAAACACCAAGATGTTGACGACCAAATAACCAAGATGCTGACGGCCAAAAACTAAGATGGTGACGGCAAAAAACCAAGACGCCGATCAATGGTCTCTCTCCGTTAACTACCGTACATATATTTCAGAAATAAGGTCCCAGGGGCGGGACTTCAACTCTCTATTAACATCAACTTAACTTAATACAGCTGTAACTTAACAGCTGTATCAGAGCTGTTAAGTTACTGCTAATGTTAATACAACATGTTCTACTAGTGCTGCTGCTTCACATTACACCCTGAAGAAACGCAGGGTGGCTTTTATTGTGAAGAAGCCACAGGAAATGTAAAGTATACCTCATTAACTGACTTATTTATGAAAACAATGTGCGTTAGTTTGACTGCACTGTAAACAGAAACACCAGCGGTTCTTCTTCTGTTGTATTTATGACGTTGTAGCTGCTCAACTAGTGTTTACTGTCGTATTAAACCAACCAGGACGGAAATCTACAAATTTAAGATTTTAAATTTAAAGTTGAGTGTTGCAGATTTGACCTCTGCAGTTCATATTTACAGAAATTTGGGAATTAAAACTCTTTTGCACTCGTAGAAATTCTGTTTGTGTAGACGATGAAGCAAATATTTAAATTTAAATTAAATCTGCATGTTTTCATCTCTCAGATTCCTTTATAGGCGGGTCGTTCATCTGCCTGTAGTTAATCCAACGCTATTGGTCCGTATACGTACACATCTCTGCATCGATGCTAAACAGGCGTTTGTTTCACGGCTGACTGTGAAGCAGAGAGAGAGAGAGAGAGAGAGAGAGAGAGAGAGAGAGAGAGAGAGAGAGAGAGAGAGAGAGAGACGGGCTTCAGTTTGCTCATTAGAAATTCATTCTGAACAGCTTGTTATTATCTTTGGCCTGTGGATGTGTGAATAGATTTACAAGCATTAGGGCCGGGGCATTGTGTGGGGCATGTGTGGAGGAGGTCCTGGCCCCTTTGTGTTCACCAGGGCCCTCAAATCAGCTGCACACAGCACCCCCCACCTCCAGCCCCACCCATTACCTCAACCCTCCGAACAAAAGCTTACAGAACACACTGATGTTCTGCAGGATTTTAGGAATTACACAGCAGACGTGTGCTTTCAACCACAGCAGATGCAAAAAGCTGTTCCTCAATTACATCCCCAGAATAAAACCTGTCAATACAGACCCAGTACAAAACCAGTATGAACCCATACAGAACCAGTACAAAACCAGTATGAACCCATACAGAACCAGTATAAAACCAGTATAATCCCATACAGAACCAGTATAAAACCATACAGAACCAGTACAAAACCAGTATAAACCCATACAGAACCAGTATAAACCCAGTATAAACCCACACAGAACCAGTATAAAACCATAGAGACCCAGTACAAAAACAGTATAAAACCATACAGACCCAGTACAAAACCAGTATAAACCCATAAAGAACCAGTATAAAACCATACAGACCCAGTATAAAACCAGTATAAACCCATAAAGACCCAGTATAAAACCTGTCAATACAGACCCAGTACAAAACCAGTATAAACCCATACAGACCCAGTATAAAACCATACAGACCCAGTATAAAACCAGTATAAACCCATAAAGAACCAGTATAAAACCTGTCAATACAGACCCAGTACAAAACCAGTATAAACCCATACAGACCCAGTATAAAACCAGTATAAACCCATAAAGAACCAGTATAAAACCAGTATAAACCCATAAAGAACCAGTATAAAACCTGTCAATACAGACCCAGTACAAAACCAGTATAAACCCATACAGACCCAGTATAAAACCAGTATAAAACCATACAGACCCAGTATAAAACCAGTATAAACCCATACAGACCCAGTATAAAACCATACAGACCCAGTATAAAACCAGTATAAACCCATAAAGAACCAGTATAAAACCATACAGACCCAGTATAAAACCTGTCAATACAGACCCAGTATAAAACCAGTATAAACCCATACATCACCAGAATAAAACCTGTCAATACAGACCCAGTATAAAACCAGTATAAACCCATACAGACCCAGTATAAAACCCAATAAGAAGTGGTTTTATACAGTAACAGACAGAAGACGCCAGAAATGTTTCAGAGAATCTTCAAATCAGTAAAATTCCGTTTTTGTTTTTGGAAGTTAAGACGATTAAACACTGAGAAGTTTTAATGTCATTTCTGAAAAGAGCGTTATCACAGTTGAGATGGAGACTTAAGATGGACACCTGCTGATGAAAACAAAGGAAAGTGTGTGTTTAAATAAGTCAAAAACAGATAAAGAGGTAATTAAAAAGAGTGAGTTCGGTTGTCTGGAGCCGGTGTTGACAGATTGGGCCGACAAAGAGAAGCACAATCTGAGCCAAGACATCGTCTAAATGTCAGAAAAGTAGCCTGATTTAAATATTTTGTCTTTTGTTTTATCAGTGTAATTAGGCAAACAAAATATACTGAAGTAGAAGTGGTATAATAAAATATAAAGTATCTGGTTTCTCAGAGAACACATGAACTAATCCACGCTGTGACCAGACAATCACTCAGAGAGAGAACTGATCCTCCGGTCGGCGCTACATAAAGACAAACAGACCAGATATATGAAAGCATTCGCTCTGTAAAATGTGTTTCTTGCAGAATGTTTGTGTATCTGAGAGACTCTCCTCCTGAAGCTCCTCTGAGTCTCTGTGCTGAGTTAATTAGCTTTCCCTCTCTGAGCTCCTCTCAAGTCAACAAGGCGATTAAGGTTTTACTTGAGCCCAGCTAATCAGAGGGGAGATGGGTATCACAGCCAGCTGTATCCTGCTCTGCAAAGCTGATCAGCAGTCAGCACACACTGACCTTGGGCGTGACGTCGCAGGTCCAAACAGGCTGGATCTACAGGACGGCTTTTAGTTTGATTTATTGATAAATCCTCGAGCTTTGGTTCAGACAGAAGAGGTGCTGTTAGGTTAGAACACAAATTTCTACATTGTCGATGACACAAACATCACACAACAACGCTTTGAGAGGTCCAACATGAACGGAGTCTCTGCTGAAAACCTCCGTAGGATTCTCATCAGCTGCCTCCGTACTAATTATTAAATCTGTCTACATACTTTAACTGTAGCACTGTTCTGTTATTACTTATTCTGGAATATAAACAGGTCCAACAAGGACAGCAGGATGTTGATGCTCATCACCTTCTCATATACTGTATATAAAGTAACTGCACTAGTTGTTGATGTTGAATGAGTCTTTTTATAATTATAACAATAATGCATCGTCTGTAAATACCATCAGCTACTTGTATGAACTGAGAACTCCTGACGATAACCCCGCTGACATTTATAATGATTATTCAGAGGAACAGCTCATAAAGAAGCACCGAACATCAGTTACTGTTCGTTTTCACAAGACGGCGACGGCCAGAAACCAAGATGGCGACGGCCTGAAACCAAGATGGCGACGGCCAAAGACCAAGATGGCGACGGCCTGAAACCAAGATGGCGACGGCCAAAGACCAAGATGGCGACGGCCAGAAACCAAGACGGCAATGGGCAAAGACCAAGATGGCGACGGCCTTAAACCAAGATGGCGACGGCCAAAGACCAAGATGGTGACAGCCAGAAACCAAGATGGTGATGGCCAGAAACCAAGATGGCGACAGCCAGAAACCAAGACGCCAATGGGCAAAATCCAAGATGGCGAAGCCCAGAAACCAAGATGCCAACGAGCAAAAACCAAGATGCCAATGGGCCAAAATCCAAGACGCCAACAAGAAAACTCGAAGGCGCCAACGGGCAAAAAACAAGGCGCCAACGGGCAAAAACCAAGACGGCAACGAGCAAAAACCAAGATGCCAACGGGTAAAAACCAAGATGCCAACGAGCAAAAACCAAGATGCCAACGGGTAAAAACCAAGATGCCAACGGGTAAAAACCAAGATGCCAATGGGCCAAAATCCAAGACGCCAACAAAAAAACTCGAAGGCGCCAACGGGCAAAAAACAAGGCGCCAACGGGCAAAAACCAAGATGCCAACGGGCAAAAACTAAGACGCCAACGGGCACCCAGATGGCCAGAGTGACTACATCCACCTCTTATATACAGTCTGTGTTAACGCCTCACATAATCATAATAAATCACTCTGTTGTGATTGACAGGTGACCTGCTGGACGTTCAGTGCAGAAACACTACAGCGTATTTAACAAACATGAGGATTTACCTCTTTGACTTCAGCGCCCACGTGTCGACTGAACAAAAGTCACAAACACTCTGAAAGCAGCGGCTTTAATCTGCTCTTAAAAAACAGCGCTCCCGTGTTTGTGTTCCACTTGTTGACTCTCGATGCCACGCTCGCCTGCTTCTGACACCAACACCTGCCGGCCTGGAAAATGCCCCCGAGGTTTGTTTGACTTCCCCCGGCCTACGCAGAGAGGAGGCGAGGCGGCGAGGACGCTGTTTACTCTGTTTCTCTTTTGTTTGAGCGTGTTGGAGATAAGAGGAGGCGCGTGCAGCAGCTGAGAGAGAGAGAGAGGGCGGGCGGACATGATGGAGGGCAGAGTGGAGGAGGAGGAGGAGGAGGAAGAGGAGGTGAAAGGATGCAAGGTGAGCTGGTGTGATGTAACTCAGCACCCACTCATCAGCAATTCATATTCTCCATTTAGAGAAGAAGAATTTAGTATTTCACATTTTAAATGTGTTTGAATCATTTAAGATGATTCTATCATCACAATAATCTAAATACACTTAATATTGGCCAGATATTGATTATTATCTCCATTTCTGATCAGACAGATTTCAACATGAACCCTTTGTTGAGGTGTTTTCACATATTGGACGGAGCTCCTGGTGGTGAAGAAATATGTACCTGATGGATGGATGGATGGATGGGTTATGGGTCATGGATGGATGAATGATGGATGATTGGATGGATAATCATAGTAACTATGGATGGATGAATATGAGAATGGGTGAATGGACAGAGGGATGGATGGGTTGAGGAATAGGTGGATGGTTGGATGGATAAGTGGATTAATAAATGATTGGTATCGTCGGAAGGACGGATGGATGAATTTTAGTAACAGATGGATGGCCTGAAAGCGATGTTGCTGATGGGAAATGTAGTCTTAATGCACAGAAACATGAGCGCTAACACTGCTTGTTCAACGTATCCTCATTCAACAGGTTCGTATGATATTTTACGAAAAGTTATTCCTAATTTTTTCGTGCGTTTTTTCCTACGAACGTCCAACAACACGACGTATCAATTTCCCCTCGTTACATGCCTACAGTCTTTTCAAAATAAACTTCCGTCTTCACAGGAAACAACTTGGTTAGGTTTAGGAAAAGATGGGGGTACATCCACGACACATCCACGGATAAATGCTACGGTAAGAGTTAGTGACGTAGAATAAAAAGCGAGAAAGACCACTTTTGGCGTGCGGGTGGGGAGGTGGATGGAGACGCGTGTTCCAGACCGTTGTTGATCTGTGTTCTGTTTTGTAAGTTACGTTAGTGACGATTGTCACACGTTTTTTATTGACGTTTGTGATGTGTTTTCCGTAGTTGTTTCCGTACGTGTTTTACTTAGTTTACGATCTTATTTTAATCCCAACCACGACGTTTTCCCTTACTCTAACTAAGTGGTTTTCTTGCCTGAACCTTACTAAGAACCTAAGTTAGCAACTGCGGACGTTTGTGTGGCGTACGAAAAGGCAAAAATGTTTACTCCTGACACGTGGAATATCTGTGAAATGTGGTGGTATTTATACGCCTTCCTGTGAGATCAGGTTGGTGGATTATATATGAATTCATTTCGTGGGATTTATATGAATTACAGTGCTCTATTCTCGTAGGTATAGCTATGAACGTTGCATGAGAACATTTGTTTTCTTGTTGCCAGATGATGCGGTTTATCTGTTCTATGTACGTCTACATGCTGCAGGTAAACAACAACACAGTCATTCATCCACTCACACACTAGCAGAGGGTGTAACGTTACTGCCTGTCCTGGACTAACAGCATTACAGAGCAGTGATGTCTGATTAAACCACACTAATCCAATCACACCGTGTCGCTTTCATGTCTGATAACAAGTGAAGAAAACACACGACAGCAGCAGCAGAGAGAAGCAACAGAAACACATTAACGCTGACTGAGACGTTGGAGGAATCATCTGGAACAGTTTTATATCATCTCCTCTCTAACCGGCTCGGATTCAACCTGGAAACACATTTCTCTGTTGCCTCCTTTGAAGGACGAAACCTGGACTGGAGGCTGAAGCTAAACCTCGTCCACTAATGTTTAACAGGTTCACCGAACTAACCGTCTGTCATCGCCGTCCGATGGTTAACAGATACAGTGTTTACCATGTTCATATGTTATCTTACCAAAAGTTCATTCATTCATTCGTTATCGGTAACCTCTTATCCTATTCAGGGCCGCTCTTCTTACTTCCTGGTGCACAATAACGTGGATTACATATGAATTGATTTCGTGCTGACCATCGCGGAAAAATAATTAATGAATCATTACATTAAATTTCGTGACTATTTCACGACCTGCTGTGCGACTGGGCTGGAAGAAATTCTTCAATAAACAATTTGAAATAATAAGATTAATTAATTAATAAAATAAAATCTGTTTGAAATATTGTCTTCCACAAATTTACATTACTTATTTTATATTTATTTGTTTATATTTGAGCCCTATATTTTAACTCTCACTATTTTATGTTTGCTATGTTATGTTAATTTTGCTTTTTTATATACATAATTATTATGGAGCTTTGTTGAAGGGAACATTTAAATGCCAACGACTGCTTTATTTATTATAACGACTAATTTAGTTGTATTTTTTTGTGCATAAGATGACAATAAAGAAAGTTAAATAAATAAAGAATATGTAGTGTTGAAGCTCGTCTGTGATGAAACATGTTGAGATGTTCAGTTTGAGTCCTGCAGCTCCGACAGCTGCTGCTTCCTGATCACACTCTTTATTTCTGCTCCGCTCCATTATACAGACTGTGTGTGTTATCTGGAGCTCTTATCTGCAGTCTGCTCCCCAGCTGGCTTACACCTGTCAGAGACACACACTGATGGCCTGCCTGTGTGTGTGTGTGTGTGTGTGTGTGGTAAAGCTGGAGACGGGGAGAGTGTGTCAGAGAGTGTGTGATGGTGTGATGGAGAGGTTAAGGTGGAGGCGAGGTTAAAGGTTTCCATCCAGATGTTGTGAAAGATTCTCTCAAAAGAAGTCGGCAACAGAAGTTTGTTTTTATCAACATTTGTTCTGTTTTATAAGTTCTGATAAATGAATTCATTATTTTCATCACTGTTTAAAACACAGCCAAGCTTCAAGCAATCCTGACCGACTTTACCGTCTTTCAGAGGCTGCAGCAGGTTCAGGTTCAGGTTTAGAGCGAGAGAAGCAACAGATATCATAGAAAACCAGTAATGAGTCCATCGGTACCAACCGATGTCAGACCAGCTGGTCAGGAAGGAGGTTAAATAAACTCTAAATTTTGGAGAGGAAAAACTGTCATGTCCATTTTCAAAGGGGTCCCTTGACCTCTGACCTCCGGATATATAAATGTGTGAGCGTTTTTGTCCAAAAATGTTCAGAAGAAAGAAAAATGTGAAAAAAAAAGAAAAAGAAAATGTCCCAAAAAAATCTCCATGTCATACTAGCTTGTAGTGAAGGACGTTAAATAATGCTCCACACTTACTCTAAATTCTGGCGAGGAAAAACTGTCATATCCATTTTCAAAAGGGTCCCTTGACCTCTGACCTCCAGATATGTGAGGGTTTTTGTCCGAAGAAATGTCTGAAAAATGTAAAAAAAAATTCCCAAAAAATCAGAAAATTGCCAAAACAAATTCAGAAAAATGTCAAAAGAAATGTCCAAAAAAGTCTGAAAAATGTCCTAAAAAAAGTCAGAAACAAAGACAGAAGAAAAGTCCAATACTGGTATCATATGAAACTAGAAAACCTAAATAATCCATCGGTGCCAACCATGTCAGACTAGCTGGTCATGAAGGAGGTTAAATAATGCTCCAACTGTCATGTCCATTTTCAAAGGGGTCCCTTGACCTCTGACCTCCAGATCAGTGAATGTAAATGGGTTCTATGGGTACCCACGAGTCTCCCCTTTACAGACATGCCCACTTTATGATAATCACATGCAGTTTGGGGCAAGTTATAGTCAAGTCAGCACACTGACACACTGACAGCTGTTGTTGCCTGTTGGGCTGCAGTTTGCCATGTTATGATTGGAGCATATTGTTTTATTCTAAATGCAGAACCTGTGAGGGTTTCTGGATCAATATCTGTCATTGTTTTGTGTTGTTCATTGATTTACAATAATAAATATATACATACATTTGCATAAATTTATTAATATTTGTTTGGGATAACAAAGCCACGTTTGCCTCTGATGCCACCGATACATCACATCACACGAGACTCTGACATCAGAAGCGTCTGGATGTGACGTCATCTGTTGAAATACCTTCACATGTGCTGCTTTCAGGGACCACAAGGTCACATTTCTCTGGGAATTTAATGACCCTGAGGTCTTTACCATGCAACACGTAGCGGTGGAGGAAGTACTCAGGTCTTTTACTGAAGTACAAGTAATACTAACACACTGTAAAGATACTCTGATACAAGTAAATACCAACTATAACTACCAGTGCAGTGGTGTAAAAGTACAATACTCACCCTCTGAACTGGAGTGAAGTATAAAGAGGCATGAAATAGAAATACTCAAGTAGAGCACAAGTACCTCAAAGTTGTATTTAAGTACAGTACTTGAGTTACATTCCAGCACTTGAATCACATATTGGTTTTTAAAGGCTTATTCTGGTATTTTTAGACTAAGAATCATAAAATATTTGATTGTTTTTAGCCCCAAAAAATACATTAATACAGATCAAATGAAGAAGTTTTATATCACCATGTATGGAGATCTTTTTAAACAGCATTTAAGATGATTAAGGGTTCAAATCCACCTCTGCATATATATTTATATATAAGTTAAAAAACCTCCAAAAGTGTTTTTCAGTTTGGTTTTTATTGTTTTGGGATATTTCGCAAAAAGCATGTCCTATATGTAAATACTATAACTACCAATGTAGTGGTGTAAAAGTAGAATATTCACCCTCTGAACTGTAGTGAAGTATAAATAGAAATACTCAAAGCACACGTACCTCAAATATTTAAGTACAGTACTTGAGTTACATTCCAGCACTTGAATCACATATTGGTTTTTAAAGGTTTATTCTGATATTTATAGACTAAGAATCTTAAATATTTGACAAAAAAATACATTAATAAAGATGAAATTAAGTAATGTTATAGTGAGATCTTTTTAAACAGCATTTAAGTTGACTTAGGGTTTTAATCCAGCTGTTAAACCACATCTGCAAATATATATTTTTGTATGTTAAAAAGCTCCAAAAGACACACAAGACAGAATAAAAACTGTTTCTCAGTTTGGTTTTTATTATTTTTGGACATTTAGCAAAATACTGCAGAAACATCCGAAGCAGTATAAGAGCTAAGGGTTACAAAAAAACAACAGAAACAAAATAAAATCAATGATTGCATTCAGTTATTATTATTATTATTTATCGAGGAGCGGCTGATAAAAGTCATTGATTGCTATAATGAACACGCCGTCCGTCCTCCTCTTCACATCGTCTCCATATAAATTAAAGAATTTGGCTACATCATGAAAACACAGCAACAGACCGCACAATAAGTTACACAAATAATTTAATAAATACATAAATAAATAGAAAAAACACAAAGGAGTTAGATATACTGTATAGTAATAATACAGGAGGCTTTGTAAAAAATAATAATCATATCGTACCCAGCCAGAGATCAATAAATAAAAAGACAATCAGATCAGTTTAAGGCAGTTTTACAGCTCTAATCCAGAAGGCATTAACCGGCTACACTACTTCGACTCTTCTTGTTTTCAGGCGACAGCTACTGATCCACAGATCCACAAGCTATATACGTTAAAGCTAGTCCGAGTGATGAGATAAGGTGAGTTCGGCTCTTCGTCGGCTACAGGTCGTCTCCTCTCTCTTAGGTCTAGAAGCTAATAGCACTTGTGCAGAGATGCTAGAAAAATAAATTAACAGTCTAACGCTTTAAGTGTTTGGAGAGTGACGTCAGAGATGGGGTGGTGGGTAGTGGGGGGGATTATAGGCCAGGGTTCAAACACACACAACCTGCTGAAGTGTCCTCGGGCAAGGCACTGAATCCCTGCCAGCTGCAGGTGAGCGGTGACCTTTGACCTCTACAGAGTTACACTGCAAAAACATCCGTCGATGAGCTTGAATTAACATCCCAGAACGAGACAAACACAGGGACATTCTTCTAGAAGTGTTGAATGAATTCAGAGTTCAGGGTGTTAAAGGTCTTAAAAGAGGAGAACTGATTAAAATTTGGTGATTTTTTTTAACCAAATACCTGAAACAAGAGGAAATAAATCACTCATCTATGTTTCACTTGATTTCAGACTTCAGGAGCCTTCCGGATGTTTTTGCAGTGTAACCTTAAAGTCTCACAATCAGAGCTGGATTCTTGTTCTCCGTGTTTCGGTGTGAAAGCAGCCTTTAAAGTCCCGGATCAGCAGGCGGGGCGCAGCGGCATCTGCAGCAGGATCACCTGCCGGTTCTCAGATGGGTGGCACTTGTTGATGTGTCTGGTGAGTCCCGGCGAGCTGTAGAACACGGCGGGGCAGTACTTACACGGGTAAACCTGCGAGGAGTGCAGCAGGCGGATGTGGCGCTCCTGGCTGCCTCTGTTGGTGAAGTTCTCCCCGCAGACGGGACACAGGTGGCAGCTGGAGGCGCTCAGGTTGAGCGGCGCCGCATTCTGCTCGCAGGCCGCCGCAGGCGGCGCGTCCAAGTCCTCCGCCACTGCCACTACCACCGCCACCGCCGGTTTCGGGGAGCCGTGCTGAGACGCCAGGTGCTTCCTCAGGTACGCTTGGCGCTTAAACTTTTTCCCACAGTGATTACAATCATACAGCCCTTCCTCTGAGCCGGACTCGGACGGTCCGGGACTGGGCGTGTCCCTATCACTAGAATCCTTTGCTTCATCCGGTGCCGTCTTACCGGACGCCGTCTCCAAATGTTGCGCACTGGCAGCGGCTGCGCTCTGCGGCTTCGGTTTGTGCCAGCGCCGGTGCGAGGCGAGGTTCGCCGGGCAGCTGAACACCTTGTCACACTCAGGACACCGGTACTCGACCCGGACGATCCGGGAGCACTTGTGCTGCGCCAGAGAGAACGGGTCCGCGTACGCCTCGCGGCACAGCTGGCACACGAACTCCCCCATCGGGACGTTGTTGTCTCCGCCGGGCTGCTGAGGTCTCGGGTCCACCGGAGGCTCTTTAATCTTGAGCCCCAGAACCGGAGACGTGGTGACATCATCCTCAAAGTGCAGTTTCCGGATCGCTTTGGTTTTCTTGGAGGCTGGTTTGCTTTTGCGCTCGGTGTCGCTGTGCGGCCGCTTGGTCGCCGCGGTGGGGAGCGACGCGCTGGATGTGTCGCTGGACAGTCGCTTGAGCGACGCGGTGTGTGTGGCCCGGGCTTCGCTGCGGCTGCTGGAGCCGGTTTTCAGGTCCACCGGGTTGTAGAGGTGGTCCAGAGCTGGGAGGGCTGCTGAAGTCGGGTAAGACGCAGCGGAGACAGGTGATCCGAGATTGACGCGTCTCTCCAGGTAGGAGCGGTCATGGTCCTGGCTGACCGGGCGGGTCGGGCTGTAGAGAGTCTGGTAAACCACCTCCGGGTTCCCGAACTGCACCGGTCTGCAGACCCGCTCCGGAGCCGTGGCCGCAGCTCCGCAGGTGGGCGTCGGCGTCTGTACGCGCACCGGGACGGAGACGAGCGGCGCGCAGCGCAGCGGCAGCGGCAGCGGTACCGGAGGCGGCGGCGCGTCAGCGGCGGATCGCTCCGGTTCCTCCTTCTCCGAGCGGACCCGGTAGGACACCGGGTTGCTCTTCTTGTTCCGCTTCACCAGGAATCCTCTCGGCATGTTTCGCTGCTGGACGGAGAGCTGAAGGCACTTTGGACGAGAACAGATCCTCGTTCACTTCATCTGATGCTTCTTTCTGTTGTTTCCTCTCCTGCTGCTGCTGCTGGTCCTCTGTTCTCTGTTCTCTGTTCTCTGTTCTCTGTTCTCTGTTCTCCTCCGAGCTGCTTCACTAACAACACAGAAACATAGCTGCTGCTTTTTAAAGCGACATGATGACATTGTTCCCTATTGACTCATCCTCGACCAATCAGGAGCAGCCCAGGGCTTTGGGGAGTGGGTGTGGGAGGATGGAGAGACTGATGGAGGATGGAGGGAGGTGATGGAGGGGTGATGGAGGATGGAGAGGGTGATGGAGGGAGGTGATGGAGGGGTGATGGAGGATGGAGAGGGTGATGGAGGGGAGGATGGAGGATGGGGGGGTTGATGGAGGAGGGATGGAGAGAGGTGATGGAGGGGGTGATGGAGAAGGTGATGAGGATGGAGGGGATGATGGAGGGGGGGATGGAGAAGGTGATGAGGATGGAGGGGATGATGGAGGGGGGGATGGAGAGGGTGATGGAGGGGTGATGGAGGGGGTGCTGGAGGGAGGTGATGGAGGGGGTGATGGAGAAGGTGATGGAGGATGGAGGGGGTGATGGGGGGGGGATGGAGAGGGTGATGGAGGGGTGATGGAGGGGGGTGATGGAGGATGGAGGGAGTGATGGAGGGGGGTGATGGAGGATGGAGGGGGTGATGGAGGGGGTGATGGAGGATGTGATGGAGGGAGGTGATGTAATGGGGGTGATGGAGGATGGAGGGGGTGATGGAGGGGGTGATGGAGGATGTGATGGAGGGAGGTGATGTAGGGGGGTGATGGAGGATGGAGGGGGTGATGGAGGGGGTGATGGAGGATGTGATGGAGGGAGGTGATGTAGGGGGGTGATGGAGGATGGAGGGGTGATGGAGGATGGAGGGGGTGATGGAGGATGGAGGGGTGATGGAGGATGGAGGGGGTGATGGAGGATGGAGGGGGTGATGTAGGGGGGTGATGGAGGATGTGATGGAGGGAGGTGATGTAGGGGGGTGATGGAGGATGGAGGGGTGATGGAGGATGGAGGGGGTGATGGAGGAGGTGATGGAGGGGGTGATGGAGGATGGAGACCTGATCCAGACGAGCTTTTAGTGTTTTGTAAACCAGCAGCAGTATTTAGAAATCAGTTCTCTGAGAGACGGAGCCGGTGGAGATGGAGGAGGATTTGCAGATTGCAAAGCAGATGTACCTGAAGGGTTTATTGTATTTCACCCCCTCCCTTCCTACACACTCTCTCTCCTCCTCCTCCTCCTCCTCCTCGTCTCGACCCGGGCACACGCCAGGAGCCTCCTGCTTTTACGGTCTGATGAGTTTGTATAGAAATCTACACGTGCCTCGGCTTTATGTGTCTCCTTTGGGTGGTGGGGGGGGGCGGGGGGCTCTGATGTGTCCAAAAAGGAGACACATAACGACGTCAAAATGTAGAATTGCGAGCTGGAAATTCAGCAGAACTTTAGGATGGACATTTAAGAAACATTTTAGAAATTAAATAAAAGTGAAATTGAGGTTTAAGACAGATTTTCTTGGTTAAAGAAGCGCAACAGCAGCTCCAAACCTTGAGTTCAGATTTTAAAATTCAAGACATTCAGAGATTTTCCAGGATTAAAGACCCCAAAGAGCAGATCTATCTGAAACGCGCTTTTACGCACTGAAATATGGAGATCAATTCGTCCAACTACATGAAACAAATAACCAAACCAACATGTCAGAGCGCTGCGGCGCTGCAGCATGTGCGCTGGCGTGACAGTTAACTCCGGACATATGAATCCGTCATTTTACGCATACATAATTAATAGCGAGAGGAGGGGTTCCTGCTTTGCATCACAATGGCTGCGCTTGTGCAAGCTGTAGACCCGCCGTGATTGAAAAGGAAATTGCACAGTTGAAAAAAAAGGAGAAGAAGAAGAAGAAGAAGAAGTGGAGGGGGGGCGGGGGGGAGGGGCCCCCAAAAAAGCAATCTGGCCCCCAGATACCGTCGGCGCGTGCTGTGCGTAATCAGTGCGCTCTTTCTGTGTCACCAAATGGGGCAAACGGAGATTATCTGCAGAGTTTAAAGGCAGCAAACTCTAATTCCTGCAGGTCAGATCTGACCCGGGTCAGCCGGAGAGGAGTCTGTCCTCCACCGTGAGGGATGATGGGATGTCACCAGCATGACATGTTTAAAATAAAGGAGCACACAGAAATCTGGATGTTTGGAAAGCAGCAGGTTTCAGTTGATGTCTCATTGTTGAGCTCAAGATCAGCTCACATTTCTGATTGCTGCAAAACAAACACAAAACACAAAATACCACCAATTACCACCAAAATGCTTTTATTATCTCATTTTAATTACCTAAAATTATTATTTTCCTTCATTTTTCATTTGTTTGTGCTTTTAAAATTGATTTCATCTTCAGTAAAAAACAGTTTACTTTATCTTACCAGGTACCTTTATTGTCCATTTTGAGTCCTTAAAGTCAATAATTAGCCAGTTCAACCTGTTTACAATATATGCGCCACATAAAAACGAAATTGTGTTTCTTACATCCACCACTCAGAAATTCAGTGCAAAACAATTGGTGAAAACTATAAAATAATTAACTAATAATTAAGAGCACTAATAAATAAACTAAAAATACGCTTAAAATAGAATACAATAAATAGTTAATTTAAAAATTAAAAATATTATTAAAGGAACAGTCTCTTCTTGATCCTAGTGCAGAAACCTGTGTCTTGTTTTCCAAGATTAATATACAATTTTACATAAATTTCCTGAATCAAGTTGATATCTTAAAATAATCTCAGTGGAGCAGCAACTTCTTGCAACTTTTAGGACTAAAAAACTACTTTAAAATAATAATTTTGCAATGGAGTCATTTAATTTAGTTTGTGATAACTGTTTAGAACAAAATATATAACATGATGAACAATGCTCAATATATGACAGCTGCTTTCTAACCACATATAACGCAGCTTGAACAGATAACATATAGAAAACTAACACCACTTTTACTGCTTACTTACGGACTATATCTTTATTGTTTACCTGCTTATTTATTAGATCTTGTTTTGTGTTTTTCACTTCTGCCTCTTGTTTGTTGTTGTTCGTCCCACTTTGCTGCTGTAATCCTGCTGCGTGCTGTGGGACTAATAAAGGATTATATTATCTTAAATCAGGTCTCATAATGTGACTAATAACTCAAAACTAATGATACCAGTACCCTTTGTAGAAACTCACAGGAGATTAAAAACAACCATTAAATACCATAAAACACTATAAACTGTTTATTTATAACCAAAGACACACACTTATTAGAATAAAAGAACATTATAGCAGCATTATTGAAGATTAGAAAAGCATTAAATGCTGTAAAATGACCATTAACGTCACTATATGTACTTCTGAGTACACTAATGGTAAGTTTCTTAACATATTATAGGAGGGATATTTGTATTTTATATCTTTATATATATATATTACCTTAGATTTATATTGAAAGAGATACTAATCTGGTTATTTATGTGATGTAATTCTAATATTTTAAAGGTGACTGAGTGCTATAGTATGTGACTTTCTGTGTGTGTGTGAACACCAGCAGTGTGTGTGAGTGTGTGTGTGTGTGTGTGTGTGTAAACACCAGCAGTGTGTGTGTGTGAGCCTGCGGGTTGTTCGGAGGTGTTTGGACATATGTTGTTGTGTGTGTGTGTGTGTGTGTGTGTGTGTGTGGTTATTTCCTCGACAGGCTTCAGTTCAGCCTCATTAGCATACAGCTGTAGAGTGAACCCCCCCCCCCCTAGCCTGTGATTGGTCACGCTGCTGCAGAGTCATACTCACAGTTACAGTTGGCTCATGATGGAGGAGGAGACGTCTGTCTGTCTTCTGTCTGTCTTCTGTGGAAACACAAAAACATCATCTCATTTTAAACTTTACTGAGCTTCATATTTAAATCAGAGTGAGTGAAGAGTTTCCACATCAAATCAGGGAGATAAAAACAGACAATTCATTTGATGTTTACACGAGAAAAACGTCCTAGAAAAGTCTCTTAATTTCATCAAATTAAGGACCAAATCAAAATGACTTCACATATCAAGGAATACAAATTTATTGTAACATGAAGTGTTTCCAGCTATCAGGAAAGATGACATCACACAGTCCGAATTTTAGGTTCCAATATTCGTTTGCAATGTTTAATGAACTCAACATTAACATCTTTTCAATTATTGAAAAGTCTATTTTCTTCAAGGAAACATTCAACATCCATGGAAAGTGTGCTTATTTGCTTTGAGAACAAGAGTTTGAGAAGAAGACAGATATCAATCTTAAAGCAACCTGCTGATTTATCATTCTTTAAAGGTCCCATAATATGCTAATTTTCAGGTTCATACTTGTATTTTGTGTTTCTACTAGAACATGTTTACATGCTGTTATGTTCAAAAAAACCTTCTTTTTCCTCATACTTTCTGCCTGAATATGCCTGTATTTACCCTCTGACTGAAACGCTCCGTTTTAGTGCATTTCGACGGAATTGCGACGAAATTGCAACAGAATTGCGTTGCTAGGCAACAGCTTGGGTTCATGTGTACTACCTGTCAGCTGATGACATTCACATCCACACTGCAACCAGGAATAAACTGGCACATTTAGGTTGTTTACGTTTAAATCTGTGTAAAGTGTCTAAATATTGTAGATTTGTGACATCACAAATGGACAGAAATCCTTGACAGCTTGTTTCAAATGCAGAGTTTCTGAATACGGGCTGTGTGTATTTCTCTGTGGATTTAGCGTTTCGATACTTTCACAGTATTTATATAGGACTTAAGCCTGCTTTATAATAAAAAAGACATGAAAATCTCGCTTTTTTATAATATGGGACCTTTAAAGTGCCAATAGACACGTTTCTCAAATTGCGACGCCACGCTACCAGAATGCATTGCACGGCTGCTTACATAGACAATGAATGGGGAGCGTGGAAAGCACGGAGCCTGTGGACACGTACCATTATACTAGTTAGCGGCTAATGTATCCTGCAGCTTTGAACCTGCAGCAGAGATGAGCAGCAGCTACAGACGTCTCACTTCTTTAGAACTCCACACCTCCACATTTATTACATCTCATTCTCAAACTTGTAGTCTTCAGACTTGAGGACATTTATCAGACTTCACACAGCTCCCTCTGGAGACAACTATATGGCTACTCATTAGTAGGACTACTCAACACCTGGAGAAACCTGCTGATGTGTGAAACTGATGGAGTGAAGTTTTTGACCACTAGTGTCACCGTGGAGGAATGCTTTTAGGAGGAATGTTTTTAGGAGCCAGTCCCCGTTTTGTTTGTATTTCCACACAACAACCACGAGGTCACGGCAGCTGGTGGTCGACCTTCTAGAGGCGGGAAGAGGAAGACTGTGAGCTAGTAAACAACACAACACTGAAAACAATCACAACAATAATAATTGGGTTTGCAAAAGTTTTATGAAGGAATGAGATGCATTCAACATGTTTGTTAGACCTCAAGGATACACAGTGGTGAGAAACAGTGAACAAGAACAAGCTACACAGGAACCGCTTCAGTGACAACAGGATTAAAAAGAAACATTTAAATACATGTAACGGGGTTTAAGAGCTTTGAGTAACACCTCATGTTACAGGTCTTCAAATTTCATGGTAATTAGGTGATAATTAGCAAGTAACCTATTACCCCAATATTTACCTCTACTTTATTATAAACATTATTTAACAATGATATATTATTATATATAATTAAATAGCATATAATGGTTCAAATAGGGCCTTCAGGCCTGAGAAGCGGCCGTATGCTGCTCTTCAACGGAGGTGTAAAACTAATAGAAGACACTTCTGATCACCTTTATGTGACTTATTGTAGAAATGTAATCTGGTAGCTGATGTAATGATTCAGGGAGTTTATGAAAACATTTCAAAGAAGTTATTTGCTAATAAATTAAATGTATTATTATATTATTAAATGTATTAAATAAATTTGGAAACAGCAGAATATAATTATTAAATAATATTTATAATAAAGTAATATTAGATAGATTTTGAGGTAAATATTGGGGGGTAATTTGGCAGTAATTCCATAGAAATTTCAAACAGGTTACTCGCTAATTATCACCTCATTACCATGAAATTTGCGGACCTGTGAAATGAAGTGTTACCCAAAGCTTCGTTAACGTGGCGATGTCACGTGTGATGTCACAGCTGACCCGGGTAGGCGAACATGGGCAGCAGGTTTCGGTTGTAGGTCAGATACTTCACAGCGCCGCTCCTCACGCCGTTTCTGAATCGGTCCTGTTGCCTCGACTCGTCGTCCTGCAGAGACACAGAGGTGGACGTTAAACTGTATTACAGTAACTATAGTAATTATTGAGCCGCTGTGTTTTAGCTCCACAGACACACACGTTACGTTTTTATAAGAAAGAAAGAGGTCAGACTTTTGGATAATAATAAAATCACTAACTGTGTTTGAGGAGATCTGCTGAAGCTCCTGCTCAAAGTCGGAGAATCTGTCGTGATAAACGGCCAAACACCATCTCTGCATGAAGAAACTGCAGGAGACACACACACACATTCATTGATACACATTTTCTTTTATTTATACCACCACTGTTTTGTTTCTTATTCTGGTGATGATACTAACACACAACATGTCAATATGTTTTTACGATAAAACAACAGTTCAGTTTTTACCGTCTTATAGAAACAAAAACAACCTGAAACACACTTTGTGACCTCTTAATATAATAAGGCAACGTCTCTACATTTAGTTTACCGCTATCGTTACTAACCTGTTACTAACTAATCGTTACACAGAACCATCTGAGAAGCCGTCACTGGAAAAAAAATACCTGGCAGGTGATTGGATGAACCACCTGTCAATCAAACTCTTGCTGAAGCCATTCGGGAGAAGAGAGAAAACACTGTTTCCATCATGAAAAGCCTTCAGTGTCGTTCTTTGCTTTTCTTTCAATGAAGAAATACTCGTCAGTTGTGATAGAACTGATGCTATTACAGCGTCTACGCCGTGTGTGTCATCACACACCTAAGCCCCGCCCCTAGCTGCAGTAGCTCCTCACTGATTGGACACAAACGCCTCACTTGGAGCCTGAAAAGATGGATTTTTCGAGTGATATGTGATCCCTAGATTCTTGCGTGATCTTGTGACATTGCGTGAATCCAGCTATCGGCGAGGTTAAAGGGACTGTTTGTAACTTTTTACACGTATAAATCTACCGGGTCGGGATCCCATGCACGTTCGCGTGTGGCTACGCTGTTCAGACTCTGCTCCTCTGCTTGCCTTCACTCAGACACTGCGCGCGTTCTCTCTCTCTCTCTCCACCTCTCACGTGCATGCTGCTCACTCCACACTGCAGAAGAGTTAGTTTAGCTCTGAGAATATCTAGTGAATGTTCAGTGGACGTTTGTGCAGAAATAACTGCTGCAGCTCCTCCAGACCAACAGAGGTTTCCCGTGTCTTGTGAAGTGACGAGGCTCCGCAGAGAGAAACGTTATCGTCTCCGACCAAAACTCCGGCATCTCCCCCATTCCCTCCGGCCGCGGTCGGGAGGCCGAGGCAGGAAAAGCCAACACTAGGATCAGCATTGATTCATGGAGAGACCTTGGTCTGGTCAGCTAACATTACTGCCAAGCAGCTGAAATATAGAGTGATATTGTGCTTTTAGCTGACGTGTGTCTCCTCACTGTGTTGAGTGATGCTCCTTCATGTCTATGTAGAGCGAGCACAAGCGCCAGCAACAGTTGTTGTTATTTAAATAAATCATAAATATAAGAGCAACGCAACCCATTCAATCCAACGTGATCGTTTGATGCTTTTAATTGTGGTGTGAAAAAAAAGTATGTTGTTTTTTTGCCGCAAAATATTGGTGTTCTGTGTGAAAGTACTCATGACAAAAACAACAGTTTGAAAAAATATATTGACTTGCAAATGAATGGCACCATAAAAACGTACCTGGTGTGTAACGGCCTTTATCTGCTGACCCTTTGGAGGGGCCCGACCCCTAGGTTGGGAACCACCGGACTAAACTATCTAACTGTATATAAACATTGATTCTTCACTATTAATTATCATGAATAATAAGTCAGTTAATCAAGGCCCATTAGTATTTTACTTTAAGTACATTTAGTTTTGTACTTTTACTGAAGTAGGACTTTGAATGTAGTGTTTTTACATCTTCCAGCCGTCTCTCTGCACACACCAGAAGAAGAAGTATGAGAGAAACTCTCTTTGTAATTTGGGTGAACTGACCCTTTAAATATCAGCAAACCCTTGAAGGAACCAAACACACTAACAGTATTGGCTGAATGCCCCCCCCCTCTCCGCCACACAGTCAATCAATGATTGTAACGGCTCCCGATGCTCCGCCAGCCTCCACAATGACTTTACGAGTCAGCTGAGCGAGCGGCGGCGTGACGAGGAATCGGCCTCTGTGCGGCGGGGAGGCCGCGGCTTTGTCTCTAACCCCCCCCCCCGACCGGCCACAAAGACAGATTGGGGAGCTACATAAACAGATTAGGGGGGGGGGGGGACAATAGACGTCCATATCTGGGGGTCATTTGTGTTGAAACCTCAGAAGCAGGTCACCCGCTGTTTGACAAACACACACACACACACACACACACAGCAAAGTCACAGCAGCAAACACACAGACAGACAGCAAGAGGACAAAAGACACTGAAGGACTGAATCCCTCTCGTCTGTTCAGATGTGTTATGTTGACGCGTGAGGTCAGCAGTCAGCAGATGCATTATGGGAGGTTTCACTACCTGGAAACATTTCCTCTCTCAGACTCACGGCGGCTTCACAAACAGATTCAGATATGAACTGAAAACAGCATCATGTGTTGAGCCAAGTGAATAAATATGAAATATAAACACAACAACAGAGAGGAAACTATCCGTTTGGTGAAGCTGTTTGTTGACAACCAAACATACGGATCCTTCCTGGCGGTCTGTTGTACTACTGTATAAATAGTTTGTTTACCTCCTAAGTTCTTGAAGCTAATAAAAGACTTCAGTAAAAACATGATATTATGTTCACAGTTTGCTCCATCAGTCCTTTTGGTAACAGGTTGTAAACAAACCCCCCGAGGGTAGTGAGACGGATCTGGCTGAGAAAGCGGCGAGCGGTCTGATGTAAACATCATCACAGTTTTCACACTTTCCCGTGTAACGTGGGATTACGACACACTGGGCCAACTTTCTCTTTCATTTATTCCTCCACATAAAGACAATCTTTGGTGAGTTTAAAACCTGTGCTTTATGTTCTTTGTAGCACAGTTGTGGCGGTACTGAGTTCCCCAGACTTTAGTTGTTCAGTCAGAAGACTGAAAAACAGTTCCCATCCACATAATAATATAAAATAAAATGCCTTCTTAATAATAATAATGAACAAAAGCCTCTTCAATAATGAACAAATGCCTCTATAATAACAAACAATTAAGGAAACTGAAATATTGGTTTGTGTTTTTCCTTTTACCCTCCTTTAAAGTTTTCCCAAATAAAATACACTAAAAGAAATGGGTATAAAGGGTTTCATTGAAAATCAACAAATGAATAGAATACAAAAATACAGCCTGCAGGCGTTAGGCTATTGTAAGGCAAGCCAGATCGTTGCACAAATAGTACCTAAACGTCCCAGTGCAGGTAACCCAATTGGTTGGCACTTAACTTGTTTCCCCAACTAGGAGAGTCAACACTCTCAACAAACAAAACACAAAGATCACAGAATCCCAAAAGGGCCCAAAACAGACCAGAGTTTCTGATAAAGCTGATAACACATGTTGCATTGAGTGAAGGAGAGATCAGAATGACACTGGGTGTGCAGTTTCCCTCCTCTTTTAAGCCCTACAGAAAGGGCGTCGTTACACCCTGATTGGCCAAGAGGGGAATGCACCAAGCTGCTCTCAACTATCATTTAAGAGCCAGTCCCCACACCCTGCGCAACAGGTGAACTGAATAACCCTCTAATCACTCAGCAACTCAACCAAAAAAACACCAGGGAAAAGGGAAACAACAGCAAGCACCAGAGAATTGGCAGCTGCCCCACAGTCACCATGTGATATTGAGACTTCGACTACGGCTTAGATCAAACTAACTTGACATAGACTTCTAAATCCCTCTGTTGCACAAAGCTGACTAGTTCTTAACTATCTTAAGGACGGGAGACTAGTTTGTTATGAATTCTGGGTAAATTAAAGGGACGTGTATCCGTGGAGTTTGTGTTGGAGTCTGAGTTGTGGTGGAGGCTGGTTGTTTGTTGGCGTTAGCGGACTTCATTTCTACCCAAACGTTAGCTATGGTTGCACACTGTTGGCCCTGTAAGAGGAGCTGAAATGAAAGGCTGTTGCGAGCGTGCATGGCGTCACATCCGTTGAGTTTTACAGAGAAAAAAAAAGAAAAATATCCCCTATTCTTCACATTAAAAGCAATCTACAGGCTGTTAAGTTACAACCTGTTCACACATTGGCAATAAAAAGGATTAAAACACGTTTATACGTGTAAAAACTTACATACAGTCCCTTTAAGATGTATTTCAACCAGGGCTGTCAATCCATTCAAATAGTTAATCAGAAATTAAATTGCAGATTAGTATTTAATCCTCTTATCAACATGGGAGTGGACAAATATGCTGCTTTATGCAAATGTGTGTATGTATTTACTACGGTGTGTTCGAATGCAACATTTTGTCCGAGACAAAGGCGACGTGAGGCGACGCAACAGTCGGCCTTCATCGCCGCTAGTTCTCTGATGTTGGTTTGGTGTGTCTGGGCCTTAAACGTCCCGTGTGTAGGATTCGGCGGTATCTAGCGGTGTGGTTGCAGATTGCAACCAACTGAGTACCCTCTCCTCCTCCTCCTTTCCAAGACTGCGGTAACGCCGAGTGTTACACAACTTTAGGAGCAACAGGAAGTCAGACGGCGGCTCACGTTACCGCAGTTACACAAGCGTGTCGGAGAACTACGGTGGCCTTCAGGTAACGCAAAAACATGGAAGTCTCTCTCTAGAGCCAGAGTTTGGTTTGTTCGTTCTGGGCTACTGTAGAAACATGGAGGAGCAACATGAAGAGGACTCCGTGAAGAGGACCCGCTCCCTATGGAGATATAAACGGCTCATTCTAAGCTAACGAAAACACAATGATTCTTAGTTTTAGCTGATTATACACTAAACACAGTTATTAATATCATATTACATTTCTGCCAATAGATCATTTCTGCCAAACAGAAGAGTGTTATAATAACTGATTAAATTAAGACCCAGAATTTACCAGGTGGGTTTTTGTTGAGAAAATGAAAGCACAGGCTGGATACTTTATATTCTAGAAATCCTGAAACATGAGTGTAGAGCTTCTTCCCTCAGAGTGTGTGTGGACATGTCTGAACAGATAGTAACGGTCCCTGTGTCTCTCTCTCACTTGTACAGGTCGTGGATCAGGCCCTGGTGGTACAGGGTGGACAGCTGGCCCAGCAGCTGCTGGTGTTTCCCGTACAGATTCAGGTAATTGGAGACGGGGAGGGGCTTCAGGGACAGACAGGTGAGCGTCTCCACCAGCTCGTAGCAGTCCACATGTAGACAGAAGTAGTTCCCCTTCTCCGCCCGTCCCGTCACGATGCCGCTGTCCTGGAGCTGTACGTGTTTGAACAGAAGTGAGCAGAAGAAGGGGTGCCTGGTTTCAGAGTAACATGTCAGTGTCTAAGCCTTATTAAAGATGGATTCAAGTGTTTTTGTCTACAAATAAGAAAAAACAACGATTCATTAGTGTGTTAATGTCCTTACCTGTTTAACATGAGGACCTGTCAGGTTGGTGGCAGACGGTTTGGTAATGTGCAGGTAGTTAAATCCTAAAGGCAGCTTCCCACCTGAGGAGAGAGGAACACCACATGATGAAGGTTAATGATGCGTTCACACTACGAGCGACACAGCAACAGGCTACGAGTCATCTTCAATGGAAGCTGGTGACATGAAGCAAACATAACCCCTGACCCCTGCTGAAGTAGGGCCAAAGGTTATGCCCTTTTGGAAAGATTTCAAAATGTAGTGCTCCCTGGACTTCTACTAGAACACACTGTCAGCCATCACACCACATTTAAAGTTCCTAAGCTAAATAGTTTCCGAGTTCTGCTCCGGAAACGAAAGTGTGACACGCGAACGGACGGACGGACACGCGGAGCGCCATAGACCCTCGACTATGTTTATTAAAAATGTATTCAGCGCTCCAATGACCAATCACATGTTTTTGTTTCACCCTGTTCCGTTCCATCAAAGAATATGCCGTTAGCCAGTTCATGTATAATAATTTATATAATAATTCAGCTGTCATTAATACTGCATTTATACTGTACATTACAAAATATATTGTTATTCATTTATATATATTTATACCATTCTGTCATTTATAATTTAACACACTTAATAGATCCCACTTCTCAGCATTTGTATTTACTTATTTGCACTGTGGTTATTTGTCATTAATTGCACATTTTAATGGAAATATTTGTATATATTTCTTATATTCTTATATCTTCTTATTTAATTTTAGAACTTACTTATATTTCTTTGTATATATTGTGTTTATATTGTAGCATTATGTACATAATTTACATGTTACATACTCCTTTATTTCTATTTACATTTCTTTATGTTTATATAAGAGCAACTGTAACACCCCCCCGGGGATCAATTCAATACTTCTGATTCTGATTCCCAGCGCTATTTAACGACACAATACGTCAACGAACGCTTCAGATACACTTCAACGGTGACTCAACGACAATGACGTTTTGTTGTCTCGTAGTGTGAACACAGAATAAGGTGTGCGCTTCATATAATTCATGTGATGTTGGGGTCAGTTTTATATAATTTGCTCCAAAATGACCTAAAAATCAAAACGCTGGTATCATTAAGCATGTTTAAATCTAAGATGAAGGCTTTAGAAGCAGACTCTATGGCATGCCAATGTTTTTAGCCCCCTTGTTGTACAGCTGACTCCCAGAAAAGTTCCTTTTTGTCCTCCATTTGTCCTTAGATAGTTCTCTTTTAATGCAAGTTTTAGTGCTTTTAGTGTTTGTGAATTGTGTTTTATCTCTATTTGTGTCTCTGTGTAACTTTGTGTTCTTGCTGCTGACCGTCTCGGCCAGATCTCCCTTGGAAAAGAGGTTCTTAATCTCAGTGGGACTAACCTGGTTAAATAAAGGTTAAATAAAATAAAAAATAAAAATAAGTGGAATATCTTTGTATTTGAACTGTAAGTCGGACGAAACAAGAATTTGAATTAGTAGTTGCAGTTCTACATGACAATAATAAAAGGGAAGCACACTGCCACTGAAAATCAGAGTGAAAAAGAGCAATCATGGTGTCAGTGTTAAGAGAAGGTGCTTTTATCAGAAGGAATTATTCAGTACAACAGCAGCTCCGTCATAACATGCGTTTCACTGCTAACATCCACCCACGGAGGAACACAGAGCCGAGGCAACGACCTCAGACAGCGGGCGATGATACGACATCTCTGCTCTGAAATCCCTCTGAAAAGTTCATGTGTGTTTCATCTGTGAGAGAAGGGTGAAGCAGAGTGGCTGTTGTGTTTATGTAACCTGCGGAGTGGCCTTGGTTACTCCGTGAATACGCGGCAGCACAATGCGCCATTGTTACGCCCCGCTACGGTTTGAGTGTCCGCCACAATAACATCGGCGGTGGGTGGGTGGGTGAAAGATTGGAAAATGTTCCACAAAAGCATAATGAAAAAATATTGGCAGTGTGAATTCTGTCAGATAAAAGCAGACAAAAACACGGTGAGACGGGAGGAAGGACGCGGAGCAGAGGATCGAGGTAAACCGACAGACCCTGAAGATATACTGTATGGAAACCAGACAGCTGCTCATCAATGTGAAGGAATTTAGTGTTTATGATAAACCTACTAAATATCTAAAAACGATTATTAACGTGCCTGTTGAAAGTTTAATAAAACAGCAGGAAAGCTGATACAATAATGAAGTGGGACGAGTGTTTTTAGGGTGTCCAGAAAAACTCCATTCGTCAGCTTAGAATGAGTTATTCATATCTACATAGGGAGATATGAATGTTGCTCCGCCGTGTTAACGGACAAATCAAACAGAGAGAGTTTTTACGTTTCTTTTGTAAAACTCAAAAATACTGTTAAAAACACTTCTGATAAAGCATCAATCTCACATTGATGATGCTTGTGGGGGGAAACTACAACTGCTCTTCTCACCAAACCTCAAGTACTTGGTGGGTGTTTTTCTGCCATTTTGAACTTGGTGGACTTGTACAAAGGTGAGATTTCTGCTTTATCAGAAGTATTTTCAAACAGTATTTTTTGGTTTCACATGAAGGAAGGATTTCGGGGATGAAGACATTTTTCGGACATTTTTTCAACTATTTTTCCAGACATATTTTAACTTTTTACTTTTTTCTGAGTTTTTTTTTTTTTTTTTACTTTTTTCAGACATTTTTCAGACATTTTATTTTTTACTTTTTCAGACATTTTTCACTCTTTTTTTTCAGGTTTTTTTTTCAGACATTTTCCGGACATTTTTAAGACTTTTTTGGACATTTTTCATAGATTTTATTCCCCAGACACTTTTTTAAAAACTTTTTTTCTGACATTTTTTGAAAAATTCTTTTTTTTACTTTTTTCAGACAATTTCTTTTTTCTTTACTTTTTTCAGAGATTTTTCAGAGATTTTTTTTTTTACTTTTTTCAGACAATTCTTCTTTTTTTTTTACTTTCTTCAGACAATTCTTCAGACATTTTTTTGTTTTACTTTATTCAGACAATTATTTTTTTTACTTTTTTTCAGACATTTTTCAGAAAAAAAAAAATTTGTACTTTTTTCAGACAATTTTTTTTTTTTTTTACTTTTTTCAGACATTTTATTTTTTACTTTTTTTGGAAATTTTTCAGACTTTTTTTTCTTTACTTTTTTCAGACATTTTTTAGACATTTTATTTTTTTTACTTTTTTTGGACATTTTTCAGACTTTTCTTTATTGTATACTTTTTTCAGACATTTTTCAGACTTTTTTTTTTTTACTTTTTTTGGACATTTTTCAGACTTTTTTTTTTTTACTTTTTGAGACATTTTCAGGCATTTCTTTCAGGTTTTTTTTCCGGATTTTTTCCAGACTTTTTTGGACATTTTTCAGACTTTTTTTGGTCATTTTTTCAGGCATTTTCCAGACTTTTTCCTGAAATCTTTTCAGACACATTTTTCTGATTTTACTTTTTTTTTCGGACATTTCTTTTAAATGTCTTTCCCCAGACACCTTGTTTTTTTTTAACTTTTTTCCGGACATTTAAAAAAAAAAAAATGTTTTACTTCTATCAGACATTTTTTTTTAAAACTTTTTTCAAATAATTTGTTTTTTAACTTTTTTCAGACATTTTTTTTTTTTTGAACTTTTTTCAGACAATTTTTTTTTTAACTTTTATTTTGAACATTTTTTTTTTCTTTACTTTTTTCAGACATTTTTTTTTTTTTTTTACTTTTTTTGGACATTTTTCAGACATTTTTTTTTTTTTTTACATTTTGAGACATTCTTCAGGCATTTTATTTTTTACTTTTTTTTTGACGTTTTTCAGACTTTTTTTTCATTTACTTTTTTCAGACAATTTATTTTTTTTACTTTTTTCAGACAATGTTTTTTTGAATTTTTTTTTTTTTACATTTTTCAGAAAAAAAAATTTTTCTCCAGATTTCAGACTTGAAATCTGACCTTGAATCTTGGCCTGTTTGTACAGTGGTACGAGGAGATCCACTTCAGGTGAAGGCTCCACCGCAGGCTCCAGAGTCGGGTCGAAGAGGGGCAGCAACTTGGCCGCCAGGTCCCGGCCCACTTCCTTGGAGTTGAAGTTGGCGTGCGACCACTCGTCTGCGTAGTAGAAGCGGGAGAATTTGGTGAGAGGTCCGGCACCAGAAATGGCCGAATCGCTGGTGTGGAAAGTGGCGTTTATGACGAGTCTGCCGTCGAAGACCAGGAAGGAGTTGTTGATGCCCTTGAAGGCGTCTTGGTCGACTCCTTTATTGGAGAGGTTGATGAACACCTGAGAGGAGCAAATGAAGGAATCAGTGTTTTATGTGATTTTCTTGTGATGACAGTTAATTGTTGACCTTCTTGAGATTGTTTTGTCGACTGGATCGCTGCTGTTTTCTTTGAAAAGCCAGAAGAAAGATGAAACCTTGAAGACAGATATTATGCTCTTTGAGCAACTTGAAACTGTGATTAGATTAAAGTTGTAAATTATTAAAAGTACCCTGTAGAGTTTTCCTGTAAAACAATAGTTCAGTGTTTCTCACAAAAACACTGTGTATCCTTGAGGCCTAACAAATGTGTTGAATATATTTCCTTCTTCAAAACACAATGCTACGCCACATTGTTAAATGTTTTGGAAGCTGAATGGTTTAACAGCACATACGGTACTTGTAGAATATAAAGACAACAAGGTCTGCGGGGCGCCTCTGTTTTAGCCTAAAATGACAGTAGAATCCTCGACTGTCTGAGACAATGAAAATGGGAAACACACCAACATCATTTTGTGCTTGACAAACACAGTCTGCTTCCAGGAGGGAAATTAACATCCAACCAGCAGCCACAAGCCGGTGAATTCAGCCGGTCGGAGCTTTTCAGCTCCACCAGACACGCTGGCCACCGACCCACCATTGTTTGGCGAACATTTCCTTTTGTTAAAACTAATAACTGACCTGATATTATGGCTGGGATGATTCACCTATCTCCTGATTCGATACTGTCACCATACTTGGGTGCCGATTCAATGCAATTTTTAAGTACTGCGATTCGATATTGCGATTTTTGTTAACTTTCTTACCACTAGACCACCAAGGGAACAAGTTGAATCAGACACTTCTAGGGACTTTTACTTCGGAAAATCTCTAAATGAATCCAGTAAAAATGTTAGATTTTCAGCATGTATGTAGTCAGAGATGTCCTGAAGTCAACTATATCAGTCTTTGTCAGGAATTATTTATTATCCAGCAACACAAAAATCAAAGAATAAAGACATTTCCCTCACACATTAGTGGTATTTTCTTTTTAATTTATAAGGGACATGTAATGTTTTATACTTCTGGTGAATATAATCCATCAATCTGATTTCCATAGATGTATTTAGTATCTACAGTTCCCTTTGTTAACACCTTATTTTGAAAAGCGGACGTAGTCCCACGTGTCTACTTCCTCTAACTTCTCCAAGGTGGTCTCTAGCTCTCCCGTCAGCTCCGTTCTCTTTATCCATCCATGGTCAGCTCCATCGGGGCCGTTTCAATGCAGAGAACACAAATGTCAGTATATGGGTGCTCTACAGTCGTAGCGTCGGCCCGTTTGACCACGTTACCGCCATACGATAGCGTTTCCTGTCCGTGACAGAGTTAGCATGCAGCTTTAGCCGTGATGTCTAGCTCTGCTTTTCCTGTCAATGTGTGAAACCCAAAGTGTTTCCATCCTTTACTGGATGTGTAGTGTTTACCACGCTGGATTTAACATGGGAGGGTGCAGGTCGTATCCACGACGACCCTCCAACGTTTTAGACTTTTTGAGGTTTGTTTTGGTTGACGGATACGGAACGGATATGACGTCACGTTACTCAGACTACAACAATAAAAGCGGTAACTTCCTTCTACCTCCACATAGACTCAGATGAAGCAGATATATTGATTCTGGCCTTAAAAAATCTATTTCAAAACACATCCATAGATGAATAATTTTTTTTCCGGACCCCTACTGGATAAGCAGTGAAATCATAAATGGACTTACTCCACACTGCAGATGGAGGAGCTCTGCGTCGGTGATGAAGGACACCGATTTGAGAGGATCGGGGTGTTCTCCGTGGTTCATCTGAGCCAGCAGGCAGTTATGGTGAACCTGGACCTTGGCCTTCTCCACGGCCGTCGTCACGGCCTTCTCCACGACAGGGTCGCTGAAGCAGGAGACGCCGGGCTCGGGAGGCGGGAGGACTAGATGGATACGACATCCCCGGACGCCGAGGCTGAGCAAAGTCTCCAAGGTGGTGAAGACGTCGATGCTGTTTCCGTAGACGACGGCGTTATCTGGAGAGACACGAGGAACAAACAATTAGCAGCATGTTTTCAGAGTGTCTTCTATGTTTTTTCCAATATGACAGTTTAGTCAGAGACACTATCGTTAAGGAAAAGGCCATCCGAGAGTTCATTCTAGGGGGGTAACGATTCATCTACTACATCAATGTATCGATTTATATTCCTACGATCCAACTACATCGATAGGTACTCGGCAAGTTGTCCTTCACAGGGGACGTATAGCGAACTAAAATTGATTTGCAAGGTATATAATTGATAGTATCCATACTAAGAATTTGCACCTTGTATTTAAGCACGATGCACCATGTATTTTTTAGCACTTTTAATAGTAAAGAAATGTTAAACGTTACTCCGATTCACTCTCCCCGTGTATAACGTCATCGACATGCGCCAGCAGCAGCAATCTCAGAAAGACGACAACAAAACGAAGCAGGCTGATGGCGAGGAAGAGCCAGACGAGCGAGAGATTTTCAAGCCGCGTTTGAGGTCCATCGTGTGGAAACATTTTGGCTTTTGCAAAAAAGGGAGATGTCCTCGATAAATCGCTCGATGTTTGCAGAATATGCAAAGGCCAGATAAAATACAACGGCAACACGAGCACTCTTTCCACGCACCTACTGAGACGCCATGTATTTTTTGTTAAATATTATTGCTCTACCTTTTGTTTTGAACATGAGTACAGAAGCAGCAGGTTAAATGTTGTATCGTATCGTATCGTATCGTATCGTATCGTATTCTATCGTATTCTATCGTATCGTATCGTATCGTACCGTACCGTACCGTACCGTAACGTATCCTATCGTATTGCATCGCATCGCATCGCATCGCATCGCATCGTATTGTATCGTATCGTATCGCTCTAGATGAGCCAAATATCGTCCTGGAATCGTATCGGAACCATGGAAAGTGATACGTATCGTGTCGTTGTAAAAACGTATCGTTACACCTCTAGTTATTTCAGGTATTTTCCAAATCATTCATCCCTACTGTCACTAAAAAGTCTCCTAGGTTCCAGACAATAACTTCAACTGACAGAGGATCAGCTGTTATTTCTGTTCACAAGTAACAGATGTGAAACATCATGACTAAAATAATATAGAAGTATAATATAGAGGAATACTACCCACTACAGTAATAGCACTTTTGATTTTTTGCTTGTGGTTACTTCTGGTTGTTGGCACAATACATGTTTATCTCACTAAATTATAATATTCCAGATACAAAAGAAGCTCTTCACTTTAGGGGAACTGAAAGGTGACCATGAAGCATTCATTTCTATTTCTCCAAAAAGGAAAATAACTTTTATTTGTAAAAGAGTATTATTTACATTGTTGTGATGTATTGGTACTTTTAGTAGTAACAGAGGAGAGCAGAGTAACTGATGAACGCAGCTGTTCAGAGTCTCTGTCCGTGGTGCTGAACCACAGGAACCATCAAGGCCGGCACAACACAAAGCTTCTCATCAATAAATCTATATCCTTCTACCACTACAACTACCCAAGGAAACATGCTCTTTATGTCTACAAAAAAAAACAGGAATGAATTCCCCAAAATGTCTCAGCACACGGCTGTGTTAAGGAAACTTCTGAGCCTTAACAAAGAAGTGTGCCGACATAAAATAACACGTAATCAGGGTCCTGAGGTAGACTGGTGTTTTAGGATTTGTTGTCAATAAGAAAAATATCCTTTAAAGCTACATCTACTTTAGTCTAAAACATACATTCACTCTCTGTTATTATCATTAAAATATGGAAATAAACATGGTATCTGCTGGAGTCCGCCGTGGTAATTTGCATTTATTAATGGTTTTCCTTGATGACTGGGATCAACTAATTAGTAGGTATAAAAGCCTCACTCTAGATCGCTGCACAATTCCTTCAGAGAGCAGATTAATTTTGCTTAATGACACTGTGTATTTTCTGCTGCTCTGAACAGCCTGGCTCTCAGAGAGTGATATGATAATGGAAAATGGATGGAAGAGGCCGACCTGATTCACAGAGATGAAAGATTTCTCTGCAGCTAATTAGCTGCTAATTATACCGGGGCACTTCAGCGCTGACTGGCTGAGTAATGACATACTACTACAGATTCATTTTAGGCTCTGTGTGTGTGTGTGTGTGTGTGTGTTTTCACTCACCCTCCAGCTCCACAAAGTTGGCACACAGCCAGCGGCGAGCAGCCGTGCAGTCGTCGAGGTCGTTGAGGGTGAAGAGGTTGGAGGGGACGGGTCCGGTGTATCTGGACCGGGCCTGCAGCTGGCTGATTGTGCCGTGCTGGTTCAGATCCACACCAGTAGGACACGGCACCTACACCGTCACATGACACACAGAAGAATTACATCAAATGATTCATCAGATTCATAATGTACATTTCAGACACCCAAAGAGGCTTACAACGTGTTTAACCTCTGAAGCCCTATAGGGTGCTGGAAGGTTCTCCTAGACAGACAAACCCAAAATAAATGAAGAATAGCTCCACAACTAGCAGGTCTATCTGCATGATCTTGGTCTCTATGGATAGGTAAGACCTCAGAGAATTCATCCCCAGTGTCAGTAACATTGTGACTGTTACTATGCCTGGGTTCACGGTTCACTGGTTCACGATTACATGCGTGAAAGTCTCTGCTCTGAGTTAACACGTTATTATCAGACAGCACTAATGTAAATGTAGTCACTGTCTCACCTGGTACTGCAGGCCCGTACAGAGGACGAGGTGATCGTAGGGCACCTTCCCACCACCGGACACGAGGACGTGTTTGGACTTCCTCTTGATGCCCACCATCTTCCCAGTCACCATATGGATGCATGAATGCAGAGGGAGCTGGGCCAAGTCTCTGCTGCTGTACGCATGGCTGCAGAACGTGAAGAAACCTCTTAATGTAGTGGTGAATGAATTTAATTAAACATAAAATAAAGCTTTAATGTGCTTTGGAATGTTGAGATAATAAGTTATTCCATGTTAGATGTCACAACACGAGTTTCCATTTTCATGTCTGTTGTTACATTCGCTCACCTTGTGGACAGAAAGCCGGCGTCCTCGTGGTCGTAGTCGCTGGGGAAACCGTGGGTTGAGACGAGGGTCAGGTTGTTGAACCTCAGGTGAGGGCTACGAGAGAACAAACAGTGAAAAGCATGAGTGCTTTTTCCACAGAACACAGTGAATACATACAGGAATGCTCTCTCTGGGGAAGGACGGCGTTAATGTCAGAAACAACTATCTGCTTCATCCAGCGATGTGCAAGCCAGGCTGATGTCAGCCATGTCAGGAGGAAAATTAAGAATATGAAATATAACTTTGCTTTATGCACCAGAAGGTCTGAACACAGAGACACGTCTGCGAAGATGTTTGGTCCTTGCATTCTTTAAATATTAGCTGCTGCTGCTAACACTATTGATGCTGAAAATAAAGGAGCTCAGGTGAATAACTGAGGAGGTAAAGATCAAGGATTGGATCGTAAGAAGATATCTCAACAGAATGTATTTCCTTTGGATCAAAACCTTAAAGGATTAGTTATTAGTTATTACCCTTGACAGTCAGCTATTTGTCAGCACATCAGTGTTTGTTGTCTGGGATGATTCTACAGCCTCTTTCACACACAGTTCCTCGTAAATTACCGGTGAGTTTCACTGTTCACACATGCACTACATTCAGGAACATTTCTGTCTTGCGGAAAAATCTCCGATGTTGAATCAACGGTTCTCTGGTGGAAGTTGTCCAGCCTGCCGATGCATTTGTGGTTCCTGAGCATCCTGAACAATCCTGAACTGCCCTCCTCCCTCCTGTGAGTTTACTGTCCACAGCTATCCAACATCTCTTGTGATGCAAATGACTTCTTTTGTGGTGCCTACAGGACATTACAGAGCAGATAAGAGCAGCTCCAGCTCCTTCGTGTTCGGCCTTATCACACCGACGCCTCTGACCACCTCCTGCTCTGCTCTTATCTCAGACAGCTTCCTGCTAAATTAACGCCCGGCGGCTCAGATCTACAACACCAGACACCACAACGCTGCTAAACTGACTGGATATCGGCTGGATGGCTGTAGTGTTACATTACTCACCAGTAGTACGACTGTGGATCTACACTGGGAGTGAGATGGTAGATATGTGTCAAACAGCAGTGAGTTGGTAAACTTAACATCTCTGGTTGTATTAGGCGCCGTTCACATGTTGCGTCTAAATACACAAGGAAAACGCCAGTCGTGCCGCTTTCATCCTTTTATCCAAGGTGCCTCGGAGGTTGCGCTCCTGTTGCACCTGCCGTTACTAAGCAACCAAAACCTGTGCGCTGATGATGATGAAGTTGTGGTAATTTAGCAGGAAGCCTCACTGACTAAACTAAACTCAGTAAAAACAAAGATTAATGGATTTCCAGCACCCTTCAGTAGCTTTACTTTGAACTGGATGTTACCCTTAAAAATAGGCACTTGGGAATGCATTCACACCCGATCACGCTTTGCGGCGATTCGCTGCAGGGTTGTGCGGAGGTCTGGGCGAGTCACTTTAATGGTCCATTAACTGCAACGATTAACGTCTTTTGTTGTACAGCGGTGTATCGTCAGTTAACTGATTGACCACTTCAGCACGACTTCGGGTTTCCGCCGCAGGCCACTGTGTTTCTTTGCAGCGCCCCCTGTGGCCGCTGCAGCCCGAACGCACTACCCCCCTTCAATGAATGGGAAAACTTTGATCTGGTGTGAATGCAGCCTTCCGTATGACTACATTGACAACAATGGATTTGAAGGCACAAAAAAACACGCCATTGAAAACAGCCCCTTTAATGCGAGATTACACGATTCCACATCAGCTCATGTCCGTTCGACCGTCCTTATCGAAAGTAGAACCGAGCCTTTAGACCACCTTGGACAATTTTGCAAATCAATGACTTCTTCATGGTAATATTAGATTTACAGGATCTTTTGCATCAACAGAGAAACACAGCGAAACTCTTTGTTCAGTCTATAAAATGCCAGAAAATAGTTAAAAATGTCCTCAAAGAGCCTAAGCTGATGTCCTCAAACTACTTGTTTTGTCCGACTAACAGTCTAAAATCCAAAGATATTAGATTTACAGTGACATAGAAACAGAGAAAAGCAGCAAATGCTCATATTTGAGAAGCTATTTTTTGGGGTTATTTTGCTTGATAAATAACTTAAATGATTAAAAGGTTTATATTAAGTTCTATTCCTTCCCGGTAGAGAGCAGTAAAATGGGTTCACAGATGGATCAAGTAAAGAATCCTTGACTATCATTTCAAAGCTTTGTGTCATCAGTGGTTTGACCTTCGATCTGGACGTGAACATGCAAATAATAATAATAATAATCAGCCGTCAGACAATGAGAGCAGTCAAACTTTCCTTGTTAATCTGTGCCAGAAGGTGGATTTATGGCGCAGCAGTGAGGCATTAAGGCCCATTATTGGTGTCTGGACGGGAGAGAATCAGAGCTGGATTTGCTCCGTTATCAGGCGCTGACAGACGGCCGCGGTAACCCTGCAGCCTGACCGCGGCGAGCAGAGGGCCGAGCCGCCGCAGAGCTCTTTATCTGTCTGACCCCGTCCCAGCCTGTAATGAAGTTGGGGGGGGGGGGCGGTGCTGCTGGGCTGCATTCAATGAGCACATGGAAAGCTGGGGGGGATGAGGGGGGACGGAGGTTTAGGCAGGGCTGATAAGGGGGGCCCCAGCAGGCCGAAACTGACCCATCATTCACCCTCTCAATGCGTCGCCGCCTCACCATTAGCTGAGCGGACACTAACTGCCTCATTAGTCAACTCATTAGTGACAGCAAACACAGATCGCTGCAGCAGATCCCTGACAGGGGGAACAGTGGAGTGGCTAATTAAAGGGGGCCAGCGCCGGCCCCGCTGAATGCCAGGCCACAGACAGCTGCGAGCGCCCGCCCCACCGTCACCGGCGTGCCAGCCTCGCCAGCTCTGAGAGCTGCGAGATCTCGCTCGCACAAAACAACGAGCGCGGTTGCCTGGCAGCTATCGCCCGGTTCTGAATCAGCAGCCCCGCGCGTCTTATTATCTGCCGGAGCAGTTAATCTCACAAAGCGAGGACGGAGGCAAACATGTGAGACGTCCGACCCGGAGTCAAGTGACATTTCCAGAGATTGGATTCCTGGAATAAAAGACGATAAAGAAATGAAAGAGAAGCTTCGGTGGGGGGGGGGGGGTGGGTGGTGGCTCTCCTCTGGTTCAGGGTTTCTCTACAGACACATCAGAACCTGTGATAAACATGATGTGAATACTTTATTATTAAATGACCTCCTGCATTTACTACTCGTCTGTTTACTGGAACGTAGAGATGACAGTGTTGTGACACTAACTGACAGATTCAGGCTCAGACAGCGTTTCCTCTGCTTAGAGAAGTTCTGGTTGGGTACAAGTTTAGATTTAGATTTGGTTCCTGGCCCTGATTTGATTCTCCTGCAGGTTGCATCATACAGTAGTGCAAGATGAGTCAGGCCTGCACAGAAACCGATCACCGGCGTTCGCCGCACAATGCATACTGGTTAGATTTGTGTCCAACTGTGACGTCGTAGTCGATGATAACCTCACAAGACAGCTGCTCTCCACGGACTGCAAGAAACGCCTGGCTGTCGCCTGATCAAAGAGCTGATTGGCTCTTAGTTTTGACAACAACCAGGTTTTGTAGAAAATCCTAATTTTCTGTGTGACTGTAATAACTAACCCTAAAGATTGTAGGCTTTTAGTCTCATGTTGTTCAATGAAGGTTAGGGGTGTCACGATTCTCCAAATCCACAATTCGATGGAGTCTTGATTGGTAAAGATCAACAGATCATTGGTTTTATGACCTGACAACTGTCATTTATACTTTCAAAAGAGAACTGAACTCCATGTTTTATTTAGAAAAGGTTTCAAAAATGAGACTACAACAGTCTACAATATAAAAAGCTGCATCTTTTACTTTTCGATACCAGTATCTGTGTGACCCATCTCAGTACAATCCTTCTGCAGTGCATTACAAATGAGCTATAATCTACAAAAACACAGGTTTGTTGTCATTTACTGTCGCGCTTGTTTCTCTCCTCTGATCGCTGTTTGTTACCGAGGGTGGAGGCGAAGCTTTGGACGGTCTGTGTGCGTTCAACTGTGGTGTTGTTCTGTCAGGAGATGCAGTAACTTAATGTTAAACCAAGTAAGAGAAGAAGAGCTATGAGTAATGAAACAAACTAACTAACTAAAGTCATGCAGTGTAAAATGCCCTGAGTATCGTAGCGACGGGGACGGCCCACATTTCCCATCATGCCTACCTAGTCCCGAGTGCTGGACTGAGTATTTTCAGTTTGCTGTTTTATGTTCCAAAATGCAAACGTTCCTGTTGTACGTGTTTGTAAAGTGTCTGTCCAGAACATGTTGCTGTCTCCGCCCCCTGCTGCTGCTGCTGCCGCCGCCTGATCTCGCCACTTTCAAAGCGACGAGCCCATCGAGTCCTAGCAGTGTCATTCTACTATGATGAAAGCACTTCTTTTATGAATATTATGAGTACAGTATTCAGATAAACTGAAGTTTATTTAATGTTTTTTAATAATTCCATGTCTTATAGTGGGGGTCTTTGTCTCTAATCTAGTTTTAAGACAGGAGCAGCGACTGGTTGGTGTCTGAGTTTTGGTGTAGATAATGAAGCTGCCATGTGAAGACTGTTGTTGATGGGAACATACACAATGCACAGATGGTGGGAGGGTTCGGGGGGGTTAATAGGGGGCCTGACAGCAACTTTTTGCCCCAGGGCCTCTTAAAAGGTTAATCCGGTCTGGTTACAGAAGAGGAACTGCTCCTCACTCAGAAGAGGCCAGTCTACAGTATATAAACATATACAGTCTACATCTGGGAGAAAACTGACACTGAGCATCTTGACTCACCAGAAGCAAAGCACCTCGAGGAAGGATAAACCGGTTTCTGACGCCCCCACCACCACGATCCTGGCGTTAACGGTGACCTTTGGCTCCAGGGTTAATTTCCTGCTGATGAGGCTGAGAGCAAACGGAGCCTGAGACAAACAGAGAGAGACGACGAGGCCGTCACATTCACTAAATCTCACACATAACTGGTGCCATTTACTGAAAGTGAAATATTCCATCACATGCTTCTACCCTTAATTATTAACCCACTAAAAGCACGACATAATAAAACGTCCAATTATTCCCCATTTGACTATCACAGGATGAAGTGGGAGTCATCTTTGTATCAGGGCACTTAATCTGTCCGCTGAAGAGACAGAAACCTTCACAGTGTTAGAGACGTTTAACAGGTTTCTGCTAAATCTGACACTTCTGAAATGTGTGCCGAGTGAAACTTACTGAATATCAACAACCGTCCTTTTATAAGTGGTCGACAAATTCACATTTCACTAAAGACCACTGGACATTAGAGAAGCTAAAATACATATACGCCTTGATGTCGAGATGTTTCACAACAGAATTCAGCTGACTGAACTTCACTATCAATGTTATTATTATTATTATTCTATTATATCCACTGCTGCTATCATTATTCCGGCTACCATTATTGGTATTATTAGTCCTTTTTCTATTATTATTATAGCAGCTGTGTTGTTATTGTTGTTGCCTCTCTCTCTCTCTCAACCCAACCGGACGAGGCAGATGGCCGTCCACCCAGAGCCGGGTTCTGACCAAGTTTTCTAGTTTTTTCTTGCCACTGTCGCACCGAGTGCTTCATTATAGAGTCCTGTCTAGACCTGCTCTATATGAAGAGTGTCTTCAGACTTCTGTTATGATTTGACTCTATAAAAATAAATTGAAGTGACTAAAAGTGACTTAAAACTTCCAAAAAACATCCAAAAAATTGTCCGAAAAAAATGATAAAAATGTCCAAAAAATTAAAGAAAAATGTCAGAAGAAAAGCCAAAGAAATGTCTGACATATGTTCGAAAAAAGTCTGAAAAATGTCAGATGAATGGCTGAAAAAAGGCCAAAAAACATAAAAAAAAATGTCAGAAAAAAGTGCTAAAAATGTCCAAAAATTAAAGAAAAATGTCAGAAGAAAAGCCAAAGAGAGGCAGAAGAAATGTCTGACATATATCCGAAAAAAGGCTGAAAAATGTCCGAAAAAAAGGCAGAAGAAAAGTCTGAAAATGTCAGATGAAAGGCTGAAAAAAGGCCATAGAAATTCTGAAAAATGTCCAAAAAAAAGGCTGAAGAAAGACCAAAGAAAGACCAAAAAATGTCTTTTAAACATTTTTTTTTTGTTCTACATTGAATTTGGCTTCATTGAATCGGCTCCTGTCCCCACACAACTCTGAGCAAGATAAGCGGTTACAGATAATGGATGGATGGATGGATGAATTTGGCATTTATATACCACCAAAATGTGTTTGTTTTCCTTTTTTAATGTTGCCTTTGTGAGATTTAGAGCTGAGAGATGACAGTAAATGAGGAGCGAGAGATGAAATGCAACAAATGTCCCCGGCCGGACGCAAACCGGGGATGCTGCAGGTTATTTATCGGCTTATTTCTGTGTTTCATATGACTGTTGTTTCATAAATATATGAGCTGATAAAACGCGGCTCCAAACTTTGTCCAATGAAATAAACACAGCAATTGTGACTTATATCATTGTCATATGTAGACCCATCACACTGGGTGTAATTATTAATTTTTAAAAATGTATTTATTCATATTTTGTACTTCGTGTACTTTCCTCCTGCTGTCTATAATCAGGTCGGTGTTTGCTCTTTATTCAGATAAACACAGTTAGTAAAGTGTGAGAATAGCAGCGCGTGCAGCTTCAGACTGTAATGAGATGGAAACACGGGGATCAAACGTGTGACCTGACAGTTAAGGAACACTTCTGCACAATCATTACAAAAGAGTCCCGCAGGAATTAGTAGAACACCGCGTTCTAATTTACCAATTCCTCCGCCGCCGAGTGTCTCTGGTCCTCGCAGCTAATGGCTCCTTCATCATCTGTAATTAGGCAGATTGGCCCCACAATGCACCTTGTTGGATGAAAACAGCATCCAGCAAAAAGGGGGGGAAACCCGAGGGTGAAATTAACCTTTGTGTAATATTCAAATAATTTCCACGAGGGCATGTGTGCCCGACATCTGTCACACACGGAGGGATGTTGGTGGGTTTGATTAGCAGCAACATAAAAGAGCCTGTTAGTTAGTTTGTGTGCACGCATCAGACAAATAATAATCTTATGAATATGTTTAATTGTAGCAATTAAACAAAAGCAGATAATACTTTTATGCCTGTTTATACTTCAGATCATTATCACCCAGTTTTAAATTTAAAAATTTTTCTAGGGCTTCCAAAGTTAACGCGGTGACGCAAATTAATTTTAACGCCACTAATTTCTTTAATGCAACTTGTGATTTTTAGGTTGTAGCGGGTACCACTTTATGATAATCACATCCCCCAAACTGCATGTGATTATCATAAAGTGGGCATGTCTGTAAAGGGGAGACTCGTGGGTACCCATAGAACCCATTTTCATTCACTGATCTGGAGGTCAGAGGTCAAGAGACCCCTTTGAACATGGACATGACAGTTTTTCCTCGCCAAAATTTAGCGTAAGTCTGGAGCGTTATTTAACCTCCTTCATGACCAGCTAGGATGACATGGTTGACATGGTTTTATAGTTTCATATGATACCAGTATCTTCATTCTAGCTTTAAAACTGAGCCCTCTACAATCTTAGAAATTGAAAGTTGTGTTAATGCGTTAAAGAAATTAGTGGCGTTAAAACAAATTTGCGTCAACGTGTTATTATCGCGTTAACGTTGATAGATCTACTTAAACTAAAACATTGTAGTAACCTTTAAACATTTCGTTGTTTAAGATTCTAAGTCGTGTTTTGTTCCCAAATCCAACAATGAAACATTACAGCAGTAAGTGGAAGCGCTGGACGGGGTAACAGCAGTCAGAGAACCGCCAAGATGGAGATACATTCATAGGTTATTACCTCCTATAGAAGTCATCCATTAAAACACTATCAGATAAACAATCATTTTTCAGCCGTGTGTCATGTAGCCGCTGACGTTTATTGAAAAGGAGTACCACTTTATATGTAAAAAGCCTGTATGTGTTATGTGCCTACATGCATCCATCTGAATACTGCAGGAATTAACCAGATGAGGTAACCAGAGGAACAAAGCTGCTGTCTCATCTGCATGTGCGGTGGAGCAGGTGCAGCAGCTCTTATCACGCTGGAGATGCCTCACCTTCCCTAAACACAATGGCCGCGGCGCTGTGTAATACGATCCCGTATTGACAGAGAGGGAACAGGTGCTTTAGATTTGATTAATCATCCCGAGGCCGCCATCGGGAGGCAGAGGCAGCGCTCGGAGGCGAGGCTCTTATCTGCACGGTAGCCTGGAGATCATGACTGCTGTGTTACCGAGGTGAAGGAGGGAGGGGGGGTGATGGAGTGAAATGAACATACGAGTGTACACGGTGAGAGCGCACTGCTGGACATGTGGTAAATATTTGAAGTACAGGACATTAAAATAAATCACAGCCACATTAGGATGAGATTTAAGAGCAGAACACAAAACTCATGGAAGGAGAGCAGCTGGGGTTATCATTATTCACCCGTCACTTTCATTTAGAAAAAGAAAGAAGTTGCTTTCAACTATCTGCTTCAGAAATTGAAATAGACCCTGAGAGAGAGAAAGAGACGTACTAAGGTACTAAAAATTCACTGAGATTCAGTAAAAACAGCTTAAAGGCCGGCCGAGGTGAGCTTGAAACACACTAGTTCAAGTACTTCAGTTGAAGGATACTGAAATCTTAAGGGCTACTACACAGCTCTATAATCTTCCAAGAACTTGTTGTTTCATGATGACAAAAATCTCTCAATTATCTCATTAAATTTCACAGTGAATATGTAAAGAATGATCAGCTAGCAGAGGCTGCAGCAGGTTCAGTTTTAGAGCAAGAGTGAAGGTAGATGTATATATATGAAACTACAAAACCCAAGGAACCGGTTGGTACCAAACAGTGCTTCCACTTACTGCTGTAATGTTTCATCGTTGGATTTGGGAACAAAACACGATGCCATGTTGCTGAATTCATCCAAAATTGTCCTAGAATCTTAAACATCTGAATGTTTAAAGGTTACTGCAATGTTTTATTCTTGTTTTTGACCCAAAAAGGCAGAATTTTAGGTAGATCTATCAACGTTAACGTGATAATAACACGTTGAAGACAAATTTGTTTTAACACCACTAATTTCTTTAACGCATTAACACAACTTTCAATTTCTAAGATTGTAGAGGGCTCAGTTTTAAAGCTAGAATGACGATACTGGTATCATATGAAACTATAAAACCTGATGAATCCATCGGTACCAACTATGTCATACTAGCTTGTCGTGAAGGAGCCTAAATAACGCTCCAAACTTGCACTAAATGTTGGCGATGAAAAACTGTCATGTCCATCTCCAAAGGGGTCCCTTGACCTCTGACCTCCAGATCAGTGAATGTAAATGGGTTCTATGGGTACCCACGAGTCTCCCCTTTACAGACATGCCCACTTTATGATAATCATATGCAGTTTGGGGGCAAGTCATAGTCAAGTCAGCACACTGACACACTGACAGCTGTTGTTGCCTGTTGTGCTGCAGTTTGCCATGTTATGATTGGAGCATATTGTTTTATGTTAAATGCAGTACCTGTGAGGGTTTCTGGATCAATATCTGTCATTGTCTTGTGTTGTTAATTGATTTACAATAATAAATATATACATACATTTGCATAAAGCAGCATATTTGCCGACTCCCATGTTGATAAGAGGATTAAATACTGGACTAATCTCCCTTTAAGGTTGATTTTGAACAGATATAAAAATGACGAATAACTATGGACAATAATGCTATTAATCCTGATTAAATATTTGAATCGATTGACAGCCCTAGTTTCTACACATAATATTTGTTTTGTTTGTTTGCAGTATTTTAATTTAACACAGGACTAAAATGAATAATGTTGCTGTTCAGAGGCAACTAAAAAACTAGTGGAAAAGCTGTTTGTGGATAAACGTCATGACGAGATGTAATTCATTCCATCATACTGTGTTTTGTACCCGTCTGTACTGGAGTTTCAGCTCCATCCCTTCCACTGTGTGTCCCTCTCTTCCCTGTTGAAACAGCCCCGTCTAGCGGTCACATGAACTCCCTGCTGTGTTTGTGTTTCCTCTGTCAGCAGCCTTCAGCTAATCTACATTCCCTGGCAGGCTGCTCTGCTGTCAGCCAGCTGCTGCTGTGCCCACCTGGTCCTCGGTGATCTGCCTGGAAGGGGAGTTGATGCCAAGCTCCTCCAGCGGGTAGATGATCTGGCGTCGCGGGCGGACAGGGACCGAGCAACCCAGGACAAAATCCAGATGGTGGACGCAGGAATTCTGGGTGCAGAAGAAGAAGAGGGCACGATGTCAGTGAGCTCAGAAAGAGAGAGAGTCCCCTCAGAGGTTAAACAGTGTGGAGGCGACAAAGTGATAATGAGCTCAGGTGAAGAGGTTAGATGATGCAGGGTTTACACCGCTGATATGGAAAACGTCACCCAGTGCCTGAACACAGCTAATGCTCTGCCATTATTCTATTTGCACATCATCATCTCCCAATCTGGTGCTTGTTTGTGGAAGGTAATTAGCAGAGGAAGTGGAGGCCTCTACATGTCGAGGAAATGTCTTATTATGGTGTGGAGAGGTGGAGCTGGCAGCACCGTCGGCACCTGCTGCCCCGACCCCGGGGACGGCAGCCTGCTGGGGGACGCACTCTGCAAGAAATGATCCGCTTCAAACATTTAGACATGAATAAACCAATCTGATCAGCCTAAACAGCCACAGAAGACTGTTTACAATATCTGAGATGCTGTAGATTTGTTGTCTATATCTCTTTTATTCATTTATATGTCTAGTCTGCTGTCTTTAGTTTGACTTTATGTAGGTGAAGTGTCTTTCTTTCACTGTTTTTATGTTTAATTGCGCTGCTATGTCTGATACTACTTCATCCTCAATTTATCTTATTTGTATATCTGGTTTAAGGCTGCAGCGATTATTTTCATTGTTGATTAACCTGTTGATTATTTTCTCGATTAATCGATTAGTTGTTTGGACTTTAAAAGCCCAAGATGACGTCCTCATGTCTTGTTTTGTCCACAACTCAAAGATATTCAGTTTACTGTCATAGAGGAGGAACGGAACCAGAAAATATTCACATTTAAGAAGCTGCAATCAGAGAACTTTGTACTTTTATTTCTTAAAAAAATACTGATTATTCGATTATCAAAATAGTTGGCAATTAATTTATTAGTTGAAAACAAAACGATAAATATTTGCAGCTCTAATCTAGTTATCTTAAGCTGTCTTTTACTTTTATATATTATGTACTGTCTATCTGTTTAGCTTAGTTGTTTGTACTTTTATAGATTTTCTGCATTCTCTATCTGTTCATCTTGTGTCTGTACTTTTTCTTGTATGTCTGTATTATATTTTAATGTTCACATGTCTATATGCACATCCTTGTGCTTCTAATGTGGATCCTTAAATAAACAATAAATCCAAATGTAATTTCGGTGTATCACGTGAAAAGGAACATACATCTTAAAAGCTTCACATCAATCACTGGTGAAATCACCTCACAAATTAATGTGCTCATCTTTACTTCACTTTGAGGGATTGAGGGTTTTTAAACTGTTGCATCCAGCTACTATTTGGAGCTACGTACTTGTCAAGCATAGATTTAAAGTAGAAGATGTATTAGATTAGCATCTCGACATAAAATGATCACAAATTAAATGTCTTTGTTTTTGTACGACACATTAAAAATGTGAATTAAATGTGAATTAAATTCTATTATATTTGAACCACCTGCGTTATTTCATTTTCATGCAATCTGTGTTTAGTCTGTGAAATCAACTCATCATCACATCATGTGAGACTGAATGACTCGTGATGAAGGATATTTCTTGCAGTGTTATGCACTGAGGGTCATTACACTAATGACAGTGTGTATCTGAGCAGACATGCACAGAGGCTGGAAGGGGCCCAGTGATGAGGGGCCAGTAAGGGCCCGAGGGTCCCCGTGCACCCACCTCCTGGCTGCGGGATGAGGGGTAGACTCTGAGGAACAGGCAGGACCGCCGAGCCAGCCGGAGGACCTCCTTAAACAAGTGTTTGCTGAAGTGCTGAAAGGAGGGTTTGAGGACAAAGTGGCGTATCTGAGCGTGCTCCTCGTAGCGGTGGTGGCTGAAATAGATGAAGTTCTCGATGTTGTAGTGGGCACAAATGTACCTGATGTCCTAACAAAGACAAGTGGAAATAATGAAGTCAGTTTTCTGCAGATAAACTTCATTTACACAACAAATAATTGTATTTGATATGTTCATTTTCTTTTGTTTAATACAGTTCTCCTGTTTTTGTTCCATTCAAATGATAAGAAACAAAAGCTGCTGATGATTGTTGATTGAACTTCCTTATCATATCAGACCAAACATTTATCTTGATTGCCATCTCACCAGCAGACTTTAGTTCTTTCAGTTTATTAACAATCTTAGTCAAGATATTAAAGTTTTTAAAGATCCTAAATATGTCAGGCAGAATTAAAGGAAAATGTGTACAGAATGATCCACAAGAGTTTTCTATTTCTATTTTCTATACTTCAGTATATAAAGTATGTCTGATGTAACCTCGATAAAGCCCTGGAGAAAATAGGGCTGAAACGAACAATTATTTTCATTATCAATTTATCTTCTAATCATTTTTGATCAGATTAAGTGTCTATAAATCTATAAAATCTAAATTTCCCAGACCCCAAGGTGGCATCTTCACATGCCTTGTTTTGTCTGCTCTACAGTCCAAAAACAAATATATTTAATTTACAATAATATAAAACAGAGAAAAGCCGTAAATAAATAAAAAGTTAATCAAACCAACATTTATTTTGTCCGCTATGTTTCTGCATAATATGACGTCAATCCTGTGCTGAAAGTTTTGCCATTTTTCCCCATTGTTGTTCGGACTTGACGAGGCGTTCACGTGAATTTTAGGGAACTCATTTTTTACAATTATTCCAACACCACATGAATGCAGCATTAAGGCCCAGACACACCAAACCGTGAGAAGTAAAGTGACCTTTATGTGCCCCTTTAAGGAGCAACATTGTGAACATTAAGGTTTAAAAGTAAACAGTTTTAAATGGAGTTCATCACTTATTGATCCTGACAGCTGCAGAATTGTACCAAAAACAGCCACCACCCACCACCCCATCACTCTCAGGTTCATCTGAGGACAATGACCTCACCCACTGACTTCACCCACCTGCTCGTCTCTGATGATCAGTACCCCCACAACCTGACCGTGCACCTGGGCCACGAAGGCCTGCAGCGCCACGCCGTCCTGTGTGAGAACAAAAAACAATACATGTAAATTTACATGTGTGTGTGTGTTGACACCTTCTAGTATCAGTCCGGAGCCATGAATACACATGAAGTGGCTGCAGAAGTAATTATCGGTTTTGGAGCTGCGGCGGCGACAGCTGGGGTGTCAGTCAGAGAGGAGAATCCGTTCAGCTGAATTCTCACCAATCTGTTCGCTGGCATACGCGCCGCCATATTCCTCGTTATTCCAACACAATCATTCCCAGCTCCAGTCACACTCCATCGTCCAAAACAATCATCATGTCATTTGAAAAGTTAAAGGGGAACCAGTTACAATTTGAACGTTCATATTTTCTCTATTTACTGTTTATGATTTACAAACACTGACCATATTACAGGCCAGCTTAATATTATGTTTTCTGCATAATTCAGCAGTGGTGGGTGAATTAGTTTTAGAGTTTTATCTGTAGTGGCAGACGGTCTGCTGCGCCTTAAATAAAGAATAAACACGGAGAAACAAGTAAAAACCATAAAAAGTAAATAGTAGATATATTCAAAGAGAAGACAGGGCAATGAGGGTGGAGGTTTGATTTCAGAGGTGGAGGGAACAAAGAAAGAAACTTTGTGAATGATATTTCCTGCATTTAGACACATTTAGATCAATCTAACAAATTACACATTATGGTGAAAATGGTTATTGTGCTTAAATAACAGTAATCCAACAAAAAAATAATCACTATTATTGTTTTATTTAGTGGTTCCCAACCTTGTTTATCATTGAGGAAACTGACTAAGTGACATATATTATGGATATTTCATATTATATTCAATGTATAACAATAACAGTACAGACAAACTAATAAACTGTACAAATAGTGAACGCAATAACTGCAGGAAGTTTGTGTAAAATGAGAGATTTGGATGAATTTCTTGCAGATTATTTCCTGTGAATATTGTGTAAAAGATGATTTTCTTCTGTTATTTTTAGGAACTTTTAACACAATTCTCTGTCTTTATTATGTTTTATTTTTAATGCTTAATAATCATAGATACTTAGTTCAGTGTCAAACTTTAAAAATGACAATTTTGTTCAGTTTTTTTTTCACAGAAATTAATTAAATGCTGAGATAAAGGCCAACTGTTTACTCTTTTTAAATAAGTTGGACCTCACGACCCCCCGTGAATCTCTGGCGAACCCTAGTGGGGGTCGGGACCCCCAGGTTGGGAACCAGTGGTTTTATTAATGCATTATTCTTCTTAAAATCACACATAGTTCATTAATGGACACCTGATACTTTAGAATAATGTTGTATTTACATCTTCACTTAAACGAGCTCCGTCCTATTTGAATGATGTTCAACTTTAGTGTCTTTTTAGGAGAATATAAGAATAGAAATATAAGTATGTTTTGGTAGTTCGAAGGAAAGGCAGAGGACGTAGGAGTGGGTTGTTTTAGTGTCTGCAGCCTCATTTTGGTAGCTGACTCCCTTAAGCAGGAGGGAGACTAAATAACATGATGATTATTGATCTGAGTGGTAAATCAGGGTTGTATCAGCATCATATCTGCAGTCTGAAGTGAACACAAACAGAGTGTAGAGCAGCTGAAGGTGATATCAGTGTGTGTTGACTGACCGGGTCTCTGCGGGTCTCGTAGAAGCGGTCCAGGTCCTGCAGCAGAGACTCACTCAGTCTCAGACCTTTCACCAGATCACAGACAGCCGGCCGGTCTGCAGCCACGGCCGGCCTCACCTCCACACTCCTGCAGGAACAATCACACCATCATCACTCACTGGTCTGTAACTATGTGGAGAATATTAACAGGAATAATAAGTATTAGTTACAATACATATAGAGGATCATCACCACACAGACAGTCTGTTTCTACTCTGGATTTTATTCTTTCTGTGACCCACAACAGTTTCTGCATCCTGCAGTATAAGATGCTGTTTCTCAACCAGAGGTCCGTGGACCCCTAGTGGTCTGTGATGGTACTGTAGGGGGTCCATGGACGAGTTTTGAATACATAGAAACACTGTTTTCCTTAGTGTAATATGTTGAGTCTTTATCCTGCCTCTGGTGTTTTCTCTCATTAACAATTGACGAGGTTTATGATGGTTTTTCATCAGTTCCTCTTTCTATTTAGTTTTTTACTTTTCTTACATTTCATTTGTATGAAAAGTGCTGTAAAAATAAAGTCTGATTGATTGATTGAGTGTTTATGAATGCAATTTTCATTCACAGTTGGAGCCACAGGTATGTAGAGACCTCCTCTCTGAGCACTAACAATATTAAAGCTGTAAACTTGTTATCCTGGCAGCCGTACCAAGACAGCAACCTGACACACTGATGCTGCCTGTAAGAAGCAGGAAAAGAACCCACCTGAGGCTGGCGCGTTGGAAGACGTAGAGTTCACGGGGCAGCGAGCTGGTGGTGCGGGGCGGCACCCTGACGAAACTCTGCAGCAACAGGAACTCAGGGGACAGCGTCGGGACGGTGATGATGCAGAAGTCCAGGTCCTGATGGACAGACGGACAAGATGACAACTAATACCAACACACACACTTCACTGAGCAGATATGTTCAATATATCATTAAAATATAGAAGACGGAATCTGGCAAAATAAAAATAAATAAATAAATGACTCAATAAATAAATAAATAAATATGCCATTAAAAGTAGCAATTGATAAAATGTGACATAAATTAGTATTTAATATTTAATTTGCTTTTTTATTTATTTACATTTGTTTTTACATTTCTGTTTCGTTATGCAAATGAGGGGGCGTTGCTTTCATGTTGTGTCATGCTTTCAGTCTTAGCATAAATAACTTAAATAAACAAATGCTTAAACACTAAAATAAATATATACATTTACAAAAAAATAAAAAAAAAAAAAAAATATATATATATTTTGAAAAATCATAAAATTAAATACATAAATAAATAAAAGTGGAAATCAAACAGAAGCGTAAATAAATAAGGGAATTAATGCAAAGGTAAATAAATTAAAAAAAAAGCAATATTAACTCACATTTTATCAATTAATTAATTTATTATACATTTATTATTAATATTGGTTTTGCTACTTTTAATGTCGAGTCATTTATTTATTTATGCATTTATTTTTTATTTTGGCAGGTTCCATCCTCCATATTAAAAAAGGTAATTTTCTAAATAATTCTCAGGGATCTTAAACTTTATAAACTTCCCTGGAAATCAATGTAGATTACTTTAAAAATCCCCCCGAATGTGTGAAGGAATCCAGCTTCTTACTTTTACATACTGGGACTTATTTCTCTAACTGTCACACTTCTTGCACACATTATGATTCCAGGGACGTGTGAGTATTGTTCTGTTATCTCCTGCACAGATACACTGACTTATGTTCCGTTGTCTGTTTGGGACGCTCGTAAACAAAGACTTATTTTCTAGTAAAAAACAAGATGATACTTACAGGGAAAAGTTTGAATATATATGGAATAAAGTCCACTGATCTGAAAGAGAAGAAGAAGAAGAAGAAGAAGAAGAAGAACAAGAACAAGAAGAAGGGGAATTTAAGTGATAATATGTGTGAATGCCAACTTGAGAATCAGAGCCAAGCTTTCACTGTGGTGCAACAACTGGCCGAGCGGCCTGCCCGCTGCTTCCAGCTCAACTTCTCGCCTTCAACCCTGTCACGCTGTCACTGTCAGCACAGCTCTCATTAATAACATGCTCACTCTCGGCGGGAAGCGGCTCACCACCATATTCAGTAACAGCTGGGAGGTACGGCGGCGGTGAGAGGAGCTCAGCAGGAGCCAACTAACAGTCACTCTCTCTGCTTTAACACAACATATGACTGATGTAACGCTGGACGGCTGCCAGCAGCACCGCCTCACACATTCAGCAAATATGCAGGTTTCAAATATGGAATACTTTTTAAAATATTGTTGCATAAGTTGCATGTTGCCCTTTAACTAACTGTTTCTTCATCTTCTTTCACTTTAATGTTGAATATCTCATATTTATAAATACAATAAATCAATTCTGTCCAACATATTGCAGTATTTACTGTGTACTTTCCTCGGGTTATACAACATGTTACATGTCAAAACATTAAAACATTTTTGATTATATAAGAATTTTAGGGTCTACTTTGATATAAATAAAACATTCTTGAAGTTCATCACAACAAGTAGGATCAGGAGAAACCTGCAGAAAACATTTTCTTGAGCTCAAGACTATTCAAGTTTTTTTTTGCATTTAATTAAAGGAGAAGGTAGCCGTTAGTCTATATATTTATTATGGTCAACGAATCCCAAGAAAAGACCAAAACCAACAATGTGTTCAGTCAGTCTCTCAAAACTTTCTGACTTCCTGTCTGTGGCTCTACGCAAATTAATTACACATTTTTTATGTGTTCAAAATGAACCTTAAAGGGAGATTTGTCAAGTATTTAATCCTCTTATCAACATGGGAGTGGACAAATATGCTTTCTTTATGCAAATGTATGTATATATTTATTATTATAAATCAATGAACAACACAAATCAATGACAGATATTGTCCAGAAACCCTCACAGGTACTGCATTTAGCATAAAACAATACGCTCCAATCATAACATGGCAAACTGCAGCCCAACAGGCAACAACAGCTGTCAGTGTTTCAGTGTGCTGACTTGACTATGACTTGCCCCAAACTGCATGTGATTATCATAAAGTGGGCATGTCTGTAAAGGGGAGACTCGTGGGTACCCATAGAACTCATTTACATTCACACATCTGGAGGTCAGAGGTCAAGGGACCCCTTTGAAAATGAACATAACAGTTTTTCATCGCCAAAATTTAGTGCAAGTTGGAGCGTTATTTAACCTCCTTCGCGGGAGGCTAGTATGACATGACCTAAAAATCGCCAGTTGTATTAATGCGTTGAAGAAATTATTGGCGTTAAAACAAATTTGTGTTAATGCGTTATTAACGTTAACTTTGACAGCCCTAGAAAAAACATCTCTTTTTTTTTTTAAAAGTCTCAGTAGTTTCCTAAACCAGCTGGTCTCTGTAGTTTTTATTAAACAAACAGGAGGAAATAGAGCATTTGTTGGGGACTATTTTCAGTGGCGGATGAATCCGCATGTGGTGCTCTAGTGAGTATTAGTGGCAGCTGGACAGTGTGTGTGGGGTTGAGTCAGAATAAACTACCGTGTGTGTGTTGATGGTGATGAAGGAACATGTAACTCAGTGACACTTTTCATGGGATTTGTTGACAATAATAAAAAACATAGATTATTGCCAGCTGTATCCTTTAATTTTAGAAGATATGTATTTAATTAACACCCTCACCCAGACCTCAGCTTGACTTTACCTTGTTTCATAGTTCTTGTTAACAACAAAGAAGTCAATACAGAAAGCGTTGGGTTTCTCTGAAACACGTCCAGTCGACTGTTTCTCCTCCTGATGAAAGTGACAATAAACACAAACACACCACAAAGTAGAAGATAAAGACTGAAGACTGTACTACTGTAAGACTGCTGTACTGTTAGACACTGTTGTTTTCATACTTCATCATGTCTTTACTACTACCTGTAAGTTACAGTTACAGTGATTTACCTGCTGTGAGTCGTGGGTCTGGGTTTCTCCTGAGTCGGACTGAGCAGCAGCTTCGTCGTGTTGCTGCAGTTTGGACAAACCATCGAACTCACTCAGGTCAAAGCCGTCGTGCAGACGTCTCAAATTGACATCACGAGTGACGCTAATGAGGCCGACGGCGGCTCCGTGACTCTGCAGAGAAAACACACACACAGACACAGACATCTTTACATCACATTTCCCTCTTACTATAATACATATCTATAACTAAGGCTGCACGATTTTGAAAAAAATATCTAATTATGATTATTTTGACTGACATTGCAATATGATGACAATATTAGAGGGAATGATCATTTTCACATCAGGAAAAACTGCTGTGTCCATTTTCAAAGGGGTCCCTTGACCTCTGACCTCCAGATGTGTGAATGTAAACAGCAGTTTGCCATGTTATGATTGGAGCATATTGTTTTATGCTAAATGCAGTACCTGTGAGGGTTTCTGGACAATATCTGTCATTGATTTGTGTTGTTAATTGATTTCCAAAAAATATATATACATACATTTGTATAAAGCAGCATATTTGTCCACTCCCATGTTGATAAGAGTATTAAATACTGGACTAATCTCCTTAGCCTTTGTATTATTATTTTAAACTGGGCTTCAGTTTTGGACTGAAATGTGTCTGTAACAGATCATATACCAGGATAAGAACTATTTAAATATTAAATATATATTCTGTAACTTCTCAAATAGGTTATTGTGTTGAGCAGAGTGAACAGCCCAACCCTCTGGGGCAATGTTGGACTGTTTGTTCTCCGACTGCTGAACATATTCAGACAAAAAGCCCAAAATGCTTCAGATGTCTGGACACAATATGTTCAGTGAGAGCATGTCTTGGCCAAGTATCAGCTCGTATCTGCCATATGCTGTCGTGAACACATGTCGGCCCGACTGGCGGGGAGGGGAGAGGAGATCTGTCGCCTCCCCGGTTCCCCGAGGGAACGCACCCCAGCGGGGTTTCAGTCAAAGCATCGTCAGCGAGCTGCTATGACATTATGGATCAGAAAGGACTGGGAACAAATCACATAACTCTCATACGATCAGACAAGCAGGAGGGTGCAGCTACAGTATTTAATTTAGCTTCTGCGGATCAAAAATTAACCTGAAATTTAAAGAAACATGGAATTATGTGTGTTTTAAGTGAGGAAAAGGTTAAAAGTTGGAACAAACCTCACAAACAGCGATGTGATTTTCCTCGTTCTGTGTCTCGATGAGCTCTGCCAGGAGGTACGGCTGGTCGAGGGCTGACAGAAGTTTGGTCTGCTCTGAAATCACTCGCACGATGTCATCATGATCTTCAACCCTGGAATGTACAAATAGAGGAGAAGCCTTCAGCTTAAAGAACCACCAGTCAATATAATGTATATCAGTGATTCTCAAAGTGGGGTCCGTGTCACTCTGTCAGGGGTAAAATTTCTTTAAATGTAGGTTATAAATGCTGTCAAGTTGAGTAAAAATGTAATTTCGTAATGCATTATGCTTCATCGGTGTTATGATTATCAAGGAGTCCTTGGAAAATATTCTCCCCTTTAGCTGTGATTTATATTACAATCAATCATATCACTCTCTGTAACATGAAAAGGCTGACTGATAGTGCTTAACCCACTAATAATTATAACAAAATCAGCAGCTCCTCAAAACCTTTTAGCCTCTTTTAGATCAGAGTTTACGGTTTCAGTTTGTCAGCTTGTTTTTCTTCTGCCCCCATGTGGCCAGAAAAAAGCAATTAATGCAGCTTTAACTTCACCCAGTTCCAGCACAAAAGACCCACAGCCACTCTCGTCACACTGTGTGCTTCTAATGAAATGTGGGCACGATACATGACCGTTAAAGTCAGCCCGGCTGCACGAAAATGACACGAATTACACGATAACGAGCAAGGCAATAACAACACCGTTCATGTGCACGCCATGTAGTCTGTACTGACTACAGAGTAGTCTGTGCATGCACGTGAATATACTACGTTCAGAGTTAGTGACGTAGAATAAAAAGAGAGAGAGACTGCTGGTCTCACGGGTTTTTTAGTGACGCTTATGACGTTTTTTCCGTACTGATGTTACGTTGTTTCCATACATATTGCATTTAGTCTACCTACTTGTTTTAAGGCCAACGATGATGTTTTTCCTAAACCTAACTAAGTTAGGAGGGCGTTCCAGCCAGCTCATGACATGCTTAAGATGAAGGCAAAAGTTCATCACCTTGATCTCCACACTGTTTTCACTGCACTAAACATGAATATGCACTATATGTATTTGAGCTATACTGTATATACATTTCACTGCAGATACTATGTTAGTGAGGAGGAGTCAGCTGGAATCACCTGGCTGGACGGATGTGGCGCTTTGGATAGTGTTCTTGTCTGTGGCAGATCAACGCTAAGCACTGAGGCGCGGTGTGAGTCAGGCGCTGCAGCGGCTCAAACACCTCATCCAGCGCCGGCTCTGGACAAACAGAAATCACAAGACTCGCAAGTTACTTTCTGAATTAATGAAAAACCTAACAATGAATTTGAAGGAGCTCTTCACCTAAAGCACCAACGTTCGGGCTGACCAGGCAGACGTGTTCAAGCTCTGCGACGGCGTTAAAGACAGCCCTGTTAAAAGAAGCAGAGCAGGAATTATAACATTAACCTCTATGAATCTACATTCTGTGGTTGCGTCTAACCAAAGCACCTTACAGTAACTACTGTTTTTAATATGCATGAGATTTGGGAGTTGAACCCTGACAGTTATGTTCATAACTTTACAGTTCAGCTGTCTGTAATCACTACACCATACAAAACGTCAACGCGTTTTATTCCTTTAAAAAAGGGCTTATACCCTTATTTTTTCATACCTCATTATTTCTTTTACACTTGCTGTGGCGAAATCCGGCTGTGCCACGAAGAGGTGGAGGAAGAGTGTGTTCAAAGGCTGCAGAGGGAAGAAGATTCAGCAAGTTTTCTCATCTAAGAAGTAGTTTTACTTCAAACTTTAAATAGTGAAACAGTCTTAGAATGAGCATATCAGATTAGATCTGTTGGTGCTAAAGATCCATGTGATCTTGTACAATTAAAAACTAATAGCACACAAAGTATTAATCTTAAAAACAACTCCACATCAGCAGCTCTTTGCTGTATTATCTGAATTCATGAACGATACACACTGTGCATTGTCCAGCGCCGAAGTGTTTCTGGAGGAACGGTTCCCACTGAGTCTGATCCACCAGGTCGCCGACCGGGTGATCGAAGAAGGAAGCGTGAGCCACGATGTCGTCCTTTTCATTGGCCAGAGTCACGGCCAGATTGGCTTTCTCTCTGGACGAAACAAGAACCATGTTGAGATGACATCACATTTACTCTGTGACCTTTTACAAAAAGAGAAACTAACACTACAGGAGGAGTGGAGGTGGTCAAAGCCCTGGTGTCTGACAGGTATTTATTCTGTATACCTCTATACAGAAGGCCTATTAATTACTGTCTACACTCTATACTGAACCCTCCTGTTGAATTTGACCGATTTACAAGTTTTCTCTCTGAAAAATATAGTTAATTTAATCTCCATAACTTTGTCCACACACGACATGTGAACAGAGAGAGGCCAGGAAACTGACAGTGAAGATACATTAGAGGAGGAAGTCATGAAGTCATGAAGAAGACAACACAGATCCAGAAAGAGACTGATGCCTTTATGTCCTTTCTTTACTAATAAAATCATACCAGTCAGTTCTGACTGGAAACATATTTGTTATAGTCAAAATAATCCATACATTTTGCTTTTATTTACTCAACAACTAGTTGTATGAGCTCAGGTCAACGAGGCCTACAGGCCATAAATAGCAAATAGAAGTTCAGAACTTGTAATACTCACAAGAACTTGAGTTGATAAAAAGATCTAACTCTACATTAGGTGATGATATGTATCATTTTGGACCGGGAACACAACAGTTAATAAACATGAAACGAACACAACAGGAGGGTTAAGACACTAAACAAAGAAATGTTTTGTCTTACAGAAGATGAATTACGTTGATCCTTCCAAAAACTGCCATAGCCGAGCGGCTGATGAGGCTGTCGATCCCCTGAGCATCCGCTGATTCACTCCTTCTGACGGTCACAGTTTCCTGTTGGCCCCTGGCTGATGTTATGGTCCTCATCTTCACCTGGACTGACTTTAAGAGAACAGCACAGAATCAAATCAGCCACAACAAAACCAGAGTTGGAAGAAGTATTCAGATCCCATTTAGTCAAGTGAAAGTACTAATACCACACTGTAAAAATATTCTGTTACAAAAATTCTGCATTGAAAATGTTACTTACGTAAATGTATGTAAGTATAATCAGGAAAATGTACTTAAAGTATTAAAAGTATAAAATTAATATTAATTAATTAATTAATATAATTAATAAATTATATATTCTATCATTAGATTATTATTACTGATGCATTAATGTAAAAGCATGATTTTACTGTTGTTGGTTTTGAAGTATTAACTAATGATTATCTGTATGGATTATGATTATTTGCTCCATTAATCGATTAATTGTTTGGTTTGAAAAAAAAAATAGTGAGAAATGCCGCCACAATGACCCAAAGCCCAATGTGACACCTTCACAATGTTTGTTTTGTCCAACCAATAGTAAAAAATAATAATAAAAAAAATGATTGATTGAAAATGATTTTTTGTAAACAAATATTTTCTTTAAAATAATAATAATAATAATAATAATAATAATAATACATCCACAGAGCTTTTAGAAAGGTTCCAAATAAAAGTATCGCTTTTCCTAAAAAATATTATTATGATTGTGAATTAATTCTTTTAAAGTTTTTGTGTGTCCAAAATTAATGTTTTGTTTATCTCTGAGGAAGATATCTGATATCTTTTTTTTATACTTAATTTTTTCGAGATTGTTTTCATATATGCAATTTACTGCTCATACTTACAAAAGTTTATCAACAAACTTCTAAGTAATGAGCATAGAAACGAACAAAGAGACAAAACAAGACGTACATAAAAGAAAACGACATCAGCATTAGAAATGATTAAAAATAAAAAAGATATCTGACGTTTGGTTCCCACTTCTAACAAGGTTTCTAACAAAGTGTGACATCTAGTGGCTGAACGTTATATTATCAATAGCACCTTTAAAGACTAATTAATCAAACATCATATTTTATACTGTAAGCTCTTCGTATGTTTCGTATGAAGAAATCTTGATTTGTAAAGTGACTAAAGCTGTCAGATGTAACAGTTAGCTAGTGTTGTAAAAACTACAATATTTGCCTCTGAGATGTAGTGGAGTAATATAAAGTACTACTCCACTACAGTAACTATAATAAATAATAAATCATAATATATATATACACCAACAACTAGTTATTAAATAATAAATAAAAATATATATATATACACCCACTACAGTAACTATAATAAATAATAATATATATATACCCACTACAGTAACTATAATAAATAATAATATATATATACCCACTACAGTAACTATAATAAATAATAAATAATAATATATACATACACCAACAACTACAGTTATTAAATAATGAATAATAATATATATACCCACTACAGTTAAAGTCTAAATGTGAACCAGAACCAGAACCAGAACCAGAACCAGTGTTACTCACCTTTCACAGTCCTCCTTTATAAACTACAACTTCAGTATTATTGGTGAACTTTCTGTTAGATGAGGGTGAGATTATAAACTAAATGATATTTAGCTGTTAGCTTTATAAAACAGTAAATGATTGAAGGTAACTATTTGTTAGCTGTTAGCTGTTAGCTGTTAGCAAAGATGCTCTCTGCAGTCACAAACTCCGTAACCATAGCAACGGAACGGAAGTCGCAAGTTAGTGATGGGAATTTGGGCTCTTTTTAGTGAGCCAGATCTTTTGGCTCAGCTCACCAAGAAGAGCCGGCTCTTTCGGCTTCCAAACGGCTCTTCGTTTTACCACTTCTGCCTTTTATAATTCAGCCAAATTTAGCGCAGTTTTGAGTTTGTAACTTTTTACACGTATAAATCATTGCGGGTCGGTTTCCCATGTGCGCTTGCGTGTGGCTACGCTGTGCAGACCGCTCCGCTCGACCGCTTTAGCTGACGTGTGTCACCTCACTGTGTTGAGCGATGCTCCTTCATGTCTATTTAGAGCGAGCACAAGCGCGAGCAACAGGACGCTGACTTTCCTTGACCTAACGGCCACAGGTGTCGCTGTTAACAAGCAATTTCTGATTCTTACAAACAGGCCCTTTAAGGTTGAAAGGAATAATAAAGTTTGCCGTCTTGGTTCAGACTACGGAGCCTCTGTGTTGTTATTTAAATAAATCATAAATATAGGAGAAACTCAACCCGTTCCATCCAACGTGATCGGTTGATGCTCTTAATTGTGATGAGAAAACTCAGAAAAATCAACCTCATTGAGAAAAAAAAGTATGTTGGTTTTTTGCCGCGAAATATTGGCGTTCTGTGTGAAAGTACTCATGACAAAAACAATAGTTCGACAAAATATATTGACTTGCAAATGAATTGCACCATAAAAACATACGGCCTTTATCCGGTGACCCTTTGGAGGGGCCCGTCCCCAAGGTTGGGAACCACTGGACTAAACTATCTAACTGTATATAAACATTGATTCTTCACTATTAATTATCATGAATAATAAGTCAGTTAATCAAGGCCCATTAGTCTTTTACTTTAAGTACATTTAGATGTGTACTTTTACCACAGGTGTTGCTGTTAACAAGACATTTCTGAATCTTACAAACAGTCCCTTTAAAAGAGCCAGCTCTTTGAGTCGGCTCGTTCGCGACCGTAACATCACTACTCGCAAGGCATTGTGGGAACGGTCATGGCGGATCCCGCTTGATGAACGTCTCGTCGTGGTTCTGGTTCTGGGTTCTGCTGGTTCTGGTTTAGTGTTCTGGTGTTTCTTGTTGAAACGGTTTCAGTTAGTTTGGTAAACTTAGTTTGTGTGTGTTAACCTGCTGGCAGCATGGCGTCCACCGCGGCGGGTAAGCAGCGGATCCCCAAAGTGGCGAAGGTGAGAAACAGAGAGCCATGAGCTGAGCTAAGCTAATGCTAACAGAGAGATAGCTCTACAGGTGAATGGAGCTCAGAGTTGATTTAACTACGTTCAGCTCGCATTTATCTGTAATCTCTGATGATAATATACATTTAACTATAGTTGTAGAGTGGTAACGTTAGCCTGAAGGAAACAGCATTAACTGTTACACAGTGTTTCCTGTCTGAGCTAACTGAAGGTTCTATTCCTCCATCAGGCTGAGCTCTGTCTCATTATTAATATACTGAACTGATCCTGTTGATCCTGTTAACTGATCTGAAAGGCTTGGTTTCACTCTTTCTAAAGACAAACATATTTATAATATGTTATTAATATTTAAAACATGGTCAGCTGATTTGGCTGCATAGTAGGAGGAGGAGTACTGGTAGTAGTACTGGTAGTAGTAGTAGGAGTATTACTACTAGTAGTGGTACTACTAGTACTGTTTGGATTATTGTTATTATTATTATTAGTAGTAGTAGTAGTAGTTTTATTTATTTATTTTTATTCTTGAGAGTATAGTAGGAGTAGTGGTAGTAGTATAGATTATACATTAAAGTGGTTTTATGTAGGTTTTTAAGTATAATGTCATCCCCTCCTATATAAACATTCATATACTCATAGAATCAGTTGTTTGCAGTCATGTTAGGTACACCTTCCTGATTTTCATATTTGTATAATACTGCTAAAACACTAACAGCCATGATTTGTTCCCAGTTACCTCTAAAATATTCCAAGTTTACTTAGTGAAACATTTTCTGTTAAATTCCTGTTTTGTGTTGACTGAAACTTATAACTTTATAAGCAAAATCATTATGTTATGGGCGAAGAAACTTCGACAGTTTCACAGGTTAAGAATAGTCAGCATTAAGAACATTGAGACGTTACGCTCACGACTGCATCAGCATCCTGTTAAAGGACTTGTTCTTGTTTTTCAGGTGAAGAATAAAGCTCCCGCAGAGGTTCAGATCACTGCTGAGCAGCTGCTGAGGGAAGCCAAAGAGAGGGAGCTCGAACTTCTGCCGCCGCCGCCGAAACAGAAGATCACCGATGAGGAGGAGCTCAACGATTACAAACTCAGGAAGAGAAAGGTAACTGCTTTCCTCTCATCTTCTTCACTGACGGCAGTGTTTTGATTTAAATGTGCAGCATTCAAGGGTGAAATCTGACCAAAACAGTTGAGATTCTCCAGCTCATATTTGACATAATAACATCATTACTTGTCCAATTCAACATGTGATTAATTTAAAAGTGTGAGATCATGTGATTATACTTCCATTCTAAGACTCATGTTTGCTCAAATACACATCAGAAAGACGATCAGACAACGTTGTTGTTTTGGGACTTTTTATTCAAACCATCGTCCGTCTTTTCTTTCAGGGGTTTGAAGACAACATCAGAAAGAATCGAACTGTCATCAGTAACTGGATCAAATACGCACAATGGGAGGAAAGCCTGAAGGAGATCCAGAGGTATTGTGCTTATAGCCAGGAAATTATATTTCTACCATTTTTCCCTTAAAGGGGCTCTCTGTAAGAATCACAAATAGCTTGTTAACAGTGACACCTGTGGCTGTTAAGTCAACGACAGTCAGAGTCCTGTTGCTCACGCTTGTCCTCACACTACGTTGACTAGATATAACTTTGTTTTTTTGTGTGTTTTGTGGAGTTTGTTTTGGAGTCTGAGTTGTGGTGGCAGCTGGTTGTTTGTTGGCGTCAGCGGACTCCATTTCTAACCAAACATTAGCTATGGTTGCACACTGTTAGCTGATATCGCCGTTATCGCTGAAGGAGGTAACACTGTGGTGATTGAGCCGATGGCCCACTGATGAAAGATGAATGATATATTTGCAGTATTATGAACTGGGTGTCTGTGGTGACATTTCTGGGGGGAAAAATTCAGTTTTTCTGAATTGTATACACACAAAAAATTTAACTATACACACAATTCTGAAAACTTGAAGCTCATATATCAACTAAAAGACTCCAGACTGCTAAACTCTAAACACATTGTTTTCACTCAAATAGAAATTCTAAATCAACCAGGACCGACATTTTTAGGATTGCCATGCGTGTCTTTGCTGTATATGTTTTCCCTCATCGCTGCTTCCTCTGGTTTCAGGGCTCGTTCCATTTACGAGCGAGCGCTGGACGTCGACCACCGCAACATCACTCTGTGGCTGAAGTATGCCGAGATGGAGATGAAGAGCCGGCAGGTGAACCACGCTCGCAACATCTGGGACAGAGCCATCACCATCCTCCCACGAGTCAACCAGTTCTGGTACGAATGGAGTTTGTAGCCTTGTAGTTTGTGCTTCATTTCACATTTACAGACAGACCCAGTCGGAGGAATCGATCAGATGAACTGCTTTATTTACATTTTTTGTGCTGTGAAAGGTACAAGTACACGTACATGGAGGAGATGCTGGGGAACGTGGCCGGCTGCAGGCAGGCGTTTGAGCGCTGGATGGAGTGGGAGCCTGATGAGCAGGCATGGCACTCATACATCAACTTTGAGCTGCGCTACAAGGAAGTGGACAAAGGCCGTACCATTTATGAGCGATATATCCTTTTGTTGCTGTTTTCACATGTAGAAACTGGAACCAGAGAATGTTTTGTGTTTTGGCTTGAAAAATGATTATAGAATGATATTTGTTTGAGGTGTTAAAAGCTCTTTAACTCCGCTGCACTCGTCATCGTTCACCCCGAAGTGAAGAACTGGATCAAGTACGCTCGTTTTGAGGAAAAGCACGGCTACATCGCTCACAGCAGGAAGGTGTACGAGAGGTCCGTGGACTTCTTCGGAGAGGATCATGTGGACGAACACCTCTTCGTGGCCTTCGCCAAGTTTGAGGAGACGCAGAAAGAGGTTTGTGCACAACAAAACCAACCAGCAGATTGAATAAATTCAGAGCCGTAGTCCCTTGCTTTCTTGTTTTGCTGGAGAGTTATTAATAATGTAGATATCCTGGTCTTTATACTGTGGTCATTGCTTCTCACCTCAACGTGCTGAATGTGTGAAACGTCCCTTTCCTCTACAGTTTGAACGTGTCCGGGTCATCTATAAGTACGCTTTGGACAGAATCCCTAAACACCAGGCACAGGAGCTCTTCAAGTTCTACACCATGTTCGAGAAGAAGTTCGGAGACCGGAGGGGAATCGAGGACGTCATCGTCAGCAAACGAAGGTTCCAGTACGAGGAGGAAGTCAAGGTATTTACCGTGGATCAATCAATGTGGTCACAATCAGGTTTTTACAGGGTTCCTACGCAGTATGGGAAAAGTATGGAATTTGATTTTAGTCTAGATCCAGGTCTAAATTAAGTATGGCCCGATTCTGTTTTCTAAAATAAAGTTCCTTCCTGTCCTCATCACTAACTGTTTCTACCAGGCGAACCCACACAACTACGACGCGTGGTTTGATTACCTCCGCCTGGTGGAGAACGACGCCGACCCCGACACGGTGAGAGAGGTTTACGAGAGAGCCATCGCCAACATCCCCCCCATCCAGGAGAAGAGACACTGGAAGAGATACATCTACCTGTGGATCAACTACGCTCTGTACGAAGAGCTGGAGGTCAAGGTCCGTTTACAAACCTTCATTTCTCTTCAACAGACCAATGAATTATCATTTCTAATGAATGAAGATGTAAATATGTCAGGTGTGTTAATTATGATGGAAACATTTGTATTCTTTTTGTTTCCTTTGTCAGGATCCTGAGAGAACGAGGCAGGTGTACCAGGCCAGTCTGGACCTCATCCCACATAAAAAGGTAATTCAGCTTCAGAGTGTCTGATTCTCTGTTGTTTCTCTGATAATAAAGAGAATGGTTTTATTACTGCAGTAAAAACAGGAAGCCGGTGGAGGTGATATAGAACCGTAAACATCTCGGTACCGTTATTAGATTGTGATCATCTTATGTTTTCATTCCAGTTCACGTTCGCTAAGATTTGGCTGCTCTACGCTCAGTTTGAGATCCGGCAGAAGAACCTGCAGGGAGCCAGAAAGGTCATGGTAAGATTCACCGCAACGGATCAATCAATCAATCAATCAATCTGTATAGCACCTGTCAGACAGGTTAGTGCAGTTCAAAGTGCTTCTCGGATGACTGACAAGCAGGAAATAAGAGTGGACCGTGAAAACAACGGAAAAGACAAAAACAATTTAACAATAAAATAAATGATTAATAAAATAGACAACTTCAATATAATAATGTAAGTAATTAAGAAAATAGAATAAAATGATACAACTTAAATACAATAAAATAAATGATTAATAAAATATAATAAAATAAGTGATTAATAAAATAGAATAAAATAAGTGATTAATAAAGTAAAATTATACAACTTAAATACAATAAAATAAGTGAATTTGTAGGTGGTTAAATTGGTGGTTACATTTAAAGAGTTCACAAATAAATGTTGGAAATAACATCTTCATGGATTGTCAGCAGAACAATAATATTTAGTAAATCTAAAGGTTTATTAGAGGTGAACATGTTCAGATATTAGCTGTGTTACATTTACATTTTCCTTTATTTAACCAGGTTCATGTTTCATTCAGATTCAAATCTATTTTTAAGAGATACCACAATTTAAGACAACTGTCCCACAATATTGAACAGCATAATAGAGTTAATAAAATATCTGGTGAAGATGATCACTTTACTTTTTAAACACTAAAATGCAGAAACAGGAAACTTAATAAACACAGATGCCTGATTCCTGCAGATGAACTCAGTCTGACTCTATCTGTGATCTCTTCCCCCCTCTTCTTCAGGGCACAGCGATCGGTAAATGTCCGAAGAACAAGCTGCTGAAGGGCTACATCGAGCTGGAGCTGCAGCTGCGTGAGTTCGACCGCTGCAGGAAGCTGTACGAGAAATACCTGGAGTTCAGTCCCGAGAACTGCACCACCTGGATCAAGTTCTCCGAGCTGGAGACCATCCTGGGAGACGTGGAGAGAGCCCGCGCCATCTTCGAACTCGCCATCGGACAGCCGCGACTGGACATGCCAGAGGTACTGATTAGCTTTATTCATCCAGCCTGTATTACCTACCTGTATAGTAGATAGAGTTTGGAGAAACAGCACTGGAGCAAAGTGTACGCTATATTTAGAATGTTTTCACCGCTTTACCTCGCTGTCAGACAGCCCTTTCTGACGGGGAACATGATCATTTGAAAGCGTCTGTATCTGATGTGTCTTCAGGTGCTGTGGAAGTCCTACATCGACTTTGAGATCGAGCAGGAGGAATTTGGAAACACCAGGAACCTTTACAAAAGGCTGCTGCAGCGCACGCAGCACGTCAAGGTCAGGACTGCACTCTAGCTTTCTGTGCTCACTGAATATCTGGAAAAAACCTTTCCAAACCTTCTTATCTTCATCATCCTCCTCCTCCCGTTCAGGTTTGGATCAGCTGTGCCAAGTTCGAGCTGTCCATCGACGGCCCCGACAGGCTGCAGAAGTGCCGGCAGATCTTCGAGGAGGCCAACAAGGGCATGAGGAGCTGCGAGGAGAAGGAGGAGCGGCTGATGCTGCTGGAGTCCTGGAGGGACTTTGAGAAGGAGTTTGGCTCCGACAGCACCGTGGAGAGAGTGAGGAAGCTGCTGCCGGAGAAGGTGAAGAAGAGGAGAAAGCTGACGGCCGAGGACGGGGTAAGAACCGAACGTCTTATAATGTTTTAGAATTATGGCCACGCCAATAAAGAAAGTTCAATATTAGAGTGAGTTAAACTATCAGACTGAGCACAGGCTTGATCATCTATTATAGATATATAAATATATAAAGCTCACATATGAGGATTTGCTGCTTTTCTCTTTTTTAAATCTTATATCTTTGAGGTTTGGACTGAACAAGACGTTTCAGTTTTTCGCTGACACGTTCAAATGTTGATGAATGGATGATAAATAATTAGCAGCAGCCAGTCGCAGGTGTTAATCTCAATCTGTTGTCGTGGTTCTTTCAGTCGGACGCAGGTTGGGAAGAGTACTACGACTACATCTTCCCCGAGGACGCCGCCAACCAACCCAACCTCAAACTGCTCGCCATGGCGAAGATGTGGAAGAGGCAGCAGATCGTGTACGAGGAGGAGGAGGAAGAGGAGGAGGAGGAGGAGGGTGAGGGCGAGGACGAGGAGGAGGGTGATGGCGAGGACGAAAGTGAGGGCGAGGATGAGGACGAGAGAGAGAAAAGTCCAGAAAAGTCTCCCGAAGCGGCTGAAGAGATGGCGACGACGCCGCCGTCACCATCGCCGACGTCGTCTGACGAGCCGGCAGCTCCTCCTCCTGAGAAGCTGCCGGAAACCGAGTCGGACAGAAACACTGAAGCTGAAACGGAGCGGGAGAAGACGCACGATGATCGAGACGACGACGGCAGCAGCAGCAGCAGCAGCAGCGGCAGCAGCAGCAGCAGCAGCGAGAGTGACAGTGATGATGATGATGGAAAGAAGAAGGAGAAAAAGAGCGGAGATGAAGAGAAAGATAAAGAGTAGATTTCCCCGCTCAGACGTTCATCCTGGATTCATTTTTCTACTTAAACAACGACCAGCTCAGCAGCAGCAGTCTTTATTGTACGACCATGTTTTTCTGCTTTATACAAACATCAACTCAAACTCGCCTGTCGTTTTTATTTCTTTAGAAAATGTTCATTTAGAATTTACAGGAAGTGAATATTTGATCCTTTGGGGAGTAAAATGTGTACAGCGTGGCTCTCTGACTGAGATGGTAATTAGCCTGTGTGACAGTTTAACTATGTACAATGGAATAATATTAATAATTCACATGTGATGATGAGGCTGCAGAGCGTCAGAGAGCCGGTCTACTGTTATTCGATGTCCTCCGGTCTGACAGGATGTGGCAGCGGGATGATTGACTTCTTCTCCGTGTCTCTGGACAGAGCTTTCCTCATGTCTGTAACAAGCAAATAGAACATCGTCAGTTTTTATAAACCCCGGCTGTGTCCAAAATCACTCACCATATAGTGGCGAGTTCACCATTCTGTAGAGCTGTCCGACTGTATAGTGAGGAACCTTTACGTGACCCAGTCCCAGCGTCCACACTCAGACTTTGAGGCACGTTCCCGCAAAGTGCGTGAGGGTTTCGGGCCGTCCTGCTGTCTAATCATGGAGTCCTTGAGGGCTCTCTCGCAGGCATTTTGAACCCTTTATGAACAATTCCCGTAAGACCCCATTTCTGCAGACTTTGTCTGAGCGAATTACCCACAATCCATAGTGTTGTGACTTAAATACAGGGTTACCACGATTACCAGGGGACGCCCGGGGGCGTAAAGAAACATTAACATTAAGGATTTAAGATGGAACATCACTCACTCTCACTCGCTATGTTACACACCTGGTTTATTCATCAACCACTTCTTTTAATATTGCTTAATGAAGTTTGACAAAAACAAGTAAATAGATTTTTTCTATTCTCGTAAGGCCTGGGTTCAAATAGACAGTAAAATACCTAAAATAAAAACGGTAACATGATATGTCGCCGCAAAGTGCTGTCCCATTCATATTTCTACCATTACGAGCCCTCGCAGTCTCTCACTCTCACCATTTACCAGGGGATGTCAGTCAAGTCTCTGAGGGTTCAGGGTTTAAGGCCTCGGGGGGGACACTGGGATTGGGTCTATATTCATAAAGCTCCTGTAATGATCTGTTTCTCTAACTCGTCTCACCGTAAGCGTCTTCGTCGGGTTCGCCGTTGCTGGCGGAGTAATACTCGATCACCGTCCTGTAGACGCTGTAGCCCAGACGCTTGTACATGTTCACCGCCACCTGGTTGGAGACTCGAACGAACAGATCCACGAAGAACCCGCCCTTCCTACAACACAACATTAAAGGTCACAGTGACACCTCTGTAGTGAGGAGATAACGATCTGATTTTCAAAATAAAAGCATCTTAACACAGGGTACCTTTTGTGTTGAGTGAATTTTAAACTTTAAAAACAACATGTGTTCAGATCTCATGGGGAAAATAGGTATTAATATATAAAAATGTGAATATTTCCTGGGCATCGATCGTGAAACATTCACACAGCTGAGACAATATAAGTCTGATATATTTGTCCTGATATACAAAATACAGAAAATCTAAATTTAGAAAAAGAATTGAAGGAGAAAATTTGATTTTTTTTTTTTTAATAAAACTGCAACAGATTTTAGGGATCTTATAAATATTTATTACCCATATCTCAACACGAACTACGTCCTCCTGTGTACAGATGAAATACAAATATTCCCTTTAGTCCACATGCAGCTTCTGCTTAATTTAAATATATTCATGATACAGTGATTTTAATTTTATATTTCGAAAATGGGACATTTCCTCAGTTATCAGTTTGTTCTTCGTGCTATATAAGCATAAAGAAATATGACAAAAATAGGTGTATGTAAAATATAAATTATGTGTATAATGCTACAACATATAACATAATATATTTAGAGAATTATAAATAAATGATAAAATAATAAATATACAAATATGTGCATCAAACACATACAATATATAACCACAGTGTAAATAAGTAAAATAATGCTGAGAAGTGGGATCTATTAGATGTGTTAAATAAATTTATGAATAAAAGAATAATATAAGAATTTAATAAGAATATTTATTGAAATGTACAGTATTGATTGCAGTTGAATTATTGGACAGTGAAGTGAGTATTGTTCAGGGTGTGATGACGTGTACGAACCTCTCTGAGATCTCCTCCAGCATCTCCATCAGTTTGGCGGCGAGGCCAAGTCTTCTGAACTCGGGCGCCACTGACAGAGCGGTGACGTGACCGTGCCACTCCTCCCGAGCCACGGATCCCTCCGCCTTCCCCATGACTAGAAGAGAGAGTCAGAGAGTCAACTCAGCTGTACTGAGGGGTTATTTTACTAAACCAAAACACAGAACAGTGGGGTGATAAAGTGAGACGTGTTGCTGTTGTGTAAGATTAATATATTAAAATATTTCTCAAGTGTTACGGAGCATTTCATATGCAACAATTACACAGCTTTTAATGAGTGATTTGATCCGAAAAAAAACATTTTAAGGGCCAGATTATTGAATGTAATGAACAACAGGTGTATTTCACAGCTTGTCATAGTAGGAGAACCACAGTGTAGGGACCTCACGAGACAAAGAGCCTTGGCCTACATGGGAAACCAGAGACCTGATCACAGCAGGAGACCTAACGGCCCAGTTTTTAAAATGTCGCATCTACATGTGAAATTTCATTTTGAACCCAAACAAGGACCCCCATTGGATGAGGCTAACAGGAAATGTGGGGTCTTTCCGGTGAAACGCCCACTATTCTCACAGGAGATGTAGGCACGCTCACCTGAATCTCAGCCCTTTCCACTGCGACTCACGTTGCTCCAGGAGGTACCCAACGCTGCGGCGTTCACCTAAAGACCGAGCCACATTTTCTGACCTCGCTGGACGAGTTAAGATAATGTTGTGTCCATCAGACTTTGATCCACATCCCTGCAGAAGGAAGACTACAGCCCGGCTTCACCAAGGAAGCCGAGGACAACCGTTCTTCATCAAAGGAAACGAGCGCACCGCCTTTTCCTTCATTTCTGGCTGCTTTCCCCTCCGCTGCCACACGGAGGTCCAGCCCGCCGTTCATCAGACGTCCAGACCACCATACCTATAGAAGGAAGACCCGGATCCGCGTCCTTCACCAAGGAAGAGACGATCGCCCCGCCGTCTTCACATCAGCTGCTTCCATCCGCTGCCACACGGAGAGCCAGCCCTGCCGTTCTTCCCCCGCTGACGAGCATCATAACGGCCCGTTATTGTCCGAGCCAGCGCGACGCCGCCGGACCAACTAACGACGATCTACTCCACTATCGCTCCGAAGAAGCGATTCAAGTAAGAGGCTTGTGTCTGGGCAGAGACTAGTGAGATGTATATTCCAATAAGTTAATAACTATTGTTGATTTATCCTGAACGTACGGACCGCCGAGTCCGTCTGTTGCTTTGTTTATTTAACTTGCTTTGCTCTGCTTTGCTTGTTTATGTTGCTTTGTTTACTGTTGCTGACTGTCTGATTACTGTGTGCTCCTTGTGTTAGCTCCTGCCAAACGTGAAGATCTGTAGCTGTAGTTTATTATTAAAAGACCAGTGCACGGCTGACTAACGAGCATCTGAGTAATAATAACCCAGCTAGTACATCTCTCGCGCGGCAGTTAGGATTCCTGCTGCTGCGGTGTTTACTGTTTTGACTGTGATACTGTTTTCAGGCGCTCCCCGCCTTTCTTTCCTCCACTTCTACCACACACAAACAAACACTTTGCCGACACGCGGGATCCCCGTCCCGTTCGTGCGCAGTCGGTAATTTCCGTGGCGCTTCCGCCACCAGAGCACCTCCTCCCTCGTGACGTAACCACTTCCGTGGTGACGCCGCCTCGGGTTTCCCTTGCTCCTCCTACACTCACACACACATAGACACGCCTCCTCACATAGGCTCACGCCATTACCTTACAGGACACGTGGGGGTCACACCCCCGTTCGTGCGTGATCTGTAACGTTCGAGCAACTCCTCCCTCACGTGACGTAGCCACTTACGTGGTGACGTCCACTTAGGGCGTCCTTTGCTCCTCCCACACCACACACACACATAGACACTCTTCCTTCACACCTCAACACATACACATTTGCATTCACACACACATCTCTCTCTCTTACACACACATCTCTCTCTCTCCCGCACACACATTTTCTTTTGCTTTTGTGTTTTGTTTAATTCTAGTTTAGTGCTTAGAGCTGCATTGTAGAATATCCATTTGTTTATTAAAAGTGTTGTTAATTAGTAATTACTGCTGTGATAAAATATTGATTTAGATTAATGTTGTTAGAGTGTTTATTATTGATTAAGATCACTGTATGTAAATAAATGGTCTTATTTTAAATAGCAGTTGTCTGTGTTTATTGTGCATTCATATTGTAATAACGGCTGGTTATGAGAGTTAGTGCTCGGATTCACCCTTCGCTATTCACCTCCTAAGTGTAAAGTAGTGTTAAAATACTGGCCTTTGGAGGGAATATATCCCCTTATGAGACTGGATTAACGTTTGGTTATTGGTCCCTGATTCCAGGGTGGTGCCCCGTTCATTATTAATGTTGATTAATAATTCTTATTAATAATAATAATTCTATGAATATTATTTATTAAATTAGCTAATAACCAAACCTGTTCCATTTGTAAATCCCTTACAAATGGTGCCCCGTGTGAGGCTCTCTGATACCAGTTATTGCAATATTCATGTACAATAATCCAGAATAGTCACTTTTGATTTATTAATTTTTCAAAATTTTTTGAATTTTTCAAAAAAATTTGATTTTTGAAAATTAATTTTCTTTTCAGGATTTGTCAAGCATATAATCAGTGTGGACTGATTAAGTGTGTATTAGTGGTTCGTTTTGTCTTATTTGTTTTTTTGTGGAATCCCTAAGCCATTAACATAAGCTGTTACTGACTAGAGGTGCTAAAGTGACTCATTAACATCCAAAGGATTTGAGTAACACTTGAGCCTGATAGCTTTAACAAATCTAACACAGTTTTGTAATCCACAGGTCGAATCCTCTTACCTGTGCATTTTTTCTTTCAGCAACATAGTATCAACTTTATATCTCAGGGTTATAGTTTACTAGCTCAGCCAAATGAGTAGTGACGACACCCGTGAGTCAGGAGCCGAGACTCCCCATGAGTCCAGCGATCCATGCCTGCAGGATGCGGTCGCTGGCCTCCTCAAGCTCTCCCTCGAGGAGAAAGATTATCTTAATAGCTACAGTGCTAGCACTGTAGAAAGTAAGATAATAGAGCTGGTTGAGTTTATCAACCAGCCGACCGGGAAGCCACAGCGCACAGTCCCGGAGGTGCTTGGTCAATTAGTCTTGTTGTATGACCGCAAAGCGCAGCTGCAAGCTGCCGAGCACCAGGCGCAGCTCCAGGCTGCAGAGCGCGGTAATTCCAACCTACAAAGGGAGGTTCGGGATTACCGTTTCGAGGTCTCCCGAACACAGGAAGATCGTGCTCGGCTGCTGGAGGAGACTGACGCCGCGTATGCGCAACTTCAGGCGGCCACGCAGGAAGCAGAGGCCAGAGTGAAGGAGGCACAAGCCAGACAGGTAAGTACCGCTGCTAACCTGTTCTCCTTAGAATCACCTGACTCAGATACGGAGAACGTTTCTGCTGTTAATCCATCCAGCCAAACCCTTGGCTGGACCCCATCTAACCCCATCACTCGTGATGGTCACCGTGCCCAAGTAGCGGCCCGCCCGATGGACACAGGTTTCACTGCCCTCCAGAAGTGTACCCCAATCCATCCAGAGCCGTGCTACTTTGCGGTTTGACCTATCTCCACCTCTATTCCGGACAGGGGTAAGTTACTCACGAGAAGCGAGTGGTTTTAGATCCTCATACGCGGACGATCGCTCAACGTCACGTAGCTCGCGACCTAACCCCAACCGGACTCCGCCCCCTACACGAAGGAGGAGCAATCGTCCTTCCCGCTTTGGTGACCCAAGCGACTACGGGTCTTCAGATGACTCGGACCGTGGTTACCCGCCCCGAAGTCATGGCCTGCGTACCCATCAGCTTGAGTCCCTGGCAAAGGACATTGAGCGCTTTGATCCCAGTAGTCGAGAGTCCAACATCGACGACTACCTCAGGGAGATCGAGCGCTGCCTTCTTGATCTACCTCACGCTTCGTCACGTGAGGAGCTAAAGCTTGTGTGGAAGACTACGGCTAGAAGCGTTCATGTCTTCATGGAATCCTTGGCACCACAAATCAGAGACCGCTATTCAGCCCTCTGTAATGCCCTACGAGAGGAGTATTCTCCATATACGGATCCAGCTTCTGCCACTCTCGGCGCTTTCGCAGTAATGCATAAAAAGCATGAGTCCCCGAGAGACTATTACAGACGCCTGAGAGCCGCTTACTTTCAGGGACGTAGCGCCCCGGGTCTGGAGGAAGAACAAACTTTCAAGTCCCTGTTCCTGCACAACCTCCACGAAAGTGTGCGTTATGATGTCACGATGTCCAGCAGGTCAAACAACCTCAGCATGCATGAGATCAGGAGGTATGCGCAGATGGCCTGGGAGACACAGACACGCCCTGTTAAGTGGCAAGAAGACGACGCCGCCCGTGTCCTGGGGATTCAGTCCTCTGAGAGCAATGACCTGGCACTCGAAGGCAACGAAATGCCTCGTGCTTGGGAAAATGCCAGGGTGACTTACCAGGGACGCCAACCACCTCGCCAGTATGGTAGCCAACCACCTCTCCAGCATGGTAACCAACAGAACCAAGGGGGTGGTAACCAAGGCTACTTCCACAATCAGGCCAGGCCATGGCAACCTGATACCTTCCAACCGAAGAGGTTTCAGTACGACCAAAACCCCAAGCAAAGAGGTAAGTATAATGATGCAGTCCCAAACCCCCCCAGAAGGGAGGGTTGGCAAGAAATGGAAAACATGATTCGAAAGTGTTTCAAGGAAGCGATGAGACAGTTTGGGACAGCCAGTCAACAACCAGCGCTGCCGGACACTCCAAAGAAGTCCGACGACAGCCCCCCACCAGTATGACATGGCCGGATCCCATTCTCTTCTACCACCAAAGTTTACGTCGTAAGCTGGAGAAGGGAACCAAAGGAGCCCACGTTGCTCCCTGGGACCGCCACACCGAAGGTACCGCAACCTCCATTCTTGACCTCCTTGGCAACCTCGTCCGCAAGGATAATGCCACACACATATACACCTCAGTATTCATAAGGAGCTGTATCAGCACCCTTGATCCGCTTGACTCCGGTTTTGAACTAAACCTTATGTGTTCCAACACTTGGGTTCCATCACTCTTCCGGGGATGACTCTCGTGCATCCCATTTGCATCTGCACTCATGATGCAGAGCCCATGCTCATCGGTCAGACGGACAAGCCGCCGTCATCCAGGAGTCCAGAGGACCCCCACCGATGCTCATGCCTTTTCCAGAACCTGATCCAGGTTCTGATCTTTCCTTCTGGATCCACACGGACCAGATAACCTTAAGCCTTTTGCACTTCCAGGAGAGAGGGCAGCCTCCACACCCGAAAGGGGGGGGGGGCAGTCCCCACTCTCAGAGGAAGAGAACACACCCATGTACACCTTAGAACACCACCAACCATTGCCTACCACGATGACGACCCGTCTCTCTACCTCATTCCCAACCTGAACATGTGTGCCAAACAAAGGGCATACACTGGGTTTGCCCGAGCAACCCCTTTGTTCAAGATGTAACAAACTACCTCTGCGGCCTGAGAGTTGACACTCCTGAACAGAAGTGTCAAGGTAGTATGACCATCAGGGATGAGACCACGGAGACACGGGTGGAACGGGCTGGCAATCGCTGGCTTGTGAGTACATCGGCCACCGAAGCCCTATTGTGTCATGACCGCCATGATACAGCCACTAAACTAACACTACCTAACCAGACAGTGTTTTTAACAATTCCATTGAGAGCTACAATATACATCGATGACATTGTCCTCCATCATCTCAACCCCGACAGACATGACGTGGAGATTGAGATCATGGACGCGTTCAGAGGTCACGATCTCACAATAGGCGACACCCTTCAACAGCAGCTTCTGGCTGAAGGGACTAAATTGGTTCAGTTCAGTCTCAAACCGACTGGACTTACCACCACATTTTCGTCACATATGAATGGGTTATCGTCCTATCAAGATCATCCGATGAATTGGATAGCCCTGGTGCTTTTGCTTGGTGGTTGGATCATCACGGCCATCGCTGCACACAGCATGTACAAGTACATCCAGACACTACAGGCCAAACTAGATTAACTTCTGTTTGTGTCACCAAGCGTCATACATCAGCCATCAACCACACCTCTAACTGGCTCCACCCCTCTCAAGGAGTAAGTTGGTTAACCCTAACCCTAATTCTTTCCTCCCTCTCTGAGCAGCAAAGAATGTGATAAGATTGGTGTTTCCCTCAGGTTGAATGATGTATAAATGTAAAACAATGCAACAAGAAATAGATAAGTCATCTGCCCAGATACTAGAGCCTCTGTAAAACGTCATGCGCTGAACGGCATGGACTACTCCAACCCTTTCCCACTCAGGAATATGGACTGTAACCCTCAGGTTACCATCACCTACATGGACTGTTCGGCCCATTCATGCTCTAAAGACCGGGACCTGCGTCCCACTCTTCAGAACAAAGGGGGACTGTAGGGACCTCACGAGACAAAGAGCCTTGGCCTACATGGGAAACCAGAGACCTGATCACAGCAGGAGACCTAACGGCCCAGTTTTTAAAATGTCGCATCTACATGTGAAATTTCATTTTGAACCCAAACAAGGACCCCCATTGGATGAGGCTAACAGGAAATGTGGGGTCTTTCCGGTGAAACGCCCACTATTCTCACAGGAGATGTAGGCACGCTCACCTGAATCTCAGCCCTTTCCACTGCGACTCACGTTGCTCCAGGAGGTACCCAACGCTGCGGCGTTCACCTAAAGACCGAGCCACATTTTCTGACCTCGCTGGACGAGTTAAGATAATGTTGTGTCCATCAGACTTTGATCCACATCCCTGCAGAAGGAAGACTACAGCCCGGCTTCACCAAGGAAGCCGAGGACAACCGTTCTTCATCAAAGGAAACGAGCGCACCGCCTTTTCCTTCATTTCTGGCTGCTTTCCCCTCCGCTGCCACACGGAGGTCCAGCCCGCCGTTCATCAGACGTCCAGACCACCATACCTATAGAAGGAAGACCCGGATCCGCGTCCTTCACCAAGGAAGAGACGATCGCCCCGCCGTCTTCACATCAGCTGCTTCCATCCGCTGCCACACGGAGAGCCAGCCCTGCCGTTCTTCCCCCGCTGACGAGCATCATAACGGCCCGTTATTGTCCGAGCCAGCGCGACGCCGCCGGACCAACTAACGACGATCTACTCCACTATCGCTCCGAAGAAGCGATTCAAGTAAGAGGCTTGTGTCTGGGCAGAGACTAGTGAGACTGTATATTCCAATAAGTTAATAACTATTGTTGATTTATCCTGAACGTACGGACCGCCGAGTCCGTCTGTTGGTTTTGTTTATTTAACTTGCTTTGCTCTGCTTTGCTTGTTTATGTTGCTTTGTTTACTGTTGCTGACTGTCTGATTACTGTGTGCTCCTTGTGTTAGCTCCTGCCAAACGTGAAGATCTGTAGCTGTAGTTTATTATTAAAAGACCAGTGCACGGCTGACTAACGAGCATCTGAGTAATAATAACCCAGCTAGTACATCTCTCGCGCGGCAGTTAGGATTCCTGCTGCTGCGGTGTTTACTGTTTTGACTGTGATACTGTTTTCAGGCGCTCCCCGCCTTTCTTTCCTCCACTTCTACCACACACAAACAAACACTTTGCCGACACGCGGGATCCCCGTCCCGTTCGTACGCAGTCGGTAATTTCCGTGGCGCTTCCGCCACCAGAGCACCTCCTCCCTCGTGACGTAACCACTTCCGTGGTGACGCCGCCTCGGGTTTCCCTTGCTCCTCCTACACTCACACACACATAGACACGCCTCCTCACATAGGCTCACGCCATTACCTTACAGGACACGTGGGGGTCACACCCCCGTTCGTGCGTGATCTGTAACGTTCGAGCAACTCCTCCCTCACGTGACGTAGCCACTTACGTGGTGACGTCCACTTAGGGCGTCCTTTGCTCCTCCCACACCACACACACACATAGACACTCTTCCTTCACACCTCAACACATACACATTTGCATTCACACACACATCTCTCTCTCTTACACACACATCTCTCTCTCTCCCGCACACACATTTTCTTTTGCTTTTGTGTTTTGTTTAATTCTAGTTTAGTGCTTAGAGCTGCATTGTAGAATATCCATTTGTTTATTAAAAGTGTTGTTAATTAGTAATTACTGCTGTGATAAAATATTGATTTAGATTAATGTTGTTAGAGTGTTTATTATTGATTAAGATCACTGTATGTAAATAAATGGTCTTATTTTAAATAGCAGTTGTCTGTGTTTATTGTGCATTCATATTGTAATAACGGCTGGTTATGAGAGTTAGTGCTCGGATTCACCCTTCGCTATTCACCTCCTAAGTGTAAAGTAGTGTTAAAATACTGGCCTTTGGAGGGAATATATCCCCTTATGAGACTGGATTAACGTTTGGTTATTGGTCCCTGATTCCAGGGTGGTGCCCCGTTCATTATTAATGTTGATTAATAATTCTTATTAATAATAATAATTCTATGAATATTATTTATTAAATTAGCTAATAACCAAACCTGTTCCATTTGTAAATCCCTTACAACAGGTATTACTAATAACAGTAACGATGGCTCCAGTTAATTCAAGAGTCCAGTAAGACAGAGACAGTTTGAGCAGCATGCATGATACCAGGACCTGATAAATGGAAAATCAGCAGACATTGCGTCATACACAACCAACATCTGAGCTTCCTACCAACAGGTAAACACACCTGAGGACTTTTCACATTAATGTGTCAAATTAAATTAAATTAAATTAAATTAAATTAAATTAAAATAAAATAAATAAATAAAATCTATTGAAGCAGCAGCTTCACTGTGATGGAAACCTCCTCTGGAGCACAATTTCTTTATTGTAAAATAAAAATAAAACAAAGTATAGCTAAAAAATAAAATAATCAAGTAAAGGACAATCTAATGAATCCTAAATAATAAAGATATGTGTTTAAAAACTTACTGTATCCCATCAGTTCACCACCAGGAGCCTCAGCAACGATGAAGTACTCTGGCCAGTGAGCCAGGTATTGGAGGTAAAAAGGGATCCCATACTGGAGGTCAAAGGTCAAAGAAAAATACACACTTTCTGTTACATATAAGGAAGTTTTAATTTATGACATGACAATAAAGCTAAGTGTGAAATGACAGATTATAACATATATTACAACAGATATTCATGTTAAAATGAAGGATACAGTTTCTGTCAGAGGGTCCAGGTTACTGTTGAATAAAACACACAAACATCAGTTAATAAAATCATTAATTGTTCATCTGTTTTATGCATAAAGTCAATAATAATTATTCTACAAGACTACTAATATTTTTTTATGAAAACACAAACCAAACTCAATTGAATAATTTCACATTTCTCATTTAACATCTTATCTATTAATTTAAATGTTGCAAAAGACTAAATGTTATGAATTTCATGCCAAATAGGGAATATCTGTTCCAACCAAACCCCATGATTTTTATATGACATTATTCACTAACGTCCTAGCCAGGTTAGCTAAATAGCTAGCGTCAGCAGGCAAACATATTCCACTTTTTAATAAAAAGACAGTTATCTGACTGATTAAATGTAAGCCGAACAGGTCAGAAGATAATAACAATTCACAATGTGTTTTAGTTGGGCATTAAAGAGTATAGTTATTGCTGGTAGCAATGCGACAACTACAATATGGATTTATTTGAATGGAGTTTGGTACAGCCTGGTTAGCCATGCTGCATAGCAACAACAGGAAGTGCAGATGACACATAAAACACAAGACAACTTATTAATAAATAGAACAAATAAATTACCAATATTTCACTCACATATTGTTGAATTTAAATAGATCATCGCAGGTAAAAGGTCTTAATGTTGTCATCCTGGCTGGCTGCTCTGTGACCTTTGACCTCACAGAGGAGAAGAGAGACTTTAAAAGGAAAGAAGAAGAAGAAGAGCAGCGCCCCCTGGCGACCTGGAGGTACTACAACTGGAATATAATAATAATAATACACATATTAGGCACAAAAGCACTCAGTTAGCAGTTTGGTAACACTTTATAATAATTATCATTAATTAATGGTAAATTAATAGTTAAATAAACGTTAGTATAGTATAGTAATAGTTATCTTATTTGTTTATTTGTTCATTTGTTAATTGTTTTTTGCACAATTTAAGACTATACAACATAACAAAAAAATAAATGAATAATATAAAGTGCAGGGAGAGGCAAGAAACCCACCTGGCTTATCTGAAGCCTCCACCTAGAGACCAGATTAATATAAAGAAATAATATGACTACATAATAGTGATAACAAACAAGTAGGACAAGATATATATAATAACAACAATAACAATACAGTAAAAATATAAAAAAAAGACAAGTGTGTGCGTGTGTGTGTGTGTTGCGTGGAAGTGTATGGTTAATGTTTGTGAGGAGGATATTGATTTAAATATCTATAAAGATTTCTGGGCAATCATAACCAAACAACATTGTGAGTGGGAAAAAAATCAAAAACATAAAAACAGATAAAAATAGAGATAGTGCAATATAAATATAAAGAAAAAATAAAGAAACACCTAGTTATTAAATATTCTGCATTTTTATTCCAGTTTGACTTCACTGATAATTTACTGTTAGTTACCACCATCTGCTGTTGAAATAATGAACAGCACCTAACTTTTATGAAACTGCTGAAAACCATTTATTAAAGGTGTTATTGATTACATTGATAACATTCAGCCTGGCATTCTTAAAAACAAGTGGTTGTCAGAAACTTACCGTCAAATACAGACATTTTTTTCAGCACTAACTGACAACTTGATCACTGATGACCCCGAGACGTTGTTTTACTGTTAGCTCTCAAGCCTTATTAGAAACCAAACGTCACATATCTTCCACAGAGATTAACAAAACATTCATTTTGGACCCGCCAACAATTTTTAAATGATTAATTCACAATTCATAACAATAAAAAAACATGAATATGATCATGTAAGGCCAGATATTATAAAGGACAAGTTTACCAAAGTTGCAAAAAACATATTTTCTTACTAACTATGTACCCACACAGATATATTTGCTTTTATTTGTCCAGGTTTTGAGAGCCATCAAGACAATGGAGGTGAACAGAATTATTGTTATCATTAGTAGTAGTAGTAGTAGTTTTATTTATTTATTTTTTATTCTTGACAGTTGCTGTTTGGATTATTATTATTATTATTATTATTATTATTATTATTGTTATTATTATTATTATTAGTAGTAGTAGTTTTATTTGCTGTATTTATTTTATTCTTGAGAGTTTCTGTTTGGATTATTACTATTATTATTATTGATATTATTAATAGTAGTAGTAGTTTTATTTATTTATTTTTTAATTCTTGAGAGTTTTTGTTTGGATTATTATTATTATTATTATTATTATAATTATTATAATTATTATTATTATTATTAAAAGTAGTAGTAGTAGTAGTAGTAGTTTTATCTATTTTTAATTCTTGAGAGTTTCTGTTTGGATTATTATTATTATTATTATTATTTTTATTATTATTAGTAGTAGTAGTAGTAGTACTTTAATTACCTATATATAAATATTTGTGGCAGCTGCCAATTCTCTGGTGCTTGCTGTTGTTTCCCTTTTCCCTGGTGTTTTTTTTGGTTGAGTTGCTGAGTGATTAGAGGGTTATTCAGTTCACCTGTTGGGCAGGGTGTGGGGACTGGCTCTTAAATGATAGTTGAGAGCAGCTTGGTGCATTCCCCTCTTGGCCAATCAGGGTGTAACGACGCCCTTTCTGTAGGGCTTAAAAGAGGAGGGAAACTGCACACCCAGTGTCATTCTGATCTCTCCTTCACTCAATGCAACATGTGTTATCAGCTTTACCAGAAACTCTGGTCTGTTTTGGGCCCTTTTGGGATTCTGTGATCTTTGTGTTTTGTTTGTTGAGAGTGTTGACTCCTAGTTGGGGAAACAAGTTAAGTGCCAACCAATTAGGTTACCTGCACTGGGACGATTAGGTGCTATTTGTGCAACAGCTGGCTTGCCTTACAATAGCCTAACGCCTGCAGGCTGTATTTTTGTATTCTATTCATTTGTTGATTTTCAATGAAACCCTTTATACCCATTTCTTTTAGTGTATTTTATTTGGGAAAACTTTAAAGGAGGGTAAAAGGAAAAACACAAACCAATATTTCAGTTTCCTTAATTGTTTGTTAATATAGAGGCATTTGTTCATTATTGAAGAGGCTTTTGTTCATTATTATTATTAAGAAGGCATTTTATTTTATATTATTATGTGGATGGGAACTGTTTTTCAGTCTTCTGACTGAACAACTAAAGTCTGGGGAACTCAGTACCGCCACACAAGAATAGTATAAATAAATAAGAATATTAGTTTAATAAATGCTGTGTTAATGCCGGAGTAAACCAGATTATTGCACAGCTGAATTAGAGCACTAAACTATTGTACTGTTAAATCAGTATTGCACGTTTGTACGTGATGCACGTTGGATGTGATGAATAAAATAAAACTAAGAGATGCTGCTTGGTGCTTTAGAACATTAACGCCATGAAACAATTAGAAAATAACTTTTCTTTCTCTCAATCACAGCACCGCCGCGCTACGTCTCTCTCTTCTAACGTTTCCGCTCGCGATCTCTCTCTCTTTTTCTCTTTTATTTTAAATGCGTTGGGAAGCTGACAGCAGAATGAAGTCGTACAGTTGAAGCAGCGGCGCTGTGTGTGTGTGTTTCACCAATCAGCGACTGTCATCCCTGCAAACTCCACCCTGAAAGTTCCTGTACTTTCAGAAAGTACTACCCCACAAACAGCGCCTTCTTTGGGCTAAAAAGGCCTCGTAAAATGTCCCCGGAACTTAATTTAGACCTTTGGTCCCTGCGGTCGAAACGCAATGAGTTCCTCAAAATGTTTTTAGTTCCGAGGGAAAGTTCCTGCGGTGGAAACGAGGCTTATGTTCCTTATGTTCAGCTTTGACCTTACTGGAATAACTTGTAATTCTCTTTACATTTAAATGTAGTCGGCGGCTGTTGAAGCTGCTGAAGCTTTTAATATGCTTTAATAAGCTTTCCAGACAAATGTGGAGTGAAATGTGTATTTTTCAAGTCCTCCATGTCTTTGTGCAGACGTGTGATCTTGTAGCGTTGACCGACGCCAGTTTACACGAGATGAGACCGCCGCCGAAGCCTGAATTTCGTAAGTTTTAAAAATTCTCAAACGTTTCACAGTCACTTTTTATGACTATGCGATGCAAATGTAACTGACTTCTCGTCTTCTAAACAGCAGGGGAGGAAATGTTTTTCATGACCCAGGAAGACGGTTCACATGTGGAGCAACATCAGGAGCCACGAGAGCGCAGGAACTTTCCAGAGACCTGGATATGGATGGACATCAACACAAAGTGAGGTTCATGTTATGATTTCAGCATATTGTTTTATGCTAAATGCAGTACCGGTGAGGGTTTCTGGACTATATTTCAGACTTTTTTTCAGACTTTTTTTATATGGACATTTTTTTCAGACTTTTTTTCTTCCGAAATTTTTTTGACATCTTTCAGACTTTTTTTTCGACTTTTTTTTCAGACTTTTTTTCGACTTTATTTCTGCCGACATTTTTTTTTGACATTTTTCAGACTTTTTTGTCAGATATTTTTCAGACTTTTTTTCGACTTTATTTCTTCCGACATTTTTTTTGACATCTTTCAGACTTTTTTTTTACCGACATTTTTTTTTTGACATTTTTCAGACTTTTTTTCTAAAGGCTTTTTTTAAAAGTCTTTTTTCAGACTTTTTTTTCTATGGACATTTTTTTTGACATCTTTCAGACTTTTTTTCAGACTTTTTTTCGATGGACTTTTTTTTCAGACTTTTTTCCGAATTTATTTCTTCCGACAAGTTTTAAACTTTTTTCTTTGTAATTTATGGTCAATAAACCTCATTTACATGAAATTATAACTCATTTTTGATTGAGAAAACCCCCCAGAAAAAATGAATTACTTTCATTCATGTTATTTTGGGGCAGTTAGATGAAAGAAAACCATATTTATGATAGAATGAAGTTTGAAAACGGGTAAATTTTACCCGAGGACAACAGGAAGGTTAAAAATAATCATGTTTCTTATCTGGGTTTTTTTCCCGCAGTAATTCAGACACAGCAGAGATGACTCTGACTGTACCAGACAGCATCACAACCTGGACAGCCACCGCCTTCGTCATGTCTGAGAACCTGGGCCTGGGCATCGTAGAGGAGCCTGTAGAGGTATTCACATCACGTCAATAACCACCCAGAAATAAAGACTAAATAATACTCCTGAAAACACATGGAGAAACATCCCGAGACCAAATGTTTGTCTCTTCTTTTTAACCTGTTTCTTTGACATTTCAATCATTTTCTGATGTCTATTTAGAGTCTGTATTGTTATTTTACTGTTTCAGTTCAAAGAACTTTTAACCCTTTGAATGTTGTGTAGTATTATTTGGAGTAGCAGCAGTTATAATATGGGTATTTATAGTATGTGTTCTGGTAGAGCTGACTTTTATAGACAGAGGAATTATATTGGTAATAGTGTAAAGTTTGCACGTGATCTCCCTGCAGCTCAGAGTGTCCCAGTTTTTCTTCATCTCCCTTAACCTGCCGGCCTACATCATCCGAGGAGAGGAGCTGCTGCTGGAGGTCGTTCTGTTCAACTCCTACTCTATAGACCTGGAGGTCAGTCCGTCTTCCATCAGTTTGGTTTGGTGGATCTAAATACTCTGATACCCATGAGCCTCAGCTGCTCAATCAAAAAACAGATACTTTCTAATGTTCATCTTCTGTACTAATCATTCAGGAGGGTTTCAAGTCCATCCAGCTGTCAGTCATCTAACATCGTCTATGTAGAAAATTAACAGGACTTTTACTTCCAGGAACAACTTCCACTTTGCAACTGTGTAGTGACAAGTTCTCATGCTGGAAAGAAGCATCAAAATGCCCATAAAACTTCTCAGTAACACTATATAATAAGCATCACATCTTTTTGTAAAGACGTAACGTTGACTTGAACAGTTGATAATGTGAAAGATGCTTTTAGGAAAATGTGATATGATTGTACTAGTTTTTAATAATGACCTAATAATTGATTGAATATCAAAGGACAGACAGCTGATCCATGAACCGGCACGTTAGTGACATTAACGTATTTAACGTTTTTTCACCAAAATCTTTGAAAAAAAAACAAAAAAACGTAACGATAACTTAACGTTACTCCTCGTAGATCATAAATGTTTGAATATAAAACGACTCATTGAAATCGGTTGAGAAATTTAGAAGTTATAGTGCTTTTTATCCAGAAAAACGGCAGCTCCCCCGTTCACTACAGTCTTGCCTGGTCCGAGATGGCGCCCACGTTGACGCACAATCCAGGAGTCAATGCGGCGTCTATTGGTGCCTTCAAATGGGGTCGTGTTTACCGTGTTTACCGTGTTGGACCCATATGAAACACGCCACAAGTCTGAGTTCACGACTTGTGGCGTGTTTCTTCAAGTTGACAGAAATGGCGGAAGTTATGGAAGTTAATTTTTTGGTGCATAATAAGTTAATATATTATAATTTTAACAGTATATTGTTTTTCTTTGTAATTTTACAATATGTCTGAGGAAAATGTTGATATTCCTAACGGCCTCATCCTTTTCCTCTGTCATTATACCTTTACATTTACTGCATAATGTTACCTAAACTGTTATCTTTTGTGGCTTCTAGTAACGTTAATATTGCCGTTGCTTAGCAGCGGTGATCTTCATGACTTAACCACTTGAACGCCACGCACATTGTGTAAAAAGTCATGTCATAGGTCATTCAAGTGATGCTGGAATCAGATGACTACAAGATACATCTGCTTTAAAGGGACTGTTTGTAACTTTTTAAGCGTATAAATGTACCGGGTCGGGACACATGCACGCTCGCATATGCGCGTTCGCGTGTGGCCGCTGCCTCTCCTCCTCTGCCTGCTCGCCTTCACTCAGACAGAGCGCGCGTTCTCGCTCCACCTCTAGACGTGAACGCTCGCTCACTCCACACTGCAGAAGAGTTAGTTTAGCTCTGAGAATATCTAGTGAATGTTCAGTGGACGTTTGTGCAGAAATAACTGCTGCAGCTCCTCCAGACCAACAGAGGTTTCCCGTGTCTTGTGAAGTGACGGGGCTCCGCAGAGAGAAACGTTATCGTCTCGTTACCGACCGGGTGCCGGTGTCTCCCTGCTCTCTCCGGCTGCGGGCGGAGAGAGCAGGGAGACTCGCTGCGGAGCCCCGCTGCATCAGCCTGCACTTAGGCAGGAAAAGCCAACACTAGGATCAGATCTAAATCATGTTCATGGAGAGACCTTGGTCTGGTCAGCTAACATTACTGCCAAGCAGCTGAAATATAGAGTGATATCGTGGTTTTAGCTGACGTGTGTCGCCTCACTGTGTTGAGCGATGCTTCTTCATGTCTATTTAGAGCGAGCAAGCACGAGCCCGACGCTGACTTTAGTTGATTTCACGGCCACAGGTGTTGCTGTTAACAAGCATTTCTGAAAGTTACAAATAGTCCCTTTAATTCTGTTGAGTGTGATAGTGGGATGTATATTTCAGTGTGTACCAACAGTAAAACAGAGCAGGTGTTGGATTACGAGTTTGTGGAGTGAATGTGGTTCACAGGGTTAGTGGGGGTTGATTCAGGCGTCAGGTTGCTATAATCTAATGAGGTTTTAACATCTTAATAAGACTGCTGTCATCTCTGAGGACACGATGAGGACATGACCCAGGTTCTCTTTAATCTTTGAATCCTTCAGCACATCGTAAACAAGAGCTCACGACTCCCGAGAGAGAGAGAGCTGTGATTTGTGTTTTAATTTGTTATTTGGTTACAACAACGCCCTTCGTACCGTCTGATCTCCGTTTAATGTGATCTGGGCGGGTTCTTCTTCTGCTCTTTGTTCTCAGGTTGTGGTGATTGTTGCAGAGAGTGAGATTTTTGAGTTTGTGTACGTGGATGATGACGAGCTCTCCGTGCCCAATGTTCGTGAGGTGACTGTGGGATTGCAGAGCAGCGCGTCCATCCTTGTTCCCATCAAGCCGCTGGTCCTCGGAGAGATACCCATCTCTGTGACAGCCCTGTCGATTGATGCGTCTGACCGGGTCCTCAGGACGGTGCTCGTCAAGGTGAAAATCACAGAAACAGGGGGTTCAAATAATGTGGTGGTAATGGAGGAGTTCCAGATTACATCCAGGTACATTTGGTGTTATAACCTCTAATATTTGGAGGACGGAACCTGCCAAAATAATAAATAAATAAATAAATGACTCAATAAATAAATAAATAAATATGTCATTAAATGTAGCAACAATTTATTTGAATTAATTAATTAATTTATCTTTGTTAATTCTCTTATTTATTCACTCTTCTGTTTAATTTGACCTTTTATTTATTTATGTATTTATTTTGATCAATTTTTAAATTTATTCATTAGCATTTATTTTTTATTCATTTATTTTATATTTATTTTTAAATGTGTGTATATTTATTTATTTATTTATTTATGCATGATTTTCCCTTCCTCACATTTCTTAAGTCTTGAGTCATTTATGTATTTCTTCATTCTGTCTGTCAACCTGCTGCAGCTCCTCTAATGAGACCTCCCCTCATCTGCTGCTCCACTGTAACCCTACAAATCTTGATCTGGTTTCACAGCTCAGCCGTTTCCCAGAAATATTACTCACCACGTTTGTTTGTGTGTTCATTTTTCACGGCTTGTTGATTCTGCAGGCCGAAGGACTTGAGCAGTCTCACTCCACCTCGCTGCTGTTGGAGCTTTCTCCGTCGCAGCCGAGAATAGTCAGAGACGTCATGTTCAGCTTCCCGCCAGATGTTGTGGAGGGCAGCGAGAGAGCTTCGGTGACGGCCGTCGGTATGTAAACACACTGAATAACCCCGAGTCACCACCAGCACGGGAAACAAACAGATTCAGGCCTCACGTCACCCGAGGTCTGATTCCTGTAAAACAACAACAGAGTCGATTCCTAACTAATGAAAAGATTTACTGTATGTTAAGTAAACACAAAACATAATCAATAATACGTTTCGAACAGTATGACCGAACCCTGAGACCTTAAAAAAAGGGAGGATATCACAACCAAAGCGGGGTGTTTGGTGGTTTCAGAGACTTTGTTTCTTGCATTCTGGTGACTTTAAGAGAGTGAAAATAGCAAAATAATAGGTACACTGCATGCTTTTTATGTTAAACTTTTGATTTTACCTTTAAAGGGACTGTTTGTAAGAATCAGAAATGTCTTGTTAACAGCTACACCTGTGTCCGTTAAGTCAACTAAAGTCAGCGTCCTGTTGCTGGCGCTTGTGCTCGCTCTACATAGACATGAAGGAGCATCGCTCAACACAGTGAGGAGACACACGTCAGCTAAAAGCACAATATCACTCTATATTTCAGCTGCTTGGCCGTAATGTTAGCTGACCAGACCAAGGTCTCTCCATGAATCAATGCTGATCCTAGTGTTGGCTTTTCCTGCTTCAGCCTCCCGACCGCGGCCGGAGGGAACAGGGGAGACGCCGGAGTTTTGGTCGGAGACGATAACGTTTCTCTCTGCGGAGCCCCGTCACTTCACAAGACACGGGAAACCTCTGTTGGTCTGGAGGAGCTGCAGCAGTTATTTCTGCACAAACGTCCACTGAACATTCACTAGATATTCTCAGAGCTAAACTAACTCTTCTGCAGTGTGGAGTGAGCAGCATGCACGTGAGAGGTGGAGCGAAAGAGCGAGAACGAGCGCGGTGTGTGAGGACTCCGATCCTGGAGACCAAAGCTACGGTCTCCCCCGCGTCCTCCGACCGCGGCCAACACTGTTTAACAGACGGGCTTCATTAGATACAACCAAGAGGTTTTGGTGCTTCACTGGAGTTTGTGTTGGAGTCTGAGTCTGAACAGCGGAGACACACGAGCGCGCATGAGACATATATTTACGCAATTCTGTTGAAATGCCCTAAAACGAAGCGTTTCAGACAGAGGGTGAATACAGGTATATTCAGGCAGAAAGGGTTTTTTTTAACCTGAAAATGAGCACGATATGGAACCTTTAAATAAAGTGAAACCAGCTGCAGTTAATAGAGGCTTTAGATTTAATGAATACAGACCTTATAATCCTGTAGTTTGTCTCACACACACACACACACACTCCAGCATGGACTTTCAAACATTGGACACGTGTGTGCTAAACAACACGGATTATAATAAGCAGAGTGGTGTCTTGCGGAGCACAGATGTTCAAACAGAGAGCCGTGCAGGAAGTTAAAGTGTCGCTCCTCCGTGTAACGAGGTGCAGACGTTCATCGTGAAAACACAAGCTGCGGCATGCTGAGATCATAGTTTCCTCAACGCTCAGGTGTTGAACACAGACCATATTTACAACAGAGATAGTCGGCGTTGTTGTAGTGATGTTAAAGGTTAAGTGTCAGCGCCGCGGCGAGGAGGAAACCTGTGATGAAGCAGCTGGTTGTAGTTCGCCGTGTGATCGGTGGAAACTTCACACAACACGGTGACGTCAGCTCGGAGCTAAATCTGGCCTCCTGCTGCAGAGTGTGCAGGTGATATTACCCTCACATAAAGAAGTATACGTATATTCACAAGTATACTTTATGTAATAATATCAATGGACTAGTAGTATACTTGTAAGTGTACTACTTCAATACCTCTTGGGACTAAATTGGCCCACTTTTTTAGTTTATAAAAGTATACTTTTAACTATAAATGTAAGATTAGTGAACTTTGAGTACACAACTCGTTTACATCCAAGTTGTATTTTGTACTGCAACTATACTATGAACAATACTACAAGTGAACTTATAGGCATACTGTTAGTTTACTGGTTATATACTTCTAGCCCATTTTTATATTATATATACAGTATATATTCTCAGTAAACTACTAGTTTAATAGTTTTTACTGCAAGTATACTTGTAAGTTTTCATCCTCATGTCTGATCTGTGTGGTTTCCACGGTGACGAAGGCGACATCCTCGGGCCGTCCATCAGCGGCCTGGACTCTCTGATCCAGATGCCGTACGGCTGCGGGGAGCAGAACATGATCAACTTTGCCCCGAACATCTACGTCCTGCAGTACCTGAGCGCCGTGGGACAGACGGACCAGGAGACCACGGACAGAGCCACGAACCACATGATGACGGGTAAATATAAAACAATGACATCATTACTGTAACAGCGGGATTTGCTTTATTTAGCAGTTTTTGCTTCTGCTGCGTAGAATAATCAGGATTTTATGAGATATATTTTTGGGGTTTGTCGTTTTGATTTGACCTCCATGTTAAAAACATTTGTGTCCAGAAGAAGCCAGAAGATGACCTGATATGATCTCTGGTGTCCTTCCCGCCAGGTTATGAGCGAGAGCTGACCTATCAGAGAGCAGACGGCTCCTTCAGTGCCTTCGGAGACCAGGACTCATCTGGAAGCACCTGGTGTGTAATAAATAGGGGTGGGGAAGAAAAAATGATTCACCTACAGTATTTATCACGATTTTTTTGTTTACGTTAGTGTTTAGTACTGCAGAGGTAGAAGGAAGTTACCGCTTTTATTGTGGTAGTCTGAGTAACGTGACGTCATATCTGTTCCGTATCCGTCAACCAAAACAAACTGCAGCGAGCCGAAACAGAATTTTTTTCAGATGTATGTCCGCCTTTCTTCAGCCTTTTTTCAGACAATTGACCTTTATGTTGTTGTTGTTTTTTTTTTTACATTTTTCTGACTTTTTTTTCTGACTTATGTTCGGACATTTTTCAGACATTTTATCGGATTTTTTTCAGACATATGTCAGACTTATTTTCTGACTTTTTTCGCCCTACTTTTGTAAATTCTTTGGTCATTTTTCAGAATTTATTTGGTAATTTTTCAGAATCTTTTTTTGATATATGTCGGCCTTTCTTCAGCCTTTTTCAGACATTTTCTGGACATTTTTTTGTCAGACTTTTCTTCTGCCAAAAAAGAACAAAGTAGTCAACGTTGGAGGGTCATCGTGGATACGACCTGCACCCTCCCATGTTAAATCCAGCGTGGTAAACACTACACATCCAGTAAAGGATGGAAACACTTTGGGTTTCACACATTGACAGGAAAAGCAGAGCTAGGCAGAGCAGAGCTAAAGCTGCATGCTAACTCTGTCACGGACAGGAAGCGTTATGGTATGGCGGTAACGTGCCGGTCGACTTCAGGACAACTCTGACTACATACATGCTGATAATCAACATTTTTACTGGATCAATTTAGATATTTTCCAAAGTAAAAGTCCCTAGAAGTGTATGATTCAACTTTTTCCCTTCATGGTCTAGAGGTAAAAAAGTTAACAACAATCACAATAGATCTTAATATGGAATACGAGTATGGTTATAGTATTGAATCAGGAGATACGTAGGTGGATCGTCCCAGCCGTAGTAATAAAGTTGTTCATAGATGCAGCAGGAACACTGATGACAGAATCTTTGTCTCTGCAGGCTCACTGCGTTCGTGCTGAGGTGTTTCCTGCAGGCGCGGCCGTTCATCAGCATGGACGCCCACGTGCTGCAGACAGCGGCGGCCTGGTTAGCAGCCCAGCAGGGGGCCGACGGGGGATCCGAGGAGCCCGGCCGGGTCATCCACACCGAGCTCCAAGGAGGACTGGACGGCGTCGTCTCCCTCACAGCCTACATCGTCATCGCCCTGCTGGAAGACAGCGACATCAAGGTGAGAGGTCTAGACACTGGTGATGGTGGTAGTGAAGAGATTGATGCAGATCCGATGAATGAAGTGGAGCAGGATTACTCTGATGGGATGAATCTGGAGGTGATGGGGTGGTGGAGGGTCGCATCAGTTTGTGCTGATACTGACACTGAAAGCAGCATAGAGGAGAACAGTTTTAAACTTTTGACAGCAACGATGTGATTGGTTTAGGGAGATATGGCAAGATCTGATTGGTCAGAATAAATGAGAATGAATGAGATTGCACCCCTAGTCTTCCTGACTGAATTTACGCATCAATCAAACTTTAGTGGTATATTGTAGCAACTTAAAGTGTATTTTTGAGATCTGAAGTTTGGCAAGTGCTTCAGGATGGGGCTGCACTTGTGACTTGTTATCCACATGGAATAAAAAGCAAAGATTAGAAGAACATCCATTAAAAGACGAAGTGAAATTTGAGTAGAAAAAAGTTTTTTTTTTCTTCATTTCTTTTTTTTCCATCCCAAAAAATGTTTTATTGATCTTTTTTTTATTTTATTATTTATATTTATGTATTATTTTATTGTTTTTATTTAAACCCAGAATGGATGCGATGTGCAGATCTGTTATATATATATATATATAGGGCTATCATAATGTGGAGCAAGTTGCCAAATATGATCACTGAAGCACCTAGCAAGGTAAGTTTTAAAAAAAATACCAAAAATCATATTAAAAATAACCGCGGTGGCCGACCTGAACAACCACGAGGGATTACAGTTTGATGCACTGTCAAATTTTGTATTAATATTATTATTAATGAAAATTAATTTACATAAAATAAATAAGTTAAACGAAATTAAATTAAATAAAAAAAATATTTTCTGCAGTTTTTGTTTGTTTGTTTTTCTTCTTTTAATTTTTTTTTAATTTTATTTGTCTTGAACATGTTTTTATTGTGATTTTTTTAAATGTGTTATATATTGTGCTTTTGTTGTGTGTGGACCCCAGGAAGAGTATGAAGAGGAATGGGGATCTGAATAAAGAATAAAGAATATTCATTTATTTTTCTCCTCAGATGGGATTTAAATTAAAAAAACATTTTCATGCTGAGATATGTTTCATGCTTCATCATCACGCTGTCTCTCTGTCTGTCAGGCTCAGTATGGCAGCCAGGTGTCTGCAGCCCTGATCTACCTGGAGACCCGTCTGTCTCTGGGCGTCTCCAGTAACTACAGCCTCAGCCTGCTCGCCTACGCTCTGGCTCTGTCCGACAGCTCCAACGCTGACCCGGCTCTCAGCGAGCTGCTTGGACGAGCTGAGATGACAGGTGAGGTGACCACTCACATGTCATACCTCTACTCCACTACATAATAAATATTATTCTAATCTTTAATACTACCTCACAATTTATTTCTTATGTTTATATCTTGTATCATTAGTCTGAATCTGCTCGTAACAATCAAATTAATGTAGTGAAGTAAAAAGTATGATTTTGTAAAAATATGTCAAATAAATGCTATTTATTACTGATGACACCTGCGTGTCCTGTGACTGTCCTCTGTGAGTAGATGGCGTGCCGATGTGGTCGTCCCCAGACGGCGGTCTGTCGTCGTCGTGGCAGCCTCGCTCTGCAGACATTGAGATGGCGTCCTACGTGCTGCTGACTCAGCAAAGACTAGGTCACGTCACCGAGGGGCTCATCCTCATGAAGTGGCTCAGCCAACAGCGGAACCACCTGGGGGGATTCGGGAGCACTCAGGTGAGACGCTGCACCTCAGAGAACAGCAATAGTGAAAGACTGATATCTAAAAACTAAAAACTACCTCCCTTAAAGGGACTGTTTGTAACTTTCAGAAATGCTTGTTAACAGCGACAACTGTGTCCCTTAAGTCAACGAAAGTCAGCGTCCTGTTGCTCACGCTTGTGCTCGCTCTACATAGACATGAAGGAGCATCACTCAACACAGTGAGGAGACACACGTCAGCTAAAAGCACAATATCACTCTATATTTCAGCTGCTTGGCAGTAATGTTAGCTGACCAGACCAAGGTCTCTCCATGAATCAATGCTGATCCTAGTGTTGGCTTTTCCCGCCTCAGCCTCCCGACCGCGGCCGGAGGGAACGGGGGAGACGCCGGAGTTTTGGTCGGAGACGATTACGTTTCTCTCTGCGGAGCCCCGTCACTTCACAAGACACGGGAAACCTCTGTTGGTCTGGAGGAGCTGCAGCAGTTATTTCTGCACAAACGTCCACTGAACATTCACTAGATATTCTCAGAGCTAAACTAGCCCCGGAGGCTGAAACAGGAAAAGTGGGTCGTGCCGGAGCTGAAGCAGGAAGAGAAACGTTATCGTCTCCCGACTGCGCCCACAGGGAGACACCGGAGTTTTGGTCAGAGGCAATAACGTTTCTGCACAAACGTCCACTGTACATTCACTAGATATTCTCAGCGCTAAACTAACTCTTCTGCAGTGTGAAGTGAGCGCTCATGCACGTCTAGAGGTGGAGCGAGAACGCGCGCGGTGTGTGAGTGAAGGCAAGCAGGCAGAGGAGCAGTGACTCCAGCCACACGCGAGCGTGCATGTGATCCCGACCAGGTACATTTATACGCTTAAAAAGTTACAAACAGTCCCTTTAAAGGATTCAAAGCTCAGACTGAAGCGCCTTCTGTGTCCCTCCAAGAGGAAAACTGTGGTTTGTGTCACATCAGAAGGAGACTGTGGCCGTCTGAGCATTTGGTGACTAAAAAGACCATTAACCCCTCAGCACGCATGGACACACACACACACATAAACACATGCATGACAGATGCTACAAGGAAATAAATACCGTGTCAGAGGCTTCAAATACAGTACGTTTAATAAAGATTTTCTCAGGCTTTTTCAGCCAAAAATTTTTCTCCAGAAACAGATGAACTCACTGATAAAACAACACAGCTGTAAACAGGAAGTCAGCTGTGACTATCAAAGCAAAAGTCCATCAGCGACTGAACTGTAACAGGATATTGTGGAGCAGATGTATGAGTCTTGTTTCCTCTCTCAGGACACCGTCGTGGCTCTGCAGGCCTTGTCCGTGTTCGCAGCTCTCACGTCTCACAACTTTAACCTCGAGGTCAGAGTGAAGGCCTCGACCAGCGACGCCATGACCACCGTCGCCTCGACCAGCGACGCCATGACCACCGACGCCATGACCACTGACACCTCGACCACCGACTCCTCGACCACCGACTCCTCGACTACCTTCGCCTCGACCACCGTCGCCTCCTTCCACATCCGCCAGGACAACTACCTGCTCCACCAGAGCCGGCAGGTATACTGAGACACCACACACGTTTATCAGATTATTATGTGCAGATGTGATTCAACATCTGTTGATGATAAAAAAAAACCTGTCGATAACCAATGAGAGCTCAGGTCACAGAGAGGTGGAGGAGGCAGATGTGTTAACGAGATGAAACCTTTATCAAAGAACATTGTGAGGAATCAGCTGTTCTACGAGCCTGATCAACAGCTGTTTTTTGGCACTAAAAGAAACATAATGAGGTCATTAAAATCAGTCAAACTTTCCACCACAGCTCTGTGTACGTCGGAGTATTAGGGCCACGTTGAGGGAAAAATATATATCTGAGATTTCAAGAATTAAGTTGTTATATTACGAGAATAAAGTCAGAAGTTTAAGAGGAAAAAAGTCGTAATATTATGAGAACAAAGTCATAAAATTATAAATTAGTAATTTGAAGTGTTATTTTAGAGGGGAAATAGTGTGAAAATGAGGAACGTATGGGAATCTTGTGAAGTTATACTTTAGTACCATACTTCATCTTTTGGCACATCTGCACCACATTATCATCAGTATCAGGACCATGAAAAGATTGTGCAAGTAAATTCCGAAGAAAGAACCACATCTGACTCTTTTGTGGAGGAGGAAATTACTTTTTTTTTCTCGTAAAGTTATGACTTTATTCTCAGAATATTACGACTTTTTTCCCGTAATATTATAACTGTATTCTCGAAATCTCCGATTTTTTTTTTCCTCGACGTGGCCCTGATACTCCGTCGTAGCTCTGCCGATGTAGGAGCAGAATCTGATCTGCAGGTAGAACCCAGTAATCTGTAATCTGTTGTTCTGTTTCAGATCGACCCAGATGAGCTGAACCTGCAGGTGACTGCAGAAGGTCGGGGATTCGCCCTGTTTCAGGTACCGCGACAGAAAGGTTCAAACTATTAATATAGTAATAATATAATATAATAATCTTATAATCAGTACGTCTGGTCTGTTTGTGCTCCTTCTCGTCAACATGACAACTTGTGGTGTGAGCCGCACAGAAACTCTTGTAGTTCATAAGCATGTGGCTGAAACTCTGTTTTTCCTTCCTGTAAATGCACCTCTTCTGAACAGCTGAACGTGTTCTACAACATCAGGAATGACGGGACGAGGACGAGGACGAGGCGACACGCCGGCGAACACGAGGCGTTTTATCTGTACGTCGAGCTGATGGACACAGAAATGAACTCAGCACATCTGTACATCTGCAGCAGGTAACGTAACATCTGCATTATGTCCGTATGATATCTGTCAAACCTTCATCACGTCTGTTTACAGACAATAAAACACAATAAAGTCAAAAAGATAAACAATAAAAACACCACATGTGAATCTGAGAACAAGATTAAATAAAAGCAAAGCTGAAATATTCAAAACATTACTTTTTTGAAAACCTTTTTGAAAGAATTCACTTTAAATAAGTTGTGTTTTATAATGTATTTACTCTTAACATGTTTTGAATTTATAATCAGATTTTTAAAAATGTGTATTTATTTTATAATTATTTATTAATATTATTTAATAATTTATTTAGTTTGACTGCGGCCAACACTGTTTAACAGCTTCACTAGATACAACCAAGAGGTTTTGGTGCTTCACTGGAGTTTGTGTTGGAGTCTGAGTCTGAACAGCGTAGACACATGCGAGCGACCATGAGACACCGACCAGCAATGATTTATACGTGTAAGAAGTTACAAACAGTCCCTGAGAATCGATACGGTATCACAAAACATAACATCGCGATATGCGATATGTTCTAATGCTAACATGCTGGATGTTACGGATATATTGTGGTGCTGCTGGTGGCGCTAGAGGAAAAGTCACCACAGTCAGTAGACGTCATCTTCTCTGGAACACGAACGTCTGCACAACATTTCATGTGAATCCGTCCAATATTTGTTGAGATATTTGGACGACCGACAGGCCAACTTCACCATCCACAGAAACACACTTTGGAGAAACACTTGTACTTCGTACTTCATGTCAAGCTGCAAAAACTAAAGTGTGAAACTCTCACTTTCCCTGTAAGACAGAGTTTGGATAGTTTTGGATGAACACCACCTCGTTGGAGCGGCGTGCTCATCACTCAGCCCTGAGAGTGTATCAGATCCTGTCAGAGTATAAACACCACCGCAGAGGCAAAATATTTCCTCCTCTGACTCCAAACACGGAGCATCATCTGTCAGCAGGCAGCGCTGCACCACATCTCCATCAACACATGCACTACACACTCATTCTCATGGACATCAAACAATACGAGAATGTCACGATTAAACAACGCCGGCGCTACCATATTTCAAGAGAGAGAGATGAGTCACCAGAACGTGCAGCTGCACACATCTGGGCTCAATCAGCCGGCCGACTGTGGAGCAGAGAGGTTGTTTCTATTGGACAAAAATCTGAGAAAGAAACTCACATCCTCCTCTGAGGACTTTTAGTCCCCAATCAGAGCTTTTATTTCTTTATGATTGCATGATAGGAAGGACTGAGGGCGTACACCAGGAGGTTTTACTCATTAAACGCTCAAATTCACATCAATCTCTCCTCAATTCATGTCCAACCCCCTTCAAAGAAACACATTCATTTCATATTATTTCCTCAGTCCACATTAAAGGTCCCATATCGTGCTCATTTCCAGGTTCATACTTGTATTTTATGTTTCTAGAACATGTTTACATGCTGTAATGTTGAAAAAACAACAATATTTTCCTCATCCTGTCTGTCTGAATATACCTGTATCTGTATCTACTGTATCTCCGTCTGAAACGCTCCGTTTTAGTGCATTTCTACGGAACTGCGTTGCTAGGCAACAGCTCGGGTCCATGTTTACTTCCTGTCAGCTGATGAACAGGAAATAAACTGCGACACATTTAGAATGTTTACTTTAAAAAATAGGGCCGTCAGTCTATTAAAATATGTAATTGTGATTAATCACAAATTAAATGAACCTTAAAGGGAGATTAGTCCAGTATTTAATCCTCTTATCAACATGGGAGTGGACAAATATGCTGCTTTATGCAAATGTATGTATATATTTATTATTTATAAATCAATTAACAACACAAAACAATGACAGATATTGTCCAGAAACCCTCACAGGTACTGCATTTAGCAGTATTTATATAGTACTTTATAGACAGGACAGGACAGACATTCTGCTTTATAATATAAAAGACATGAAAATCTCATTTTTTACAATATGGGGTCTTTAATATACCACTTAATTGTTTACTTTTTAATATAATACAACATGTAGAGAGTCTGTAAAGCCACTCTCTCAGTAGAGGAGTTACCTTCTAATTTACCTACACAAGTGTTTTCCTCTCTGGTTCACCTGTTAGAGACGATGATGATGATGATGATGAGGATGATGATGATGATGATCACCTTCAACCTGAGCATCTAATCACAATAACTGAACACACCTGAGTGAGTGTGAGCGGCTCTCAGGAGGCTCACTGTCTTAATGCCAATAAGGTGGAAACAGTAATTCTTTAAATGGATTCCTACTGGTTGTAGTTTAGTTTAGTTGTATATTTTTAAATATCTGAAATGAGACGTTAAGCTTCTGAAAACGTGACTCTACCGAGATGACCTCACTCAACTGGAGCACACTACAGGTGAATATTATAACTAATAGTTATCACCATGAAACTCCCACAGTTAATTACTGATATTAAGACAATTATTTTTTGTATTACAAGTTTTCTGAAATGTTTAAAAATGCAAATGAGGCGTTATCTAATGCTGACTTTATGTGAATTTAGGAGAAATCTACAGAAACAAAGTAGTAAAATAAACCCCTAAAGATGGAGGGCGGAACCTGCCAAAATAAAAAGATTACATCAATAAATGACTTGATAAATAAATAAATGTAGCAAAAATAATATTCAAAATAAATGTAGCCATTAATTAATTGATAAAATGTGACATAAATTAATATTTCTGTTTTAATTTGCTTCTTTATTTATTTATCTTTGTAATAATTCCCTTATTTACTCTTTTATTTAATTTCCCCTTTTAATTATTTATATATTTAATTTGATTAATTATTGAATTAATATATACATATACATATATATATTGCATTTATTTTTATTCATTATTTATATATTTATTTGTGCATCTATATTTTATTTTTTTTAAATGTATTTATTTATTTCTGCATGATTCCCCTTTGCATTTCACCCCTTATTTATTTCCCCAAACTATTTCTGTATTCTTTTCTCTATATTTCTTTATGCATTTCTGCCTCATTATGCAAATGAGGGTGCTGTCACTCAACATTTATTCATTAATTTATTAATTAAAACAGAAATATCAATTTATGTCAATAAATTGATATTTCTGTTTTAATTTGCTTCTTTTGTATAAATTCCCTTCTTTATTTACTATTCTGTTTAATTTTCCCTTTAATTTTTTAATTGATTTATTTTTATAAAATGATCAATTTGTTTATTTATTTTTGCATTTTTACTTAAGTATTTATTTTTTATTTATTTTTATTTTATTTCTACAGTATTTTTGTATTTATGCATTTATTTATTTATTTCTGCATGATTCCCCTTTGCATTTCCTCCTCTTATTTATTTCCCCTAACTAATTTATTTCTGACTTCTTTTCTTTATATATTTCTTTATGCATTTCTGCCTCATTATCTAAATGTAAGGGCTGTCACTCAAAATTAATTTATTCATTTATTTTTTTATTTTTTTTATTTTCCTCCATACATAAAAGTGTATTATGGTTGTTTTCTTTCCACCAGTCTGAAAGAAGACGTATTATGGAAGTGTATGAAATGTTTTTACCTGTAGTGTTTCACCATAACTTCACTGTCTAATCACTAACAACATCTTCATCATCTTTCTCTAAAACCTGACTGATAATTCTCATTAAACTCAGATCTCTCTGCTGTCTGCAGCTCTACCAGATCTCTCTGCTGTCTGCAGCTCTACCAGAGGGTGGCAGTCCTGTTCAGGAAAAGAAAGAACGTCTCCCAACGACAACTTTCCATGACACCAAGGTAACAACGGGAAACTTTTTATAGAGGCGTTCACATGAGTCTGAGAGCGTCGAGCCTCTCTGGCTGCCACCGTTAATGGGAGGCAGATGGACCTGGCCCGCATGCTGCTCACTAATGAGGCAAATATGGAATCAGTGGAGGTTTCACACAAGCAGGCAGACGGGACGCTGATTGTATATTTTACTCTGTCGCTGTCAAACACCGAGGAGGGATCATCGTCTTATTCTGCTCAGAGTAATGCAGCTCGACATGTAGAGAGAAAGAAAGTTGGATTATAACACTTTAAAATATTAGTAATCTATATTTACATCTCAAGAAATATTCCAGCAGATTAAAAGGTGATAATCTGATTTTTGAGCATCACAACCAGCTACAAATGTTTTAATACGTGCATTTCCAACAACAAAAACGTCATGCAAATGGTGCACGAATGACACGGCGATATGTGATGGTACGTGTCCACAGGATCCCTCATTTCCACGCTCTCCCAGTTATTATCTATGTAAGCAGCCGTGCAATGCATTCTGTTAGTGCAGCGTTGCGTTTCAAGAGATGGACCGCCACGTCGCCTGCTCCTCATTTGCATAAAGTTAAATTCTAGGCTACTTAATGCAAATCAGGGGCGTCTAACGTGACTCACCGCCTCCAAAAACTAACTGTTGTCGATCTAAAATGAAGACAGATTCAGCTGCATGGCTCATTTTTTGCATAAAATGTCTTCGGAAACACATTTCGGTGAACTATTTTCGTGATATAAGAGAAGAAAGTTTCCAAATGAGCCACCATGTTGGTTCCGGTTTGAAAGCCAGGAGCAGCAGTCCTCGGAGGGGAAGCGTTTGTAGGTACCTAGCGGCAGCCCATCAAGCGTCCAACGCTGGGAAACAGTGCGACCCCTCGCGTCCCAAAAAAGGCTCCTGTGGACACAAACCATAACGGCCGGACCTGCATGGTGGACGTGTAGCGTGAGTCCTTTCTCATGCAATAACTAATAAACTAAAGCTCTGTAAAGCCAAACTAACTTGTAAGTTTTGACATTGAGCATCAGTCCGGCCGACAGTTACGTGTTTGTATGTGTTGGCTTTATGATTGGAGGTAAATCAGTAACCTCAGATCCCCCCCGCCGCCCCGCCCCGAGTGGCTCTTTATTCTCAGTCTTTAACTCCAGCCGCCGACAGACACTCAGCAGGGCGGCTGTGATGTCATCTTTGAGGGACGGCCAGCAGATCGGTGGTCTGAACAGGACCTGGATCTGACCGCCACCCTCAGGATGTGATTGCTTGTTTTCTTTGGTCTCAGTTAGAGGTGGAGACCAGTTAGAGGAGGACCTCATCTTTGGTCTCAGTTAGAGGTGGCCCTGGACCACAGCCTCTAAACCACAGTTCTACTTCATTCATTGGACAGAGTTCAGGTCATAAATCATCCTGACTGGTACCAGTTTCTGATGGTTTCATGGAGACAGAACCAGTTTGTGTCCTGTCAGTTAAACTCAGGATGATCAGCCGGACTGTCTCCGGTGGAGCTCATGAAGAACTGGTCTACTGTGAGACCTGTAAGGCTTTTATTTTGGAGGATCTGGATGGCTGGATGAGTATAACACTTATTTCTGTCATTTAATGCTCACTGGAGGGTCTCTGTTGGAGAACTGATTGAAGGGAACTTCTCAGTGACGACTCAGGACGTTTACTGTAACTGTAGGTGGTAAGAATAAATTGCTATCAAGGTGACTTGATGATAGATTACATCTGGAATACAACTGAGAAATAGCACTTCTGTTTCAGGATGAACGAACCGTTGTATGAGGATCTGTTGACTTTGTGGCAGGTTTTGTTCACTAGTTTCTACATAACTTGTTCATAAAACTTGAAAACTAACCGCTATTGAAAGATGCTTCTTCAAAAAATAAAGACTATAAAATTCAGAACAGAAAGCTGCAGCGTTTTATGAACTAAACTGACTTTCAGTCACTGTGTCAAACTGAGTGAAGCTCCACTCGTCTGACGTCTGAGGAGACAAAACCAAACCAGTGAAGGTGTCTGAGGATAGTTTGAGGTTCTGGTTTGAGTACCGACTCTTCAGGTTCTGACTGTCGTCTCTACATGATGTAATGCAGAATATAAAGCAACCTGATTGGCTGGAGATGTGTTTGAGTCGTGGTGATAATAAAACGCGATGAGTCAGGATTTATTGGGTGTTCTGGCAGCTCTCCACTGACTAAACTAAACAGACAGTTATCAGCGTGTATTAACTGTGTGATTCAGTCTGGACGAATTATAAAAATAGATGTTTGAGTCAAAGTGAGAACTTGGCCGACCTTTAAACGTATGACATCACTGGAACCGCAGCAAAGACTCTTATTCCTTTATACTATTTATGTCACAGTGATGTAAAGCACGCTACGGTTCATTCGGACTGAATGAAACATTTATGATTCTGGAACGACCCCTTAAATATAAAACCAGTTTAATGTTTCCTGAGAACGTTTAACCAAAGAGTACGATGAATGTGACACGTGGACGCTGTCGATGTGACGTGTTCGTCCAGATCTCCTCCAAAGAAGAAGAGATTTAGGATTTAAGATGGAGAAGATGTAAAAATCAGGGAAGTGGTTCAACGCAGTTCATGAGAGGCACTGATGATTTATATAGTGAAGTTACTGTAAATGATTAGATTGCATTTAAAGTGATGCTGCAGGGGAGGATTTTTGTCTGCAGGCTGCAGCCGCAGGAGCACAGGAACAAAGATATTAGCTCGGTTTGTCACTGGTATGAAATTTTCACATCCCGTGTGTCAAAATCTCAGCTAGTTTGCACGAAAAGGCGTACGAATGCCACGATAATGCGCAAGGTGTTTAGTGTGCAATAAGAACATGCGTGTCCTAACCTAACTACGGACGTTACAGTGGTTTATTTGCATGGTGTACAGATGACACGTGAGAAGGCTAAAATGCTCATAACACGCGGATACAGTACGTCTTCCTGTGAGACCGGGTTGCAAAATCTAGTTTTAAAAACATTAATTTTAGTTGGTATTGCTCTGACATTGACTGAATATTGCTGTGTACATTTGGGTCCAATGAAATTCCTGGAGACAATTTCTACATTAAAGCTAAACACACTTCCAATAAGACAACGAGTTGGCTTTTAAAGTTATAATTCAGATTTTTGTGAAATCAAACCCACATATTTCTTTAAATAAATACTTCTCTGGAACACACAGTAGTAGGAACAACCCGGTTGTCGGGAAAAATGTTGGCATTGTACATTTCCGCTACTACAGGATACGTTGAACGTCGACGTTTCTGAACCAAAAATGAGTTTCATAAATACGTTTCATATCAGCCTCGTATCACGCTTGCAGTAGAGGTTTTAGGCAACAAAACTACGTGGTTAAGGTTAGAAAAAAGATCACGAAGCAATGTAACTAGCGTAAATAAATGACAACCACCCTGAGTAGACTATCTAACGTAACATTACGTAAGCTTAAAGCTCCAGTGTTTAGGATCAGATCGTATCTAGAGGTGAGGTTGCAGACTGCTACCAACTGAAGCCTCTCCGGTGTGTGTTGGAGAGCTATGGTGGCTGACTGCGAAAACGCGAATGTCCCTCTCTGGAGCCAGTAGTTGTAAGAGTAGAGTGTGTGTTTACGTGGGACGTGAGTGGTGAAGCGAGAGAGAGAGAGCAGCGGCGACGGGAGCGAGTAACGTTATCGACTCCGACCCAAACAGGAAAAGTTAAGTTTGGTTTGTCCGTTCTGGGCTACTGTAGAAACATGGAGGACTCCGTGAAGAGGACCTATGTAGATATAAACGACTCATTTTTAACTACTTAAGCTGGATCATTTGATCAGATTCATCTTTTATAATTTCATCACATTTTATTTGTAAAATCTGAATCTGTAAAGTAACTCCAGCTGTCGTATAAATGTAGTAAAAAGTATAATATTTCTCTCTGAAAGGTCGTGAAGTCAACGTATAAAGTTAAAATTGAAATACTCAAAGTAAAAAAAATACCTCCAAATTGTACAAACTGTAGGCTACAATAAATGTATTTAGTTACTTAGATCTCAATCTTTCCAATCTGTGCTATAATCCGTCACATTAACACGTTTCACTTCAGAACAACAGAGTTTCTGTTGTTGTGTGAGGAGATCATGAAGTGATAACATCCTCTAAAGCTGCAGTAAACCTCACACGGAAAGATCTCTGCGTTGGCCCGAGACCAAGCTCGATGTCATCAGTCTGGATGCCGCTGCTGCTGCTGGGACCTGGCAGGAAGTCCTCGTCTCATCACGACGAGTCATGGAAAGTCTGCTCTCTCTCTCTCTCTCTGCCGGTAAAGCATCTTACTCATAATAACAGTCTGGGGTTCATGATGAAGGAGACCCAACACTCGTTGTTTCCACTATAACCCCCCCCCCAGTCTGCTGGAAGAAGTACTCAGATACTATGTTAGAGCACTAATATCACAGTAGGAAAGTCAACTGATACTGATGCATTCATGATGTGTCTAGTATTTTTAATCTATTATAAGGTAATATCATTTGATTTGTTTCAGTTATTGAAATATTGGTGCATTTTAGTGAATGGTAAAGAAACTTGACGTACGAAAAAAGCATGAAAATACCTACAATTGTGGGAAAATATATACATAATAGTATTTATATAGTAAATACTCTGCTACCAGTTTATTAGGAACACCTAGCTAAAATGAGTGCAGCATTCCTGTAATAAGTGCTCCCTTCAGGGAGGTTATAATGCTTTATAGAGGTGTGATCAGTGATCATTTTGGTGGTTGTAGTTTGTGCTGCTGTTGAACTGTGTTGTATTATACAGAGAGGTGTTTCTGTTATTGATCCTACTCTTATTGATATAAATGGATACTGTTGTATTAGACTGTATTCATAGGAATGAACGAAGCCCCGCCTCCAACGCTGGATCCAGTTCTCTTTATACATCCTTGGTAGCTCTGTCCGTCGCCGTCTTGGCAGTGACGTCACAGCCTTAACTCCAACAGTGTGTTCCAATCCGCGTACTTCTGTACTTACACTTACTACTTTGAGTGCATAAGTGCGTTCACACTGTGAAGTACGGCAAAATGCAGTGCACTCAAAGTACCCGGATGTTGTACTCTAACGGTCAGATCGTTGAGTGTGGAACGCTGGACACTTTCCACACTCAACTGTCGCCATCTTGGCTACGTAGCGGAAGGGGCGGAGCCACGACCACTATTCAAACATACGTAGATAACAGAATAAAACAATACGTAAACATACCGGTGCATTTTCAGCCAACAGGAGGACACATCGTAGGCGACGACGTTGGAAACCTAATTTCCACTCTGCTTTCATTTATTTCAGAAGATATTTTGGCGGGTAGCGAGCCGCGGTCAAATGTTGCGATCGCCATTTCTGGTAAGAGCGCCGCAGAGTATTCGATTTGAGACGACCCTACCCCGCTGAAATTTACGCACTACTCAAGTGAGTACAGAGTGCACAAAGTACACTATATTGAAGTGTACTTCTGGAAGTACGTGGATTGGAACACACTGATGGTTAATCCACAAAGAGGTGGATTGTGGGTGAAGCTGACGCGGCCGGTTGACGCAGCAGAGCAGACAGCTAGCAGCTAGCGACCTGATACGGCACCCACCTGTCAATCAAAGAGACCACGCCCTAAATGATGCTGAACTTTAAGCCTTATTATAATTTAAACGGATGACTTATATAAAGATTCACCTCCCGTACAGCTGTCATGAACGGAGGAATTAGCTCCAGAGATCAGGCTGTAAACATTTATATTATTTATAACATTTATTTCTGCTGTAAAGTTGGACAACGTGGAGGTCTGTGGGGATCGACTCACTGTTGGCCATTTGACTTGCTTAGAAGCGTTCCCATGACATTCACACACATGTAGGATGAATGTTGACCTCTTTGATGGAGGCGTAGTAATTATATTAATAAAGTTACTGCAGACTGTAAATAAGGAAACATTTTACGCAGAAACATTTTATGAGTTTATATCATGCTGAATGTAAAATCTGACTTTAATATGTTTCTGGAACAAAGCCTCCCTGTAACTTTATTAAAGCCTCTCCCAGTATGGAACCAGTTTAGAGGAGAAGTTGCTGGCTGAGCTGCGGGGAAGCTGGCGTCGCAGCGGTCTGAGGGCCGAGGCTGGTCTCCGTCTACTGTACATACGAGAAGAATGATGTCAGAAAGCAGAGCGGTGATTTATGAACGGAGCCATAAAATCCAGAGAGGAGACGAGAAGAGAGTCTATACGAAATTATCAGAACTCAGAGACTCAGAGAAGGGTGGAGGTCAGAGGTCAGAGGTCAGAGGTCAGACTGAGGGTTCCTGTTAGCGTCGGCCAGATGAATGATGACTGTCAGAGAGAGAGGCGACCGGCTATAAGTCCTTCTCCTCTTCCTCCTAGTAAATAAATAAATACAATAAAAAAGTAAATAAATAAATGTAAATACATAAATCAAATAATAAATAAAGTGACTAAATTAATAAAAATGAAGTAAATAAATTAAATCAAAATAAAATAAATAAATACAAAGTAAATAAACAAATAAAACAAATTAAATGAATGAATGAATAAATATAGAGTAAATAAATAAATACAAATAAAGTAAATAAATAAATTAAATGAAAATAAAGTAAATAAATAAATACAAAGTAAATAAACAAATAAAACACAGTAAATTAAGAATGAATAAATAGAGTAAATAAATAAATAAAAATAAAGTAAATAAATAAATAAAATGAAAATAAAGTAAATAAATTAATACGCATAAACTGTACATATATATATACTTGCATACCTACATACATATCATCATAACATAATGAAACAAAAAATTAAAAAAATAAAATAAAAATGTTATGATAATTAAAAAAAAGAAACATGAACACATTTATTGTTAGCAATGTGTCTTGTTGTGCTTTTATTTTGATACTATTTATGACTTTATTGAAAATAAAACAAAAACAAAACATACAAAAACAACATATTTTTTGTAGAATTAAACTTTGAGAACTGTAAAGTACTCTTGCATCAAACTATTTATTTAGCATCATTTACTTAGTTTATTGAGATGATTAAGATGCAGAACAATGAAACATGGTTATGACTACTGGCACAGCTCTGAGACGCTGATGAGAAGATTAGAAGCACTCCAAACTTAATTTCTATGTTTATGTTTCTAGTAAGAAATAAATCAATACAGTCCAAACAGAACAACGATCCTGATCAATTAGACAGGACTAAAGTGTTAACATGAATATCATCTCTGAATATGAATGAATTATTATAGTTGTATTTTGTCAGACATGACTCGTCATATGAACCCGGCTGTCAAACAGAAAACATGACTCAGCGTTACAGTAAATCATATCAGCATCTTAATCAACTCAGACTTTCTGCTGGACGGAGTTCACACACATGTTCACTGTTAAGACACATTTAATGAGTCACACGTGTTCGCAGTTTACAAATTTACAATTTTACAGTCCAGTGAAGGAGAAAAGAAAAGCTTCAGACTTAACACCGAATGGTCCCGAATGTCCCGCAGGCAGCAGACGGCTGATAGGACATATCTATGGTTATATAGTCTATGTCTTCATGGCTTCATATGTTCATGTGTTCATGTCTTCATGTCTTCATGTCTTCATGTGTTCATGTCTTCATGTCTTCATGTGTTCATGTGTTCATATCTTCATGTTTTCATGTGTTCATGTCTTCATGTGTTCATGTGTTCATGTTTTCATGTCTTCATGTCTTCATATCTTCATGTCTTCATATCTTCATGTTTTCATGTCTTCATATATTCATGTCTTCATGTCTTCATATCTTCATGTCTTCATGTTTTCATGTCTTCATGTCTTCATATCTTCATGTCTTCATATCTTCATGTGTTCATGTGTTCATGTCTTCATATGTCCATGTCTTCATGTTTTCATGTCTTCATGTCTTCATATCTTCATGTGTTCATGTGTTCATGTCTTCATATGTCCATGTCTTCATGTTTTCATGTCTTCATGTCTTCATATCTTCATGTCTTCATGTTTTCATGTCTTCATGTCTTCATATCTTCATGTCTTCATATCTTCATGTGTTCATGTGTTCATGTCTTCATATGTCCATGTCTTCATGTTTTCATGTCTTCATGTCTTCATATCTTCATGTGTTCATGTGTTCATGTCTTCATATGTCCATGTCTTCATGTTTTCATGTCTTCATGTCTTCATATCTTCATGTGTTCATGTGTTCATGTCTTCATATGTCCATGTCTTCATGTGTTCATGTCTTCATGTCTTCATATCTTCATGTCTTCATATCTTCATGTGTTCATGTGTTCATATCTTCATGTCTTCATATGTTCATGGAGCATTTCGAAGGTGATGCTGAGGAACGTTGTGATTGTGTTTCTGCTGTTGGAGTGATCAGTTTTGTTGATCAGATATTTGAACAACAACAACAACAACACGAGGGTGGGGGGGGGGGGGTATACGAGAGTATTTATGACATTTTTAGTTTTGTTTGAATCTTTAAAACTTGGTGATCTGCGATAATTAACTTTTGTTTATTTTTCCTGCAAAAGAATTAAAAATCTAAACTGTTATTACTCTGGTGAAATAAAGTCCGTTTACAAGGATTGGAAAACGTCGCTGCGTCTTAACTGGATATGATTCTGCTGTTTTAGAGCATGACTGCGTTCTTGGCCTTTTCAAACGTTGTCTGCAGAGTTTCAAACCCATCCTGAGGACGGAACACCAGCCGGGGTTTATGGGTAGGCAGCCGCCGCAGACTCACTAAATCACCAATTAGAGTAACGAGGAGCAGGCAGCCATGTTTACCTTCACGTTAATGAATCGAGCTCATCTCGTCCAGAAGAACACCTAGATTAAAGTTGTTGTCGGGGGATTCAGACCCAAACTGAACATTAATAACCAGAACCAATAAATATGTGACCCAATATCAGCTTCTGGTCTCCCAGAACCAGCACTAAAAGATAAACGCTTCCATCAGTCTTTAAAACGGCTGCGTTGGTTCTCCAGATGGTGATAACCACTCAGACATGAAGAGCTACGTCATGTTTGGTTGTTTCACATCATGGCGGAAAAATGTCTGAACTCAGAGAGGTCCAGCCCGCTCACACGAAAAGACGTATTTAAATGCCACGATAATGCGTAAGGCGTTAAGCGTGCAATAAGTACGTCTTTCTGGATTTCCGAGTCATTTGTATGCCGTGTATCCTGTACTGCACATACGCGTAGAAATACTACGGTAAGAGTTAGTGACGTAGTCTGGCATCGCCCTGTCGGGGTTTATTTCACAACAATGACCCGCTAGCTGTACATTATCCCGGTTATTACACGGCTACTTACTGAAGAAATCAATCATTTAACACAAAAACATCCTCCAGAGTCCGACATCAGAGCTGCGCCCATAGCAACGGTCTGTTATACATAGCAACGGTCTGTTATACAAAGCAATGGTCTGTTATACATAGCAATGGTCTGTTATACGTAGCAATGGTCTGTTATACATAGCAACGGTCTGTTATACGTAGCAACGGTCTGTTATAAAGAAATAACAGACTGTTTTGTTTTGTTAGTGATGTTTGTTTATTCTAGATGTTTATTTTCCGTAGTTTTTTCCATACGTGTTTTACTTAGTTTACGTACTTATTTTAAGCCCAACCATGAAGTTTTCCCTAACCCTATCTAAGGGGTTTTCTTGCCTGAAGCTAACTGCGGACATTTGCGTGGCGTACAAATGACTATCGTGGTATTTATACGCTCTCTGTGAGACCGGGTTGAGGGATCAGTTTGTTTCATATAACGATGGAAAGAAATGTGAAATAAAGGTAAATCATCAGCACAGATTACAGGTCATGTGATCATAGAGGCCGGTCAGACAGTAACAGCCAATCAGGAGGAATTTAACAAAATGTAAACTTCACATTAAATGATTAGTTATGTCAGTTTTAATTTTATTCTTCCAGGTAACTGGACCTTCATGACCTCCTGACTGCTGCTCGCTGCCAGAAACAGAAACGTAGTCGTATTTATTGACTTCTCTCTCTGTTAAAGGTGATATAATAAATGTGGATAGTGAATGATGAACCTCTGGCGGTGATCGTGGGAACGAGCTCCTCGTTCGAACAAGCAATTACCCTTCAGCGGGTCTGTGTGACCTTTTAAAAACTGTAACAGGAACAAATGGAATCAATAAGCAGACACATGTTGAGCTGTTGTTGATTTTTAAAAGGCCAAACGGACGAGGAGGAAGAACTCAAAACTCTTAAAGTATTAGCATCATGCAGAGCAGCAATACTCCACAACAAGTACAAGACCGGCAGTATTTATCTTTAAAGTAAAATAAGAAGCACTCTGAGGAGCAGGAGGCTGGTTTGGGGATTTTTCCTCGTCTTTTTGTCTTTTAAAGGCCTAGAAACACCAACCCAACATTAAAGAACTAGCGGCGATGAAGGCCGACTGTTGCGTCGCCTCACATCTCCTTTGTCTTGTTTGATAAGTTGCACTTGAACGCACCACAAAGACGACAGCCGACGGCCGGTTAGTACGAACGTTCTGCTCCTGTGTGAGAGGAAATAACTCTCCACACCAGCAGGCGGCGGTAGTCTGTATTCATCATTCAAAAAGAGAAACGGGAAGAGCGAGGACGGCGGATATACGAGCTGCTCTCACTCACCACTTAGCTTCATTCCAGATGTTCATGTCGTGTTGGAATGATCAGATGAGATGAAGATGAAAAATGAGAAGAGCCTTCTGACTTTTTCCTCCTGACTTTACTCGTCCGCTTTCCTCACTTCCGTTTCTCTTCTCATGCGCTGATTCGTTTAAGCTGAACAGCCAATCAGAGTGATTTCTCTCACTGACGAGCTCCGCCTCCGATTCAACATGCTGAATCGGATGAAAAACCTCCGACACGGGAAGACTAGAGCCGACGGCCTCAAACTGTCCGACGGCCGACCGTCGGTTTGGTGTGTCAGGACCTTAAGCTTCAGATTATGCTAGAAAAGATCACGTTGGAAATCAAAAGTGTTTGTTGTTGTTCTAAATGGCCAAACTCAAAGTCAGTCGACATAGAGAAGAGGGAGAGACAATAACAGTTTGAATTTGGGCATAACAGCGAACATTTTCCCTCCTGAAAGACAGTCGTAGTCTTGCACTCGGTTGATGTTCACATGAAATGTTAAGATAGTTTTGTGAAGCAAGGAAAAGAGAGCTGAGAGAGAAGTTCAAACGCCTGGCTCCTTTCTCACCTCCACACAGCCGAACCATCCCGGCGTGAAGTCGACATGAATGTGGAATTGACGGCTAATCAGACGTCGGAAAGTTAAAGTGGAGGGAGAGGGTTTCTAAAACTATTCGGCGGTTCAACAAGCAGTTTGACGGTTACCATGTTCGCCATGTTCTTAGCTTGTTAATAAAAGTTTGTCATGTTGATTAGCACCAATAATTTAGTTTAGCAGATATTTGGTCATAAACCAAAGTAAAGCGCATCATCCTGAGGGGAACATGAATATCTGAACGAAATCTCACGTCAATCTGTCCAATAGTTGTTGAGATATTTCTGTCTGGATCAACTGACTGACCAATAAGAGGAACATGGAAACAGTAAAACTGAGCTGAAGAGCAGCGGAGGAGGAAATGTAGTACAGTTACTCTGGCAGTGAAAAGAGAGAGAAACTAATGTAGTGATGTTGATATTCAGAGAACATCATCGTCATCCAGGTCTGTTCATTATCACCTCAAACCAGCTGCTCAACACGTCTTCTCTATTTTAAAAGAACTCACTTTTCTCTTCTTTTCTTTACTCGAACTGAAGAATGATCATGGATGTGCTGAGTGAGCTTCACGACCGCCGGAGCCACAAAAACTCTACTTTTGTAATTTAAAAAACACGTGCACGTTGTGTGGAAGGATCATTTTCCTCTCTGACTGAACATGTTTTTTGTCCATCAGCAGTGATCTGAGACACACTGGAGGACTTAGCTGAACCCACATGGTCAAATAAAGCTCACATATGGACATCAAAGGAAAGCACGTATTAATTTTCAGTCGTTTATCAGGCAGATTTACTGTCGGAGCTACACGAGATCTGAGAGAATTCAGAAAAAAGCTTTGTGTTTTCATCTTGTGCGTGTAATTTGTGGCCATAAAGATAAACTCATGTCCTCTTCCCCCGTCCACGCAGCGCCGTCTCACAGCAGGACAGGAAATAGGCATAAATTTAATGTATTGATTCGTGTACAAAGACACAAATTTCCCTTTTTTTCGTGACGCTCAGCACGACTTCAACAACGTACGTTTAGTGCGTTTTCCTAACAAATGTCCAGCAACACGTGACACACGTCAATTTCCGCTCCCGGCTTTTCAAAATAAAACTACTTAGTAAGGTTTAGGAAAAGATCGACTTGGTTGGGTTTAGGTAACAAACTACTTAGTTAGGTTTGGGAAAAGATCAACTTGGTTGGGTTTAGGTAACAAACTACTTAGTTAGGTTTGGGAAAAGATCAACTTGGTTGGGTTTAGGTAATAAACTACTTAGGTTTGGGAAAAGACCGACTTGGTTGGGTTTAGGTAACAAACTACTTAGTTAGGTTTGGGAAAAGATCGACTTGGTTGGGTTTAGGTAACAAACTACTTAGTTAGGTTTAGGAAAAGATCGCGGTTTGGGTTAAATAACTCTGCGACTGGGCTTGTCCAGGCAGCACATGCAGCAAACCAGGATAAAAATATCCCGTCACTCCGAAAAAACAACTTCCACTTTTACTTTTAGACACGTTCATACTGCGAACATGAAGGAAGATCAGATGTGTCCTGAGGTTACAGTACAACGTGTAGACATGTGAGCGAGACGAGCAGTCAGACTCAGCTTGTATTTATTTAGGATGATTTGTGACGTCTGGCTGGCTCGTTTCACTTTGACTCGGGGCGAGTTAATCAGAGATCCTCAAAGACAGAAAACTGGACCCACTTATTGAAGGTGCCACATGGAGCAGAGAGTCAGATCAGAGTTATGATCTCTGAGGAATTTACATCTGATGGCTCACTTCAAGCATCTGAGAGGAGCTGCAGGCTGCAGAGGACGACCCGGGGAGGACACTGTCTTACTACTTACAGCAAAAACTGTAAAGTATAAAGATTTTTCATAAGGACTAGAGTGTCACATTATCAAACCGGACCCTCCCCACTTCCACTCCGTCACCGAGTGAACTCCGTTCTGTAGTCACATTCACAGCTGAATGAAGCTCTCTTCTTTAAGATGGAGGGTGTAAATACAGCAGCAAGCTTTGGGACAAATGGTGCTTGACTAATGGTACTTAAGTTAGGACACTTCCAGTGTTATTTTAAACCAAACCATCTTTTCCTAAACCTAACTAAGTTATTTTGTTGCCTAAACCTAACCAAGTCGATCTTTTCCTTAACCTAACTAAGTAGTTTTATTTTGAAAAGACTGTAGCGGAAATTGACACGTGTGTCACGTGTTGCTCGTCATTCGTAAGAAATCGCGTAGGACAGTCGTGCTGCGCGTCACAAAAAAAAAGGAAATCCGTGTCTATGTACACGAATCAAATATATTAAATATCCTGACTATTCCACGAACCGCCGTGAGACGGTGCTTGACGATCGTCACGTGACAAACGTCCCTAACGTCACAAAACAAAACAGGACACGTGTCGTATGAATGACACACGGAAATCAAGAAAGACGTACTTATTGCTAAACGCTTTGCTCATTATCGTGGCATTCATACGCCTTTTCGTGCCAACGGGCTGAGGAAACACGTTATGGTTGGGCTTAAAATAAGAACGTAAACTAAGAAAAATACGTACGTGAGCAACGTAACAGAAATACAGAAAATGTCACAAATGTAAAGTCAACAACACGTTTGGTTTCACGCCAGACACAAAGTTCTGTGTTTGTGTTTATAGTGATAAAACAACTTTTCCACTTCAGACAAGTGTAAAATCTTCCTTTCAATCTTTTTTAATTTCCGGCGTTTCCTCTCAAATTGGAAACAGAGCAGGTGGGAACACATTTAGTGAGGCAGCGGAGGGAATGCAAATGAATGTTTTTGTATTACACTCGCCTGACATCAACCCAGTCACCGGAGAAAGTGTTGTGGTATTATACTGTACGTTCACGTTTTATGATAAAAATCATATCAGCCTCTATCACACTCACAGAAATGCACAATAACACGTGGTTAACGTTGTGAAACGATTGGTTAGGGTTAGGCAACTAAACTACCTGGTTAAGGTTAGAAAAAAGATCATAGTTTGTGTTAAACTAATAACGTAACACTCGTGCTATTTATTGTATTTTATTTACTTCAATTCTTCTTCTTTGTGTCTTCACACGCTCGTACCCCACACATTTAATCTGCATGTCTCGCCGTGGTTTTCTTCTTCTGCTTCTTCTGCAGACTGAGAGTTTAAAGGGTTAAACACGTGTACGTGTGTCATGTGGTTTTTAAATTCCTGCAGAACGTTGATAGACTCATGAGATAATCCTCCTCTTCCAACCAAGCAACACAGGTGACCTCATGCGTGTGCGCCTGTTAAAGGGATTAAATGTGGTCATGTAGTGAACACAGTCTACCTGCTGCACATGTAAAACACATCATCATCATCATCATCATCATCATCATCATCATCTTCGTCCCTTCACATCAAACTCATTGCACACCGACGGTCCGTAAACACAGAACCGATGTGAGGTCATTTATTTCATAAACGGATGTGAGAGATGTGAGTCATTGTTCTCTAAAGTTCTTCACATAAATCTTTACGGGGCGTCGACACGGAAATAATGTGTGAGAGCTGATTGACAAAGCTTTAGGAGCTCCTCCTCCTCATCCTCCTCTTCTTCCTCCTCCTCCTCCTCCTCCAGACCCTGTTATTAGGATCAATGGATCAACATCTAGATCACAGTGGAGCTCTGTGGAGACTCACAGAAAAATTAAAACAACAGTTTATAATCAACGCGGTCGTATTAACCAGTCAGGGCAGGAATCTGTTTACTCCACTGAAACGCAGAATGAAACATAACTAACAGAACAACGCCTGTTCAGTTCAAACCAAACAACACTAATATCAGAGAGTTCACTATAATCAGTCAGAATCAGCAGGAGGAGGCGTGTAGGAACAGCTGTTTACACCAGTTTTCTGTCTCAACTATACTCCATACAGAACCATATATAACCTTTCACATATGTATAATCCCATTTTACCTCATTGCATTTAAAAAATAAAACTGCAACAAATTTGCACACTTGTCTAATATATATAGTATGTTATCCTATCTTTATATTTACAACCAGGTCTCACAGGAAGACGTATAACTATTACAACATTAGACGGACATTCCACGCGTCGTTAGGTTCAGGCAAGAAAACCACGTAGTTAGGGTAAGGGAACACGTCACGGTTGGGCTTAAAATAAGCAAACTAAGTAAAATACGTACAGAAAACAACGTAACACAATTATAGAAAACACGTGACAGGCGTCACTAACATAACTTACAAAATAAAACAGCGGTCAACAACGATCTCCAACACGAGTCTCCTCATTAAAAGTCTGATGCACTACGTCACTAACCTGACCTAACTCTCACCGTAGTATTTATACGCAGATGTGTTTACAGCGCAGTCAGTACAGGATACGTGGCGTACAAATGACACGAGGAAAACCAGAAAGACGTACTTATTGCACGCTAAACGCCTTGTGCATTATGGTGGCATTCATACGGCTGAATAGGATGGTAAAAAACAGAGTTTCATGGTTCGCCGTATAAATAACACGCCACTTTTAAGGACATTTCGTGTGTCATGTCTGCGCATGTTAAGCTGACATTAACGCCCTCATTCCCAACTCGTCACATACCGACGCTCAGTCGCTGTTATAAACACGTGGTTAACGTTGTGAATTCAAACTAAACTATTTGGTTAGGTTTAGGAAATGATTGTGGTTTAAGGTTAAAATAAGGAAGTTTGTTATGTTAACGTGGACTTTCTGGCTCTTTATACTACGTCACCCGACCTCCGGAGACCTCACTCGGAGCGTCTTATTGTCACAGCGTGAAATGACACGAAAAGGAAAAGATGCGTAGCGATGATGCACAAAATAACTTAGGAAACTGTTGTGTTATTCATACTCTAATAGCTGAGATCAGGCTGTTCTTGTAGTATTTCTTTTAGTTGTATATCCTTTCTCATTCTGATCGTCTTGTTCTAACATTTCTTCTAGTATTTTTATGACACATTTTTGTGTTCTAACTCTCCTCACAGGTACATTCATGTTATCACTCTGAAGTTATGTTGTACATCTCATTAACTGTTGAAACGTGTCAGACTCCTCTGTGATCATCATCATCATCATCATCATCATCATCATCACCGTACGTGTTCACACACAACTAACATTTTTCTTTCGGGTTGATGCCAGCTCTCTTTTATTAACGCCTGAGGTGTTGGATTACAGTCAAGCTACGTTAACTCTGGTCTTCTCTCCAACTCCTTTAAGGATTAATGATTAATACAGCTGTTAAAATTTACAACATCCTTCATCCTTTAACGTGATAAACCTGTTCAGGAATCAGGGAACTCCTCTGCTTGTAAGTAACCACTATAGTCATACTTCACATGAAGTTTAATGTCTTTAAATTACAGTACATTCTTTCTGCATTTCCAACATAACCAGAAACCAGCTGTCCTGAGTGCCAAATTCCCGGAATACATTTCTGCTGTGATCATACATTTCTGTTGTTTTTATATTCTTAAGCAAAAGAGAAAGTTTGCTGCGTGACATTAAAACACACTCTCGTCCTCTGGGATCAGACGCTGACTGTCGAGTTTCATCACTAGATTTATTTCTCACTGTCGTGTTGTTGCTAAACCGGCTCTGCCAGGGCGACGCGGGTAATGTGTGAATGATGATTGAATTATACGTTTATGACCAACAGTTATACTGGTGACGCATCATATGGTGAATTCTCTGAGTGTCCGCAAATCCTCATTTCCCAAAACACCTCGTGAAAAATGTTGATTTCCAAACATTTCAGAGCACCACCCTGATCAAGAATCCACACATGGGGAGAGTTTACCCGACCGCTGTCGTCTGCACGAGAGTTTCAAATAATCAATACATCAAGAAATATAGTTCTTATATCGGGATTAAATCATTTACCGAATGAGAACCATAATGTGTAACTCAACTTGCAATATAATATATGCAGTATATATATAATATACCAGCCTGTTCTCATTCCCAAGGCGTCAAATACCGTCGGCTAGGGTGACCAGATCCCACAAACCAAATGTGGGACAAAGACTATGTTTGTGTGGGACAATGTGGGACACGTTGCCAAGGCTGAGAGGTAGTCTACAATTTAGATTTAATGTCTATCTAACTTAAATAATAAACATTTCTATTCTGCCCCTTATCTTGTAACATCTCTGTGCTTTAATGCCCGAATGCATCCACAGATCTGCACGTCTCTTTCTGTGTCGCTTCAAGTCGTATTCCCTCCAACTCTGAGAATGTCCTTCCACCGGTTTATTAATACTTCTAAATAGTTTCACAGTCTTTGTTGTAGCTGCTCTTCCTTTCCTTTGTGCTAGTTTCCATCATATTCCGCCTAAATCTGCAGAGAATGTGACTTTACGGTGACTCGCGATTTTCCTTGTTGGGCGTAGCGTAGCAAAGACGGTGAAACGTCAACGTGCACGTTGACCCATGTGTTCTCAGTTTGACAGCAAACACAGCGCCGGGATGATTCTCTATTTCCTTCACAGCCGTTGGATAAAAGACACATCTAGCAGCGGTTTGACTTCTGAAAACTAGAGACAATGAAAATGTGGTACATCGTCTCAATATGTGGGACAAGGGATAAAAATGCTGAGCAGTCCCTCGTGAAGTGGGACACCTGGTCGCCCTACTGTCGGCGCTCGATACCGCCACACAAGGCCCCCTTTAGTGGCGGTATGAAACGTTCCGGGCGTTCCATTAACTCCAACGTAAACCCAACAACAACAGTAAACGCTCCGAGAAAGTGTCGTGGTGGTGACGTAGATTAAAGAGTGAAAGAGACACTCGGGGAGGATTGGTCCAACAAACACAAAGCTTTCATCCAGGAGACGGCTGTTCATGTCTCGTGCGTTACGTTTCACTTTCATATTTTTTCATATTATTTGGCGAGGTGGGAGTGAGAACGGGTTGAACGTGTAGTTAAAAGTAAAACAAACTGTCCTCAAACTGTTATCAGGACGTAACGTAATGTTCTAGTGCTCCTTATAAATATTACCGGCATTAAATATGTGACGGGGAGAAGCAGAAATCTGCTTTCTTGGCTCACAGGTTTGATTCGGTCGCTGTCGTTGTCGGTGATACGGATTAATCTGAGCAGGAAGCCGTCGCTCAGCGTCCAGCCGTAGACGGACTGTACAGTCCTCTCTCAGCCTGCAGGTGGTCTGAGGCCTCCTCCACTATCTGATTACTGCTCAGGAAAAAGACTCATAAATATCTGGTAGCAGGTTAAAGTTCAGCTGGATTTATCCGCGGCTCTGAACGAGAGTGTCCCACGCTGCAGTAACGACTCTCCCGTCTGTAAATCAAACACATTCAGGCTCTGGACTCATACGCTGACGTCATATTTTAAACAGGATGTTCACCTTTTAATGTCACTCTGGGATTAAATCTAGAAAAAACACAAACAAGTGAAGTCATCCGTCTTGATTTGTCTGGTTGAACTTCAGCTGGAGTCTGGGACAGACGCCACGAGGACGTTGGGGAGGACAAAACAAATCGCTGCTTCGACATATTTCTCATGATTTTATGATTTTATGGATTTTGTGACTCCGGGGCTTCGATGTCAACCTCCACGGTAAAAAATGCAGCTGGAGGCGTTTATTCTGCTTTATGACAACGGGGAGACGTAACCGAGCCGAGACGAAGTGACTGATGTGTTCAATGTCTTATCGGTCGGTCTGAGACTAATTATCTCTCACATCGACGCAGCTGTTGAATCTACGCTGCTAAATGAAGTCAGCGACTCTTCCTAGAGAGAAACGATGTGTCGCTGTAACTGTAGAGGAGGATTCCTGTGAAGAGCAACTTAGTTTTAATCATTTGGGAACTTGGAGACTGATGATCAGTTTTTCCATCATTAAGCAGGAAACTAACACCTTATAAACTCAACACAACAACCTGAAGAGGTTTCTCTTTATGTTCCTCTATTACATCGTTCTAAATAGGAAATTATGAGGAAATTACAGCCCAGTAAAGTAAAGTGTTGCCGTCTTCTTAAAGTACTTTAGTCTTGAATTACCGTCAAATACGCAGCCGTGACTCACAGATTCTTCTTCTTCTTCTTCCTGTGTTTTATTTACATGTTGTGTTTTTATTCTTCAGAGATTCAAGCTGCTCCAACAGACTTAAAGAGGACCTGTTATGCCTTTATGCTTTTTCCCTTTCCTTTAGTGTGTTATATCGTTATAGGCCTAGGAAGGAGGTTATGTTTTCACCGGCGTTGGTTTGTTTGTCTGTTAGCAGGATTACTCCAAAAGTCCGTGATGGATTTGAATTCATTTGTTTGGAGGGGTGGGGTGTGGCACAATGAACAATCCATTAGATTTTGGTGGCGATCCGGATCATGATCCAGATTCAGGAATTTGAATAACTCCGCTCAGCCTGTGCATTAACAGGCTTTAGGACATGCGCAGTGTAACTGATGACACGTCACCCTGCCTCTTTCCTTCTGCCTGCAGAGAGAGGGACAGAGAGAGAGCGGGGGGATACCTGTAGATTCTGCATTTTTTCACATTAAACTCGGTGAAATTCCAGTTGAGTTGGACCAAAGCGCACTTGGTTTGTTGGAAAGAGTAACGACGACGGTTTAGGTGAGTTTTATTTTGTTTCTGTCCAGTTTGAATGAAGTGTTTTACGATGCTCCGCTACGTACAGCTGATCTCAACATAAACAAAAATGCACGTGGATGATGGCGCAAGCTGCACGGAGAGGGGGGGGCAATTGTACTCGTGCAGCTTGGCGGCACTCTACGCTCTCCGAGTGCCATTCCAGTTGTGCATGTTAAAGGTCTGCAAAGTTCTAGAGCCCAAAGTCCAGGCTAAAGGGAGTTCCTCTCCCCCACAGAAACACTGCTCCCGAACTGACTGAAACACCTTGATTGAAGTCCCACCTTTTCTTCTGTAGCATGGTGATGTCACCAAGTAACACATTTGCATAATACCTGCCTAGCGGCTAGTTTGGTACGCCTCAAACGAAGCTAGTTAGAGCGGCGCTTGGGAGTGAAAACGGGCTACACTGCGACGACAGCGTTAAGACATTTTTGCATTGTAGAAACAAGGATGTGAAAGACGAGGAAGTCCACATGCTGAAGTCTGAAGTCTGAAGTCTTTCAGGAGAGTTTGTGTCGCTGAGTCTTCAGACTGAAGGATTTCTGCCCTCCAGCTGTTCACGTTATATAAAGTGGAGGATTTATGAGCTGCGTGTTGAAATATGTGTGGTCTTCTAACCAGTAAAGTTGATTCATAGCTCATAGAGATTAACACTATAATAAAAGATGTTTTTTTATTGAGAAAAACCGCAGCAGTTGTTGTGATGCTCAGAAAGATACGACGATAAATCTCACTGTTTGTTTAATCATTTTAAAGTTAAATATTTCTGAAGAGCTCAACAACATGAACTGAACTTAAGACGTCACAACTACGACACCAACGTCTCGTCTCCTGACTGGTTCAGTCGGTAGAAGACGACCTACTCAAAAACGCAGTAAGTTTATTTAGTAAAGTATACTTAAGTAAAGTCCAAGTATATTCCCCCAAGTATACTTTATGTATTAAGTACTAGTAGTATACTTGTAAGTGTACTAATTCAATACTTCTCTGAACTAAACTGGACCACTTTTTAGTTTATAAAAGTACTTTTAAGTATAAGAATAGTCTACTTTGAGGACACTACTAGTTTACATCTACGTTTTAATTTGTACTGCGACTATGCTATAGGTATACTGATACTTTACTAGTTTAATACTTGTAGCCCACTTTTTAGTTTATGAAAGTATACTTTAAAGTCTCAGTATACTACTAGTTTAATAGTTTTTATACTGCAGGTATACTTGTGCTTGTAGCCCACTTTATAGTTTATGAAAGTGCACTTTCTATCCTATAACTGATAGTACTTAGCCAATGATACGATAAGACAAGAAATACCTAATTATACTTTTCTTAAATCTATCTCGATCAAAAGATTAAGTACAAGTATAACCCAAGTATACTTAGATTTTATGTGTATACTTGACAGTATGAGATAAGTATACTTATGTATAATTTTGTCATTAATAAGTACTGTATGTATCTCTTAAGTACATAAACTGACTGAGTGTACTAGAAGCACATTTGTATAAACTTCTTTTTGAATAACAGCCACACTGAATCTAACGTCTTGATGCAGACCTGGATGGTTTTGTCGTCTCAGTCATGTATCAGAGTACCGACTTCATCTTTTCATTTCCAGTCGGCCACTAAATCTTTTAAACGAAGTTTAAAAAACTGGTAGAAATGTAGAATAAACATTAAAACCCTGTAAGTCCCTCAGCGGGGACCCGATGAGCTCAGCACAGCCTCCTCCAGTAGCTGTTCTCTCGGGGTCAACGGGGTCAACGGGGTCACGCAAACCCACTGACCCCGATACTGAAGGTGGTGATTCATGGAGGGAAATACACAAATCATCAACCTCATATTACAGTAGGGCAGAGGTCAAAGGTCAGAGCCCAAAAAGATGATTGGTAGAAGAGAAGAAAGGAGGATTGTGGGAGTTTTCACTGGAGGCTGATGGGAACCGAACTGAGCTGAGTCTGATTCAGCAACGTGGCGGAGGAGGAGGAGGAGGAGGAGGAGGAGGAGGAGGAAGAGGAGGAGAACACACACACACACCCTGAGGAATGTAGGGAATGCTGGGAAACGAAACCTTTAACTGAACCGGTGACGTCAGAGCAGCAGAGAGCAGCCGGTGGAGGGAAACCTGGAGGCGAGGAGGTAACGCACAGCTCTGCTCCTTTTTGGGGTTTTTGTTTTGCTGGATTTGTGAACATTTTCCCACGACGTTGATATACAAACAAGTGACTTCTGAGGTTTCTCATTCCAACGACTGATGTTCTCTTCTTTTATTACCAAAATCAACAAAAGGGACATTTTGCCTTTTGACAATTTTTAGTTTGACTCATAGTTTAGTAACATTTCGGGGGATATTATGGCATAAATAGAATATTATATTAATAAGTATGTTTTCTTTAGTGTATAATCACCTGAAAATAAGAATCATTGTGTTTTTGTTACCTTAGAATGAGTCGTTTATATCTACGTAGAGAGCGGGTCGCCATGTTTCTACAGTTCAAACTTCAATAAATATGTCCCTCAACGCTGACATCAACAACATGTTTGATGTAATTAATAAATAATAAATTATGAAATATTAATTGTAGTGAAAGTGCAGCCCGTTCTCACTCCAAGTCATCAAATACGGCAGCTTGTCAGTGGCTCTACGCTTCAAACTACAACGCTCTAAGATGATTAATTCACACGTCAATATATTTTTCCGAACTGTTGTTTTTGTCATGAAAACTTTCACACCGAACACGAACTTTACGCAGCGAAAAAGCACCTTAATTTTTTACAGAACAATCTTCTTTCCTGTCATGAGGGTTGGGTCATGACCGAAAGAACGAGATCGCGGGTACAAGCGGCCGAAATGTGTTTCCTCAGGAGGGTGGCTGGCGTCTCCCTTAGAGATAGGGTGAGAAGCTCAGTCATCCGTGAGGGACTCGGAGTAGAGCCGCTGCTCCTTTGCGTCGAAAGGAGCCAGTTGAGGTGGTTCGGGCATCTAGTACGGATGCCCCCTGGACGCCTCCCTTGGGAGGTGTTCCAGGCACGACCAGCTGGGAGGAGACCACGGGGAAGACCCAGGACTAGGTGGAGAGATTATATCTCCACACTGGCCTGGGAATGCCTCGGGATCCCCCAGTCAGAGCTGGTTAATGTGGCCCGGGAAAGGGAAGTCTTGGGTCACCTGATGGAGCTGTTGGCCCCGGATAAGAGGTTGAAGATGGATGGATGGATGGAGAACAAGCTTGATTTTTCTGAGCTTTGGCGCCGCGAATAAAACCATCAACCAGAGCGGACAAACCAAACACTGGCTCTAGATGGAGACATTCACGTTTTCATATTTTCACGTCGGCCACCGTATAGTTCTACACGCTTGGCACACGGGAGAGGATTCAGTTGGTTGTAATCTCCTCTCCTCTCCTCACCTCACTGCGAGATGCCACCAGATCCTTCATGCTGGGCCTTTATAAAACATTTCTTAGCTTGTTTGTTGAGTCCTGGTGTAACTCTCTAACCTGCTGTGAATCCATCCACCTTTTATTATTATATTAATAAAATAAAGATTCTGGTCCAGGTAGAAGCATACTTTCCAACACTCCCGATTTTCCTGTGAGACTCCTGTTTTTCATCGTCCTCTCACGGTTTCCTCTCGGCCACATTTCTCCTGATTTATGACTGATCTCTTTTTCGCTTTCACAGAGAGAGAAGCTCCTCAATACAGACTAGTGTTACACTGTTTGTGCAGTTTGTTTAAAAGAAATCTGCATACTTAACTGTTTTATTCAGGAAATGAGACAATATGTCAAACAACAAAAAGGATTGGTAAGAACTTTAAATGTTATTTCCTCTTTTCACTCCTCCAGCAGCCGTTAGGGGTCAGCAGAGCTCTCTACTGGGCCTCGCTGTGAGCAGAGAGGAGCCGCTGGTGGTGGTGGAGGAGGGGCCGATGGGTAGTGGTCCACGGTGATATCATTTTCCATCAGGTCCTCTCTACCTCCTCGCTGCTCCGTCAGGCAGCAGCAGAACAGATGAGGTGAGGAGGAGGAGGAGGAGGAGGAGGAGGTTTTTCCACTACCACATCTCACCTCCGGGCGACCGCGTCTGGAAAGACAATATCTGCAGAAAAGAGGTCATCAGTCAGAGAGAACAACATTTAACCCGACAGCGACGGAGTGCCAGTGAGTCCTGTCTGGAGAGGAGAGGAGGAGGAGGAGGAGGAGGATTAAAACATGCAGCTCTTCATCTAAACTCTGTATCTCAGATGGGCGACTTATTACATCAGCAGAAATAGTTGATCGGTGACCAAACCGTTCGGGGACGCCCCAAAAAAAACTCTCCGTTTCCCTTAAAGGATAAATGTTTCTCCTGGTTGTCAGGATGAAGGTTTTAAAATGCGTCACCGGTTTCGTGGCTCCGAGAGCGAAGCTGCCAAACGTTCACATCACGTGATCGGACACGACGTCACCGAGCTGCTGCAGGAACTGAACCTGCAGCTTTCCATCACAGCAAGACACAGCAAACACGAGCATTATGTAACTGACAGGTGATGAGACTCTACAGGAACATTTCAGTTCAATTTACCGTCTCATATATGAGAAACATATTTATAAAAGACAAGAAACTACAGACAGTTATACATATTTATGAACCCCTAACCCTCTGAGACCCACAATAGACCCGTTCTAGTCTCTTTTAGGGAGTCTTTAGGGGGAGATAGCAGGTCAACAGTAGATGTCATATAGAAGTGGTGTACATCATCTGAAAGCTGAGAACCTGAAGATTAATTTGAGATGCTGTCTCTAGTCTGATCCATCCATCCTCTGAATGCTCTAGGTCTCTAGTCTGATCCATCCATCCTCTGAATGCTCTAGGTCTCTAGTTTGATCTATCCATCCTCTGAATGCTCTAGGTCTCTAGTCTGATCCATCCATCCTCTGAATGCTCTAGGTCTCTAGTCTGATCCATCCATCCTCTGAATGCTCTAGGTCTCTAGTTTGATCTATCCATCCTCTGAATGCTCTAGGTCTCTAGTTTGATCTATCCATCCTCTGAATGCTCTAGGTCTCTAGTCTGATCCATCCATCCTCTGAATGCTCTAGGTCTCTAGTCTGATCCATCTATCCTCTGAATGCTCTAGGTCTCTAGTCTGATCCATCCATCCTCTGAATGCTCTAGGTCTCTAGTCTGATCCATCCATCCTCTGAATGCTCTAGGTCTCTAGTCTGATCCATCCATCCTCTGAATGCTCTAGGTCTCTAGTTTGATCCATCCATCCTCTGAATGCTCTAGGTCTCTAGTCTGATCCATCCATCCTCTGAATGCTCTAGGTCTCTAGTCTGATCCATCCATCCTCTGAATGCTCTAGGTCTCTAGTTTGATCTATCCATCCTCTGAATGCTCTAGGTCTCTAGTCTGATCCATCCATCCTCTGAATGCTCTAGGTCTCTAGTCTGATCCATCTATCCTCTGAATGCTCTAGGTCTCTAGTCTGATCCATCCATCCTCTGAATGCTCTAGGTCTCTAGTCTGATCCATCCATCCTCTGAATGCTCTAGGTCTCTAGTTTGATCCATCCATCCTCTGAATGCTCTAGGTCTCTAGTTTGTTGGCTGTGATACACACAATACTTGTCAGTAGGTGCATTAAGTGTTGGTTTTGGCGAGCTGCTGTGGGGCTCAGCGCGGCAACAACTCACAGTTGTTGGATGTATTTGTTCAGTCGTCCTCCATGATGAAGAAGGAAACAAACTTTTCAGAACCACATTGCGTACAGAGGGTCACTAAAAGGTCTCCAGTAGGATATTATGTGTTATTTATTAGAAAAAGAAAGAGCTGAAACAGTTAGTCAATTAAATCAATTAGCAAATCGACAGTAACTTTGGAAACTTTTGGATCTCCACTAGAATTTAAAACATACAGTAGAATCTGTGGGTTTGAAAACGTTGAACCAAACAGCTGGAGTTTGTAAAGATGAAGCCGCAGCACATTAAAACTGGTGGTGGCATCAACAGCAAACACATATTTACAACTGTCTTCTTCTGTGGTTTCACATTAATCTGCCTTTGTTCTATGACTTCATGAGTGATTAGAAAAGGTCTGGGAGGCAAAACAGGAAGTGCAGCTACACTTAAAGTTACGACAGATATTAAACTGATTTATGTCTGAGCCAGAAGAGACACATGGAAATGTTACTGGTGGTAATTTCTGGCCAAATTACCTGAAAAATGATTCAACACATATAGTGCATTTAGTATCGCCACTCTCCGTCCTTTTGTGTTCAACGTCCTTTCAGAATAAAGCTCTACTCACATGGTGAATTGGAGGACTGTCGTTACCCAGAAGGCACCGGGAGACGGCACCCTGTGGTGTCGGCTTCATAACCACAGCTTTGTGGTCGGGGCGTCTGGTGCAGAGAGACCTCCGCTGTGAATCCACCACCAGGGTGCTCTCTAACATCCCCGGCTTTATATCATCCAAAGTGTTCCTGCAGGCTGTTTGTTCTCTCCTCTGACTCCGATCCAAAACTATCTCAACAACTTCTTATCGTCTCTTCCTGTTTCTCAGCTTTATGTGGCAGAGGAAGTACGTCGGGTTAGAGCTAATGGGCTGCAATAAAGACTGGATTTACACCAATAACACTGGGTATTAAACCAACCAACACCAGCAAACAGGACTCTCTTCAGGTCTCTGTGTTGTCTCCAGAAAAGCATCATATTAGATCCTCAGATCTGAGCTGTGTTTCTCATTGTTATTCTACAGTTAAGTACCTTTTCTGAACCCTGATCTACAGCGCTGCTATCATGGATCAGGGCTCATACTAACCGTGATGGATCGGCCAATATATAGATGTACGATTAGGGATGGGGCTCCAAATCCTTTTGAATCCCTGATCGAATGTGTGGAATCAGACTGAATCCAGTGTGCTGCAGAATCTGCAGAAGTTAAAATAAAAACAGCACAGAGAGTTTACGTTATCTTTCAGAAAATATTAAAGGGATTGTTAGTAAGAATCAGAAATTTCTTGTTAACAGCGACACCTGTAGTCAACTAAAGTCAGCGTCCTGTTGCTGGCGCTTGTGCTCGCTCTACATAGACATGAACGAGCATCTCTCAACACAGTGAGGAGACACACGTCAGCTAAAAGCACAATATCACTCTATATTCCAGCTGCTTGGCAGTAATGTTAGCTGACCAGACGAAGGTCTCTCCATGAATCAATGCTAATCCTAGTGTTGGCTTTTCCTGCCTCGGCCTCCAGAATCTGACGGGTCACAGAATACGGTGTAACACCGGTGGTACGCTCTCATCCTTCTTCCAACACATCCTCACCCATCAAATGCCGCCGCTTCGTCAGTGACCCTCGACATCGGAGACTGACGATGGTACCCCTCATGTGTTACTTTTGGACACACCAGTGTCCTTTCAAAATAAACTTCCGTTTTCACAGGACGTTTAGGCAACACAAACACTTAGTTATGGTTAGGAAACGGTCGTGATTGACGTTAACTTAACGACTGACGTGGCGATACGAACAGCAGCCTCCTGGTTGAAAGTCCTGTGTTTGTTTGACCCGTCCACCTGCCCAAAGCGGACTCTCTCTCTCTCTTTATACATCAGTTGCTGATAGTTGCTGTTAGTATCATGAATGTGTGTTTACCACAGAGATTATTTTTCTGCATTAATCCAAAACCCAATGGAACAATCTCATTGACTGTTAGTGGAGGGAACCAGGGCGACGATCACCTCCTGGTTGACCTACAAAAATACCACCGCCCTGAGAGAGAGAGAGAGAGCATCTTAATAAATGTGTTGAGACTTGACTTTATCTTTTCTTTTGAAACAGTGTGAAACCATCAGCAGACTGTGATGGATGCACAGAACAAACTAAACAGGGACCCACTTGTTAAAATATTGCTCCTTCGTGCTGCTGAAGGTCCAAACCTCCACAGGGAGGTCCCTTAAAGATGATTTAACTGAGAGTCAGCAGGAGCACTTTCACATAAAAACACTCTTTTATATGTTGTTCTTCTGTGTCATTCCTTTTTCTTCACAATAAGAAACTCGTCCTGCTGATGTTTTCTATTTTATGAGCTTCAGTTTGGGACTTTTGTCAAAAAATTTGAATTACAAAATGTTGTTTTTGCTATTTTTCATGCGTGAATTGTTATAATAATAACTGACAGATCAAGTCAGAATTATTCATGAGGAACATGGTTTGAAACAAAGAGTCCTTCAGAAGCAACAAATGAAACACAGAAACACAAATCAATTATTCAATGGATCAAAATATAACATCTAGAGTATTTTTTTTCCTGTTGAGACTTCTTGTTGTTACAAAAAAAATGTAAAAGAGATAAAACTGGTACATTTTTAACTACAGTGGCCTGAATACGCTGTCGTAGGATGTGACTACTTCAGACCTAATAACAAAACATTCAAGTTGTTTGCCGGCAAAAAGTCGCATTTATAATCTTAATTTAGATTATTTACATTTATGTACTCTGTTAGTAGTATGCTCTATATGGTCAGAGCTTATTGAGTGGCTGCTTTGTAAATCATATGAGAGGTGCAGATGTGATAATGTGATATAATATTCTTTATTTAGTTGTTTTTCTTTAATTTGAGGTATTAACAGGTAGACGACATTCATGCAAAGTTTGTCCCAAAATACTGTAGTTGATTGAAATGATGTTTTTACAGACTAACAGCGGTTATGTATGTTGGGATGTTTTGCACCAAACTGGAGTAAAAAAAAAAACTGCTTTGAAACACACAGAATCCAGACGTTTATATAAAGACATAATAATCTCCGATATAAATATGTTCTGGATGTTCCAGCTACTTCTCTGCAGACATTAAAATGCAGATTCCACCAGTCTGGTGAGGGAACACCTGACAGCAGACGGAGGGGAAGAGTTCACTCAGCTAATAAATTATCTGGTGTGGGTTCCTCCCTTCAGACAGAAGCACGGAGAGAAGCGAGTCTAACGTCACCGTTTATTATCACGGCAGGAAAAAACACAAGCAGATTAATAGAGTTTTTTAGTTTGGCCCCAGAGGGAGACGAAGATAGAGTCAGAACTTAATGAAGGTAATTATCCTGACGACTACCTCATTTATCTCTGAGTCTAAAAGCCTCCGTACGGTGGCTCTCTGCCCAGACGAGACTGAATATCTCTGTCTTCATCTGTAGGGACACATTGGTTTTAAAGGTTAATGATCGGCAGGAGAGTTCATCACTTAATTTGTAATGTTATCTCTCCTTTTTTGACATGAAGTAGAAAATAAATTGGGTTACAAGTTTCCTTCATCAATCAAACCGTTATCTCTTTAACTTTACACTGTAAGAACAGTCGACTCCTCGGTTTACCAGAAAGAGTTTTATCTCACTGTGAGAGATCAATCCTGCAAAACAAAACACTATCTCATCTAAAATCTAAAAATCTCAGATGTATCCCGGGTGTGTCAGAAGTTTGGACCCGTCAGGTTTGATTTATTGGTGTTGATATAGCCGTCGGCGGTAAAATAAAAGCAGCCGTTTACAGAAGTGAGGATTGTTTTTAGATGTTTAGTTTGTTCAGTGTCACGATGTCAAGGAACCTGACAGCAAATATGTGACGTAAAAACACTGAAACACAGGAAACAGAGGAGCTCCTCACGTCTGATGAGAATTTAAATCGTAGACGTTGAGACCACTTCATGGACGTCCTGGAAAACAAAAAGATGAAAAGACTGAAATCAAATTAAGAAAATTAAGAATAATTAAATATTACAAAGGTTTTCAAAACTTGGGGTGAAAGCAAACTCAAATATTTGCTTTTTTTTGGCGCTTTTTCTGCCGTTTTCGTAGCTTCTGTGAATGCGTCTTTACGATCTAGCACCTGACGCCCAGAAATGTCCCGAAACGTCCCGAAACCAACGAAACCTCAAACAACAGTTTGTAGGATATCTTCAGAAAAGTCATTCCTCATTTTTCCTGCACTTTCCTACGAATGTCCAGCATCATGTGACGTGTGTCGATTTTACGCTCCAGTCTTTTCAAAATAAACTTTTGTTTATGCAACAAAACTACTTAGTTAGGTTTAGGAAAAGATGGTGGTTTATGTTAAAATAACACCGGAAGTGGCGTAACTTAAGTACGGAAGAAACGTGACAAATGAATCAACGCTGACTTCTGGTTTCACACGGGACATGAACAGCGGTCTCCACGACACTTTCTCAGAGCGTTTAATGTTGTTGCTGATGGGTTGACATTGTACTGTAGTTAATGGAAAGTGCTTCATACCGGCGCTAAAGGACGCCTGTTCGTCCTGTTGGTGATATTCATGTACAGGATATCGAGGCGTAGTTGGGGGGAGGAGGGTTTGACCCAGGACTAGGTGGACGCCTCAGGATCCACAGTCAGAGCTGTTAATGTGGCCCGGGAAAGGGAAGTTTGGGGTCCCCTGCTGGAGCTGTTGGCCCCGGATAAGAGGTTGAAGATGAGATGAGATGAGATGAAAGGACGCCCTGTGCGGCGGTACCGAACGCCGACAAAGCCTCGGTATTTGATGCCCTGGGAGTGAGATCGAATGAGAACAGGCTCTCTTCACACACACGCCTTAATCTACCAAACTAAAAGATTTATGATAACATCTATTATTCAATAATTAAGTTGTCATCTTAAACAAAAACATGTTCTCTCTGTCCCGGTGTGTGTTTCTACATGTACAGTATTTGGCCTCTGGACCTCTTGCGCTGCTCAACAGACACAACAAGTACCAGGATGTAAAAGGTGCCGAGCGGTTAAACAGCAGACGAGTCGGACCGAGAGTCAGTCCGACTCATCTGCTGCCAAGTTGAACGGGAACCCGACAGCGTTACCTGCCTCCGGGTAATCTCTGCCCACATTCAATTGGTTAGTTGGCAGACGTTCAGACACACGAACACACAGTCAGCTGACTGGATCCTGGTGGCAGGAGGCCAGATCCAGACCAAGATCCAGATCCAGATCCAGATCCAGACCCAGATCCAGATCCAGAGTCAGGTGACCTCTCAGGTAAACCATCAGTGTGATGTCTGAGGTTGAAACATGTGTTCCACACCTGGACAGCTCGTCCGTTTCCTGCAGCAGCAGCAGCTTAAAGGTTCAGACAGAGGCTCAAATCTCATTTATTTTAGATTATCCAGAAATATTTGAATTTATACGTCATTAAACGAACGTCACCGACCGTCTGGAATCTCCTCTGTTATCCATAAATAGTCCGTCAGTCGGCTGTTCTCTGCAGCATTCTCATGTTTTTGTGTGATTAAGCTCGTTACCTGTGGTGGATGTAACTGAGTACATTTACTCAAGTACTGTACTAAAGTGCAATTTTGAGGTACTTGTACTAAACTTGAGTATTTCTATTTTATGCTACTTTATACTTCTACTCGACTACATCTCTCTTTTTACTCCACTACATATATTTGATAACTTTAGTTTAACTTTAATGAAAAAATATAAATCAACACATAAATGATGATGTATTATTTTAGGTTAAACTGTTTTATATACAGTCATTAAAAGTAGCTGCACATTTACCAGCTGGAACATTAAAGTGATGAACACATTAATGCATCAATAATTATAATCCAGTAATATATAATATATATATATTATTCTGCATAACGACTACTTACTATTTTTACATGTTGATGCTAATACTTTTCTTTTTGAATGCAGGACTTTTACTTGAGTATTTCTACACTGTGGTATTACTACTTTTACTTCAGTAAAATATTTGAATACTTCTTCCATCCCTGCCCGTTATACAGACAAACATCTATCATTTAAATCACCGATTACTAATAGTTTTTAGATTATTTTCCCACCTTCAAAGCAGCCGTTTGTCTGGTTGGAAATGAAATGAAATATGTTTATATTTATTTATTTATTTGTTTATTTATTTATTTATCTATTCTATTTATTTATTTATTTATGTATTTATTTATTTATTTATTTATTCATTTATCTATTTTATTTCTTTGTTTATTTATTTATTTATTCATTTATCTATTTTATTTATTTGTTTATTTATTTATTTATTCATTTTTTAATTTTTTTATTTATTTGTTTATTTATTTATTTATTCATTTTTTAATTTTTTTATTTATTTGTTTATTTATTTATTCATTCATTCATTTATCTATTTTATTTATTAGTTTATTTGATGGGGACAGAGCACGCTAATGAACATCAGTATAACATACATGATGTCAACATGTAAAATGCTAATTTACATCCGTATAGTCCCTACAGGTAGGTAACAAAAACAGAAACATTACAAGTGAAAATAAACAGTTACAAATATGCAAAACACAATTAGAAAAGACACAGATACATTGTGCAACATGTCAGTTGCAGAGTTGAGGATTAAAGATGGCGTACATCGACATTATAACACCATTAAATGTCGGGTTTTACGTACGTTGAACGTCACACGTTGGCCGACGTTAGTCGTCCATGTTGGTTTGGAGATCTTTCAGTTTCACAGTTATATTTATTATTTAGGTAAGTTGACATATTTACACGTCTCAAACTGGTAATTATTGACTCTAATATGACATGAACACAACATTTAGATTAATGTGTCTTCCACGCCCTCAAGGATAAGTTTTACCGCCACGACGATCAAAGAGCAGCAACGCTGTCGCTCCATTTCTCATCAGGACATTCTTGTTGTTTTTCCTCGGCTGAGGCTAAAGACACGCCGGGGTCTCTCTCACTGTTTACTTCACGCTGATTCCTAATTTACCACCTTTACTTCCAGCTGTTTCCATCCTAATGTGAGCAGAGCTTTGAAGTGATTTCTCTAAGTGGAGAAAGATGTTGAGGATGAAATTAAGTCTACTGCAAATCCAATGTGGCACAGAACGTAGAGGATCGCACACGATCGGTTAAAAGAGGACGTTTCTGTGGCAGTTTATTTACTGTCGTGTGATACAAACAGGATTTCAGTGCAAAGAGACATGACAGAGAGTAAACTGTGTGACAGTCACAGCTGGAAGCATCATGGAGGTAAAAGTCAACCTCTGGACTCAGAACATCTGCTGCTGGTCTGCAAGGAAAGTACGACTAGCAGAAATGTGCGTGCATCATCTGTCTGTCATCATCCACTTAACTTACTCTAATAAAATGATTGTATGTTTAGGGTTTATTATAATTATTAATTTTACATCCAAACAAAAGGCATTATAATTATTGTATACCTGGCAACACGAAGAAACTAGAAGGAAGAAAGGTACCGAGAGAATAGATGGAAGTTTGCGACACACGCAGAGGCCAAGTGTCACAAAATCCACAAAAACAACCACCTAGAATTTATTCATGTCTGGTTTTGAAACGTGACACACTAAAGAATGAATGTGGAAACTAAAGCTTAAAACTGGACCCATAATTCAGGTCATTAATCCAACGTCAGCACATTCACATGTGTTTGTTGAGATATTCTGTTTACTGTTGTAGTTTGGTTACTACAGGTCACACAGTCACAACATCTGCTTCCAAAGAGATAAATATCTTCAGTTTTCGGGAGTCATGGCCTTTACACACCGGGGACAGTTAAAGGGACTGTTTGTAACTTTTTCCACGTATAAATCATTGCAGGTCGGTGCCCCATTAGGCTCCCGTGTGGCTTCGCTGTTCAGACTCAGACTCCAACACAAACTCCAGTGATGTACCAAAACCTCTTGGTTGTATCTAGTGAAGCTGTTAAACAGTGTTGGCCGCGGTCGGAGGACGCGGGGGAGACCGTAGCTTTGGTCTCCAGGACCGGAGTCTCTGCTCCTCTGCTCCTCTGCCTGCCTTCACTCACACACCGCGCTCCTTCTCGCTCTTTCGCTCCACCTCTCACGTGCATGCTGCTCACTCCACACTGCAGAAGAGTTAGTTTAGCTCTGAGAATATCTAGTGAATGTTCAGTGGACGTTTGTGCAGAAATAACTGCTGCAGCTCCTCCAGACCAACAGAGGTTTCCCGTGTCTTGTGAAGTGACGGGGCTCCGCAGAGAGAAACGTTATCGTCTCCGACCAAAACTCCGGCGTCTCCCCCGTTCCCTCCGGCCGCGGTCGGGAGGCTGAGGCAGGAAAAGCCAACACTAGGATCAGCAGTGATTCATGGAGAGACCTTGGTCTGGTCAGCTAACATTACTGCCAAGCAGCTGAAATATAGAGTGATATTGTGCTTTTAGCTGACGTGTGTCTCCTCACTGTGTTGAGCGATGCTCCTTCATGTCTATGTAGAGCGAGCACAAGCGCCAGCAACAGGACGCTGACTTTAGTTGACGTCACAGCCACAGATGTGTCGCTGTTAACGAGACATTTCTGATTCTTAAAAACAATCCCTTTAATTTGCAACAGCTCTTGAAACAGCTGTTTTTGCGAGAAGCGTCTTTTTTTTTCCGTAACAAGGCCGATTTCTTTCTGAGCTTTGGCACCGCGAATAAAGGCATCGACCAATCACGTTGTGAGGAACAGGTTGAGTCGCGTCTATATTTATGAAGGAACAACACGGAGGCTCCGTAGTCTGAACCAAGACGGCAAACTTTATTACTCCTTTCAACCTTGACGAAGGCAGCCCAAGGTCATGTCTAGAAGGTAATCCCCAAGCTGCGAAAGCTCTCGCGAGACTCGCTGCTCGACAACCTATCCGAACATTTACCATCTTGTGAACTTTGGGGGTTACCGTCTAGATACGACCGCAGCCCAGAATCACTCCTTCTATTCTTACCTTTCACAATAAAAGCTAGACATATAATATTTGCGTTGGGTATTTCACATTTCGACTTCACTTTTGTAATGTTTGTTTTGCACCTGGCTTGTGTTGATCATCATGTAACTGGAGCTACTTCCACCTGACAGAGAAGAGTTTTCAGGACTTCATTTTCAATATTATTTGCATGCATACACATCATCTCCTTTCCTACAGGGCATCATTAAGTGTTGATGCCATTTGTACGTTTTTTTAAAACATAAAATCATCTCAGGGAGGTTGATTGTGATATTCTGAGGTGTTTTATTTTTCTACAAAACCTTCTTAGCTGGGTAGATGGCAGCTAAACTGAGATGTATTCAGTCATTATGCAGTCAGAGGCTCCTCACAGATAAACCAACACTACAGGAAACGTTTACTGAGCCGTGATGTAACCGTTAAACCCGTTAACCTGTTTGGTGTGACGTTCTTCATTTAGTCCGACATGACGAGGAAACGATTACACCTGAAGCCTCGTTAACATCCTCCACCTGCAGAGAGCGTACAGTACATCATGTTCCATTAAAGGCTCGCTGATTGCTCACCACAACTGTTTTAAAGTGAAGTCTTTTCAGAGATAGGGGAGAAACTTTGACCATCTTGAAGCTTTTTCTTCTTCTCTTCAGCCTCAAAGAGAAAGCAGGCAGCCACATGTTCTAGTTTTCTCATGTCAACGTCAAACCAAATGAGCACATTTGCATATTTGTGTACATGTGCAGCTCAGTGTTGGCACGGCTCGGCGTTGTTTGAGAGGTAACCTCTTAAAGAATGACATCAAAAGAGGGAAAGTGGCAGATGGGCACAGACGAAGCTGCTCTCTGAATTAGGGATGTGTTCGTTTCTGTTGTTTCTAACCGGCCTGCTCTCCAGATCTCATTAATCACAGACGGTCACGCATCCCTTCATGAGAATTATCTAACGCCATTCCTCATTTATTTTGTCATTTATTTTATTCAAGGAATGTTTGAGTTTAAAAGGAACCATATTCACATTAACACCAGTACAACACCAATCTGATCTTGACCTTGCTCAACAACCCTTTCTCACTCTCAACCCGTCAAATACCGCTGCTTAAGACAGACACACGGGGTTCCCCTCTAGCGTTACTGTTGGACGGGGACGACGTGTCAATATATGTTCATTACAGATACTGGTATCATATGAAACTAGAGAACCTGATGAATCCATCGGTACCAACCATGTCAGACTAGCATGTCGCTAAGGAGGTTAAATAACGCTCCAAACTTGCGCTAAATTTTGCTGAGGAAAACCTGTCATGTCCATCTTCAAAGGGGTCCCTTGACCTCTGATCTCCAGATATGTGAATGTAAATGGGTTCTATGGGTACCCACGAGTCTCCCCTTTACAGACATGCCCACTTTATGATAATCACATGCAGTTTGGGGCAAGTCATAGTCAATCGTAGTCCATGTTGATAAGAGTATTAAATACTTGACAAATCTCCCCTTAAAGGGATTCTATGTAAGAATCAACAGCGACACATGTGGCTGTTAAGTCAACGACAGTCAGCTTCCTGTTGCTCACGCTTGTGCTCGCACTACGTAGACGAGAGCGAGCATTGGTCAAAACAGTGAGGCGACGCACACGAGACTGAACGTGATTGACAGCTAAAAGCACAATATCATTATATACTTCACATGCTTGGCAGTGAAGTTAGCTCACCTGTGTAATAGGACGTTTCCCAGCTCGGGGTCCGTTTTGAAACCTAAAACTAAACCAAGGACCTCCATGAATCAAAGGCCGATGTTGATCCTAGTTTTCTCCCCGACGTTGGTCACATTCCTGTTTTGCAAGACAGGCTTCACCAGAAAAATACTTTTTTTGGTGCTCCTGTGGAGTTTATGTTGGAGTCTGGGTTGTGGCAGCGGCTGGTCGTTCGTTGCCGTCAGCGGACTCTATTTCTAACTGAACGTCAGCTATGGTTGCACGCTGTTAGCCCTGTAACTGGAGCTGAAAATAAAGGCACTCGCAAACATACATGACGTCACATCTGTTGGATTTTCCCGGAAAAAACGTCCCGCGTTCTTCACATTAAAAGCAAAAGTTGCGGAAGGTCTAATTTTTTACGTTCACACATTGGCATGAAGATTAAAGAATGTTTATACGTGTAAAAATGTACATACAGTCCCTTTAAGGTACATTTTGAACAGATACAAAATGTGCAATTAATTTGCGATTAACTATGGACAATCATGCAATTAATTGTGGTAAAATATTTGAATTGATTGACAGCCTTAGTTAATACTGAAACTACTGATACTCTGCTGTCATCATCGCTCTAGAAACAAGGTCTTCTGAGCTCCAGACTTTACCTGAGAGCAACTAAATCCAAAGTTTTAAGTGTGCGCTCTGTCTGCATTCCTTATTTCATCTCTTACGACCACACACGGACCAGTACGTGTTCTGTATTTGTATTATTCTGTATCTCTAAGAGGGTTTGTGGCCTCCGGAGCAGAAGAAGAAACATTCCTGCCGGCGTGGCGGCTGTCAGGACGGGGATCTGATGAGATAATCTCTCGTAGTGACAGCGTGGACACGTGACAGACAATCGATCAGATAAAATGTCTGAAGAGCTTGAATCTATAATCCGTGTTGGTTCGGGTCCGTCTGTTTGACTGACAGCTCACTTAACACTCAATCGGGTCGGGTTTCCACGGCGGCTTGTGTCCTCTTCTAATAACTATCTTTCCTGATGAGTCTGACTGGATCGAGCCGAGACAATATCTTGTATTCGGTTCAATAACTGCTTGGAGACGTTGTGTTTTTGTTGGAAGGATAAATGATGAAATCTCAGGTGATGGATGGTGACGTGCAGAGAGTTGAGAAGTTCAACAGAAATAAACACAGATAATATGAAGTTATGCAGGTAACAATGTGACTAATTCTGTTCTGTTTTCACCGGTGCATGCCGGCGTTATTAAACGTTATTAACCATCCGCTGTCAACATGTTCTCCTGGAGGTTACACAACACGTCAGCAGAGAGATAATGGAGATTTATGAAGGCCTTTAATTAGCTGATACGTCACTCAATATTAGGGAAGCTGCTGCAGACAGTCTGTGTCGGTGTAAATCATGTCCTTTCATACTTTATGGAAAGAATTCATAACACATCCAGGAACTTTACATTAACCCTCTTAGACCCACAATAGAGCTGTTTTAGTCTTCTTTAGGGGGTCCAGGGGGTGTTTAGGGGGAGATAGCAGGTCAACAGTAGATGTCACATAGAAGTGGTGAACATCATCTGAAAGCTGAGAACCTGAAGGTTAATTTGAGATGCAGCGCAGCACTGTGTGTCAAGTTGTTCTAGAACATAATGATAGGAGTATATGATGGTCATTCCCACGCTCTACTGTGTCTCATAAGATGTTGCAGAAATGTTTGTGTGAGCTGGACGGCCTCCTCCGTGTCCTCCCTCCTCTCTGGGCGTCTGCAGCTGTTCACCAGGCAGCGGCTCCCCGGAGGGCATCACCATGAAAGAGCTGTTTGGACGTCAGCTTTCATCACTTTATACTGTTATGGGGCACACAAACGGCTAAATGAGGGTGAAGGGAGTAACGATGGCGCTCGCCAGCACGTCGAGCTGCTCTCACAGATGTGTGAAGATCACGTTATCGGCTCCGAGGAACACCTGCAGGGTCAATAACAAATAATCATAAAGACGAGATAAAAGATGAAGAGCTCTCGTGATCCGTCTGATGATCGTCTGTTAACGCTCAGCAGCAGGTGTTCGCCGACTGCTTTTATTCCAAAACACAATAAATCTGCTTTGAAGACGATAAATAAGACGTGTTGGACGACATTGATCGGTTCAGACTCAACAGACGACGACGGGCTCTCAACATGTGGATGTTTTATCAGCAGATGTCTGAAAATGTTGCATAACTTTAACTGCAATGATGTTGTTTTACTTTCATGATATAAATCTATGATGAAGGACAGACATTGATTTCAACCATAAAGCTTCGGGGTTGATTTATATGGAAGACGGAACCTGCCAAAATAAAGAATAAATCAATAAATGACTCGATTAATAAATATTTGTCATGGAATGTAGCAAAAATAATATTAAAAATAAATGTAGCCACTAATTAATTCATAAAATGTGACATAAATTGATATTTCTGCTTCAATTTGTTTCTTTATTTATTTGTCTTTGTATTAATTTCCTTATTTATTTGGAAAAATAAATGAAAAATAAATGCAAAAATAATTAAATTTAAAGATTAATAAAAATAAATACATAAATGCCTAAATAAATGAATAAATATGTCATTAAATGCAGCAAAAATAATATTAAAAATAAATGTATCCTTTCATTAATTGATAAAATGTGACATGAATTGATATTTCTGCTTCAATTTGTTTCTTTATTTATTTATCTTTGTATTAATTTCCTTATTTATTTGGAAAAATAAATGAAAAATAAATGCAAAAATAATTAAATTTAAAGATTAATAAAAATAAATACATAAATGCCTCGATAAATAAATAAATATGTCATTAAATGCAGCAAAAATAATAAAAATAAATGTATCCTTTTATTAATTGATAAAATGTGACCTTAATTTTCTGTTTTAATTTGCTTCTTTATTTATTTATCTTTGTATTCATTCCCTTATTTATTTAAAAAGAAAATGAATGCAAAAATAAATAAATTAATGTAAAAATAAATAAATAATAAATGCAAAATTAATACATAAATGTAAAAATGTATCAAAATAAAAACATGAATAAATAAAAGAGAAAATTAAACAGAAGAGTAAATAAATAAGGGAATTAATACAAAGATAAAAAAAATAAAGAAGCAAATTAAAACAGGAATATCAATTTATGTCACATTTTATCAATTAATAAATGGCTACATTTATTTTTAATATTATTTTTGATACATTTAATGACATATTTAATTATTTATCGAGTCTTTTATTTACATATATACATTTTCTTTTGATTTTGGCAGGTTCAGTCCTGCATAGATTTGAGTATAAAACTTTAAATGTTGGCGTTTTGGTGCGATACATGTGATGTCAAGTTACTTAAACAAGTGTGAAGAGAATGTGTTGATATTTTTATGTTTTGGAGCTATAGTTTTAGTCATAATTATGAGTTAAATGAGTTAATTAGAAGTAGCAGTATAAGTGAAGTCCTTAGAGTAAAATACAGAGAAGAGAAATGATAAATGTTTCTGCTGCAGCCAGTTTGTGTTTGTGTTGAGGTCAGAAACCTCTTTGATTCACCACAAAGTCTTCACTGTTCAGAGAAACCCCTCCGGTTTTTCAGGACCCTGTTGTTGAGGGTTTTGATCGTGCACATGGCTTTGGTCAGACGTGCCCGAGGAGAGAGAGATCCGGCTGGTAGGACCGGCCCGCTGCCGTATACTGCCTCGTGGTTCTGAAGAGGTAATGGAAAACAAGGCGAGAGTCAGGAGGACGAGTCCTCCGACAAAGACACGAGGGAACCATTAACTGTGTTTTATGTGTTTTGGTTGATATAATTTCAAAAAGAGATCAAATAAAAGAAATGTGCTTTATTCTGAGTTATGCACCTTGCATTGTTTACGTGTTCATACATCTTTACCCATGAAGTCATTATCGATTGATGTCCTCACAGCTGAATTCATTTGGTTCTGATGGCGATCAGCTGCTGCCGATGTGAACTCGTGAAGATGTTCTCTGTTACTGATCGGGTGAATCTCCGTTCTCAGGATCTCATCAGAGAGGTGAGCAGAGACGCTTCTCCTCATACAGCTCTAAAGCTCTAGGTCCGTCTGCGTTCTTTTCACAGTTTTTCAAATTGGAAACGTCCACTCAGCCGTCAGCAAAAAGCAGTGACGTAGGTTAACAGAGTAAGGTAATCAATAAGGTTCTGAATAATTTGAAGGCTAGTACTAGCGTCAACGTTAGCTGTGCTAAGTTTGAAAATATCTGAAAGGGTTAGTTTGGATTTTTTAAAGTGGGGTTGTATGTAAACTCCCGCGTTCTGTGAGGTCAAATCACTGTTTTTGTGAATGCAGTCTGGTGGCTTTGAAGACAGCGATATATAAATCAATATCAGTTTAAGTGTACGCTATATTTAGAATATTTTCACCGTGATCCGCTGGCTCCATGGATGTATTAAGAGAACTGGATACAGCGTTGAAGGCGTTGCCTCGGTCATTCCTATGAAAGTGTCTCAGTGGAGCATGAAGCCAAAATGGCTTGACTTCCGTCATGAAAAGTACCCGGATCTTGGGGCACGTGGAACATGCGCAGTAGCGTCACATGACTCGGTCACAGGGTCCCAACGTCACGCCGTCGTCACGGCTTGGCGCTCCAGCCTCGGTCTGGGTCTCATTCACATGAACGGAGGAAGGGAAATAACTCTGGATTCAGCTGTTAGTGCGTTTTACAACTTTTAGGACCTAATGATTTAAATAAGGGTTATTAGAGTGTTCGTACTGGGGAGCTGATTCACCTCAAAATATAAATGATCCTCTGAGTTACAGACGTCTCTTTCCCAATGTAAGTCTATGGGAAAAAGTATTTTTGTAGTACTGCCGTTTGGCCACTACAAAAGTCGGGATCGACGACCGGCGCACTTCCTGGGCTCTTGGCTGGCTCGCCATTGCTACTGTATGTTGAGAGCCGTAAGGAGGCAATAGAAAAGCTCCCTATCTCGCATTTAGCACCTTTTAAGTGACACGCGAACAGCTGTCTTACAACATTAACGTTCTTTAAACAGCTTATTAAAGAGCGTTTGGAGCAGGAATTAGTGGCAGTTTAAAGCAGGATGATTTAAAGTATAATGTGATTGGTTAACAGAGTTAATAAATGTTCGTCTCCACCTGGTTGTTGATGATTTAGAAGATGATGTGATTGGTTGGTTGTTCTATAATGACCTGATGCTCCTCACCTGTGTGATGGGATCTGACTCTATCACATGTCAGTGTTGCATCAACTCTGTTATCTATATAACTATATATATATATATATATATATATATATATTTACCAGTCAACAAAGAGCACTGGTATGAATGTTAAAGCCTCTTTTTCCTTCATGTGTTTTTTCCAATCTGTTGTCAATCGTTATCGTGTTCAGTCTGATTGTTTCCACGTTGAGATTAACACATCTTGAATCTGACAAACTGAATTCATTGTTTGTGTCTAATAAAAAGAAAATATTCTGTTTTCAACAGCCTCCAGCGGCTTTGTCTTCTGATGCCAGCAGCTCAACTCAAAACAGACACTTTGGTTTGTTTGTTTGTTTGTTTGTTTGCTACCTCATTTACTGTTCTCAACTTATTAACCCCTTTTTAACAACTACAGCACACAGTAAAGATGATATTTAGTTATTATACAATGAAGTCTGAAGTGCTTAATCTCCTGTTAATGTGAGCTGAACGCTTCCTGCTGCTGCTTCACATTAAAAGCTTTACACTACAAACTACTGGAAAGCTTTAACAGTGACATATAATATATCATATATAGTATAAATACTCTATTAAAGGTAAAAGTTCTGCATTCAAAATCTTACTAAAAGCAAAAGTACAAAAGTTACAGCATCAAAATGTACGTACAGTTCCAAAAGTAAAAGTGCTCATTATGCAGATTAATATATGTTATATTTAGTGCATTTATTTATGTATCTATTTGTTTATTTCTGCACGGTTTTCCCTTTGCATTTCACTCTTTATTAATTTCTTCAAAACGTATTTATTTCTGTAATTTATAAATGAATTTAAAAATGAATAAAAAATAAATAAATAAAAAGGAAAATTAAACAGAAGCGTAAGTAAATAAGGGAATTAATACAAAGATAAATAAATAAATTAGCAAATTAAAACAGAAATATCAATTAATTAATGGGTACATTTATATTTTATATTATTTTGTTACATTGAATGACATTTATTTATTTATTTATTTATTTATTATTTATTTATATTTATTTATTATACAATGAAGTCTGAAGTGCTTAATCTCCTGTTAATGTGAGCTGAACGCTTCCTGCTGCTGCTTCACATTAAAAGCTTTACACTACAAACTACTGGGAAGCTTTAACAGTGAAGCAGCTATATCTCCGTGTCTTTAAGGTTAGCTGCATGTTTTACCATCCAGTTCCCTTTGAATATAAAACCTCCATATTCTGCATCAGCGGCTCTGATCCAGTGTCCCGTCGGTACAGAACCTCAGCAGAGCTGTGGTGTTTTTCATCCTCCCCAGAGGTTCAGTATGGCTGCCATGCTTTAACGAGATAATGTCTGTGACCTGGTTTGTCTCGTGTTCGGTCACAGCCGTCAGTCAACACACGTTGTTGTTGTCATTTTTCTGTCATAAGATGCATAAAGCAGACTAACTAACGTGACAGGAAACAGACAGCGAAGCCTGTTGGCACGAGGATAAAAAAGAGAGAAAGTAGATTAAAAAAATGTTTTCCATTACGTCCCGTCAGCGTGCAAACACTCACAGGCTGAACGCTGTCAGGTTAAACTAATGTTGTGCTGAGCGTTGCTCTCAGGGGGGGATCCAGGTTTCTGCGGATTTAAAGAAACCAATAGAGCCGATTCGATACCAGATGTCGGCTTTTACAACCTCATTAGAGTTTCCTTTGAAAGTAGGATTTCTTTTCAGACTGAGGGAAATAAAACCGCCGCGCTGCTGTTTCACTGACTCGACTTATTTGTTCCTGAAGGTCAGAGCTAATATGTGGCGAACCACTTCACTCTTATGTAATCCAGATTTCATGCCGACTGTATGTTGGTTTAGAGAAGTACAGTAACATCTCTGCAGCTTTGCATCTTCAACAACACGATGCATGAACAAACACTTGGAGAATGGAGGGCTTGATGACAGTTTATAGCCGGTGTTTTGTTCTTGTTTATGTTTTCTGCAATGAGAAAGTTGTATTTTCTTTTACAACTTGTTTTCAGGCTTTGTGAGTTTAAACCCCATAAAATAATGTATAATTTGTAAAGATCCTTCTCTGAACAGTAAAACCAGCGCATGCTGTGAGCGGTAGAACATATACAGTACTCCCCTCGGTTGATTTTTAGGTTTTATTCACTCTGGTTTTCAACGACTTGCGGAGGAGTGATATGTGATGTGTTAAAGGATAAGGCTGGAAATATTCTATATTTTTCTTATTTTCAAAAATTCCTTTAAAAAGACCAAAACCACTTACTCTTACTTCCTGTCTGTGGCTTTCAGCTCCAAGCCCATTGGTTCCTACTGAAGGCATAAATCTTTAAAAAACAACCTGTTCTCACTCTCAACTCATTCAGATTTGGTCAGCGCCCCTCGGCATCGGAGACCGACGCACCGAGGCGCCCTTTGGCAACAGTATTTGACGAACCGGGTTTTCTTCTAACTCCAATGTGAACCCACCTGTAGCGTTACTCAACAGTCGGAGCGGTGACGTGAGTGATAGTCCGTTCAGGGTGGGTCAAACAAACACAAGACTTTCAACCAGGAGACCGCCGTTCATGTCCCGTGTGAAACTAAAAGTAACGTTGTATGTTTGTGAAGGTTCTCAGTCATCCAGGTCACGGTATATGAGTAATGGTTAAATCACTGAAGAAGCTTCTTGGATGAGAAGTGAAACGTCTTCAAGAATCTAAACCAAGTCCAGTTGCTGCTGATTTAACCCTTACTCATAAAAGTAAAGTTGACTTATTTTGTCACGTCAGTCTTTGGTCACGGGACTCATGGAAATGTTTGCATTTTTCAGAGTCTTTTTTTCCAGCATTTTTCAAACATTTTTTTCAGACATTTCTTGGGACATTTTTCAGACATTGTTTAGACTTTATTTTTCCAATATTTTCAAACTTTTTTTTGGACATTTTTTTTTTTTTTTTTTACCATTTTCAGACATTGTTTAGACTTTATTTTCCAACATTTTTCAAAAAAAATTTTGGACATTTTTTTAAGACATTTTTCAGACTTTTTTTTTTTTTTTTTTTTTTTTAATCTTTTTCAGACATTGTTTAGACTTTCTTTTCCAACATTTTTCAAACATTTTTGTTAGACATTTCTTTAAGACATTTTTCAGACTTTTTTTTTTTACGGACATTTTTCAGACTTTTTTTATTTTATTTGTTACGTTTTTCAGACATTGTTTCGACTTTTTTTTCCAATATTTTCAAACTTTTTTTGGACATTTTTTTAAGACTTTAAATCGGTCTCAGATGCCGAGGAGCGCTGACCAAGATGTGTTTTAATGGAAGAAGAGATTTCACATTCACTGCTGGTTTTGGTCTTTTTATGGGATTTGTTGATAATAAGACAAATATAGAATATCTCCAGACTTGTTAACATCAGACTGTTCTCTGCTCAGCTACAGGTCAAACTAAACTTTATCTTTATTGCTCGTCGCGGTCGAGACGCTGATCCCAGATCAGGCTCTGAATGATTTAGACTTTAATAGTTTGAGCCAAAGCTTCGGGTGACTGCCGGTCTGAGGGTCTTATCTCTCCTCTCTGCTGATGCAGCTGATAAAGTCCGTGTCTGATACAGTCCGTGTCTGATAAAGTCCGTCTGGAGGTTTCTGGAGCCTCAGAAGGGGGAAAATTAAACGAAACCTTGAATGAACCCCCAGAAAAAGCTGAGTCACTTGTTCTGGAAGGTAGAAATACTTTAGAGTATCATGTAACCAGAAGCACGACTGGATTGTGCAGATGTTAGTAAAGCAACATTTGAAGAGGGAGCATTTAATCTAACTACTGTTTAGTTTTACAGAGAAGAAGTTTTACAGAGACTGGGACGGTCAAAAATCCAAGTAAACAAGTAAAAGTAAAAGTCACAAGTAAAAGTCCTGCATTCAAAATCATACTAAAAGTAAAAGTACAAAAGTTTCAGCATCAAAATGTACTTGCAGTTCCAAGAGTAAAAGTGCTCATTATGCAGAATAATATATGTTATATTTAGGGCTGTTTTTTTGCATTAAGTTTTAATTTATTTTATATTTATTTTTAAATGTATTTTTGTATTTATTTGTTTATTTCTGCATGATTTTCCCTTTGCATATCACTCCTTATTAATTTCTTCAAAACATATTTATTTCTGTAATTTATAAATACATTTAAAAATGAATAAAAAAAAAATATAAATAAATAAATAAAAGAGAAAATTAAACAGAAGCGTAAATAAATAAGGGAATTAATACAAAGATAAATAAATAAAGTAGCAAATTAAAACAGAAATATCAATTAATTAATGGGTACATTTATTTTTTATATTATTTTGTTACATTGAATGACATTTATTTATTTATTTATTTATTTATTTATTTATTTATTTATTTATTTATTTATTTATTATTTATTTTTGAATCTGGCAGGTTTCATCCTACATATTGAGGAGCTGCCAGTCATTTTCAGTCAGAGAAAATAAACAAGACTTTTACATCCTGGACACCTTTAATAACTTGTTCCACTTCACATCTCTGTTTATATAATAGTCCATTTCACCAGGTCATGTATCTACAGCATAGTGCTCAGAGGTTGACCACACTGTTTTGTGCCATCTGGTAACTGTTTGTTAATGCTGACAGGCTGGCAGCACACAGACTAATGAACACATTAAGTGAACACATGAAACCAATGACTGAAGCATCTTTATCCTCCTTTCATCCTCCTTTCATCCTCCTTTCACACATGTTGGAAAAAACACAACAAACACGTCGCTGCAATTTCCTTTTTCTTCATTTTTTAATTTCAGTGTTTCCCTCAGATCTCTCTTATCTGATCTATGATCTAATCTCAAACACATGAAAACAAACGTTTCACACTTTAGCTGGGAAAACTCATCATGAGCGACGTGTGATCCTGCTCTCAGCAGCAACCTGCGTCACATGTTGATTAAATCAGAGAGTTTAGAAGTCACAGTCTGAGGTTTAGTCGTCCAGCGACGATGACGACGACGACGACGACGATGACGATGACGACGACGACGACGACAGGTTTCAGAGGAGAAATGTTGGTTTGTTTGTGAGGAGAAGTTACTGTATGATGACAATTTGTTTATTTTATCCCATTTGGAAAAAATCTTCCAGTGAATTCTCCACAAACTGAAACTTCTGCCAACAAAAACTCAGCTATGCAGCAGCGAGTTAAATGTCTGGAAATGAGTCAGATTTCATAGTTTCTCTCCATGTGTCTTTATTTCATCTCAGTAACTGGTGTCTAATGGTGAGGAATCCATCCTGGACTGAACTGGTGAAATGTGTCATTGTGTTGTTGTATAACAGTTTAATCACGAGGACAGTTTTCACTTCATAACACAGAATCTACCAGCAGCTATGCTCATTTCTTTTTCTTTTCTTTTCTTTTCTTTTCTTTTTTATTTAATTTAATTTAATTTAATTTTGTTTCTTTTCTTTTGTTTCTTTCAATTTCATTTCTTTTCTTTTTCATTTTCTTTTTCTTTTTTATTTAATTTAATTTAATTTAATTTTGTTTCTTTTCTTTTGTTTCTTTCAATTTCTTTTCTTTTCTTTTTCTTTTTCTTTTTCTTTTTCTTTTTCTTTTTTATTTAATTTAATTTAATTTATTTTTGTTTCTTTTCTATTCTTTTTTCTTTTGTTTTGTTTTTGTTTTGTTTAAAGAACCCCGAATTATGCAGCCTGGAAAAGATTCATATTTTCGGTATGAACCAAAATGGGCTCAAGTTATTGAGAGACGGGCTAGAACTTCTCTACTTGGTTAACCAATAACGACATAAAATACCCACAAATCATAATAAAAGAATAAACAGTGACAGTGATGGTGAAAGTTACATTAAAGTTGTATTGGTCAAAGTTAAGGCTCATTGTGTTTAGAGAAACACATCAGTTTAAACTGATTTTCACACAGTTTTTGTGTCCCCACACATCTGAAAGTTGTTAAGAAAATATACACGTTATTTTTGTTTCCGACTTTTTTCCGACTTTATTTCTTCCGACATTTTTTTTGACATTTTTCAGACTTTTTTTTCAGACTTTTTTTCTATGGACTTTTTTTTTTTTAACATCTTTCAGACTTTTTTTTTTACTTTTTTTGACATTTTTTTTGACATTTTTTTCTATGGACATTTTTTTTTGACATCTAAGTAAAGTATAAATTTGGGAAGTAAATGCAAATTAGCTGCTTCTTATGAGCTCTCAAAGTAAGACTTTGGTATTATTGTTTTAGTGGAGGGGATGTTTTTAAATCCACAGAACCATGAACAGGCACCATAAATTAAATCAGTCACATTTTAAGATGTTTTCCTGTTCTGAGGATCTTTTCCTGGCTTTTAGTAGGAATTTATCCACACTGACATTTGAGCATTAACCTGAAACTCCCGTCCAGTAACAGTAACAGTAACAGTAACAGTGTGGTCAAACACGGAATAATCTGAACCATGAGTCAGACCACATGCTTCTGAACAGGTAGTGTGTTTCTGTGTGTTTCTGAGGTTGTTTTGGAGCTTCGGTCTCCATGGAGAGTTCGTTTTTATTGAAAGTGTTCGGGAGCAGGAAAACACTCCGAGTCTGGGTTTTTCTGTCCTGCTGTTAAAAACCTTTGACTCTGTTCACTGTTCAGTGTTTAAGTTACGACAGACAGAGAGCAGATGACCCCCCGTGACTGAGCCTCTGTGTAACTCTAATCATATTGTATAATTAAACGTTAATACGTTGTGATATAAACAGTCAGATTCCACATGAATGGTCCCACTAATGCATGTCAGCAGTGGTGGAAAGTAATAAGTACATTTACTCAACTGTTTCCATTTTATGCGACCTCTACTTTATTACATTTCAGAGGAAAATACTGCACATTTTATTCACTACATTTATCTGACAGCTGCAGCTACTTTCCATATTGGGATAAAAAAAAAAAAAAACACACAAAAACATTTCCCCTCAGAACTTCTCACAACGTTTTCATTCCAATAAAAAAAACCTAATATTTCATAAATAAAACAATATTAGAGAAAAAGCCAAAAATAGATATCAGAACAACACAATCTGTAGAAATGTTTTATATAAATATAAAGTATTTTTTTGTGTGTGTACAGTAATCCAGCTAAACACACGTCCATTAAAGACTTACAGCAACAGTCTGTCTTTGTAGTTTTTACTGGAAGCAAGAGTGAAACTGTAAAGAACTAATTTAATGGTACACTGTAAAAAAAAAAAAAAACCAGAAAACGTCTGTTAAAAAACAGAAAAATACTGTCCGTTAATTAACATAAATAAACTGTAAAAAAAAACCAAAACAGTAATTATCTTTATATAATTAGCCTTTATTACTGTAATTTTACAAGAAATATTTTACTTTTAAAATATATTTATTGTTAGAATAGAGTAATACACCGTAAATCTAAGACCATTTACATATAAATCACAAATGAAACATGTCATTTTACGTTGCAAAAGCCCAAATTTACATTAACTCTCAGAGGTTTTGCAAAAAAAATCTGTATTTTTACAACAAATATTTTTAGAATTTCATGAAATCCTTTTCTTCTAATATAAATTAATTTTTAAAATAGAGTCATAAACCTCTAGAAAACAGAATAATTATCTTTAAAAATGATCAAGAAAAGCTTAAATACAGATAATTACGATTGTGATTACAAAAAATAAGACAATTTACATATAAATCACAAATGAAACATGTAATTTTTAATTTTATTTTCTGTCATTTTGAAAAACAGACAAAAAATGTAAAATTTCTTGAAAAAAAATGTAAAAAACATGTTTTACTTTTTACAGTGTAGTGATTATCTGGTGGCAAAATAACGTACATTAACACCTTTAAAGTTAAAGTAAATATTACTGTAGTTTCTAACAAGCCGAGCTGCGTTGGTGAGTCATCTTTCTGTTGGTGAGGAAACATTTGATCTTTATTTATTCTCCGTTCTCATACTGACGGGTGAGTCTGTGGATCATCCTCACAGACTCGGGTATGATTGACAGGCTGGGGTCAGAGGTCAACAGCTCCTTGTTACCGCTGCACCAGAGGTCAAAGGTCAGGTGTCTGGAGTGTGATGGCTGCGTGTGCTCTCTGTCAGCACCACCCCGCTTCATATGTGTACAGTTACACCCATGAACTGAAGCGTAGCTACTATTATACAGTATGTGTATGTGCTCTATAGTGTATGTGCTCTGCTCGAGGGCACATCAGTAGAGTCGGTGATCCACGTTCACGTCTTCACTCAGCCGCGTTTCTCTGCAGCACGTTGACAGGAAGAGTTGATTATTGTTTTGGGTTCTGTTGACGTTTCATACGAAACTAATTAATTATTAGATAATTAGACAAATATGGATTTTATTGGATGGACATTTTTCAACCAAATGTGTTATTGTTATATAAAACTGTAAACAGATGGTTGTGATTATGACTTATTTTATAGCTAAATTAAGCACATATTTAAACCACATGGTTATTATTTAGAAACAAATATATATAGACACTATTTATTAGTTTTTATTATATCACATGACATCAGTTGGACCAAACAATTCTGAGGAAAAAAAAACAATGGAAATTATATTATGATAGATTAACCTTTTGGCAAGCATTAATTTAACTGACAGCTGTTGTTGTTCTGCAGTTTGCCATGTTATGATTTGAGCATATTGTTTTATGCTAAATGCAGTACCTGTGAGGGTTTCTGGATCAATATCTGTCATTGATTTGTGTTGTTAATTGATTTCCAGTAATAAATATATACATACATTTACATAAAGCAGCATATTAGTCCACTTCCATGTTGATAAAAGGATTAAATACTTGACTAATCTCCCTTTAAGGTTCATTTTGAACAGATAATAAATGTGTGATTAATCGTGATTAACTATTTAAATTGATTGACAGCCCTAATATAAATATAATTATTGCTTTTAATTTGACTTCTTTGGGCTGAAATGTATTTTTCCAGGTCTTTCGGATGAAAAAAAAAGGGTGAGATTTTTATGGTGTGTTTTAACGGAAAGGAAAACTACACTCACATGAAACTCTGTGTTTAAAACATCATGAACAAATCTTTTAAGGTTCACGGAGATTAACAAGGTCAAGCTCCTTTGAGCAGGGCACGCTGCCCCTCCAGCTCTGGCTGAACTGTGCAGCTCCGTCGTGTTCCTGTGAGTTCGTGAATGTGAATGTGAGTTCATGGAAAGATCGGATGCCGACTCAGCAAGTCGTCTTCTGGAAAATACATAAAACAACCCAACAACACAGATTAAAGGAGATTTCTAACCACTCACAACTGACTATTTCACTGTCAGCACCATTACTCATGAACTCACCGTCCCTCTCCTGGTCTTACACCGAAGAGATGTTCAGCCGGTTCTGGGGATTGTTTAAGACTGATGTGACTTGGATTTGACTTTATTAGATTAGATTCAGGATAAAGATTAGATAGATAAACTGAACTTCTGCAGAACATTCCTGAATAGAAAGTCAGGATGACCTCGATTTCAGAACGTCTCTCAACAAATTGCTCCTTTTAATACGTGTAATTATACGTAAATGACCTTCTATTTGTTTTTAAAACATCATAAACATCTGTTTAGGGTCTGTGTTTTCCTCCACTTTTTTACTTTTGACAACAAAAAAAGTGAAATTCCACGACATTTAAAAGTCTAAATATAACACTGAGGGAAAAATCTACTTACTTTTTATTTAACACATGCAGACGTTTGTATCTTTGCAAGATTGGAACAAATTTTTAACCTTTTAATCTACTCTGAAAACAAAGTATTTATTGCAAAGTCAGTGTGAAACTGTTCAGATTACACGACCAAATGTGGACACATGAATAATACACCCACACATCGATAGATGAACATGTGATCTGTGAACCCTGAGCATTAACCTGCAGTTCTAACACACAGTTAGGCTGCTGGTTTCAGGCTTTATTCCAGATGTTGAACCTGCTGCAGGATCATTGTATATGCTTTGTATTAATACATCATTGGAACTAAAGGACCCAAACCAGGAATAAAACCCCCAGAGTGAAAGTACATGTCCACATGGTGTTGGACATCTGTTGCTAAATTACAACATGAATCTACCGAGAACAAATTATTTGCTATAAACTGAATATCAAGAACTCTTAATCTGTTCTTAATTTGAAGGGAAAAACAAATAAATCGATGAAGTTCCTTTGAAATGAAGAGGAAGCAGCTGATGAAAGAATTTCATCCGTTGAGGACTCTCTGCTGGAGCATCAATTATATCATCATAGAATTACCAAAAACAAAATAATATATCGTCATTTATCAAATACTGTTCAAACAAGTGAACACTGTTTCCAGCAGTGAGTTGGTGTCTCAATAGATCTGCTGTTAAACACTTTAAACATGTTTTATCCTTTCACATGTTTACTTCACGCTTTTTGGACGGATGGAATAACTATCGGATATCAAAGAAATGCAGAGAAGGACGTCATCGAGGTTTCTGAATATTCGTTGTTGGTTGAAATGTTGAGAAATCAAGACAACATCTGCACACAGATGATCAGAAACACGGATACTGTCGGGATCATGTCAACAGGGATTTGTTACATACACTCACCGGCCACTTTATTAGGTACAAAGTGTACCTAATAAAGTGGCCGGTGCTAGTACTGTGTGGTCTTCTGCTGCTGTAGCCCATCTGCTTCAAGGTTGGACGTGTTGTGCGTTCAGAGATGGTATTCTGCATACCTTGGTTGTAACGAGTGGTTATTTGAGTTACTGTTGCCTTTCTATCATCTCCAACCACTCTGCCCATTCTCCTCTGACCTCTGACATCAACAAGGCATTTCCGTCCACACAACGCCGCTCACTGGATCTGTTCTCTTGTTGGGACCATCCTCTGTAAACCCTAGAGATGGTTGTGCGTGAAAATCCCAGTAGATCAGCAGTTTAATACTCAGACCAGCCCGTCTGGCACCAACAACCATGCCACGTTCAAAGTCACTTAAATCCCCTTTCTTCCCCATTCTGATGCTCGGTTTGAACTTCAGCAAGTCGTCTTCATCATGTCTAGATGACGTAATGCATTGAGTTGCTGCCATGTGATTGGCTGATTAGCTATTTGTGTTAACAAGCAATTGAACAGGTGTGCCTAATAAAGTGGCCGGTGAGTGTATAAACAAACTGATATGCATGTAGTTCAGGAAAACCAAAGACAAATTGCAATCAGATTTGTGATAGTGCAAACAAAAGTGTATTAAAGTGCCTGTTACACTTGAAATCACCAGTGTCGATTTTAGTGTAGTACTTCTCCATGAGATTGCAAATAAAACATGTTGTAATGTGATTTCATTGTGAATGTCCTGTCATTGATTTGTTTTGCAGCAGGTCCTTGAGACTTCCATAATGGGGGAAACAGTCTGGATGTGTGTGTCTGATTGGTTTGACCTCTTTCTAGTGATGTAGCGTAGCGTGTGAAAAGCCTAGTTTTCCTTTAAGTGTTTTTACAGTTTTAGACATTTATTCCCATATTCTGTGCTCTCATTAATCGAATCTTAGACACAAAATAACAATCTCTTTTTTTTCCAAATAACAGAACAGTTACAAGACATTTTCATCAGCGACGTATCAAATCATTTGACCAGCCGAGGGAAGGAGGGATCCCCTCTCAGAAAGACCCGTTCATTAAACAGCTAACTGTTTCCACTGACATCACGTCCACTCTGGAAGTGTAAAGTTAGAGGATCTGCTCTCGCTCTGTGGCACGGCCATCTCCTGTGATCAGCGTCACTTTATACCGGCTCAATGTGAAGCAGCTGTTGGCCCCGTTGGCACGCCGTATAGCCGGCTACCTTCACCGTGCTTCCACCTTTAACTTGTCGTCAGCGTAACAACATCTCTGTACGGGAGCCAAGGAGGCTCAGATTTAAGCATGATGAGCTCATTGCTCCTGCTGAGAGGCCTGCTGTACGCAGAGATCATAAATCATCACTGCAGCTGGACAGTGTGATATACTGCCTGGATAAACAGATAATACAGATGTGGAGTGAAACTTTACTGTTTTATATATTAAACAGTGGAAGCACTATGAACACTGTGTATGTAAGTTTAGTTGTTGATACTCTATAGACTGATTTAAAAAGACTGCATGAACTGATTTTTCAAAAGGAGAAACGAGCCGTAACAACAAGCCTGACATATTATAACCTTATAAAGATATATAAGCCTGTTTACACATCCAGCAGTCCAATATTATCCCTCTTTTAGCTCTGTGTTTGGTCTCCACCAACTCCTGAGGGAAATATCTGTCTCTTTAGCTGCTAAATGCTCCCCTATGTTAGCTGTTAGTGGACGGTGGCTTTTTTACAACTTTTTAACTGAAACCTGCTGCGTCTGATGACAGCTGAGAGGGAATCAGGACAGTAAAGGTCCAGACCGGAAAACCAAAATAAGTCTGAGGTATGTTTTTGGTTTGATGAGTAACTCTAACCAGCGTCTGAGATATTCCAAGTAAAACAGCACTGGAAACTGCATTTTTCCAGCTTCAAAGTGGAGAACAAACCCTCATCTTTTTGATTTTTTTTTATGTCGGTGAGCCGACTGAATCCATATTAACCGGCTGCAATCAAAAATATGGTTTTAAAAGTTCCTTATCATTGTATTTTTACAAAACACTGATACAATGAGAGGCATTACTGTCTGTGACTCGGGAGTCCTCTGGGAGTGTTTTACATTAATACACATTTTTTAAATCTTGGATTATTATTTTTGCACATTGCACATATTCTTCATACTGCGAACAGTCGTTTGTCTCACAGAAATCACAAAAATCAGCCTCAATGTATCTTGATTTTTGTTTTTTACTGATGCTTCTTGTTTCTGCACATTCCCCACTGTGGGACTAATAAAGGAATATCTTATCTTATCTTAATCTGTTATGATTTCATGATAACTTCCTGTCTGATGACACGTTACATTACCGCTCTTTATTGCATATATTCTAATATTTGTTATACAGAAAAAATGTGCACACTCCTTGTCAATATTTTGCACAATCTTTGTTTTAAACACTGTACTGCACTTTTAATTTTAAAACAGCTATTTTACACATCTTTTATTGTAAATTTCTATTTTCTATTTTTAATTCTTGATTCTTTTGAAGTACTTATACTGTGAAATTATTCAGTTTTTAAGAGAAACTGATTTAGTTTAATGAATCTAGAGTTTTCCTCATTATTATTATTATTATTATTATAATAATTATTTTATTTTTTATTTATTTATTTATTTTTTTTATTTATTATTATTAGTTAAAATGAAAAATACAGTATTATTTGTGTTTTGATGTTATGTTACGTTATCTATTATGTAATTTAAATGCACTGTGTTTTGATGTTATGGATGTTATATTGCTTGAATGCACTGTGTCTTGTTGTGCTGTACGCTGGAAGCTGTTTTGGAGTTGCTGCTCTCTACACAAACGTAATCAGATTATCAGAACTATTTCAGACTTTTTTTTCCCAGACATTTTTCAGATCTTTTTTTCCGACTTTTTTTTCCGACATTTTTCAGATTTTTTTTTTCAGACTTTTTTTTCAGACATTTTTCAGATCCTTTTTTTCGGACATTTTTTCAGACATTTTTCAGATCTTTTTTTTTCAGACATTTTTCAGATCTTTTTTTTCAGACTTTTTTTTAGATCTTTTTTTTCTGACATCTTTCAGATCTTTTTTTTCAGACTTTTTTTTAGATCTTTTTTTTCTGACATTTTTCAGATCTTTTTTTTCAGACTTTTTTTTAGATCTTTGTTTTCTGACATTTTTCAGATCTTTTTTTTCAGATATTTTTTTCGGATATTTTTCAGATATTTTTTTTAAACTTTTTTTTCTGACATTTTTTCAGACTTTTTTGACCGACATTTTTCAGACTTTTTTTTTCAGATCTTTTTTTTTCGGACATTTTTTCAGACTTTTTTTGTCGGACAATTTCAGATCTTTTTTTTTTAACTTTTTTTTCAGACATTTTCAGATCTTTATTTCAGACTTTTTTGTCCAACATTTTTCAGATCTTTTCTTTCAGTCTTTTTTTTCAGACATTTTTCAGATCTTTTTTTTCGGACATTTTTCAGATCTTTTTTTTTCAGACTTTTATTTAGATCGTTTTTTTCTGACATTTTTCAGATCTTTTTTTTCAGACTTTTATTTAGATCGTTTTTTTCTGACATCTTTCAGATCTTTTTTTTTCAGATATTTTTCAGATCTTTTTTTTCAGACTTTTATTTAGATCGTTTTTTTCGGACATTTTTCAGATCTTTTTTTTTCAGACATTTTTCAGATCTTTTTTTTCAGACTTTTATTTAGATCGTTTTTTTCTGACATCTTTCAGATCTTTTTTTTTCAGATATTTTTTTCGGATATTTTTCAGATATTTTTTTTAAACTTTTTTTTCTGACATTTTTTCAGACTTTTTTGACCGACATTTTTCAGACTTTTTTTTTCAGACATTTTTCAGATCTTTTTTTTTCGGACATTTTTTCAGACTTTTTTGACCGACATTTTTCAGACTTTTTTTGTCACACATTTTTCAGATATTTTTTTTCGGACAATTTCAGATCTTTTTTTTTTAACTTTTTTTTCAGACATTTTCAGATCTTTTTTTCAGACTTTTTTGTCCAACATTTTTCAGATCTTTTCTTTCAGACTTTTTTTTCAGACATTTTTCAGATCTTTTTTTTCGGACATTTTTCAGATCTTTTTTTTTCAGACATTTTTCAGATCTTTTTTTTCAGACTTTTTTTTAGATCGTTTTTTTCTGACATCTTTCAGATCTTTTTTTTCAGATATTTTTTTCGGATATTTTTCAGATATTTTTTTTAAACTTTTTTTTCTGACATTTTTTCAGACTTTTTTGACCGACATTTTTCAGACTTTTTTTTTCAGACATTTTTCAGATCTTTTTTTTTCGGACATTTTTTCAGACTTTTTTTTTCAGACATTTTTCAGATCTTTTTTTTCGGACATTTTCTAGATCTTTTTTTCAGACTTTTTTGTCCAACATTTTTCAGATCTTTTCTTTCAGTATTTTCTTTCAGACATTTTTCAGATCTTTTTTTCAGACATTTTTCAGATCTTTTTTTTTTCAGACATTTTTCAGATCTTTTTTTTCAGACTTTTTTTTAGATCTTTTTTTTCTGACATCTTTCAGATATTTTTTTCAGATATTTTTCAGATATTTTTTTTAAACTTTTTTTTCTGACATTTTTCAGACTTTTTTTTTCAGACATTTTTCAGATCTTTTTTTTTCAGACATTTTTCAGACTTTTTTTTAGATCGTTTTTTTCTGACATCTTTCAGATCTTTTTTTTTCAGATATTTTTTTCGGATATTTTTCAGATATTTTTTTTAAACTTTTTTTTCTGACATTTTTTCAGACTTTTTTGACCAACATTTTTCAGACTTTTTTTTTCAGACATTTTTCAGATCTTTTTTTTTCGGACATTTTTTCAGACTTTTTTTGTCACACATTTTTCAGATCTTTTTTTTCGGACAATTTCAGATCTTTTTTTTTTAACTTTTTTTTCAGACATTTTCAGATCTTTTTTTCAGACTTTTTTGTCCAACATTTTTCAGATCTTTTCTTTCAGTCTTTTTTTTCAGACATTTTTCAGATCTTTTTTTTCGGCCATTTTTCAGATCTTTTTTTTTCAGACATTTTTCAGATCTTTTTTTTCGGACATTTTCTAGATCTTTTTTTCAGACTTTTTTTGTCCAACATTTTTCAGATTTTTTCTTTCAGTCTTTTTTTTCAGACATTTTTCAGATCTTTTTTTTCAGACATTTTTCAGATCTTTTTTTTTCAGACATTTTTCAGATCTTTTTTTTCGGACATTTTCTAGATCTTTTTTTCAGACTTTTTTGTCCAACATTTTTCAGATTTTTTCTTTCAGTCTTTTTTTTCAGACATTTTTCAGATCTTTTTTTTCAGACATTTTTCAGATCTTTTTTTTTCAGACATTTTTCAGATCTTTTTTTTCGGACATTTTCTAGATCTTTTTTTCAGACTTTTTTGTCCAACATTTTTCAGATTTTTTCTTTCAGACTTTTTTTTTAGACATTTTTCAGATCTTTTTTTTCAGACATTTTTCAGATCTTTTTTTTTCAGACATTTTTCAGATCTTTTTTTTCGGACATTTTCTAGATCTTTTTTTCAGACTTTTTTGTCCAACATTTTTCAGATTTTTTCTTTCAGACTTTTTTTTTAGACATTTTTCAGATCTTTTTTTTCAGACATTTTTCAGATCTTTTTTTTCAGACATTTTTCAGATCTTTTTTTTCAGACTTTTTTTTAGATCTTTTTTTTCTGACATCTTTCAGATCTTTTTTTTCAGATATTTTTTTCAGATATTTTTCAGATATTTTTTTTAAACTTTTATTTCTGACATTTTTTCAGACTTTTTTTTCAGACATTTTTCAGATATTTTTTTTTCAGACATTTTTCAGACTTTTTTTTAGATCGTTTTTTTCTGACATCTTTCAGATCTTTTTTTTTCAGATATTTTTTTCGGATATTTTTCAGATCTTTTTTTTAAACTTTTTTTTCTGACATTTTTTCAGACTTTTTTGACCGACATTTTTCAGACTTTTTTTTCAGACATTTTTCAGATCTTTTTTTTTCGGACATTTTTTCAGACATTTTTTAGATCTTTTTTTTCTGACATCTTTCAGATCTTTTTTTTCAGATCTTTTTTTCGGATATTTTTCAGATATTTTTTTTAAACTTTTTTTTCTGACATTTTTTCAGACTTTTTTGACCGACATTTTTCAGACTTTTTTTTTCAGACATTTTTCAGATCTTTTTTTTCGGACATTTTCTAGATCTTTTTTTCAGACTTTTTTGTCCAACATTTTTCAGATCTTTTCTTTCAGTCTTTTTTTTCAGACATTTTTCAGATCTTTTTTTTCAGACATTTTTCAGATCTTTTTTTTTCAGACATTTTTCAGATCTTTTTTTTCAGACTTTTTTTTAGATCTTTTTTTTCTGACATCTTTCAGATCTTTTTTTTTCAGATATTTTTTTCAGATATTTTTTTCAGATATTTTTCAGATATTTTTTTTAAACTTTTTTTTCTGACATTTTTTCAGACTTTTTTGACCGACATTTTTCAGATCTTTTTTTTTCAGACATTTTTCAGATCTTTTTTTTTCAGACATTTTTCAGATCTTTTTTTTCAGACTTTTTTTTAGATCGTTTTTTTCTGACATCTTTCAGATCTTTTTTTTTCAGATATTTTTTTCGGATATTTTTCAGATATTTTTTTTAAACTTTTTTTTCTGACATTTTTTCAGACTTTTTTGACCGACATTTTTCAGACTATTTTTTTCAGACATTTTTCAGATCTTTTTTTTTCGGACATTTTTTAAGACTTTTTTTGTCACACATTTTTCAGATCTTTTTTTTCGGACAATTTCAGATCTTTTTTTTTTAACTTTTTTTTCAGACATTTTCAGATCTTTTTTTCAGACTTTTTTGTCCAACATTTTTCAGATCTTTTCTTTCAGTCTTTTTTTTCAGACATTTTTCAGATCTTTTTTTTTCGGACATTTTTTCAGACTTTTTTTGTCACACATTTTTCAGATATTTTTTTTCGGACATTTTCAGATCTTTTTTTTTAACTTTTTTTTCAGACATTTTCTAGATCTTTTTTTCAGACTTTTTTGTCCAACATTTTTCAGATCTTTTCTTTCAGACTTTTTTTTCAGACATTTTTCAGATCTTTTTTTTTTGGACATTTTTTCAGACATTTTTCAGATCTTTTTTTTCAGACTTTTTTTCAGACATTTTTCAGATCTTTTTTTCAGACATTTCTTTAGATCTTTTTTTTCTGACATTTTTTCAGATTTCTTTTTTCCGACATTTTTCAGATTTTTTGTTCAGACTTTTTTTCGGACATTTTTCAAATTCTTTTTTTCAGACTTTATTTTTCGGACATTTTTTCAGACTTTTTTTTCAGACTTTTTTTCAGAAATTTTTCAGATCTTTTTTTTCGGACATTTTTCAGACTTTTTTTGTCACACATTTTTTAGATCTTTTTTTCAGACTTTTTTTCAGACATTTTTCAGATCTTTTTTTTCAGACTTTTTTTTCAGAATTTTTTCAGATCTTTTTTTTCAGCCATTTTTTTCAGCCATTTTTCAGATCTTTTTCTTTCGGACATCTTTTCAGACTTATTTTTACAGATAATTTTTTTTGTCCTCCATTTTTCAGATCTTTTTTTTTGGACATTTTTTCATTCTTTTTTTTCTGACATTTTTCAGATCTTTCTTTTCGGACATTTTTCAAATTCTTTTTTTCAGACTTTATTTTTCGGACATTTTTTCAGACTTTTTTTTCAGACTTTTTTTTCGGACATTTTTTCAGACTTTTTTTTCAGACTTTCTTTTCGGACATTTTTTCAGACTTTTTTTTCGGACATTTTTTTATCCCCCATTTTTCAGATCTTTTTTTTCAGACTTTATTTTAGGACATTTTTTCAGACATTTTTTTCAGACATTTTTTCAGACTTGTCTTTTCAGAATTGTCTTTCAGACTTTTTTTAAGACTTTTTTTTAAGACTTTTTTTTCAGAAATTTTTCAGATCTTTTTTTTCGGACATTTTTCAGACTTTTTTTGTCACACATTTTTTAGATCTTTTTTTCAGACTTTTATTTCAGACATTTTTCAGATCTTTTTTTTCGGACAATTTCAGATCTTTTTTTTTTAACTTTTTTTTCAGACATTTTCAGATCTTTTTTTCAAACTTTTTTGTCCAACATTTTTCAGATCTTTTCTTTCAGTCTTTTTTTTCAGACATTTTTCAGATCTTTTTTTTCGGCCATTTTTCAGATCTTTTTTTTTCAGACATTTTTCAGATCTTTTTTTTCGGACATTTTCTAGATCTTTTTTTCAGACTTTTTTGTCCAACATTTTTCAGATTTTTTCTTTCAGTCTTTTTTTTCAGACATTTTTCAGATCTTTTTTTTCAGACTTTTTTTTAGATCTTTTTTTTCTGACATCTTTTAGATCTTTTTTTTTCAGATATTTTTTTCAGATATTTTTCAGATATTTTTTTTAAACTTTTATTTCTGACATTTTTTCAGACTTTTTTTTCAGACATTTTTCAGATATTTTTTTTTCAGACATTTTTCAGACTTTTTTTTAGATCGTTTTTTTCTGACATCTTTCAGATCTTTTTTTTTCAGATATTTTTTTCGGATATTTTTCAGATCTTTTTTTTAAACTTTTTTTTCTGACATTTTTTCAGACTTTTTTGACCGACATTTTTCAGACTTTTTTTTTCAGACATTTTTCAGATCTTTTTTTTTCGGACATTTTTTCAGACTTTTTTTGTCACACATTTTTCAGATCTTTTTTTTCGGACAATTTCAGATCTTTTTTTTTTAACTTTTTTTTCAGACATTTTCAGATCTTTTTTTCAGACTTTTTTGTCCAACATTTTTCAGATCTTTTCTTTCAGACTTTTTTTTCAGACATTTTTCAGATCTTTTTTTTCGGACATTTTTCAGATCTTTTTTTTTCAGACATTTTTCAGATCTTTTTTTTCAGACTTTTTTTTAGATCGTTTTTTTCTGACATCTTTCAGATCTTTTTTTTTCAGATATTTTTTTCGGATATTTTTCAGATATTTTTTTTAAACCTTTTTTTCTGACATTTTTTCAGACTTTTTTGACCAACATTTTTCAGACTTTTTTTTTCAGACATTTTTCAGATCTTTTTTTTTCAGACATTTTTCAGACTTTTTTTTAGATCGTTTTTTTCTGACATCTTTCAGATCTTTTTTTTTCAGATATTTTTTTCGGATATTTTTCAGATATTTTTTTTAAACTTTTTTTTCTGACATTTTTTCAGACTTTTTTGACCGACATTTTTCAGACTATTTTTTTCAGACATTTTTCAGATCTTTTTTTTTCAGACATTTTTCAGATCTTTTTTTTCAGACTTTTTTTTAGATCGTTTTTTTCTGACATCTTTCAGATCTTTTTTTTTCAGATATTTTTTTCGGATATTTTTCAGATATTTTTTTTAAACTTTTTTTTCTGACATTTTTTCAGACTTTTTTGACCGACATTTTTCAGACTATTTTTTTCAGACATTTTTCAGATCTTTTTTTTTCGGACATTTTTTCAGACTTTTTTTGTCACACATTTTTCAGATCTTTTTTTTCGGACAATTTCAGATCTTTTTTTTTAACTTTTTTTTCAGACATTTTCTAGATCTTTTTTTCAGACTTTTTTGTCCAACATTTTTCAGATCTTTTCTTTCAGACTTTTTTTTCAGACATTTTTCAGATCTTTTTTTTTTGGACATTTTTTCAGACATTTTTCAGATCTTTTTTTTCAGACTTTTTTTTAGATCTTTTTTTGTCACACATTTTTCAGATCTTTTTTTGTCACACATTTTTCAGATCTTTTTTTTCAGACATCTTTCAGATCTTTTTTTTCAGACTTTTTTTCAGACATTTTTCAGATCTTTTTTTCAGACATTTCTTTAGATCTTTTTTTTCTGACATTTTTTCAGATTTCTTTTTTCCGACATTTTTCAGATTTTTTGTTCAGACTTTTTTTCGGACATTTTTTCAAACTTGTTTTCAGACATTTTTCAAGTCTTTTTATCAGACTTTTTTTCGGATATTTTTTCATTCTTTTTTGTCCTCCATTTTTCAGATATTTTTTTTCGGACATTTTTTTGTTTCATTTTTCAGATATTTTTTTTCGGACATTTTTCAAATTCTTTTTTTCAGACTTTATTTTTCGGACATTTTTTCAGACTTTTTTTTCAGACTTTTTTTCAGAAATTTTTCAGATCTTTTTTTTCGGACATTTTTCAGACTTTTTTTGTCACACATTTTTTAGATCTTTTTTTCAGACTTTTTTTTCAGACATTTTTCAGATCTTTTTTTTCAGACTTTTTTTTCAGAATTTTTTCAGATCTTTTTTTTCAGCCATTTTTTTCAGCCATTTTTCAGATCTTTTTCTTTCGGACATCTTTTCAGACTTATTTTTACAGATAATTTTTTTGTCCTCCATTTTTCAGATCTTTTTTTTTGGACATTTTTTCATTCTTTTTTTTCTGACATTTTTCAGATCTTTCTTTTCGGACATTTTTCAAATTCTTTTTTTCAGACTTTATTTTTCGGACATTTTTTCAGACTTTTTTTTCAGACTTTTTTTTCGGACATTTTTTCAGACTTTTTTTTCAGACTTTCTTTTCGGACATTTTTTCAGACTTTTTTTTCGGACATTTTTTTATCCCCCATTTTTCAGATCTTTTTTTTCAGACTTTATTTTAGGACATTTTTTCAGACTTTTTTTTCAGACATTTTTCAGAATTTTTTTTCAGACTTGTCTTTCAGAATTTTTTTCAGACTTTTTTTTAAGACTTTTTTTTCAGAAATTTTTCAGATCTTTTTTTTCGGACATTTTTCAGACTTTTTTTGTCACACATTTTTTAGATCTTTTTTTCAGACTTTTATTTCAGACATTTTTCAGATCTTTTTTTTCAGAAATTTTTTCAGATCTTTTTTTTACGACTTTTTTTTCCGGACATTTTTCAGATCTTTTTTTTTAACTTTTTTTTCCGACATTTTTTAGATCTTTTTTTTCAGACTTTTTTTGTCCAACATTTTTTTGATCTTTTTTCAGACATTTTTCAGATCTTTATTTTCAGACTTTTTTTTCAGACATTTTTCAGATTTCTTTTTTCCGACATTTTTCAGATTTTTTTTTCAGACTTTTTTTTCAGAAATATTTTCAGATCTTTTTTTTCTGACATTTTTTCAAACTTTTTTTCAGACTTTTTTCAAGTCTTTTTATCAGACTTTTTTTTCAGAAATTTTTCAGATCTTTTTTTTCGGACATTTTTCAGACTTTTTTTGTCACACATTTTTTAGATCTTTTTTTCAGACTTTTTTTTCAGACATTTTTCAGATCTTTTTTTTCAGACTTTTTTTTCAGAATTTTTTCAGATCTTTTTTTTCAGCCATTTTTTTCAGCCATTTTTCAGATCTTTTTCTTTCGGACATCTTTTCAGACTTATTTTTCAGATAATTTTTTTGTCCTCCATTTTTCAGATCTTTTTTTTTGGACATTTTTTCATTCTTTTTTTTCTGACATTTTTCAGATCTTTCTTTTCGGACATTTTTCAAATTCTTTTTTTCAGACTTTATTTTTCGGACATTTTTCAGATCTTTTTTTTCGGACATTTTTTTGTCCGACATTTTTCAAATTCTTTTTTTCAGATCTTTTTCTTTCGGACATTTTTTCAGACATTTTTTGTCCTCCATTTTTCATATCTTTTTTTTCATACTTTTTTTTTCACCCATTTTTCATATCTTTTTCTTTCGGACATCTTTTCAGACTTTTTTTGTCACACATTTTTCAGAATTTTTTTTTCAGATATTTTTCAGATCATTTTTTTGTCCTCCATATTTCAGATCTTTTTTTTCATTCTTTTTTTTCGGACATTTTTCAGATCTTTTTTTTCAGACTTTTTTTTCGGATATTTTTTCAAACTTTTTTTTCATACATTTTTCAAGTCTTTTTTTTAGACATTTTTTTCAGACATTTTTCAGACTCTTTTTTCAGAATTTGTTGTCGGACATTTTTTCAGACTCTTTTTTCAGATCTTTTTTTTAAGACTTTTTTTGTCCGACACTTTTCAGATATTTTTTTTCAGAATTTGTTTTCGGACATTTTTTCAGACTTTTTTTTCAGACATTTTTCAGAACATTATTAATTAATCTGCCAGTTATTTTCTCGATTATTCGATTAATTGTTTGGTCTATAAAATGTAATATTTTAATATCTAATGAAAAATGTCGATAGCAATTTGCCAGAGCACATGCTGATGCATTTAAAAGTTTTGCACTGATTGAGCAACGGTGCAAAAAGATTCAGTTTATTTTCATATTAGATAAATAAATCCAGCAAATATTCAGCTTTTTAATGGCTGACCATAGAATTTTAAATATTTTTGCTTATAAACGTATCACTTATTATCAGAATTGTTGCAGATTAAATTTTGATTAATTGACTAATTGCTTCAGCTCTAAACTGAAGCTTTCAGATAACTTTTCTTTAAAGTTTTGAAGCAACCAGCTGATGTTGGTGTATAAGCCTGGTTTCAGAGGAGAATTCAGTTTTCCTTGATGGTCTAAATACTTTACGTTTTAAAGGCTTGTTGTTCCCGACTATAGAAGACAGTTCTCGGGGAATAATTTCCAGGCTCTCATAATTAATATTGGTGCTAAATATCTGTATTATCCTTTGTCCTGACCAAGGGCCTTTCTGGTTCGTTTTAAACTGAGTGAAATTTCTGTGGTGGAACCAGACTTCAGTTAATGTCTCTATTACAGCTAAAAAGAAAAGGATTCAGCCAACCACAGCAAAGCATCCAGGTCAATTTAACCCACTTTTCTGCAATTGTCACTTCATCTAACACATGGTAAACCCCACCTGCCTGGGTCTCCCTGCTGCTTAAAGCCAATAAACGACTTCTTGAATCAGAGCTGGACACGAGATGTTGGCCCACATATTTACCGTACATACATGCACATATGCACTTGGCTGAAGTTCTTGTTATGTGGAGCAAAAGTTTTCACTTTTCGCTGCCTGTTTTGTCCAATAAACGTCACAAATCCAGCATGAAGTGAAACTAGTAAAACGGCATGCAGCCTCACAAATGTCACCCTGAGACCAGCGTTTATAAGAGAACAACAGGATGTTCACACGTCTTCTACTTTAGCTGTAATCCTTTCTGAACGATGTTAATCACATAATGGACCAAAGGCAGGATTCACAATGAGGTCAGTTTACGACTTCTTTCTCATGTCTTTGGCAATAAAAGGTTGTAGGTTTAGTGCCAGTTCACCAGGAAAAGACACGGCAAACTTTATTTACCTGCAGGATTCGGTTGCAAGTTACTGTAGCTGGTGATCTAACTGCTGAAATACCATCTCACTGTTTTTAATGCTAGTGTGACCGGGAGTAGATTCAGGATTTTATCCAGGGTTGGGGCTAGTTTAGTGGTTGTAGACACATGAATTGCTGATTTCCTCAGTGATTCAAAAAGGTGTTGTGCTCATTAACTGCTGTTTCCTCCGTTTCCTTTTGGAGAAACAATCAGACAACTAGAGTTTTGTTGGTGGGATTAAGAAAAGTGGGCTTCATCTTCCTGTGCTGTGCCATCGCTGACTGTTCAACGTCAATAAAATCTGTTAATAACAATATAAAAATTAGATATACACTCTGCACAGTTTGTTAATATCTAGTTTAACACCCTCTTAACCTCTCAACCCGCCTGTCGGTTAGAAAGGCACATTTTCTTTAAAAAACTACACCATTTATCATCGACAGAAACTGTAAAAACTTGTTGAATCTTCAAATTTCCGACGGTCCTTGAATGAATCATGTGTAACGAATGCTTTTGTCAGGTAATGTAACCAAATCTAAGCTTAAAATAGTGATATTTCATCAAACTCACTTTATTCTACATGTCTAATTTAACATTTTGCCAAAAATAAACCGTTTGCATGAAACAGACCCTGTAAAAAACATCAAATTCTGCGTTCTTCAGCGCAACGTGACAAAAAATCAGTGAAACTTAGAGTGTGTTCCAATCCACGTACTTCCAGAAGTACACTTCAATGTAGTGCACTGTGTGCACTCTGTACTCACTTGAGTAGTGCGTGAATTTCAACGGGGTAGGGTCGTCTCAAATCGAATACTCTGCGGCGCACTGACCGGAAATGACGATCGCAACATTTGACCGCGGCTCGCTACCCGCCAACCTGTTGGTTGAAAAGGCAGCGGTATATTTACGTATTGTTTTATTCTGTTATCTACGTATGTTTGAATAGTGGTCGTGGCTCCGCCCCTTCCACTACATAGCCATAATGGCGACAATTGAGTATGGAAAGTGTCCAGCGTTCCACACTCAACGATCTGACCGTTTTGAGTACAACATCCGGGTACTTTGAGTGCACTGCATTTTGCCGTACTTCCCAGTGTGAACGCGCTTATGCACTCAAAGTAGTAAGTGTAAGTACAGAAGTACGCGGATTGGAACACACTGTTGGACTGAACTGCAGACTGTTGACACAGAAAGTAGAGGAGAAGGGAGGTTTTAAGTATAGGTTGTAATATGTAGGCTAAATATTTCCATATGTATAGAATGTGGAGTTCTCCCCGGTTCTAGCCATGATTGTGCCGTTTCAATAGAGGTGCAGGACTTGAATATTGCATGCGAACGTGTGGATACACAAGTTTCTTCCCATTTTTCTGATGTGGCCTGAATGCATCATATTGCTGTCTTCACCTTGAACTTGTGGGGTTGTATTTTTGATGAACTCCAGTATGATATGCATGGTATTCAATCAGGAGACAAACAAAAGTAACCTCTATTAGTTCTGAGAATCCAACTTGTGAGCTTTTCCTTCACTAAGTTGTGTAAACCACATGAGTGGGTCACTGAAGTGGGCTCTTCTGGTAAACACTAAACCACTTTGAAGGCAACATATGACTCAGCGGGTTGCCATGGGCCTTCTGGGAAATGTAGGAATTAACTAAATGAAACATAAGTCAGGCTGATTGAACATATTTACAAGCATTGAAATACAAACGTGTGTGTGGTTTGTTCATTTGTCTCTGTTTGTCTAAACCTGACATGTTCTAATGTGTCTCTGTATATGTGAGTGTTTGGTATCACACAGGTGTTCACACGCTGTTGTGACTGAGTCCACATCAACACGGGTCAGTCAGAACCAACGCTCCCCACATGGTGTAGTGTTTATCTGCTGTGTAAATAACAGCGGAGCACCATTTATTTCAGCGGTGTGAACATGCTGAACCGATCAGTCAAACCGCGTGTGTCCGGCAGGTACAGGAAGTACTGTGAAACAATGACCGTCTGTCAGGATGTGGAGGGGATTTAATCCTCTAACGTTATAATATACACTCACCGGCCACTTTATTAGGCACACCTGTTCAATTGCTTGTTAACACAAATAGCTCATCAGCCAATCACATGGCAGCAGCTCAATGCATTACGTCATCTAGACGTGGTGAAGACGACTTGCTGAAGTTCAAACCGAGCATCAGAATGGGGAAGAAAGGGGATTTAAGTGACTTTGAACACGGCATGGTTGTTGGTGCCAGACGGGCTGGTCTGAGTATTAAACTGCTGATCTACTGGGATTTTCACCACAACCATCTCTAGGGTTTACAGAGAATGGTCCGAACAAGAGAACATATCCAGTGAGCGGGGGTTGTGTGGACGGAAATGCCTTGTTGATGTCAGAGGTCAGAGGAGAATGGGCAGAGTGGTTGGAGATGATAGAAAGACAACAGAAACTCAAATAACCACTCGTTACAACCAAGGTATGCAGAATAGCATCTCTGAACGCACAACACGTCCAACCTTGAAGCAGATGAAGACCACCCGGTACTAGCAAGGTGTACCTAATAAAGTGGCCGGTGAGTGTATTTGACTTCAGGACATCTCTGACTCACATGCTGAAAAAAAACATTTTTACTGCATTAATTTAGATATTTTCCAAAGTAAAAGTCCCTAGAAGTGTATGATTACATTTTTTCCCATGGTCTAGTGTTAAATAAGATAACATAAATCGCAATATGGAACTTAATCAGACTCTTATTATATTGTAATTCATTCTCATGATGCTGCTCAGAGTAATCAGTTCCTTTCAAGCATACCAACGAACTGCTTGAATTCTCATCACTGACACCAGATTGGTGTCTCAGTTACATGTTGATGTAATGCTCCCCTTTGTTCAGATTTATTCTGAGACGTTGGGTGAGTTCTTGTTTCACACTGTCCCAGCTGCAGCTTTATGTCTTTTTCCAGAGGAATAAAAAGACAATAGGAGGTGTCTGAACTCGGCCCATCATCACGGAGACACTAATGCAACATCTGGCATTTACTGCGACCGCTATCGCTCCAAATTACAATCCCATGCTCCTATAATAGCTGTTTTTTCCACTGGTATGAGACCTGAACAGCACTGAAGGTTGTCAGACTAAAAGGTAACAAGAGGAGAAACGAGGAGATTTGATATCTGTAAGCTCTTTGATCAGACGGTAGGCGGGAGTCTTTGTGAGTCTTTGTGTCTTCCTTGAACACATACATACCTGAGAGTACCATCTTCTGACAGACGAGACGTTAAAGGAGTCTCTCAGAGCTGATGTTGATGATAAAATGTTCTGCCAATAGTTTTGTTTGTCTAAATTTGATGCCAAAAAATGAAAAATATTTGGTTTGGCAGACGTTGTCATAATTTTCCAGCCTGATCTTTTGACATTAATGTTGCTGTCTTCTTGCTGTTTGGACATGCAGTCGCTGATTCAGCCTGCGAATTGTCTTCATATCTTTATATGACGTACATATCCAGCGCTGATTGCTAGAATTATTTTATGCTGATAATAATACTGATAACTGCTGTTGTACGTTTCTTTTTCTACGTGGTGTTTACCTCCGTTTGTCTCTTGTATTTACATGAAAATGTTGTGCAACTCAAAGATTTTTCGGTCCAACTTGCAGATCTAAAGTTGGTGAACTGTGTGGTGGTGAAGCACGGCGGATAACAAGCTTGTACACATGCAGATAGAGCTGGAGGTTACAAATGAGAGACTGAACAGGAAATAATTGTCTGATATACTTTTGCATGCTTTAAATCCCTGATAGCAGAATACATTACGTGTTGTATGGCCTTGCTTTAAATAGTCTTGGTGCAACAGGTGCTTCTATATGTCGTCTTTCAACTTATCCTCATACAACGGTTTGAATAGCCGGGTTTCCAATAAAAATTCCTGGGACTTTTTAGTACCTAGAGCTACTTTTCAAGGAACTAAAAGGTTCCTTCAGCCCACTGTTGGCTGCGTTTCCATAGCCGACTAAAGACCTGCGAAGATTAAGCAAATGAGTCCGCTGACGTGTGGTGGTCAGAGCAGGAAACAAACTCTGCAGGTCAGTGTGTCGCCTGTTTACTCTTAAAATCAATTAAATAAAAATCAGGTTTCGTCTCACTGCGACATTTACTGCGACGACATTTACTGCTGCACGTTGGATGTAATGGATGAAATGAAACTAAGAGCGTCCGTCTCCACAGTAAATCATCTGTTGGGTGTTTGATGGTTATTTATTTTTGCTTTAGAATGTAACCGCCGTGAAACAATCAGAAAATAACTTTTCTTTCTCTCATTCACAGCATCGCCACGCTGTCTCTCTCTCTTCTAACGTTACCGCTCGCCCTTGCGATACGAGAATACTTCCTTGTTTATGAATGAAGCGGTAACATCGGAGCAGCGGCGCTGTGTGTGTGTTTCACCAAGCAGCAACAGTCATCCCTGCAAACTCCACCCTGGAAGTTCTGGTAGTTTTAGAAAGTACTACCCTCCTTCTTTGGGGGTAAGAAGTTCCCGGAAAATGTCTCCGGTACTTAATTTAGACCCTGGTCCCTGCGGTCGAAACGCAGCTTATGAAATCTTACAAATGTCGTACGAATTTCCAGCAACACGTGTCAATTTCCGCTCCAGTCTTTTCAAAATAAACTTCCGTCTTCACAGGAAACTACTGCATTATTTTTTGTAGGTTCAGCTTCGAACAGTGTATGAGAACAGCCTGCGTCTTTATGGTCTGTTGTAGCTGCTTTTAATGTTCTATTGTAGACCTTTTAAGGTGGACTGACCCTTAAGGTGGACTGGCTATTCTCATTTTAGTGACAAGTTGCTCCTCTGAGTTTTGCTCTTCAGCAAACAGAAACATTTTTCTCCCAGCAACCCGGGGACACAATATGAACATGACTGATTCCTGTAAAGTAAAGTGAAGCCGTGGCAGGTCCATGATGCAGCTGTAGTGTCGGGAGGTTACGAGGAGTTACCCCCCCGTCAGAGACTGCTGATCTGGACTCAGTCAGCTCCCTCTGCAGGGACTCAGCAGCCGGCTCCTCCTGGGAGGTCGGCTGTTTGCCTTTGGCAGCGAGTCCGGGAGAGGAAATGGGAATGATAGGGAGCCACACTGTTGTTGTTTTCTCTCACACTGTGCATGGCAACTACATGTACACAAGACAATGGAGAGCGGGCCCGGGAGATCAGAATATAACGCAATATAAACTCTATTCCATCATTGAAACTTTAGATTGTGTTAGCCACTGCAGACTTAACACTAATCCAAGCTGATACGAGCCAGCACATCCTGATCGTTTGAGGTAATATCTACCAGATCGCTGCATAGCAGTTGTATGTTTGTCACCAGTTGAGCGTGAGTCATCACTAATTGTAGGGAAAAGGCTCATTAATCACCTAAATAGCTCCTCTGATGGAGATGTAATGACACACAAGAGGAGAGAGGTGTTGATCAGGCGGCGTCGTAAATGAAAACAGATCTGCAGACGCCTCGACACTGAATCAAATCACATCACAGCGTGTTCAGGGACGCTGGAAACGGATATGAGGAACCAACAGTACAGTACAGGGATACCAGATATTAAATTAAAAACTATACACAAGACCAGAGATAGCTTTCAGATCCATATGTTCTGAATATTCTAAATACACACAATCAAAGAAACCTAGCAGAGGGTTTACCAGCTTTATGTTACTAAGGGTAAAACCCCTCCTGTTACAAATTACAGCTTTTCTCAGTTTACCAAAATCAACTCGATGCTCCAGACTGATGGAAATGAAACGCAGGCCTTCTGTGGCTGCATGGTGACATAAGGAGTTTGAAACCAGAAACCCCCCTACACACTCACTCGCCCTGACATTTCAGACCTGAACCACACCAGTAAATATGTGCCGACCCAAACTGGCCTCCCACCACCGACCCTCCTCTCACAGCATGAACACATGACTCGTACAACACCGAGGTTTTATAGTCTGTGAATGTGGGAACCAGCACAACTAACATGACTCTGCTTTTCACTGTTTGGACTTATGAACCCAAAGTAGAAATGTAAGGATTTCAGATGTTGGACTCACTTGGCTGAAGGTTGTTCAATTCTTCAGTTCTTCTTCAGTCTTGAATACATTTCCAGCCTCTCCATCATTTCAGTTTTCCTGTCAGAGCGCTCCTCTCTCTCCTCTCTCTCCTCTCTTTCCTCTCTCTCCTCTCTCTCTGTCTCTCCTCTCTCTCCTCTCTCTCTCTCTCTCTCTCTCCTCTCTTGTTTAATAATTTTGTCTCTAAAATGACAGAAAATAGCAGCTATTATAACAGATGTTATAATTAAACAAATGACCTTTTAATTAAAAAGATGACGTCTTCAAAAGTCTTGTTTTGTCCGACCAACAGTCTAAAACTAGGGCTGTCAGTCGATTAAAAATATTTCATCGCATGATTGTCTATAGTTGAAGGGACTGTTTGTAAGAATCAAGAAATGTCTTGTTAACAGCAACACCTGTGTCCGTTAAGTCAACTAAAGTCAGCGTCCTGTTGCTGGCGCTTGTGCTCGCTCTACATAGACATGAAGGAGCATCACTCAACACAGTGAGGAGACACACGTCAGCTAAAAGCACAATATCACTCTATATTTCAGCTGCTTGGCAGTAATGTTAGCTGACCAGACCAAGGTCTCTCCATGAATCAATGCTGATCCTAAGTGTTGGCTTTTCCTGCCTCAGCCTCCCGACCGATATCTCCCGATGTCTGTAAAGGGGAGACCCGTGGGTACCCATAGAACCCATTTACATTCACATATCTGGAGGTCAGAGGTCAAGGGACCCCTTTGAAAATGGATATGGCAGTTTTTCCTTGCCAAAATTTAGCATAAGTTTGGAACGTTATTTAACCTCCTTCATGACCAGCTAGTATGACATGGTTGGTACTGATGGATTCATCAGGTTTTATAGTTTCATATGATACCAGTATCTTCACTCTAGCTTTAAAACTGAGCCGCTACAACCTAAAAATTGCAAGTTGCAATATTGCGTTAAAGAAATTAGTGAAGGTTTTATAGAAAGGAGAGTCAACTGATCATGTTTCCAAAACAAAACTAAATGCTTAAAGATTAATATCCCCGTCAGATTATCACTCATGCTGGTCACACTTTGTCCCAGAGAGGGAGAACCAAACGTCCTCAGTGTGTGTTTCTTTTCTTTTTCTTTTATTCTGGAGGGGTGATTCACTAATGATGTTTGGCTTCAGGAGGGTGTTTTCCACCGCTCATTAATCAGAAGGGAAACGGCTCCCTCACTTAGTCATTGTCAACAGGCGTCTCGGCTATTTTTCACTCCATTTGCAGAGTCGGCGGCTGAATGACCGGCTACTGATCAACCTCTGACCTCTGTCTCTCTTACACTTTACTCTGTTAAGTACAGTAATAGTTAACGTTTTTGTTCGTTCAGTATGAACCATCAGGATAGCATCGTACAGGATAGTTGTGGTAGATTATGAAGCTCAAAGAGAGTTTCAAGATTTTACAAAGGGTTAGGGTCAGTCTGTCGGTCCACCACTTTGACTTCATGACAGCAGGAGCACTCAATCTGCCAGTTTCTGTCTATGAAAAGTAGACGGAAAACTTTTGACTGAAAATAACACGTGTAATCACTTTAACCACGTTTTATTTGGGAAATAAAACCCAAAGTGTTTACCTGCAGTTTGTCACGTCCATTTGCACTCTGGGTTTTGTGATCGGGCAGGAATGTGAGACGTCTGTCAGCCTTCCGTCAGATTATGGACCAAATACGCAGCAAATGAAATTAAATGCTCCCCGTTTGTTTAATATCAACATTTATAGGAACTGCTGTTTTAATCTGATACAAGCTCTAAACTAAACCCCATAAACACGACTGCAGGAGGAAAGCCAGGCCAGTTGTTTAACCCAAAACCTGGAAGACTTTCTGCTCTGCTGAAATGATGACTTTCATTACAAAACAATACAAGATTGTTTGGATTTGTTGTTTTTGTTAAAAAGCCAGCTCACTCGTCAAAAACAAAATCCTCGAAAACAAATATTACGCCTAGATAAGTGCACTGAACTTGTCAAAAATGCCTCTAGAAGGTATTAACACAAGATTAAATAAAATATTTCTTTCAATGTCCCCATATGGAAATTTGTTCTACATAGTATGATGCTACATAGTAAAACATCCCAACAACACATAGCTTCATAACAACACATAACTTCATAATAACATATAACAACACATAGCTTCATAACAACACATAACCATAGTTTCATAAAAACACATAGCTTCATAATAACACACAACACATAGCTTCATAACAACACATAACTTCATAATAACATATAACAACACATAGCTTCATAACAACACATAACAACACATAGCTTCATAACAACATATAACAATACATAGCTTCATAACAACATATAACAACACATAGCTTCATAACAACATATAACAACACATAGCTTCATAACAACACATAACAACAGACAGTTTCATAACAACATATAACAACACATAGCTTCATAACAACACATAACTTCATAACAACATATAACAACACATAGATTCATAACAACACATAACAACACACAGCTTCATAACAACATGTAACAACACATAGCTCCATAACAACACATAACAACACATAGCTTCATAACAACATATAACAACACATAGCGTCATAACAACACATAACAACACACAGCTTCATAACAACACATAACAACACATAGCTTCATAAAAGCACATAGCTTCATAACAACACTTAACACACAGTTTCATAAGAACATATAACAACACATAACTTCATAAAAGCACATAGCTTCATAATAACACACAACACATGGCTTCATAACAACATATAAAAACACATAGCTTCATAACAACATATAACAACACATAGCTTCATAACAACACATAGAAACACACAGCTTCAAAACAACACATAACACATGGCTTCATAACAACACATAACAACACACAGCTTCAAAACAACACATAACACATAGCTTCATAACAACACATAACAACACATAGCTTCATAACAACACATAACAACACATAGCTTCATAACAACACTTAACACACAGTTTTATAAGAACATATAACAACACATAACTTCATAAAAACACATAGCAACACATAGCTTCATAAAAACATATAACAACACATAACTTCATAAAAACACATAGCTTCATAACAACACATAACAACACATGACTGCATAACAACCCATAGCTTCATAACATATAACAACACAGAGCTTCATAAAAACACAAAGCTTCATAACAACACATGGCTTGGGAGTAGCATTAGCTGCTAACGCTAGCGTTACTCGCCCTTGTGTTGACTGCTACTGTCTGCAACTTTACTGTCTTTACTCTGTAGATATTTCAGACAGCGTTGTACACAGCAATCTGATATCTCTTTTAGTGTGTGAGTGTTGTGGATGTCTTAAGGCAGGCAATAATAATAATAATAAATGAATGTTCTTATCTATTTTTGACTTGTATACCATATTTAATAGCAGTGAAAACAATACCAAAGACACATGCACAACACCGGCAGCAGACGTCATCTTCAAGTTTGACTTCAAACTTGTGTTTTTACTTTGTCTTTATTTTATTGTTAAACCAAATATTTTCTTTCCATATTTGTAGCTAAACAACTCATGATCTGATCCGACCGTGACTATTTATATAAACGTGACTGAATGCAGCTTTTTACCCTCAAACTTTGAGCTGTTTAAATCAGGACAGACACAGATGATACTAAACAGCCAAGCCAATGAAACCTCAAGTAAATCAATTTAAAGTCTCTATCAATTGATTTAATTGGAAAACATTTGGCCTGCTTGTTGAGAATGAATACTGTCTGTGTGTGATGAAGCCAGAGATTAATGGAGACCATCCTCCTCCTCTCAGACTGAACACAAACTCACCAACGAAGATCACATCTCTTTGCTCTGATGCCACATTTCCACGGGCACGATGTCAGACATGTATTAGTTTGGGCTGCTTCACACCTGCTTTTGCTTCCAGTGCATTTTAAAACTATAATTTAATATATTACGTCTATTACTTTCAGGAACTTTGACTTCATAAAGATTCTGAGGGGAAAGTAAGGAGTTGAACATTTAATTTAGTGGCAGTATTCAATTTCCATTTCATACTTTGGATTTTTGGTTTATCAGATTTGAAAAACAAAAACATGTTTTCAGGATTGTTAAATCTCAGAATCCTTCATATCAGTGATTTTAACAGTTTCAGTCAGTTCCCATAGGCCTACACTAGGGATGTCATTAGTCCATACCAATACCAATGCATACATAAACAGGTCATAATTCTCTCTGTATTATCTATTTTATATTTTTCGGCATTTGTCCATTTCGGCCGCTTGTACCCGCGACCTCATTCTTTCGGTCATGACCCAACCCTCATGACCATAGGTGAGAGTAGGAACGAAGACTGACCGGTAGATCGAGAGCTTTGCCTTCCGGCTCAGCTCTCTTTTCGTGACAACGGTGCGGTAAAGCGAATGCAATGCCGCCCCCCCGCTGCTCCGATTCTCCGGCCAATCTCACGTTCCATAGTCCCCTCACTCGCTAAACAAGACCCCAAGGTACTTGAACTCCTTCACTTGGGGTAAAGACTCATTCAAGCGGTAACAATGCATCAGATTTTATAAGATATTAAACTAGATTTTAGATAAATATAGTGTGTGAAAAGTCGATTATTTTCATGTGAAATGTGGTATAAAAAAGCATAAAATGGAGATACTTACAAGTACCTCAACATTGTACATAATGACTTTAGCAAATGTACTTAATTACTTTACAATGTTTACTAGAAATAATAATTTGTAAAGAGCAGCCAGGCTGCAACCATGAAAACAAATTAAACAAATTGACATTTTTATTGGATCTAAAAATATGCCTTAAATTTGTTCATATGATTTGTTCACTCTGACGACCATCAGTTTAGTTTCAAACACACAAATTCAGCTTCTCAGCATCTTTTCAGCCAAATCATAACCTCAGTTTCTGCTCTGTCATCATTAACGTCTCGGCCAGAGTGAGAACACTAAAACTGTATTTGAAGCAGACAGCTGTTGTCGTCACCGACGCCTTGTTATCAGATTTGGAGTTCGTGGTTTTGCTTAAAAATTAATCTCAATATTGAGCTGAAGTTTTTTATATTTCCTCTGGAGATCGTCTGACTTTTCTTTGGACGAGCTGCGGCTGCTGATTCGGCTCATTTAGCGTTAAGTTCATTAGCGATTGTCAGTCGTGGAAGTGCAGAAAACGCCAGGAGACATTTTCTTTGGGTCGTCTCAGGCAGTTTTATTACGCTGATAAATTAGCTTTCAGCAGCTTTAACTCCCAGATAAATAACACAGGATACATGCATGTGTGGAAAACTATTTCATTCTCACTGCAGAGCTCCAACACATCAGAATGATGAAGAACAGTGTGGATTTATTGGAAAGGTTACACACAGAAATGGTTGTTAAATCAACTTTTTTTTTACATTTACTCAACTTTATTTTATTAAAGCATCAACTTTGATCTAATACTAAACTTTTTTTAAACACAGAATCTCACCGGGTGATTTTTGAATGGTCCAGTTTTTTTGACATGAAAGCTTTATATTTTTAAATAAGTGGGTGAAAGAAAGCATGAAGTGTGGAGCCGATTGTTCCAGCTGTTGGATAGTTTCCTGAGCGCGTCATGTTGTTCACACTTTACTACAGATGCAGAGTCTGTCGCCAGGTGATGAGGTTGTGTTTGTGTCTCATCTCGTATGAAGTGTTTGTGATGTGTGATGCTAACGAGCAGATCAAAGAGGAAGATGACGTCAACGTCTAAATGATGGCGCTCAACAAAGTTCACATTTTATACTGGCACAGTAAAACAAATAATATTAATAATATATTTATTAAAAGATAGAGCTGTCAAAGTTAAAGCTATGATAACCGTAAACGCCACTAATTTCTCGCATTAACGCGATTTTTAGGTGGTAGCGGCTCAGTGGAGATACTGGTATCATATGAAACTAGAAAACCTGATGAATACATCGGTATCAACCATGTCATACCAGCTTGTCATGAAGGAGGTGAAATAACGCTCCAAACGTACGCTAAATTTTGGCGAGGAAAAACTGTCATGTTCATTTTCAAAGGTGTCCCTTGACCTCTGACCTCCAGATCAGTGAATGTAAATGGGTTCTATGGGTACCCACGAGTCTCCCCTTTACAGACATGTCCACTTTATGATAATCACATGCAGTTTGGGGCAAGTCATAGTCAAGTCAGCACACTGACACACTGACAGCTGTTGTTGCCTGTTGGGCTGCAGTTTGCCGTGTTATGATTGGAGCATATTGTTTTATGCTAAATGCAGTACCTGTGAGGGTTTCTGGATCAATATCTATCATTGTTTGGTGTTGTTAATTGATTTACAATAATACATATATACATCTTTACTCACAAATAGTCCCAGTTTACTGCCTTGCTCACACGCTCCTCAGCGAGGTTCCCTTGTAAGACGGAGCCGATGTCGTCGTCTGAGTCGAGTGAATGTGACATTTCCAGAGAAACGGCGGCGGCAGCGATAGTTCAGTTTACGGAACAGATTTTTTTCCTGTTAGTTTTCACGATATTCCAGCGACACTGACGACGTCTTCCACTAACTGCTGAGTCAGCTTCAGCGTGTCTGAGAGCTGTAGAAGTTTTCTGTTCTGGTTGTAATGCCTGCCACGCAGGACGTTTAGTCTTGTTCAGATAACGACACCGCGCTGACCTGCATCTCACAAGTGTCCTTTTTCCCCAGAAGAAACCCCGCGTGACTAATGTGTGACTAACCGTAAATCACAGGGTCAGTTCGAGGAAAGTAGGGAATGATGTGTAATGATGTGTAAGTGGAATTCAGCATTAACATGCAGACATGAGTCGCCTCAGTAAAACAAGCACAGACACTTTCCAGGGAAAACTGAGGGGAAAGTAAACCTCCACTCCGGTTCAGGTCCAGTTTTATCTGATAAACTTATCACACAGTTGATCTGCATGAAGACCTGGAAACCCAAACCAGGTATGAGTCATCTGTGTGGCTTAAATAATGAAACATATCAAATAAAACAATATTTTCATAACAGAATTAGGATCAAAAATTGCTCTTATTCATGAAGAACTGCTGCTGCAAAAGTAACCTGATTGTCTGATGGATGCCGACATGTTGCATGACAATAATATTCATTTATTTGTGTTGCACCTTTCATCCATAAATAGGATTTTAAAATATTATACTCAAAGCCAGAAACACAAGATATATAAATATCGATTCAAATATTTAATCGCAAATTAATCACGTTAATTTTCTGTTCAAAATGGACCCTAATAGGACCATGACATTAACTGTAATATATATTGAATATGCACTGATTATAATGCCCCAGTAATGTACAGAATTAACTGTATATATTGATACAGAGGTTTGTTTTGTAAGACTTAAAGGAAGCATAATAGTTTCAGGACGTTGTTATAATAATAGTTTAAGTATTTAGAATAATTTACACTGTGAAACCGATGATGACTTATTAGGGCTGTCAATTGATTAAAATAGTTAATCTCAAATTAATCACACATTTATCTGTTCAAAATGTACCTTAAAGGGAGATTAGTCAAGTATTTAATACTCTTATCAACATGGGAGTGGACAAATATGCTCCAATCATAACATGGCAAACTGCAGCCCAACAGGCAACAACAGCTGTCAGTGTGTCAGTGTGCTGACTTGACTATGACTTGCCCCAAACTGCATGTGATGATCATAAAGTGGGCATGTCTGTAAAGGGGAGACTCGTGGGTACCCATAGAACCCATTTACATTCACTGATCTGGAGGTCAGAGGTCAAGGGACCCCTTTGAAAATGGACATGACAGTTTTTCCTTGTCAAAATGTAGTGTAAGTTTGGAGCGTTATTGAACCTCCTTCATGACCAGCTAGTCTGACATGGTTGATGGTTGGTACCGATGGATTCCTTCGATTTTTCTAGTTTCATGTGTTAACGCGTTAAAGAAATTAGTGGCGTTTAAACAAATTTGCGTTATTATTGTATTAATTATCGTGAGGCCGTATTGCTGGGCCCGCTGGAGGGAAGGGAGGCACGGGAGAACCAGAACCAGGATTCAGAGGGGCAGACTGTCAGATCCTGCTGCGGTCAAATGAGAGGTTTCTAAAGGAACTCTGGTGGAAACAGCTTTCGCCCCAGAGACGGACATAAACAACACAATATTAAAGTTCCTCGTAGTAGCTCTAAATAGTCTATTTGAATAGTCGCCGTTGTTGATTTTAAACCTCAGTGGGTGAAGTCAGAGATTTTGAAATCTGGTTCCTCTACTCCGTCAGCTGACGTTGAATCAGCCAATGAGATCATCTCCGATCATTATCTTGACCCTGTTATCGTCAGCGCTGACTGTCTGACAGCTCTAATCCCACTGAGACAAACTCCTTCCACAAATATTGTCGTTGTGGACCGGAGCGATGCGGAGGGATGCTGGTTCTGTGTCTGAACGGTGGCGGCGGCTGGTGGGACGCCTCAAACTGAGCAACCCAACGCTACTGCCAGACGTTTCCATGAGGTCACCTCTGGCCAGCAAACCTCTCTGAGTTTATAGTTCTGCTAAAAGCCCCAAAAAGCTGAGCTGGAGGATGAGTTTTTATTGCACTTAACAGCGACATATAAACATATATAAACACTGGCCCGCTCTCAATGTGAACGCAGTAAGGTGTCATTAAACGAATCTGGACTGATTGTATAAAAATGTTCCAGATAATTGGAGCTCCTTCTGTGCAGCTGAACGCAGACAGAAACTCAGTGTTTGTGCTCCATCAATCAGAGAGCGTCTGGCTGACAAACGAGGCGTCACTCCAAAGAGTTTGATTACTTTCAGCACGCGAGCTCCGACCTGCAGCTCCCAGACACTTCTGTCCTGCAGACGCTGAGCAGCAAACACCAATAATACAATAATAATTCACATCAACTCTGCAGCCCTTTGGAGCTTCAGCATATCTTTTAGTAGCAAGCAGCAGACACAATTAGAGAGTATCTTAAAGCTGGTCAAACGTGACGATTTGCTGCTTTTCAAACGTGACGATTTGCTGCTTTTCTTTGTCTTATGTTATAGCACACTGTTAGTATATTTGTAATATTTTTTGGCAAGCAAAAACAAGCATTTGCAGAAGTTGCCTCAGCCTTTAGGAAGTTCTGACAGACTGAAATTTAACAGAGGAAACAATTAGTCGACAAAATAATCTGATGATTGATAAAAAGTATTATTTACTACGGACGGGAGTCTCTCGGTATCTCACCATTCAGTTTAGATTCTTGGTCCTACTCCAGTCCGCTCTGCGCTAATGAAGGCGGTTTGGCAAATTACGGCATGAAAGCAGAGCAGATTATGGAGTTTTTCATGATTGATAAAACGTTATATCAACTGATTGCAATAATATAAACACACAAAGGCAAAAGGTATTCATGCTAAACTTGCACAAATAAACACTTTTAGTATTTCTTAATTCTCAGTGACTTCAAGAAGAAGTTCAAGTAATACAAAAAATACAACTCCTGCCTGTGACATAAATAAAAGTTGTAGGCTTAAACTGGCTGCCTTTTTATATCTCAGCAACTTGCCTATTTCATTTTTTTTAAATTAATTGTACACAAAATAACCCTGTAAAACTAGTATTTTGTGTCACAGTTTGAAGTCACACAGTATTACTTGACATAGGCATGGGGGCTATTTGAAAATGTCATGATTATACTCTTTTAAACTCTTAAAATGGCCCTAAAACATACTGGAATAATTTATTTTATGTGAAAATTAACATCATAAATCACAAGATCCCTGATTTTTCTTTGTGTTCAATGCTTCAGCTTAACTCCTGTGCTTGTTTTATTCATGTAAGTGCCCTATGTGATACGGTGTACTGTCCTAGACCCCCAACAATTTATCATTATTTATATTTATTTATTTTATTTTAACTATGACTATTTTATTTTATTTGTATATTTAAATATATAGAAAAAACGTTTTTAAAAATCTATTTATGGGAGTAATGAAATCGATTCAGAGTCTTAGAAGATAAGAATCTCAATTCTTAGATGAATACATTTTTCCTCCCACCTCTACAGCTTCATCAATCTTGTCCACACTTGTGGACATTTGTCAGGAAGGTGACATAAACGTTGTTAATTCCACCTACAAACTCTGACAGGTCCACTTCTTTTTACCGACTGGGGCAAACCTTCGTCGCCTGATAATCAGACTGAATTGACATTTTATTGTAGATGAGTAAAGAGGGCGTTGCTGTTAAGGCGTCCAGACGTCGATGGCAGATGGTGGAAAAATCCTTTTCAACATGTTGATCCTCTTTAGTGAAGATAAAAGGAAAGATGCTCATGCAACCAGAAACAACAGGCTTTATGGGTAAACGTGGTGTTGATTTGTAAAGTCATGATACTACCGGTGTTGGACAGAGGCTACCAGGAACCTTTGACTTCTATTGGTCACTTCTATAAAGATCAGATGATGAATGAAAATGTCGTCAGTGTGCTGCGAAGTGTCCTTTCCCTTTGGTCCTCCGAGTGTCTTTAATCAGATTTCCACTCAGCAGGATGGGAGGAATGTGCGTGCAGTTTACAGTTTATTCCTAATGACCTTCAGTCGTCAGCAGTTAGAGAGCAAAAACATGTCTTTAAAACATTTCATCGTGTTCAGATATGTTTTGCATTTTGCCACCATCGGGGATCGTATCTCGGTCTGTTTTGTCTTGCGAGGTCGAGGGGGGAAGTTCAAAGCTGCTGATAAGCTGGAGGGAGGAGCGAGGCTGTTTGCCGTCCTCATCCCGTTCCAATTAGACCGCAGGAGGTTTCTGATTAAAACCACCGCATAACAAGTTCTCTTTTTTCCTGATGCTTCACCAGCGTGCTCTGTGATGTTTAACTCAACGAGTGAGGAAACAGCTCTTGTTTATTCAACAAACCTCCTCGTTGACTGAGGAAAGCCATCCATCCTCTGAATGCTCTAGGTCTCTAGTCTGATCCATCCATCCTCTGAATGCTCTAGGTCTCTAGTCTGATCCATCCATCCTCTGAATGCTCTAGGTCTCTAGTCTGATCCATCCATCCTCTGAATGCTCTAGGTCTCTAGTTTGATCCATCCATCCTCTGAATGCTCTAGGTCTCTAGTTTGATCCATCCATCCTCTGAATGCTGTAGGCCTCTAGTCTGATCCATCCATCCTCTGAATGCTCTAGGTCTCTAGTCTGATCCATCCATCCTCTGAATGCTCTAGGTCTCTAGTTTGATCCATCCATCCTCTGAATGCTCTAGGTCTCTAGTCTGATCCATCCATCCTCTGAATGCTCCAGGTCTCTAGTCTGATCCATCCATCCTCTGAATGCTCTAGGTCTCTAGTTTGATCCATCCATCCTCTGAATGCTCTAGGTCTCTAGTCTGATCCATCCATCCTCTGAATGCTCTAGGTCTCTAGTTTGTGGCTGTAAAGTTTCATGAGGCTGTGATTATCCTAGAGGTCACCACAGGTCATTTTATACAAGGAGGTTAAGTTTAAAAAAAATGGAAACTGCAAGTCAAGGTCAATGGACCAAATTAGGGGGTTTAATTAATTTGCTGCATCACTCTGTATTGATTAACTAATCAATGAATCATTGCAGTTCTATATTAAAGTGTCAGCAACAGTTCAACAGTGAATCTGAAGTACCCGAGGGGAGGAAATCAGTTAGAGGAGGATTATTTTGAATTGTAGAACCACTAAAGCAACACTATTAATATTTAATAAACACATGATGTGATGTTGGGGCCAGCTGGTATTTCATAATTTCTCCTCTCTAATAATATAAACTGTCTTTATGGGATCGTTGCCTTGTAACTGGTAGCTGCAGATGAGTCACACTCGAGTGGAGATGAACTCATCTGAGCTGCCGAACGGCGATGATGAGGTGTTTCCATGGTGGAGATGTGATGTTTACAGCTTATAGATGATTAGTGCGTCTCACTCGTGTGCTCAGCTATTAAGCTTTATGTTTGTGGCAGTGAATCAGGGGGAAAATATCTGAAGAGAAAATAGCAGCGAGCGAGTCGGGCCAGTGAAGTTAGCTAATCCTCAGCAGCTCCTGAGTTCAGGGTCGTAAAAAAAAAGAAGTGAGTATTCAAAGAGGCTGAGGAGAACACTTTAAGACACTTTCCCAATTTCCTGACTGCCCTATTTATGTCAGCCTCTCCAAGTTTCCACTCCAGGATGGAGGTCTTTCCCTCAGAGAAATAACACCGTGGAGCCAGTACCATGCTCGGCTCTGACTGCTGAACTTTTACTAAACTATGGTCTGTCTTTGGCTGTTAAACCTTAATTTTATCACTGATTTAGAAGTAGAGGAACTGCCCAAAGGTCCACTGTAATCTGTTACCCTGTTCTCCCCCAGGAGACCCTCTAGTTAGTTACTTTTACATCTCTACGTACATCCGTCTGTTCTTGTGAACGCGATGTCTCAGGAACACCTTGAGGGAATACAGTGCTACAGGAATGAGATGAGATGAGATGTTGAACATTTTTCTGAGAAAGTCATAGCATAGTATGTCGGAAAATGTTGTGGAAAAAAGTTATAGTCTATTTTGTCAAAAAAAATTCTTGAAAAAAAATTATAGTATAGTATGTTTAAAAATTGTAAAAAAAATGTCATACTATAGCATGTCGAAAATGTCTTAAAAAAATGCCATAGTATAGTATGTTGAAAAATTGTGAAAAAAATGTTTTACTATAGTATGTCGAAACATTTTTGGGAAAAAAAATTCATAGTATATGTCGTAAAGTTTGTTGAAAAAAAGTTAAAGCATAGCATGTCGAAAATTCTCTTTAAAAAACAGTCATAGAGTAGCATGTCGAAAAGTTCTTGGAAAAAGTCATAGTATTGTATGTCAAATTGTTGTAAAAAAAAGTCATAGTATTGTATGTCGAAAAATTGTGAAAAAGTCTTAGAATAGTAAGTCAAAAATCTCTTAAAAAAACATCATAGTTTAGCATGTTGAAACAATTTTTGGAAAAAAAGGCATAGTATAGTATGTCGAAAAATGTTGTGAAAATCCGTGGTTTGCAGAAAGGTATAATTCCAACATTTTTTTCCTGGCGAGATTTAAGAAATAAAATACGATTTGTTTAACTATGAAGCCATCGTGATAATTTAAATGAATAAATCTAAAAACCTTCCACGGACCTGGCAGAGTACCACGGACCCCACTTTGAGAACCTCTGCCTAACAGAATCAGTAAAGACACCTGACGAAAGAATCACAAAAAGACCAACGGTGTAAATTTTCAGTAGTTTTATTGAAAAATGCCTCTTCTGTTTTCAGAAATAAATAAGAAAATAAGGCTGTGGAATTCACAATCTGCAGTTCAAACATGAAGCAGCAATACCACTTCCATAGTCTTCGACTGCATTCGATACTGAGAGAATGACAAGAATGACAACAACTATATTCTGGTTAAAACAAAATGTAACAAAAAACATGTACTAAATATACACCACAGACATGCAATTCCACCTTTACTTTGTTAAAATTAGCTGTGACGGAATAAAAGGAAAACTGATAAATATCAAGTTTAGAGATACAAAATGAAAGCTGTGTTTAACTGCCATAATGAGACTGAATGAGAAGGATTATACTGGATGAACTGTGGTGTCCCGACTCTGTGAACAAACATTGTCTTTCTTTATCTTTGTTACAACGGGTGCACTGTTCAACACTGCTAGTTAATACAAACTGGATGCAAATATGTTACAAGCAAAAAGACACAAGTTGGAATAAGAAAGCTCACAGGTTTGTTTTTTTATGGATTCTTAACATGTTTTTTTTCTTCCGAACTCCCTCCCCTCCGTCTCAACCCTTCACCTGCCACAAAAATGAATATTCACATACGTTTTAAGGCATTTAAAGGTGTTTTCCAATAAAGTCGAGATGTCAAACCCCGTTTTTTTGTTGTTGTTGTTGTTGCGTGTAATAATGTGCATAAATCCAAACACAGGTTGAACAAGAAAAATAAAGAAACAGAGAACATGGTGTGTCTTATGATGATAGCCTGTCGGAGGCCTTCCTTGATAGCGATCTCTTTCGACGCTGGTTTTGCGACAGCTCGTCCTCCTCGGGGTCCGGGACTACCCGGGTGTCGGGGTCAGGTGGATATTGGCCTGCTCGGGAGATATCGTTTGGGCCATTTGAGCATTAAGTTTCTCAGTTTGTCTCAACATGCACAAAAAGAACGGGCTGAAATGTTGTTTATCTACGTGACTGCTGGCTAAAGCACCGATACAGATGGTTAGTGAGCAGCAGGGGCGTGTCCTCTGGATGCTTGGGGAGGTTTGTCTCGTCATACAGCAGCTGTTTCACTCCAATTTAATCCAATTGTTCACCCACTAATTTACAAATGTCTTCTAAAACAGGAAGAAGCAATTATTGTGGACCATAAAAAACTAACAAATGAAGCTATCAACATTAGTTTGGCTGAGATACCTTGTTCCTAAATCAATTGGTGGAGGAACTACAGTAGGAGGTTTGTTCATTTATCTGTATTTTAAACCGTTTCTGCATTTAACTGCATGCTGATGCACCAACATGTGTAAATCTAACTAGAGGCAATAAGTCCATCGACGGCAACAACTTTGATCAGTTACTTGATAAAGTCATTTTATTTAGCAGGCTACAACTATTATTTTCACGTGTGAGAAACTTAATATTTCATATATTATGCAGTGTAGTTCACATTTTTTGTAAAAATGTATTTGACGCTCAAACAGTTTCGGCCTTCCCAGACAACAAAAGATGATCACAGATCTTTGCCTTTTTTAGTTATTTATGACTTTAGTTATCGTCAAATGTTGAAAGCTAATTAGATTTAATGAGGATTGAATGCTATCAAGCCACAACCTTTGGTGGTACAGCATCTTCGCTTTATAAAGAATCTTTGAATGATAAAATTGTGATTATATTGTACATATATGATATCATACATTACGTTCTCCTTTTTAATTAAACAGTCAATTGTACATCTCTTACTTAAGACGGCGTATCAGGGCCATTGTTTGTAAAAAATAAATAAATACATGATAACTGTGCAGGGGTGGTACATTTCTGAAATTTGTATCCGAGATTAAGGTGAGTTTTTTTTTTCTCGTAATTTTTAGATTTTTTTTCTCATAATTGTACCAAATATTCTCTGAGATTATTAACTCAAAAATTTGCGAGAAATAAATATGAAATGCTCTAAGATTAAAGAAGAAAAAAATGAAGAAAAAAACCTTGGAAAATGTGTTTTTTTTGTCGCTTCACTTTGTAAGGTTGAGTCATCCTCATCAAACCAGAGACGCCGCCGCCGCAGCCTCTAGCGGATGACCTCATCAAATTAAACACTGTAATCAGATTGATCAATCAGAAAATACCCGTGATTTTAGACCAGAATCACCAGATTATCATCAGCATCTGGACTTTGAAGAGTCATGGCGGTGAATTGGGCCAATTAAGAAGAAGACGACATCCTGATTTCATTTTTTTTTTCTTGTAAATTTACGACTTTAATCTCTATTCGTCTATCCGTCATTTTCTTTTTCTTTTTTTTTTTTTTTAATTTACAATGGCCCCTAATACGCCGTCATTCTGTCACTAGTTAGTCTCGTCTTTCTCAGGATTAAATGTCTATAGAAAGATTTTGATTGCGTTTTTTTGTGAGGTTATTAATAACTTACAATCAGGATAAGATTTCATAATATATTTAAATAGATTTTTTAATTATTGATGCTAAAAGAAAGCTAAATAAGGAATAGATTTCAACTTTGATGATTGACTAATTAACTAATTAACCAATCAGCTGTGAGCTTTAGTGTGTGTGTGTGTGTGGGGGGGATCAGGTTGGACACGCTCCTGCTGATCATCTCAGTGCTGTTTTCCCTTTTCATTGATGTTAGAAGTTCAGGTGTTAGTCTCTCAACGCTATCCTTTCTCTACAACTCATTTACAAAATAAAACAACAAAACATTTCTATCTAAAATTCAAGTTCTTCTACCACCAGCCTGCAGAAACTTCTGTGGGATTGCATTGTTAGTATTTGATAGAACATACAGATACAGTATAGCTGGTTTGGGGAGTGAAGATGGAGTGGTCTAATCTAACTGTCCGGGGTCACATGTGTAGAAGTGATTCGGTTTGGCCCTGAGCAGTTTAAAACAGCTACTAACACACATCGGCAGGAAAAATAAAAACCAGTACATTAAAAAGAGGCGTTGTTGTTGGCATTCAGCAAGCAGCAGGTTGTTGGTTCGCAAGGCACAAGCTTCAAAACTACAGATGTTAAAAACTAAATTTAGTGGACTTGATTCAAACATCATTTACAAGGCACACATTAGTTTATTTACAGGTGACGTGAGGAGAGATGTTGTTAACAGAGCTGCTGCTGCTGCTGCTGTTGTTGTTGCTGGTGATGCTGCACAGCGTCTCTGTTGTTAGTATGTGTTTGTTGTTGTTGTTGTTGTTGTTGTTGTTGTTGCTGGGTGCATGCTCCTCCACTGAACACAACGGTTCTGTGTCTGGTCTTCAAGATGCAAACAGGCCACTAAACGGGTCGGTGCCACTAAACGGGTCGGTGCCGTCACCGCTGCTGCTGCTGCTGCTGCCGCTGCCGGCGGTGGCGGTGGCGGTGCTTTTGTTCTACTGGCTGTGAGTCGTTGTTAGTTTCCCTCTTTGTTGTCGTGTTGTTGTTTGTTAATGGTTTCCTTCGGCGGTTATCCGTCTAAACAGCTCTAGAGCGTGTGAGCAAGTGTTTCAGTTACAGGACTTTGTTTTTTTTCAGGATGTCAGTGAAAGCAGCACAGGCGGAATAGAAAGTCTAACCTGAAACAGGCCAAAGAGGATGGAAGGGGTCAGTCAGGAGGTCAAAGCAGCGAATAAAACAACTTCGGACTTTCTGTCATGATTAGTGATTTTTCACACATGCATTAATCCTCGAGAAGAAGCAATCCAACATTCTGGGAGATCCTTGTTTACTGTCTTTAAGCCCCGATACACTGCGCTGATGATTGTGGGAGAAATGTGGTCTGAGATCTCAGACTGAGATGCTGTGGGCGCAGCTCTGATGTCGGACTCTGGAGTCCGTTTTTGTGTCAAAATGATTGATTTCTTTTAAGTAAGCAGCCGTGTAATAAGCGGGATAATGTACAGCTAGCGGGTCGCTGTTGTTACCATTCTGTGGCGTGTTTTAGCTGCTAACTTTGTTCCTCCGTATCTGTAACCTGTTCCGTGACCCTGTCGCTAAGCAACCATGACAACACATTAGTGGTTTACGTTAGACGTTTTATTTCTCAGAGTGATACTGAAAGTACGAAGGAGTTAGACGTCATAGCGGTGGTATGTGGGTATTATATCGGGGCTTTGAACCAATCAGATTGCTTGATTTTGATCTTTATAATTTGTATTAATCTAAATCTACAAAGTAACTAAAGCCGTCAGAGTAGAAGTATAAAGTAGTTCTCCTTCAGCACATCTGTTTGTGTCCAGTACAGAGACGGATTCATTCCATGTTTAGCCTAGCTTAGCACAAAGACTGGAAGCAGGTGGAAACTGCTAGCTAGCTGAGTTTTGGTATCGATACCTAAATGACACGTTTGCCGAACTTTGAGGAAAATAAAAACGCCTTTAAACCCTTTTTTAGATTTACCAAAACAAACAGTTCCCCCCTGCTTCTAGTCTTTGTGCTAAGCTAGGCTAAACACATGCTGGCCTCAGTAGAGAGGTGGATCTCTCGTAATGCTGGAGTGCTCCTTTATGGTTTCATTATTAGCATTGTTTAGCAGGATGTTATTTGTATTAAAGCGTCCCGTGCACTCGTTGGTACGTACCTCCGTATCCCTGCCCGTTGTAAGGAATACCGACGCACTGAGAGGAGTCACAGTATCCGGAGGGTCCGGGGGGCCCGCGGACTCCGGCGTATCCTGGACGTCCGGGGGGACCGCGAGGTCCGCCGGAGCCCGGAGGACCGGTGGATCCTGTCCTGCTTTCTCCTGGTGGACCTGGAGGGGACAGAGTTGGAGAGGTGTTCGTCACGTTAACTAACCAAGGAGGCTGAACGGACTAAATAATCCTGTCCTCACATTTTTCATAAGGTTTATTTAGTTCCGTGTTGTGCTGAACGTTCTCATCAGTTTATCACAGCTTCATTCTGTCTTCATTTCTTAACCTGCAGAATGATGAACCTCATTTAGTCCTGATCTATTTCAGTTTAGTCTTCAACGATGATTAATAAAAGAAGTAGGGCTGTCAAAGTTAACGCAAATTCGTTTTAACGCCACTAATTTCCTCAAAGCAAACGATCTTGTCACAGGTTGTAGCGGGTTTTAAAGCTATTATGTTGGGATGCTCCGATATCACTTTACAGACCGAGTACAAGTACTTACATTTGGGTACTCGCCGATACCGAGTACCGATACGAGTACTTCTCTGTGCCAAAAGACCCTCGTTAACAGCCAGCTGGACCGGCTCTAGGTCGGCTTGGAAAGGCTTGGGGCAAAGGTGGCTCGCTGACGCAGCTTTACAGAGCTCCCCGTAATTGATTAGTCATCAATGATCAACAGAAGCATTTTTTAAAGCATAATTGTCAGACATTTTCTTCTTCTCAGTCATGAGAATTTGCTGCTTTTCTTTCACTTCCGTGATAGTTAAGTCAAAATATTTGGATTCTGAACTATTGGTTGGACGAAACAAGACATTTGATGTCATGACATCGGCTTTAGGAACTTGCGACGGACATTTTTCATTATTTCCTGACATTAATAGACCAACAGATGAATCAGTAATGGAGATAAGTTAGTTGCAGCTACATTTGTCAAATAACTTGAAGATTAAATCATCTGAACGTGACGGCAGAGCAAAGCGACGCAGCCAGTTTGCTTTGGAAAAATGATGATTCTCAGAAACGCTGAGACTCCCGAGTGATTCTCCTCCATGTGTTTGTGTTTTTATGATCATCTCTGAACAATAGAAAACAGATTATGACGCTGTGATTTCAGAGATAAATGTTATTTGATTCTTGTAAAAACCCCCGGGGGGATGTTCCGTGATCTCTAAACCAGATAATTGTGGCTCTGTGTCATCGTGCTCAACTTTCAGCTGGAAATAAATCTTTTAGAGAGCAGCTGCTGACGGTCTCGGGCACAACATTTGGAACATAGAAATAACAAAAACTGAACTACGAGAGGAAAAAAAGGAATCTGCTGATCCTTTTTCCCTCTCTGCGAGATGTCTAGACATGGACAAAGCTGGTTGGAAAGTTTCCCTGACTGTCCGTCCCCTACGTCTCCGTCTCCGTCTCCTCCTCCTCCTCCTCCTCCTCCTCCTCCGTCTCCTCCTCCTTCTCCTCCTCGCCGTCCTCAGCATATGTTGTGAATGAATGACTCACTGCCGTCCACTTCCTCCTGTTCCAGGACCTTTCTCCCTCTCCGCCCACACTGTTTCCACAACTTGACCCTGTTAGCTTCAGACCGGGTTGTGGGTTGAGCTGTGGGGCTTTAGTCGGGAGGTCTAACTGGATGTGTGATGATCAGCGGAGCTGCTCAGGATGACATCATGATTTTGTGGTTTGTGGTTTGAGCTGATTTTTGCAGGACGAGCTGCAGCTTCAGGGTTCTGTGAGGAAGTGACATCCTAACGGTTTGTTAGCTGGAGGATGTTGGTTCAGATTGTGATGTGGAGGTGGTTCACCTGCTTGAGTCATCACTTAAAGGTGCTTTCAGACAGCGAGCGCTGGTTTGGTTATCCAGCTCGGGACAATACTCACATTTTATTGCACATGTGTGAACGGATTGTAACGTAACCTAAAAACTGAGACCTTCCTCTGAGCCTATAACAGCCTGGGGACTGATTTCTATGGGAAGGACTTAGGACGGTTTTGGTGGGAAAATCCAAAGGATAGGTTGCTGGAAAGGAGACTCGAACCGATGGTTGAACCTCGAATCCATGAGGAGCAACGTGGATTCCATCCGGGCTTACCCAACAGCCCCGCTGTTGGAGGGTCATGGGAGTTTGCCCATCCGGTCTATATGTGTTTAGTGGAGAAGGCTTACGACCGTGTCCGCTGGTGGAGTCCTGTGGAGTACCGGGGTCGTTGTTAAGAGCCATCCGGTCCTTGTATAACCAGAGTGAGAGCTGTGTCCACGTTTCTAGTGGGTGTTGGCATCCGCCAGGGCGGTTTGCAGCCGAGTGTCAAGCGGTCGGGATGAGAGTCTGAGGCCGTGGTTCTCTGCCGGGAACTGGTGGACTGTACCCTCCAGGTGGGGGGTGAGTCTTTGCCCCAAGTGAGGGAGTTCAAGTGTCTCAGGGTCTTGTTCATCAGTGAAGGTAACATGGAGCGGGGGATGGACAGGCGGTGCGGCGTGGCGTCTGCAGTTCTGCGGGCGTGTACCGGAGCGTTGTGGTGAAGAGGGAGCGGAGAGGATTCAGCAGCTCATCTTCGTCTTCTTATCTTCTTACCTTGTTGTTGGTCGGTTGGTTAATCAGTAATGCTCTAAATCTCTGTTTTCAGATTCTGTGGCTGCACTTTTAGAAACATAAGTGTGTTTTTTTAGCCGTCTAACTACAGACGCTTTGTTACTACAGAACATTTCTGAGGCATAACAGGTTATAAATGTCATTTCCCAGAAGCTGCTCTTTCAGTCACATACTGTAGAACGATTAGTTGACCTAATTCTTTAAGGGAATATTTGGGTCTGTTTGAGAAGCTCTCTCTCTGTTGGTGCATTCAGGGAAACTCTGACATCCGACACTTCAGAGGTTGCTGCCAAACGTTTAAAAGAAAGGACCAAATTGACTTTATGCTTTTCTCATAATCCATGTTTTCCAGTTGGTTGTGTTCTGGGTTGTAACAAGTTCTTACAGCCGGCCGAGTGACCTGAGCAGCATGTAGATCATAGATATAGATAACATAGATATACAGAGAGAGAAACATACCAGCAGGTCCTCTCAGTCCTTTCTGTCCGACTCCTGACGTTCCTCGCTCGCCTTTCTCTCCTGCAGGACCTGAAGGAAACACTCAGGATCAGATTCTGGTCCTAATATTCCTGTTATTGATAAATAATGATTCGTCCCTCTCTTTCAGATGGACGGTGTCGTACCTCTCTCTCCCTGCTGGCCTTGTGAACCTGGAGTTCCGGGGAAACCGTTCCTTCCCGCGGCGCCGGGCTCTCCGCGGGGTCCCTGCCTGCCGCTGGTTCCGGGCGGCCCAGCAGGGCCCGGGCTGTTGCTGCGCTGCATGCCGTTGGGGATCTGGTTCAGTAACGTGTTGACGCGAGTCATTTGTGCTGCAACATAAGAGGAGGAACCAGAGAGAACAGTAAGTAGCTGAAGTCACTGGATCAGTATCAGGAATCAGTGGATCAGTATCAGGAATCAGTGGATCAGTATCAGGAATCACTGGATCAGTATGAGGAATCACTGGATCAGTATCAGGAATCAGTGGATCAGTAACAGGAATCAATGGATCAGTATCAGGAATCACTGGATCAGTATCAGGAATCAGTGGATCAGTATCAGGAATCACTGGATCAGTATCAGGAATCAGTGGATCAGTATCAGGAATCAGTGGATCAGTATCAGGAATCAGTGGATCAGTATCAGGAATCAGTGGATCAGTATCAGGAATCAGTGGATCAGTATCAGGAATCACTGGATCAGTATCAGAAATCAGTGGATCAGTATCAGGAATCACTGGATCAGTATCAGGAATCACTGGATCAGTATCAGGAATCACTGGATCAGTATCAGGAATCAGTGGATCAGTATCAGGAATCAGTGGATCAGTATCAGGAATCAGTGGATCAGTATCAGGAATCAGTGGATCAGTATCAGGAATCAGTGGATCAGTATCAGGAATCACTGGATCAGTATGAGGAATCACTGGATCAGTATCAGGAATCAGTGGATCAGTAACAGGAATCAATGGATCAGTATCAGGAATCACTGGATCAGTAACAGGAATCACTGGATCAGTATCAGGAATCACTGGATCAGTAACAGGAATCACTGGATCAGTATCAGGAATCAGTGGATCAGTATCAGGAATCACTTAATCAGTATCAGGAATCAGTGGATCAGTAACAGGAATCAGTGGATCAGTAACAGGAATCAGTGGATCAGTATCAGGAATCACTGGATCAGTATCAGGAATCACTGAATCAGTATCAGGAATCAGTGGATCAGTATCAGGAATCACTGAATCAGTATCAGGAATCAGTGGATCAGTAACAGGAATCAGTGGATCAGTATCAGGAATCAGTGGATCAGTATCAGGAATCACTGGATCAGTATCAGGAATCACTGGATCAGTAACAGGAATCACTGGATCAGTATCAGGAATCAGTGGATCAGTATCAGGAATCACTGGATCAGTATCAGGAATCACTGGATCAGTATCAGGAATCAGTGGATCAGTATCAGGAATCACTGGATCAGTATCAGGAATCAGTGGATCAGTATCAGGAATCAGTGGATCAGTATCAGGAATCAGTGGATCAGTAACAGGAATCACTGGATCAGTATCAGGAATCAGTGGATCAGTATCAGGAATCAGTGGATCAGTATCAGGAATCAGTGGATCAGTATCAGGAATCAGTGAATCAGTGAATCAGTGGATCAGTATCAGGAATCACTGGATCAGTATCAGGAATCAGTGGATCAGTATCAGGAATCAGTGGATCAGTATCAGGAATCAGTGGATCAGTATCAGGAATCAGTGAATCAGTGAATCAGTGGATCAGTAGATCACTAGAGACTGACTGACATTCACTAACTCACCGGTCACTAGCTGCTCACACACTTGTCTGGCGATCGATCGCATCATGTTCTGAGGAGCAAAGTCGCCCTGAGGACAAACAGGAAGTTCAGATTAGGGTTTAAACATTCTGGGAATATTAAAGGTGGAAACTTTGAATGGGAACTAACAGAATAAAACAGGAATCAAATAGACATATAGGAGTTATTGCTACAGGCTGTATTCACTGGAAGGATGCCGATAGAAAATAACCACTGACTGACTGACTGACTTAATCAGTCAGTCAGTAAGTAAGTAAATCAGTCAGTCAGTAAGTAAGTAAATCAGTCAGTCAGTAAGTAAGTAAATCAGTAAGTAAACCAGTCAGTCAGTCAGTCAGTAAATAAATCAGTCAGTCAATCATTAAGTAAGTAAATCAGTCAGGTTTGTTTCCTTCCTGTTGATCTCTTCTGCTCTGTGTTTCTATTATACAGATTTCCTGATTATAATTTTCTGTATTGATTATTGCTTCATCTTCATTCTTTGTGTTCCAGCTTCTCGTGTGTTGAACTCCGATGTGAGCTCCGTTTCTCTGTGATGAATTATCTGACGTTTGGATTTAATAAAGATTATTTTCTCAAAATGTGATGTCTTTGTTTTTTCTTGCTCTTTCAAGTCGTCAGGAACATTTAGTCCACTAAAGAACACGGAGTCCTAACTTAACGAGGAGTCCCTCAATCATATTTACTTAAATTAAATCAAGACAATCTTCCAAATCTTGTTTTAAAATATTAAAATGTATTTCTATAATATTCCTTAAACATGGGAAACTGAGATGTCGTTGCTTCACTGCTGTTTTGTGAGAACAGTTGAGGCTTTGAAGATATTTAAATGACTTGTTAGGAAGTTCAATCTTTAGATAATTAACTCACTTTGGACTAAAACGAGAAGTTCTTATAAACTCAGATCTACTCACTCTCTCTCCTTTGTCTCCCTTTGGACCGACAGCGCCCTAAAAACAGAAAATAAAAACACTTCAGTTGTCAGAAAACAACATTTAATCTCCAGCTGAGGCGCCGTGACAGCGAGGACACTTACAGGAGTCCCAGAGTCTCCGGGGTTTCCTGGTTTTCCTGCACCACCTGATGCTCCGGGAGATCCTGGAGGTCCCTGTGAGGAAACACAGAAAAGCACCACTGAGTTAGAAAACAACAACTAAAGCACCTTGGACATAATCGTTATCACATTAAGCAGTTAAATATTAAAGCATCGCTCGGAGCACAAAGCTCTTTGTTGATCTTTACAATCATCTGTTCTGATAAAAGAATCTAACTTGTGATCAGAAAATGAGTTCAATCAGGATCAGCTTGTTAAAAGGAAATACATGAGTCATGATTTCTGCCCTCTAAAACCTCCTCCTTGAGCAAGGCATTTAAAGGCTTAATGGCTCCAGCTGAGCGTCCTGCGTGTGTGGACCCATTAAGGTCGTACCATGGGCCCTGCGGGGCCTCTGGGTCCTGCTGTTCCTTCCTTTCCTTGAGGGCCCTGAAACACAAGATGCAGACTGAGAACCTGAACCGGTACCGGTGCTGTTCATGTTTATTAACGGACTCATGGTTACCATTAAAAGCAGCCCGTGTGTACTCACCCTGACTCCAGCTGGTCCGATGGGGCCGGCAGAACCTCGAGGTCCAGGTGAACCCTGCAAACACACAACAACAGAACTAATGAAAACCTTTTAACTGAACGGGTCACCTCTGCTCCGACTGATCCGGCTTGTTTCCTGATTTCTCCGTATCGAACACTAACTGCTTTTTTTTTTTTTTTGCTGGGAAACCCGGCTCTGTACTTTTATTACCAGTCCTCTCTGGTCTTTGATGCCTCGGCATCAGATTTACAGGGAACTTTAATCTATTCCAGATCTGTTTTATTGGCCATTATAAAGCAGGACCCGCGTGGTCTGCTAGTCATTAAATGCATGTTGCTGCAGCATCTGCTCTCCAACATGCTCACCTGCAGCCAGCCTGCTCCATCAACACCGTCCACGTGGAGTTAACTTACTCTCTCTGGGTTCGTTTCGACACACAGCTGATTGGTCGGTCTTAAAGAGCATAACACAGCGGGGGGAGACGAATAAACAACGCAAAATACTCACCTGCGAATATTTCACATCAAAACTATTCATACTGGCAGCGATGCAAATTTATGACAAACAAAAGTTTCCAAACTTTTTCAATGGATTGGCGCCGGCAGAGGACCAACTACCAGAGGACCAGAGGACCAACTACCAGAAGACCAGAGGACCAGAGGACCAACTACCAGAGGACCAGAGGACCAACTACCAGAGGACCAGAGGACCAACTACCAGAGGACCAGAGGACCAACTACCAGAGGACCAGAGGACCAACTACCAGAAGACCAGAGGACCAACTACCAGAGGACCAGAGGACCAACTACCAGAGGACCAGAGGACCAACTACCAGAGGACCAGAGGACCAACTACCAGAGGACCAGAGGACCAACTACCAGAGGACCAGAGGACCAACTACCAGAGGACCAGAGGACCAACTACCAGAGGACCAGAGGACCAACTACCAGAAGACCAGAGGACCAAAGGACCAACTACCAGAGGACCAGAGGACCAACTACCAGAGGACCAGAGGACCAACTACCAGGATCCCCAGAGCAGCGTCTGTCAGTCTGTCTGAGGTTAACTGTTGTAGAACTTAAACTACTGTAAGATATTTCAGTTAAACGTGAAGCATAAAGTAGTAGTGAGATGGAGCTCAGAAACGGAGGAGCAACTTGTTGATTATTTATTTAACTTGTCTCCATGACGACATCCATCTATCCTTCTGAGAATCTTTGTGCATTTAAAACTCTCACAGCGACAGTAAAACGATGAAACTGATCTCTCCTACGTCCATGTAAAGACATTAAAGGAGGATTCTTTTAAAATCCACTGAAGCAAAACTCCGAAAGGTCGAAGCTTAAAAATGTAAACAAACTCCACTTCAGAGGTCAACAGAGGTCACGGGAGCCACTTAGCCTTCGCTGTGACTGCACCTATAAACACATTTAATGGAGCGTCTCCTCACGGACGGGTCAACGGGCTTCAAGTGACACAAAACACTGAAACTGAGAAGGAATTCTGAGAAGATTTTTTACCTTCTGATGAGCTCAACTGAAATGTTACCCAACCTTAAACTGTGAATCTGGGTCACCTGTTTGAATTTATTTTATTAATTTATCTTTATTTACTTATATTTATTTATTACCGACATTACAATGTATTTATTTTTAATCACTAATTTAAAAATTACATTTATTAAGTCTTTTATTTTATAATTTGTATTTATTTATATATATTTATTTATTTATTATTATCATTGCTATTTATTTATCTGTATTCATTAATCTAAAGATTTTATTTATTATATTTTTTAATTTATACTTTTTATTTATTTATCTTTATTTACTTATATTTATTTATTATTATCATTACTATTTATTTATTTTTATTCATTTATCTAAACATTTAATTTATTATATTCTTTATTGTATAATTTCTATTTATTTATCTTCATTTACTTATATTTATTTAATTTATTATTATTATCTTTATTCTAAATTAATTAAATTTAAACATTTAATTTATTATATTTTCTAATTTTTATTTATTTATCTTCATTTACTTATATTTACTTATATTTATTTATTTTATTATTATTACCTTTCTTCTAAATAAATTAAATTTAAACATTTAATTTATTATATTTTCTATTTTATAATTTGTACTTATTTATTTATATTTTTTATTTTATTATATTACTTTTCTTCTTAATAAATTAAATTTAAACTTTTAATTTATTATATATTTTCTATTTTATAATTTTTATTTATTTTATTATTATTACCTTTCTTCTTTGTTTGTTTTTCAATTTACAGTTACAATCTGTTATATGTACATATTATTTTATTTGTTGTGGTTTAGGTTGTTGTAGTCTTTTCTTCTTAAGGAAACAATAAAAAGCATGATAAAAAAATAAAAAAAATCCGATTAATTTAGAGTAACTTATGATTATTCCATCTTCCCTGAATGATGCTGCAGTATTAATGAGTGAGACAGTGGTAGGAGAGGAACGTTGACTTCCATCTTTGACCACCTAATAAAACTTCCACTTAAGAGGCTTCATTCCAGGAAGAAATCAAAACGCTACCTGATCTTCGTCACTAAATATCTCAAACACAGAGACAGATTGATCCTGTTCTGAGTTTGCAGGTCGACTCAAAGCTTCATCAGGTTGGCAGCAGCTCCTCGTGTGTTCCCAGATAAAACAACAACCATGAAGAGGAGGATGCGCCGACCGCGGGCCAACACTTAACCAGCGCTGTTAATCAGGGTGACTTGTTCTTGGCTGGCTCTCTGCACAGATTTAATTTAAAAGTAATATTCAGAAAGCCGTCCTCCCGCTTCCCTCTCTGAATCCTCCCCATCTGGAGAGCCGTCCAGACGCCACACACTCGTAGTCAATCTGAATTATCCCCGTTTCCTGTTTAAAGTCGTCTTTTCAGCCAGAGATGCACTTACTTTCTGTCCCGGTAAGCCCGAGTCGCCGGGTTCTCCTTTTGGTCCGGGGCGGCCCTGAAGGCAGAGAACAACAACAACGTGAGTGAACATCATGAAGAGCAACATGACATTTAGAAGACTCGTGTTCTGCCAGCGGTGTTAATACGTCCAACATAAACACATTATTCACATCTTTCATTTGAGTAAAAGAAGCAACGTAAGCATCAACTACCAGTTAAAGTCCTGAATTCCACGCCTCGTCTTCGTGCCATGAAATCAATTTGTATTTAATTAACATAATCGTGGAAAACAGGAAGAGTGGCGAACGCCACGTAGAGAGGAGGTCGGGTGGATGGGTGGGTCTAAAAACACCAGACTTTCACCAGGAGACAACTGTTAGTGTCCCGCGTGAAACCACAAGTCAACGTTGATTTATCTGTCACGTACGTTATGTACTTAAGTTACGTCACTTCTGGAGTTATTTTAAACTAAACTAGGATCTTTTTCTAAACCTAAACCATAATTAAGTTGTTTTGTTGCCTAAACCTAAGGAAGTTGTTTCCTGTGAAGACGGAAGTTTATTTTGAAAAGACAGTATGCGTTACATACACGTTGTTGGACAAACAAACGAAAAGGAGGAATAACTATTTTGTAAGACATCATACGAACCGTTTTAGACGATACGTCACATTATGTACATTTTTTTATCCTGATGGTTTTACTTATGTCTCCTATTATTATCCCAGAATGTATGACAGCGTATTAGGGCCATTGTAGGTCAATAAAATTATTATATCATCATCAATCATCTTCATCTATTATATCCTCATATTTTGCTGCTTGGGCAGAACAAGTCCTGGGTTTGTTGGACCCATATAACACCCTCCCTCCCATAGCTCTTTAAACTACATTAGCTGGTCTGAGCGTCTAATAACGACACGGACGGGTTTACATCGGTTGCCTCGGTGCGTCGGTATCAAGACACTGAGGGGCTACTGCTCAGGCGTCAGTATTTGACGCCCTGGAAGTGAGACCAGGTTAGAATGTCCTTTGTTTAAAGCGGTAGATTTCCGAGAAAAATACATGGATATTCTCTGAGACTATGAAATCATAAATTTGAGAGAAAACCCCCCCCTGAAAAATATAAAATATAGGAACCACGTCGCTTCACTTTGCAAGGTTTATTTGTTTGACTATAAACTGTTATTAACTAAAAATCTATTTTTTCAGAATCGATAAGGTATCACAAAACATAATATCCCGATATTTTCTTACACCCCTAGTTAACTCATTATTGTTACTCGCAAAACGGCTCCGATACAACGGCACGATACCACTTTACGGCAGCGTGACGTTAACCTCTCGTCACCATCTTTCGGTTCCTATCGCACGCGCTCACGCTTCACCTCCACAACGGTGTGGGCGAGACGCCGGCCCTCACTTCCATAGCGCCACGGGGTTTTGCTTGCACCCTCTGACTCGCGCGTGCGTTAGACTCCTTGGTCCGTGTTTCCAGACGGGTCGGGTGGGTTGCCGACATCGCCGCAGACCCCTGGCGCCTTTTACGTGTCCCGCGCCCTGCCCTGGGGGCACGACGCGGTTGGGGCGCACTGAGGACAGTCCGCCCCGGTGACACTTTGTCCACGGCCCCGGGAAGCACCTTCGCCCCGAGTCTTTCCAAGCCGACCTAGAGCCGGTGGCGGCGCACCACCTCGTATGCGGGACTCCCCAGCCTGCCGTGTGTCGTTCACACCCTCCAGCTGGCTGTTAACGAGGGTCTTTAGGCACAGAGAAGTACTCGTATCGGTACTCGGTATCGGAGAGTACCCAAATGGAAATACTTGTACTCGGTCTGAAATAAAATGGTATCGGTGCATCCCTAGCTGTCATACATTTTCCCCCACTAAGGACATGGACATTTAAAAAGAGTCCCTATGAGACCTGGTCCCTCCTGGATCATGGATTATATGAGACCTGGTCCCTCCTGGATCATGGACTATAAAGTGCAGTAGAGTTCAGAGACTAAAGGTTCAGAACTGTCGTGTGTGATCTTCCTGGAAAGAGAACGTTTGGGTTTAATCTGCGTCTCATCTCAGAGACGTTTCATCCAGACTGTGATTTATAAAGACGTTGTGATATGGAGGTCTCGGGTCTCTCGGGTCTCTCTGGTCTCACGTCTTCCCCCTCAGACATGAAGGAATGTGGATCTGTGCCACAGATCCTCCCCGGCTTGTAAATTCCCTTCGTAATAAATAGACAGATAATCCCGGTGTTGCCGAGGCATGCTGGGATTTATGTAGATCTCATGTGTTTGTGTGTCAGGTGTGTTTATAGACTCACCGCCTCTCCGGGAATCGACAGGCCGCTGGGTCCTTGTGGGCCGGGCAGACCCATGGGTCCAGGTGGTCCGTTATCTCCCCGCGGGCCGATCGGTCCCTGTTGAACACGGCAGAAAGGTCAGATAAGAGATGTTTAAACACGGGAGGAGTTTGTTGTTAATATCTGCTGATATATAAAAGAGGTTCACAACCAACAGGAGAGGAGGAATGCTGCCGATCGGCGGACCGAACCTCTCCTCCGTATCAGGGAGGAGAACACTGGTTCAATAAGTGGAATCAGATGTGCTCGCTCTCTTCAAAGCTTTCCTACTTTAAACAATCTCTTTTGTTTTCATCGAGGTTCTGAAGAGTGATCCGGCTCAGAAACAAGTCGTCACACATTTCTTCTTTATAGTGTTCATGATAGAAGGTTAAAGGTACTCACGACTGGACCGGCCTCTCCTCTTTCACCTCGGGGACCTTTGCTGCCGGGCGCGCCCTGAGGAGGACGGACATTTAGCAGGTTAACATCACAGAAACGAGACCAAAGATGCATCTGTCAACTCTGAAAGATCCTTAAAGCCCTTAAGTGTGTCAATAGAACCTGTTTACTTTAGGTATTAGGATGCATTCACACCAGATCAGGCAGCTACTGGGAGATGGTGGTGGCGCTGTGGGAGAGTCACTTTAATGACCCTTTAACTGTGACCATTAACCCTCTGAGATCCACAATAGACCCAGTTTTTCGGGGGTTCCAGAGGGTCTTTAGGGGAGATAGCAGGTCAACAGTAGACGTTACATAGAAGTGGTGTTCATCATCTGAAAGCCTGAAGATGAATGTGAGATGCAGCAGTCAGAGGGGACGGTCCGACAGGTCGGCCTCCGTCACGCTGCTCCACTGTTCACCTTCTCCTCCTCTTTAAAAGGTTTTATGAGTCTTTGCAGAGAAGTTTCTCAGAGTTTATGTGCTTCAGGGTGCAATATTCTCCCATGTACAACATACAGTATAAAGATACTCATAAATAACCAGAGAGGGGAGGGATTACATCGTGATATACCACAGCAGAAACATGTTCCATCACACATAAACGCAGAATGATAATCCATAAAATTGGAGATAACTGAACACTAAAAGCATGAAAATCCCTCTCCTAGCATAACACACCTGAATCTCAACAAAAAACCTGTAGTTGGCCGAGTTGCATTGTGGGTAATGTAGGCACTGCGGCTGCTTGTCCTATCTTAAGTTTCAAAGAAAGGAATATCTTCCTCTTACAGAAGTGATTCCTAAACTTATGGCTGTGTCCTATTGCAGACCTCCTGTCACATCTCAGGACAGGACTTTAGCTGTTCCAGATCCGTCCCAAGGGAGGAATCCTGAGTTAGGATGGCATAGAGCCTGTCCAAAAGTCAAATTAACTGTTGTTAGGTCTGTATGGCAACATGAACACTGAAATATAATGACTGAAATGCTACTCAAACGACAATATGATTCTTTATATTTCCCGGACCGCGTACTGTATTAATAGGTATCGACTGCCAAGACGATTCATTTTTAATTTGATTGGAGCAGCTCCAGTTTTGTTTCAGCACTCCAGTTTTTGGATTTGGGAGAGAGTTGTTCATGTTTACTAGTATTTTTTGGACTATGAATAACAGCTTCTAGGTGTTCTATGTTAATGAGGTGAGTCTTACCACGGGTCCCTGAGTTCCTGGCAGCCCGGTGCCGGCTGACGTACAGGTGCAGGAGTTGGGAAGAGACGGACACTTCAGCTCATCTCTCTGGAAACAGACACAAATATAAAACACAGTCTCTCAGTGAAACCTTCAAACCTTCAGACCTTCAGACGTTCAGAGTCTGACAGAAAGAAAAGAGTTCACATCGACCAGCGTCGCTTCATTAGCAGCAGATGATTCATGCCGTCACGCTTCAGAACATGAACACAGACTGTAAACTGTGAGTGAGCGTCCTGAAAAGGTGTCGAGTTGATCCAAAGAGTTTCCTTCAACAACCCTCCAGAAACATTACGGACTAAAAGTGTCTGTGTCTCCCTGTGCTCGTCACCGCAGAGGAAAAACACTTCTGTTCTGTAGGTTCAACTCGCTGCACGAGACAAAGAGCAGAGCCCAGATTGAGATCTGACGTTTCCTGGAGACCACCAGAACAAATCTGTGTGCACGGAGACAGCAGCAGCATCCTGGAGGATTCTGGTTTGAGAAATTAAGCTTTTGTGAAAGTAAAACCTCGAGGAGACAGACGGGGAATCTAAAAACTCCTGAAGAGGAGGACTTAGTCAGTTAATAGCGCTCAAAGCCACCAGACTCCGCTGACAAAAACACAAATGTTATCTCTCAGAACACAGAACCGGAGTTGCTGGTCGACCGCTGCCTCCGTCTGTTAGTTTGTGTTATCGAGTGACTTTGGTGTTTTAAAGGGTTCATTTGGATTCACAAAATTAAAGTTAACTTTAAGTGCAATTTACTGGCACATCTCAGTTAGTGACGTTTCGAGCACAAGCTCTTCTTCAGACTTCATAAATCTGCAGAGACGCCATCTTAAAAACGCTCTGGTCACATGATTGTCATATCATGTGACTTCCACATATAATCAAACGTAATGTTACACGTATATTAAGAAAAACTATATACAAATACCTCTCAGCTCATCAGAATAAGATCAAGCCCATTGCTGTCATACTTTCCAATTGGCTAGAATGAAATAGAGGCGTCTCTATATCAAAAAATATATATATAGGATGTACCTCAAACATATATAAGTGCAGGAATCTAGACACATGGCAAATTTACGAGAAAAAAACTCTAAAATTTATGAGAAAAAAACGTGGATATTCTCTAAGATTAAAGTCGTGAATTTATGAGAAAAAACTTGGAATATTTTCTGAGATTATGAAGTTGTAAATTTGTGAGGATAAACTCATAAATTCTGTGTGATTAAAGTCACAAATTTATGAGAAAAGAAAAATTTTAAAAAATTGAGTTTTTTTTTTGTTAGGCAACCTCATTGCTTCACTTTGCAAGGTCGGATCACCTCATCACACCACAGACGTGTGCAGGAATCTAGACACATGAGCCCATGGATATAAAACGATTCACCAAAGTCACACAATAACACAAACTAACTGACCGATGGAGGCAGCGGTAGACCAGCAACTCCCGGAGAGGTCAAATTACTGTTTTTGTGAATGGAGTCTGGTGGCTTTGAAGAGAGAGCACAGGTAACGAAAAGGGCCGCCTGACAGCGAGGTAAAGCTGTGACGATATTCTAAATATAGAGTAGACTTAAAGTTCACCTCGCCATCAGACGGTGCTTTCTGACGGGGAACAGAAGCCTTTATCTATTCTCTCAACCTCCCGAACCCACCAGAACAGCAACTCCAGAAGACACCAGAAGTCACATGACAGTTTAGACGACGTCGACAACAAACACTGACATAAACTTATTTTTAGGATTCTCCAGTAAAACTCTGGATCTCATTTCTTTGCTGTCATACATGTTAACATGAATATTATTGATCATCTTTGTTCCATATTCTTCCAACAAGTGGAAGTAATTTAGCATCAGCTAACAGTTAAAAGTTCTCCTTAATGAAAGCCACACTGGCCTCCAGCAGGATATTTACTCCCACACTGAGTTGGATCATTTAATAATCGTCCCAATCAGGCAGCTGTCTCTGCTCCGCAGCGCTCCAGATAATAATCCACCAGAAGTTGAATCCTTTTCAGAAATATTTTGGACGTCTCGACTCGCAGACGTGCCGCCGCCGCCGCTGCTGCGCTCAGACAAAGCTTTTATTTGTTACGGCGTCTCCGGAGATCTCTGCTGGGACAGAAGTGAGAAAGGCCAGAGTCCAGCCACGAAACAACAGCCTGCGTTTAAAAGCTCATTCTGTCGCTGCTGCTGATGCACAAATATTTAACTGCATGCAAACAAACGTTCCTCTCTTCTCTCGGCCTCGCAGAGCTCCTGACAAACACCAGAAGTTCACGTGTTAATGTTCTTTACTGCCTACAGATCATCAGCAAAGTCTCTTTAGCTTTTCTATTTTCTGTCTATTCAAGCTGCAGTACATTTTACTGTAGTTAACAGTAGTTAACAGTACTTGAGTACTTTAAGTACATTTACTCAAGTACTGTACTTAAGGACAATTTTGAGGTACTTGTGTTGAACCAACTTGTTCTCACTCCCAACTCGCAAATACCGTCGTTTGGTCAGCGCCCCTCGGCATCGGAAACCAACGCACGGAGACGCCCTTCAGCACCAGTATGCAACAAACCGGGCTTTCAGCTGACTCCAATGTAAACCCACCCGCAGCGTTATTAAACGTCGGAGCAGTGACGTAGTATTAATAGAGTGAGAGTCCGTTCAGAGTGGGTGGGTGGGTGGGCGGGCGGGCGGGCGGGCGGGGAGGTGGACGAGTCAAACAAACACAAGACTTTGAACCAGGAGACGCTGTTTGTGTCCCGTGTGAAACTAAATGTAATGTTGACTTATTTTGTCACGTCAGTCTTTACTCACGTGACTTGTCGGTATCGTCAGTCCTGTGAGTCACATGAGTCGTTAGTCACGTCTTGCAGATGTTAGTATTGAAGTTGGTGAGTAAGAAGTGGTCGTAATGTTACGATAAGCAACAAGAATGGTAAAAGAAATTTAATATTTTGTGAGATTGAAGTGGCAAATTTACGAGAAAAAATTTTAATATTCTCTAAAATTAAATTATCAAATTTACGAGAAAAAATCTAATTAATGAGAAAAAAAACTTGAATTTTCTGTGAGATTAAATTGGCAAATTTACAAGAAATAAACTATAACATTTACAAGAAAAAAACGTGAAAATTCTCTAAGATTAAATTGGCAAATTTACGAGAAAAACCTCAAATATTCTCTTAGATTATGAAGTTGTAAATTTGTGAGAAAAAAAGCTGAATATTCTCTGGGATTAAAGTCGTAAATTTACGAGGAAAAAATTTGAATACTCTCTGAAATTAAAGTGGCAAATTTACGAAACAAAATCTCTAAAATTTATGAGAAAAAAACTTGGATATTCTCTGAGATTAAAGTCGTAAATTTCCGAGAAAAAAACTTTAAAATTTACAAGTAAAAAACGTGACGATTCTCTAAGATTAAAGTTGTGAATTTACGAGAAAAAAATTTAATATTCTCTAAAATTAAATTGGCAAATTTCTGAGAAAAAAAACTCAAATATTCTCTGAGATTATGAAGTTGTAAATTTGTGAGGATAAATTCAGAAATTCTGTGTGATTAAAGTCACAAATTTATGAGAAAAACAAATAAAAAAAATGTGTTTTTTTTGTTAGGGAACCACATTGCTTCACTTTGCAAGGTTGGATCACCTCATCACACCACAGACGCTGTTAATCACCACGGTAACTTGAGCCAAAACCAAGAAAACAACACTCAGTTTGTAAAACAATGAAGGATTTTCTGGAGAAATCTATATGATCTGTGAATGAATGAATCTAAGCAGCTGTTTCTCAGACTGTGTTTCATATTCTATCTTCATCAGCTGTATCAGCTGGCTCTCACTCCTACATATCAAATAGACGCTGTTTATTTCTCTCTTTCTTCTGACTCGGATTGTTTCTGCTCTGAGCTTTCGATCGGAGTCTGAAGAACGACGGAGAAGGAGGAGGAGGAGGAGGACTCTCTGTGTTCGGAGCTGCAGCTGTTACAGTACAACAAACACTCATCTGCTTTTTAACTGTCAGGAGGAGGAAATGACTTCCGCTGTGAGCTGCAACACTAAACGTGTTTCATTAAAATGTTTCTGCATTTGTCTCGAAGTCTTCCAGAAACTGTTGAGGAAAACCAGGTGGCCTGATAGTTTTCTATAAGATGATCCGTTAACGCTCCCAAGATGCTCTGCAGACGGAACAACAAACAGGAAGACAAGCTCTGACACACCAAGCAGATGTGAGACTGCAGAGATCTGGGGGGAGTTTTGTTTTCATTATGTAGAGCTGCTGAAAACAGAAATGATCTCAGGACAAAGTGTATGAAATAAAATCTGTCTCATCATGTCAAGATGACCTAACTACAGTAAAACGGCGTGTTAGGGCCTTTGTAGGTAAAAATGACTAATTTACGGAGCCAGAAATTCAGAATTTCTGAGATTGAAGTCGTAAATTTACAAAAAAAAAAACCTGAATATTCTCTGGGATTAAAGACGTAAATTTGCGATAAAAAAAAACACGAAGATTCTCAGAGATTAAAGTCGTAAATTTACGAGAACAAATTTGGATATTCTCTGAAATTAAAGTGACAAATTTACGAAACAAAATCTCTTAAATTGACGAGAAAAAAACCCTGAATATTCTCTGAGATTAAAGTCATACATTTACGAAGGATAAACTTTGACATTTTGTGAGATTAAAGTGGCAAATTTATGAGAAAAAACTCTCAAATTTACAGGAAAAAAACATAAATATTCTGTGAGATTATAATGTCACAAATTTATGGTAAAAAAAAGTCGAAAAAATGCTTTTGTTTTTTTTGTCAAGGAGCCACATCCCTTCACTTTGCAGTGTTTGATCAACCTCATCATATACGGTGGTAACATGAGCCGCCGATTACAAGACAGCAAGTCGTGTGGTGTGAATTTAGCTGATCTACGGCCACAAACAAAAGACATTTTCTTTACTTTCAGGTTAGAAAACAACATGTGCATTAAAAGCATTAAAGTCTAATCAGGTCTTGAAAATACACAAACTCTTTGCTTTATTTAGCCAGTCATTTAGATTTTGTTGTTTCGGGCTGAATTCAAAGAAAATCTTTAGTCTAGAAGCCAAAAAGTGCATCAGCCAGATCTATATATTGTAATCTAAATAGACTTAAAGAGCAGAGGAGATGTTCCTCACATTGTTCATCTGCTGGCTGCAGGTTACAGAGTGAGTGGAGCTGCTGGTAGAGTCTAGTAAGCATGTTAAGTTCCTCTTACCATAGACGGGAGGTCACAACATCTGTCCCTGCTGGTCCAGCCCAAGCTGCAGACAATATCGAACATCTGGAGCTGGAACTGTGGAGAGACGGGGGGGAGAAAAGAAAACATGTAAATGGTGTTGTGGTACATGTGTCTCTGATACGCCCTCCACGGCTCCCAGAGGACAAATAGAAGGAGAACAGCCGAGTCCCAGCAGCCCCGGGAAGCACAGGAAGACAGGAAACGGCTCATGTTGACGGATCAATGTACACTACAGCTCGGAATATGTTAATTTTAATGTCCACTTTAATTTAGTTCAATCATTGGTTCTGTTTTTTTCCCTCCCAGATAACTGCTGATGTTGGGAAATGTTCGGTTTCAAACATTAACTGATGTCACAGAGAGATGAGGAGGAGTTCAACGATGCTACGACTAAATCAATCACGTTCAAGTCTTCCTTTAAATTTAGTTTAAATCACACTTTTTATCCTACAAATAAAAGGCTGAATTCAAGACACTGCTGTATATTCGACTGAGTCAAGTTACCAACTTTAGGGAATCATTAAAATGCTTTTATCAGAAACAAGAAGAAACAATACGGTATAATGTTCTGTATATTATATGTCTGTTCTCAATCAAAGAAATTCTCAGTCGACTGACACAGCCCGGAGAGGACGGTAATATTGAGAGAAAAAACTCTGAGATTAAAGTTGTAATTATTTTCTTGTAAATTTGTTACTTTATAATCTCAGAGAACAAGTTTTTTTTCTCGTAAAATTTGTGATCTTATTCTCGTAAATTTACAACTTAATATCTTAAGTTTTTTCTAGAAAATGTAGAATTTTATTATCTCAGAGAATATTAAATTTTTTCCTGTAAATTTACCATTGAATATCCAAGATTTTTTTTCTCGCAAATTTAAAATTTTATAATCTCAAAGAAAAGAATTTTTTTTTATCGTAAAATTTGTGATTTTTTTTCTTGTAAATTTACCACTTAATATCCGATTTTTTTCTCACAAATATTTGACTTTATAATCCCAGAGAAGATTCTTCTTTTTTTTTCGTAAATTTACCACTGAATCTCCAAGGTTTTTTCTTGTAAATTTGAAACTAAAATAAACTTTAATCTTGGAAATTCAGAGTTTTTTTCTCGCAAATTTAAAACTTTATAATCTCAGAAAATATTCACGTTTTTTTATCATAAATCTGTGATTTTTTCCGTGAATTTACCACTGAATATCCCAAATTTCGTTTTCTTGTAAATATACGACTTTAATCTTGGAAATTCTGAGTTTTTTCACTACAATTTAAAACTTTATAATCTCAGGGAATATTCATGTTTTTCATCGTAAATCTGTGATTTATTTCCGTGAATTTGCCACTGAATATCCCAAAAAAAATTCTTGTAAATATACGACTTTAATCTCGTAAAATCCGAGTTTTATCTCTCAAATTAAAAACATTTTAATCTCAGAAAATATTCAAGTTTTTTTCTCATAAAATTTGTGATTTTCTCATAAATTTACCGATCAATATCAGATTTTTTTTCTCGTAAATTTACGATTTTAATCTTGGAAATTCTGAGTTTTTTCTGAATATCCAAGTTTGTTTTTGTAAATTTACTACTTTTTTCTCAGAATATTACCTCCCTGCCCAGGCTCTGTAATTGTTTTATTTTATTTAAATGTTTTTACCTTTCATGGCCCTAATACCCCGACATAGTATATTACTATAAAACGTGTTTTTTACATTATCTTTATCTGATAAGTTTAGAGATAAATGAGTCTCTAAGGCTGTACTGGACAGTAACATTTAAACACTTATAATTTTATTAAACTTAAAACTATTATTTTGTCATTCATTCAAAAACTACAGCTCCCATGAGGCTTTGACAGCAGGGCGATCCACACTGGCAACGTCTTCTGAAGCATTTCTGACATTACGCTTCATTACAATCAATTGTTTTCATTGTTTTCATTTTACGACAGACCACACGTTTGTTATTTTTCTCCAACTGGACTCTGAGCCACATGAATCCACTACGACGGTTCAGCTCGTGTGGTTTTGCTCAGTTGAAATCGAATTTAACTGTTGTTGTTGTTTGGGGCTTTGTAGTATTTATAGACTGCCAAACTTAATCCTCCTCAAGGCTTCAACACATCATTCAAATCAGAAAATGACTAATTTACAAATGAAACTAAAATCCTCGTAAACTGACGGTTGAATCTCGGGTCTGCGTGACCGCAGCCGGACCAGAGTTCACTCACAGTTGCTGATTGTCCTTTGGAGCCGACGGACTTGGACATCTTGCCCAGAACCTGGTAGCTGTCGCTGGACGTGTTTCCAGCCTCCTTGATCTCCTTGTCGGCCACTTCTTGGCAGTCGATGTTGAGTTTGACTCCGGTGGATGAAACCAGGATATGGAGCTTCAGAGAGAAAGAGAAAGAAAGGAGAGAACAGGTTTTATTGGCACGTTCTTTGTTCTACGACCAAGTCTTGTGTCTGGTTTTTATCCCGATGGCCTGTAAATTATTAGGTTATGCTGAGTCTGACGTGCTTCACTGTAGTCCTGTTTATTGAAACACTGCTGGAATGTGAGAGAGGAAAAGCAGCGCTTCTCTCTATTCATTCAGAAGAAAACTGCTGCAGAGAGGAGGACATTCAAATCACTTCTTCACCTTGTTCTTCACCAAGGTTATTTTCACAAATTCATAACTTTATCCAAGTTTTTTTTCTCGTAAATTTAACATTTTATAATCTCAGAGAATATTCTTTTTTTTCGTAATATTTGTGATTTTATTCTAATAAATTTACCACTTTATATCCATTTTTTTCTCATATATTTACCACTTAATATCCACGTTTTTTTCCCATAAATTTACCACTTTACATCCAATTTTTTTCTCATATATTTACCACTGAATTTCCAATTTCTTTCTTGTAAATTTAGCACTTAATACCCAAGTTTTTTCTCATATATTTACCACTTAATATCCAAGTATTTCCCCATAAATTTAACACTTAGTATCCAAGTTTTTTTCTTGTAAATTTAAACACTAAATATCAAAGTTTTTTCTAATAAATGTATTGCTGTATAATCTCAGAGAATATCCAAGTATTTTTTCAAGTAAATTTCTGACTTTAATCTTAGAAATTCAGAGTTTTTTCTCGCAAAATTTAAAACTTTATAATCTCAGAGAACATTCAAGTTGTTCAAGTGGTCATTTTCTATATTGCTGTATGCTCTAAATTAAAGATGCCAAATACCTCAAATCTGCAGCTTTTATCAGCATTTAAAGAGGTTACTTCATAGCAAAGTGTGGATGCAACATTACAACATTTTTCTGTCCCAAATCCAGAAGCTAAAGTCAGAATATCTGCTGACACCAAGTACTGATCAATGCTCTTAAATCTGTATAACGCTTCCTCATAAACACCATCACATCCAACTTGTCTCATACACACAACAAACAACCAAGCTGCACACATGTTGACAGCTGAGGCAAAAAAGACCTCACTTAATTACCTTTAATTATCTTAATTGTATGCTTCTGCATCCTGTCTTTGTTATCTCCGCCAGGCGATAATGAGATCAGTCCTGTGCGTGCATGTGTGTGTTAGCATCTCTTTGTCTGTCCACGGCTAATCTGGCAAACCGCTGCACCGTCCATGTCTCCTAAATAATACCTTTCCCTCCTGTTTGGAAGGAAACAGATTTTGTCGCAGATTACGTTTGTCTTTAACGGATCACAAATCCGTTAGTACGTCTGCGGACGGCCGCAGTGACGAGCGACGAGCAGAGCCGGTGACGTAGTATATCGAGCGACTGTTAATGAAAATATGTTGGATAATAATGTTATGTAAGAGATAACGTACGACCACGGTATCGGTGTCCGTATTAAATACATGTTCTTTGTTGATTTCATTATAAAGTTGAGTGTTTCAGTCTGCAGTGACCTCATGATGTTTCCTCACATAAAACATGATGCCAAAGAGCTCCACACAGCGAGGAGTACAGGTTTTAAACTTCAAACTGCAGATACTCTGAGCTGAGGTGTTGGTATCGGTATCGAGAGAGAAAATGTTCTTCAAAAAAGTATTTAAATCCTGAATATTCCACTTTCACGGTGAAGTTCACTGAACTGATGAAGCAGCAGATGATGTGGAGCAAAAACAGAGAACTATTTACCGTCACGCCCGACAGCTAATCTACTGATTAAGGTCAGTATCGGTTCGGACTGAAGCAGCTTTATGTAAACATCTTCTGAATAAACGCTTTGCTCATCTCTCCTGACATCCTGCTCATCTCTCCTGACATCCTGCTCATCTCTCCTGACATCCTGCTCATCTCTCCTGACTTCCTGCTCATCTCTTCTGACTTCCTGCTCATCTCTCCTGACTTCCTGCTCATCTCTCCTGACTTCCTGCTCATCTCTCCTGACTTCCTGCTCATCTCTTCTGACTTCCTGCTCATCTCTCCTGACTTCCTGCTCATCTCTCCTGACTTCCTGCTTCTGACATCCTGCTCATCTCTCCTGACTTCCTGCTCATCTCTTCTGACTTCCTGCTCATCTCTTCTGACTTCCTGCTCATCTCTTCTGACTTCCTGCTCATCTCTCCTGACATCCTGCTCATCTCTTCTGACTTCCTGCTCATCTCTTCTGACATCCTGCTCATCTCTTCTGACTTCCTGCTCATCTCTTCTGACTTCCTGCTCATCTCTTCTGACTTCCTGCTCATCTCTTCTGACTTCCTGCTCATCTCTCCTGACATCCTGCTCATCTCTCCTGACTTCCTGCTCATCTCTTCTGACTTCCTGCTCATCTCTTCTGACTTCCTGCTCATCTCTTCTGACTTCCTGCTCATCTCTCCTGACATCCTGCTCATCTCTTCTGACTTCCTGCTCATCTCTCCTGACATCCTGCTCATCTCTTCTGACTTCCTGCTCATCTCTCCTGACATCCTGCTCATCTCTTCTGACTTCCTGCTCATCTCTCCTGACATCCTGCTCATCTCTTCTGACTTCCTGCTCATCTCTTCTGACTTCCTGCTCATCTCTTCTGACATCCTGCTCATCTCATCTGACTTCCTGCTCATCTCTTCTGACTTCCTGCTCATCTCTCCTGACTTCCTGCTCATCTCACAGATTCCACTGAAAACTCTTTCAGCTGGAGAAGCATCACATATTCTGGACGCCACATCTCCCAAAATTCCTTCCCTCTCCTCTCATTGGAAGCCACATTGAGGCATCTTATACTCAAACTGTTAAAATCACAAACACAATACCACAATGCATTTCTCCTGACTCAGATCTCCCCTCGCCACTCGCCACATCTCCTCATGATGTCATTTTTGCGGTGAGCCTTTAAAACAACTTTTTTCCTCGAAGCCGGTCAGACCGAGTCCAGCTGTACGGAGGGAAAACGCTGCTTAACAAAAACCACGGGGCTGGCCCCCGCTGGCTCGACCGCTTTGTGGTCAGGCAGCGTCCACGGACATGCAGAGGCATGTTTAACAGACCGCGGCGAGCAGACGCTGCCAAGAAAGAAGCACAGCACCATTTCCATTCACACTTTAAGCTTTTAACAGACGCTCAGCAGCTTTTTAAAGAAGTCAGCAGGTAGATTCAGACTCTTTCACTTGTCTACGGGAGTTTAACCTCTTTTACCTGACGGACCCGGTACCGTGTTAAAACACTGTGGTCGTCTTTTTTCTGAATAGTTTCTAAAAGACGAGGCCTCAACGCGACTAAAACAACACTCCAAGTGGATTTGTTTACATGATACAACCTCCGAAAGAAGTTTGTGCCGTTAAAACGGATTTGCGTTAACTTTGACTTTTTTTTTAAACCTCAGTTCTTATCCCGCATTATATTCCACATTTGACATTTCTTAATCCTCTGGTCTCTACTGTATATCTCCTATATTTTATTATCACTTTCTGCACTATATTCACATTTTTAACAGTCCTGTATCTCAGTTGTTACTCTGCACTATATTTATTTTTTTAACAGTTTTCTTCATCTCCTTGTATTTTTATATCTGGTATAATTGTTATACTTTGTACTTTGTACTACTAACTTGTGCCTTTTTACTAATATATATTTGCACTATGGAACTGAGATGCTGGAAACTTGTATTTCCCTCGGGAACAATAAAGTTACTATTTATCTATCTATCTAGAACATCTTTAGTTCCTATCTTCTGTTGTTGTTCTCTGAGTCTCTATTTAAAGTCACTAATCTGTTTCTCTGCAGTTGGCTCAGATCATCCACCAACAGTTAACACAGAGCTCTACTTTAATCCTGGTTTAGTCCCTTCAGGTATCCACATCACATCTCTGTTAAACACATCTTGGGGATGATGATCTGGCTGGTAAAATGCTGCGAGGGGAAACAGGGATCAGCCCGGTCAGACGTGGTGATGTGGCGGTCCCTGACAGCTCTCTATGAATCCGATCCAAAAATCAGACTTTCTCTAAATCATGGTTTGTCTCTTCAACGCGCCAACAGCGAGTTCAAAATGTCCCATGAACTGGCAGGAGTTTAAGTCTTTTAGTTTACACAGCGACTCTTCAGTCCAGTCGTTTCTTTTTATCACCGCCGGAGGGTTTCAACCTGCGTGACGTTCAGGTGTCCTTGAGCTTGACACTGATCTCCAGACAGTTAACAGGTTTATGGCGACCTCTGACCTCTGACCTCTCTGAGGAGGTAGATAAATGAAGAATGTCACCCTCGGGGATCAATTCTGCATCACTTTCTCTGTTTCTCTCTGAAGATCCTGAGGATTTAATCACGACTGAAACGAACAGTTTATTCAGAGTATTCTTTAACGTGGAGCTGACTGGAGGAGATTTCTATCTTGAACCTGTACTCAAACTTCTCTCTTTATGTTCCACTACTGCCTTCATTTTTCCTGCCGGAGGGGAGAGAGACATTTCAGAAGTAAAAGACGAAGACGTCAAAAAGAAATGATGGCTGAAACTGCCAGAGGATCATCTGTCACCTCAGTACAGCAAGTTAAATCTAAATCACCGGCTGACAGTCTGTACTTTTATTAAAAATTGTCCAATGAGAGACAGACTTCCTGCTGACACTCGACACCTCGCCCTGCAGCAGACGCACAGAGGCATGCTGGGAGGTAAAACCACAGAGCAGCAACAACTCCTCCTAAAGCCTCCCGATCCGAGAGCACGGAGTCGGACGGGGGAGGAGGAGCGCCGCCTCCCTGCTGGCGCTCCTCAGCCGCTCTGATGATGTAATTGTTTAATAACAGTGACACAATATTTTCCGGGCGAGCGTCCCGGCAGCGGCTGCAGAGCGTTCTTCACGCTCTCAGAAGAGCTTATGGATCCTTGTTAAACGTTGTGATGTTGCAGCAGAACGTGTTGTTAATGAGTGTCGCTATCAGCACCACGGCTCTGATTGATCTCCAAAGAAGAGTCCCCTCAGATACAGCTTGTTTTACTGCTGCTGCTTTAACCACAGTTTGTGTTTCTTATGTTGGATAGCGTCGTTAAATCACACTGCCGTTTTGGCCTCGAAAAGGTTCAATCTCAAAAAACACCGACAGACGACACAGAAAGGTTTCTCTTTTTTGGGCGTATGACTAAACCCTTAAAGAACACAGCGGCTCCCTGAACTTTTCATTCATTTTTACAACCTTGCAGAGGACCATCTGTTAGTCTGAGCCCACATAACTCTTCAGGAACACGTCTGTAGTTGCATTTGAGCCGCTCCGACTGTAATATACAACACATTTGGAATCTCAGGTATCCGCGGTATCTGCATGACCTCGGGATGTCCAGCGAGAACAAAGAGGAGCGATTCGATTGATGTGTCACGCCTAGAACTTAAAGAACGTGATATAATTCAACCATTAAAGACCATTTGGACCCTAAAACCCCCTCACAGACTGCTGTCTAGGGATCTCTCCTCCTGCACGTCTGTTTCATGCTGCAGGTTCATCAGGTCTGTGTCCATCCAGCTCTCTGCTGGTTCTCACCTTGTGGAAGCTGCCGTGGAAGATCCTCTTCACTCGATCGTTGTCGAACGTGACCCTCTGGATCTCCCCGCTGGTGTCTTTGTTGTAGAAGGACACCGTCTGTCTGGAGGCTGAGCAGAGAGACAAACCGACATGTTAAACACTCTGAGGTCCACATTCAAACTGAATTCATTTGCCTCATTCACAAAAACATTATGCAAATTCTCCTGCAAACAAACTCCTGAAAATAACACTCTGAGACTCAAATGTCATCATGCAACAGTCTGAAACATAAAAACTGTGTTAACATGAGGAACAAGCTGCAGCTAATCCTTCAGCTGTTTTCTGTCTTGTTCACTAAGGCCCGATCCCAGAATTCCCACTAAGGCCTTAAGTCCTGAACCCTCAGAGACTTCACTGACGTCAGCTGGTAAACGGTTGACTGTGAGAGGCTGCCAGGGCTCGTAATGGTTTAAATATGAATGAGACAGCACTTTGCGGCGACATATCACGTAACCTTGACGATGCTAGTTGGTAGGGGTGGGAACATTATTTTTATCCGTTATGTATCGCGACTTTTTAATGCCAGAATCGATATACTTACTTCATATGAGTCTATGTGGAGGTAGAAGGAAGTTACCGCTCTTATTGTTGTAGTCTGAGTAACGTGACGTCATATCCGTTCCGTATCCGTCAACCAAAACAAACTGCAGCGAGCCGAAACAGAATTTTTTCCGGCTATATATCTGCCTTTCTTCAGCCTTTTTTCAGACATTTGACCTTTTTGTTGTTTGTTTTTTTTTACTTTTTCAGACTTTTTTTTCAGACTTATTTTCAGACATTTTATTGGATTTTTTTCTGCCTTTCTTTGGCCTTCTTTCGTGCATTTCTTGGACATTTTTCGGATTTTTTGGGGATGTACATATATCCACCTTTGTTTAGCCTTTTTTTTTTTTTACATTTTCTGATTTTTTTCGGACTGATTTTTGCAAATTTTTTCAGACATTTTATCGGATTTTTTTGGACATATGTCAGACTTTTTTTCTGACTTTTTTCGGCCTACTTTCGTACATTTTTTGGTAATTTTCCAGAATTCTTTTGGTCATTTTTCAGACATTTCTTTTGGATATATGTCGGCCTTTCTTCAGCCTTTTTCAGACATATTTTCAGACATTTTTCGGCCATTTTGTTGTCAGACTTTTCTTCTGCCAAAAGAACAAAGTATAAAACGTTGGAGGGTCGGCATGGATACGACCTGCACCCTCCCATGTTAAATCCAGCGTGGTAAACACTACACATCCAGTAAAGGATGGAAACACTTTGGGTTTCACACATTGACAGGAAAAGCAGAGCTAGACAGAGCAGAGCTAAAGCTGCACGCTAACTCTGTCACGGACAGGAAACGTTATGGTATGGCGGTAACGTTGCGGTCGAGCCGGCCGTCGCTCTCATCTCTGTGGTCAAATGGGCCGATGCTACGACTGTAGAGCACCCATATATCGACATTTGTGTTCTCTGCATTGAAACGGCCCCGATGGAGCTGACCATGGATGGATAAAGAGAACGGAGCTGACGGGAGAGCTGGAGACCAACTTGGAGAAGATCACTGTAGAGGATCAGAACGTCGGTGTCGTCTAGCGGTTGTTACTAAAGAACCAGAACTGAAGGATTTCCACTGAAGCCCAGCAGAAAGTCCTGCTGACGGACTGAAACCGGGTCTTTAGGAGAGCCGGCTGAGCCCCGACGATGACACGATGAGACTCTGGGGGTTAAAAGGAGTCGGCTCGGTTATCAGCAGCCGGAGGAGCACGGCCGGCTCATTACAGCCCACTCTACTCTACTCTGTCCATGAACACACACAATGAGGCCCAGCTGCTCCTCATGCACTCGCACACACACACACACACACACACACACCAGTGGATCAGTGGATCAGAACACAGGAGGGTATTTACGGTTGATGGTGACGCCGGTCTCTGGCTTGTGGTCTTTGCTTGACACCTGCCAGATGTCGAAGGGCTCGCTGGGCGAGTCGGGCAGGAGGCGGAACATCAGGATGATGGTGTAGGCGTGGGGGAGACCGTCAGGGTGGATCTCTCTGTTCAGGAGACACAGACACACCACATGTTGGATTCATATGATCACCTGTGATCCAGACAGCAGCAGAGAGGGTAAAGAGGATACTAGCACAAGTACAGTTACACAAATACAACACTTATTCAAGGTACTTTATGCTACTTTATACTTCTACTCAGGGTCTGAAATGAACTTTTCTCACCACTGACACATCAGTTTTTGAGTGCAGAGCTTTTCCTTGTAGTGGAGTATTTTCACGGTGAGGTAATAGTACTTTTACTGCAGTAAAGGTATACTACTTCCAGCTCTGAATGGGACGTATAAACTCCGTTGTAATGACGTGTTGCTGCTTCTACACGAGTAAAAGGATTTTAACAGTGTTTCCACCACCGGCTCGTATTTTTTCTTTTATATCTCTCGGAGCAGGATGTTTCTCATTTGTTCCTCTGATGTCACTACACATTTTGAAAAAGTCAAACTTGGAGAGGAGTCAGAACTCAAGCTGTTTTCCACCTCTTTGGTGTTGCATGTGATGTTCTGGATTGGGGACGCCTGCGTTGGGCGGTGGCCAGTGTTAACAGTCTAGTTTGCGGTTAGATTTGTACTCAGTGGCCTGTCGGAGGCTTCAGACTGGAGGAGGAGGAAGAAGAAGAAGAAGGATGGAGGCTGGCTGGCTGCGTTGTGTCGTGACCTGCAGCTCGGTCGGCGCTGTGTGACCTCACTGAGCAGCGTCGTAAATCCACTGACCCAGTTTGTAAAGAGAACGAGCTCAAACAGTCGAGACACAGCTGGCAGAACAGGACTCTTTAGCTTCTTAGTGTCATGATATCAACAAGACGACGGTAGACAATAAGAGCAATTAACTAAAGATAAATCAATGAATCATTCAAATGGTGTCTTAACGACTTAAAGGAGCTCTTCTTAATGATGCTCTGAAGGGAGAGAAACCTCACTGGTTGAGCTTTAACTCGACGGGAGGAACTGAACCGATACACAGCTAGTTAGCTGTTGGACTGAGAGAGAGGGGGAATTCATATCTTATGTCGTGATGGTTTCATGCACGCTACAAAGAGAAGGAGAGATCACATTTGCTCGGTTGCAAGCACACAGCCCTGCTCTACGAGCGCACCGCTGTTTTTGCCCGACGCACTTTGCCGAGGTGCTTTTGAAGCATCTGTGGCGACGCATCTCTGTCTGATCGAGGCCTATTGCAGGAAAACCTCTGTGTCATATTTAAAACATGGGTGAAAAGACATGGATGGTTTACTGAACGGGGTTACTGAGCACGGGGCTCAAAGTGTCATTTCAGCCTCCGGAGCAGCTTTCCTCCAAGACGTGTTTAAGTCTCAAATCTACAACAGTATGAACGCAAAGCAGGTCGATGCTGGAAAAACACGGTTCACACAACCTTCCACAGAGACAAGAGGCAACATATTGAGTGTTGTATCATGTGAGACTCACGTTGTGGGCTGAGTCAGGAAGGCGTTCTTGTGGAGTCTGTACGCCGTGTAGCTGTTGAAGGAGCCCGGCTCCATGGAGACGCCTTTAACGTAGCCGTAGGTCTTCTCCGTCAGGTTGAACGCCTCCAGCATCCGGAAGCCTGAAACACAACCAATCAGGAGCTTTGACTGATGAGTTCAGGATGAACTTAAATCCAATCTCAGCTTCCTGCGTCGTTGTTTGCACTCACCAGGTGACGTAAATCCATTCAGGAAGATCAGCGGACACGCTGTGGAACAAGAAGAGACGACATTTACATGAACGGAACATTTAAAACCTTCCAGGTTGTTTTTGCTGAAGTAGATTTTGTGCAAACTTACAGGAAGTTGCGGTTTCACAAATGAAGGTAATCAGGTTTTCTTTGATGGTGTCGAAAGCGTCAAAGTCGTCCACGACGAAGACGTGTCTGTCGCTGGGTTTGCTGCCGATCTCCTGCAGCTCCACGAAGTCCACGTCGGCGACGCCGATGGCAAAAACGCTGTAACCTGAAGACACGATGTAGAAATACAGTCAGAATATAAGAAGTTTACTGCTGTGATTTCTGCCTTCAGTTGCAACTAATTCTGATTAATGATCCCAGAGAGACGGAAACCAGCCACACAAACCAGAACCAGAGCAGTTTCAGTGATATTCATTATTCAGATCGGTGCAAGATGTTTCTATTTGACTAAAAATGACTGTCAAACTAAAAGATGAAACTGCTCTGTAGTAACTAAAAGTTCATTGTTCTTTTTTCTAACAGGTCAAGCTAATAGAAATAGGACTGATATAATGTCGTTACCTGCGTGCTGCAGCTTGGCGGCGTTCTTCTTCACCTCGTCCTGAGAGCGTCCGTCTGTGATCGTGACGACCACCTTGGGGACGTTTCTCCTCATCCCATTCGCAATAGAAAAGGCCTTCTCATAGGTGTGTTTTAGCGCCACTCCTGCTCGACAGAGAGAAACTGTGTCAGTAAAACAACTAACGGACCGTCTGTCTGTCTTTGTCACCGAGGCGTTTGGCGTGCGGTCAAACCTGTCTTGGTGTTTCCTCCCTTGTAGCGGATGAGGTGAAGTGCAGACATGGCGATGCCTTTGTCTTTATAAGCGTTCAGCCTGAACTCGGTCTTTGCGTCGTCGCTGTACTGAACGAAGGACACCTGATGGGAGGATCACATCACGGACATCAGCAAGAAACCAGGTCACGTACAGTCAGATATAGGTATAGATACATAGATATATAGATACAGTAGTTCAGTTTCACCAGCAGGACAATCTTTAACATCATGATTTTAAAAAGGAAAACTGACATTTTGTATAACGCAAGAAAGTTATAATCATGTATACATACTGCACACATTGAGCTTCATTACTCTATGTTTTAAATGTGCAAATAAAAACTATTGTGTATTGACGTCAGAGCGTTCCACTGTCCAGCCACTGGATCAATACCAACCTGCATCCCTGACGGTCCAACGACATCGAAGGCAGAAATCATGCCGGAGACAAAGTGCACGACTTTGGTGAAGCTGTCCTCGCCGATGCTCCAGGAGCCGTCGATGAGGAACACCACATCTGCTTTGGCACCTCTGCAAACTGAGGCAAGAAATATAAGTCAGCATGGAGCTTTAAAGTCCACTGGCCAGACCTCAGGGCTACGGAGGACAGAACCTGCAAAAATCTAAAATAAATAAATAAATAAATGACTAAATAAATAAATAAATATGTCATTAAATGTAAAAAAAATCGTATTAAAAATAAATGTAGCCATTAATTAATTGATAAAATGCAACATAAATTTATCTTTGTATTAATTCAGTTATTTATTTACTATTTTATTTAATTTTCCCTTTTATTTTTATGTATTCAATATTTTTATTTTTAAAATTCATTTATTTATTTTTGCATTTTTTTTATTTATCTATGCATTTATTTTAATTTTTTATATCAAAAATTGTATCAATTCATTAATGGCTACATTTATTTTTTAAATAATTTTTGTTACAGTTAATGACATATTTATTTATCAAGTCATGTATTTATTTATTTATTCATTTATTTTTGATTTTGGCAGATTCTTGGCAGATGGCCTATTTTTTTTATTCATTTTATATTAAAACATTTTATCAATTAATTAATGGCTACAATCTTTTTAAATATTATTTTGTTATATTTAATAACATATTTATTTATTTATCTTTGTATTAATTAATTAATTAATTTACTATTTCGTTTAATTTTCCCTTTTATTTGTTAATATATTTATTTTAATTAATTTTCAAATAAATGTATCTATTTTTGCATATATTTATTTTTACATTTATTTTTATTTATTTTAGCATTTGTTTTATAATTAAAATTGTATCAATTAATTAATGGCTACATTTATTTTTAATATTATTTTTGTTACATTTAATGACATATTTGTTTATCGAGTCATTTATTCATTTATTCCTTTATTTATTTATTTTGGCAGGTTCCGTCCTCCAGACATGGCAGCACTACAAACACTGGCAGAGAAAACGGCATCAACACACGGCATCGTTATTGTTTGTGAGCTGGAGGACATAGAAAAGTCTGAGAAAATGATGTGATGGGACCGCGGATAGTAAATACCGATAAAAATAAAAAACAAGCCACATTTGGTGACCAGAAGGGTTGAAAGTGAGCTCTCGTTAATCGGTTCCTGTCAGACGAAAACGAATCGGCCAAAAAGCTTTGAGTAATCTTGCCTCATGTGATGCAGCCGCTCAGAGATTTATAAACAAGTTTCACACAATACGAGACACAAACTGATTCTCTGGACTCGTCTGTTTTCCACTAACACGGGCGTGTTCCCCTTCCCGCGCCCTGCGGGGCCAGCAGCACATGTGGCGGCTATTAATTCACCGCTGGCGCGAGTCGGATCCAGAAGGCGCTCGAACCGCCGCCTCGGCCAGAACGCCGCCGCATTGAGGAGTTTCCAATCAGAGCCGAGCTTGAATGAAAAGACTCGATCCATTCAGTGCCGGGGTGATCCAGGTTTTCCTCTGACAGTCCTTCTGGGATGTTGGACCTGCTGGTTCTGAATGTGTCAGCGCTTTATGGCGTCCTGGGACGAGGTTTTAACTTCTTCTGTTCTCATCATTTCATTAAAAAAAGACTCACTGAACTCTCAGTTAACGGAAATATTGAGCTAGTTTGCTCCGTCACTAAAAGAACAATAAGTCCACACATTTTATACAAAACATATACGTTCATCTAACATATACATATATCTGAACCAGTGATTCCTGCCGCACAACCGTCTGCAAACTGTGTGTCTCTTGTGGAGCAGTTTGTCCAACAGAGGAAACTCTGGACTCTTCAGTTCCCTTAAAAGGTCAGCGCTGTCTGACAAAGGTGCAAAGGTCAGACTAGAGTTTTCACCAGAGATGAACTTGACGCTACCGTATCACCGCGCAGAAGGAAGCGTGCATCGACTCATGGACGAGGAGCTCGTGATATCACCATACGCAAGATGTAAATATTAAAGGCATCCTCCTTAGAAGAAGATAGTTCCTACATGAAACTGCTCACAACAAGGTCTGTCGATTATCTTGAGTAACAGCGTCAGGATTTCTGAACAGAGATGTCGCTTTTGAGTTTTTCAAATGTATTTTTTGGCGTTTTGAGCACCACAAGCTGAGTGCCATCTAGTTCCATTATTATTTTAATTACGGTTCCATTAAAAAGCATGCAATTTTTTGCTTGCAATTCAATCACCGAAAAATGCAAATTCTTGCAGAAATCTCAAAAATGTCCAAAAAGTTTTGATTCCAAATCACAGCATGGCTTTTTCTATGGTGTTCCTCAAGGTCTCGGTGTCCTAATGTGGTATTTTAGAGGGATTATTGATCATTTTGATCAATTCTCCAGTGGTAACAAATGGTTAAATGTAGCACCAAATCTGTGTAACACATGGTATGAACATATGAGACATAATAGAGCATGGGGATGACCATCGTATACTTCTATCATAATGTTCTAAACCCTGATGCACTTTTAAAATGTATATAAAACAAACAACTCGACACACAGCGCTGAGCAGCATCTCAAATTAATCTTCAGGTTCTCAGCTTTCAGATGATGTACACCACTTCTATGTGACCTCTACTGTTGACCTGCTATCTCCTCCTAAAGACCCCCTGGACCCCCATAAAGACCTTTGACCTCTGCATTTAACCCATCCTAAGCATTGTAGGAGCGGTGGGCTGCTGTGAAGCACCCGGGGAGCAACTTGGGGGTTCAGTGTCTCCCTCAAGGACACTTCAATATGCAGACGGTACGAACCAGGGATCAAACCGCTGACCTTAAAGGACGACCCGCTCTACTCATTGAGCTACAGACACACAGTGCTGAGCTGCGTCTCGGGACGAGGAGTGTCCGTGTTTATCGAGACATTTGAGTTGAGTGGACTATCAGCCGTCGTGATATCACTGCTTTATGTAAATAAGTGTAAGACAGAAAGACAGCTGTATTCACAGACAGCTGTGCTACAAAAAAACATTACTTCAGTTTCATTCACAGCAAAGGATTGTGGGTGCTTACCTGCCCATGCCGGGGGGATGGTGGGAGGAGGCGCTGGGGTCGGTGGGAGCGTTGGAACTGGAGTTGGCTTCACCACTGTGAGAAACAAAAACTGCCATCAGTGTATTTATAATAAATACAGAACAACAGTAAACATGTCGTGTGATGAGGTCATCGTGTTGGAACGGCGCTGTGAGGTGATGTCACTCTCTGTTTGTATCAGGCTTCATGTCTCAGACATCACAGTTTACAGTTTGGAAAGATCTCAGAGCTCGTTCCTACAATCATGTTTTCTGTTGTACATTTGAGGCGACGGCTGTATATAGCATAAATCTTTATTTATTTATCTTTGTATTAACTCACTTATTTATTTATTTACTATTTTGTTTAATTTTACCTTTTATTTTTTATTTTAAAATTCATTTATTTATTTTTGATTTCATTAATTATTTATTTATTTTTACATTCATCTTTATTTATTTATTTATGCATTTATTATATATTAATTATTATTATTAATTATTATTATCAATTAATTAATGGCTACATTTATTTTTGATATATTTTTTGTTACAGTTAATGACATATTTATTTATATATTTATCGAGTTATTTATTCATTTACTTTTTATTTTGACAGATTCTGTCCTATTTTTTTAAAATGTATTTTATATTTATAATTTTATCATTAATGGCTACATTTATTTTTAATATTATTTTTGTTACATTTAATGACATATTTATTTATTTACTTTAATTAATTAATTAATTTTCTATTTTGTTTAATTTTCCCTTTTATTTGTTGTTGTTTTTTTATTAATTTTAAAATTAATTAATTAATTAATTTTTATATGTATTATTATTTATTTTGGCATTTATTTTATTTTTAAAATTGTATCAATTAATTACTGGCTACATTGTTTTTTAAAACGTAGAAATTTCTAAAACATAGAAATGTTCATTTATGTCGGATGCTGTTTATACTGTATTTAAACATGTCTCATAGCTAAGTTGTAAATTTAGTACTGCTGATCAGGTGAGGCTCCGATGAGTGTGATGACAGAAATTGGAAGATTAAAACAACAACTCACTTGTTCTCTCTTTGGCGCTGACTCCTGGACCCTCCAGGTTCGGCGTCTGAACGAAGACGGTGGCGGTGTACAGAGCGTCCTCAGAAAGTCCGTCGAAGCAGTACTGAGGCACACCGGCGGGGATGGTGATCTCATGCTGTCCGTTACTGGAGGCTGCAGGAGGAAGGAAAGATATTTAATCCACCAATCTTCAGAGTATCAATCAGAATAAAATCACCTCACACCTCCATGCAGGGAAACCGTATATTTGAGCCTTTGGGCTTTTTAATCTGTAGTTCTGTGTTGCTGAGTTTTCTGTTTTGTTGCTAACGGAGGAAAATAAAAGATCAGTTAATGCTGCTTAAATTCCACGAAAGCCCTCGACCCAACAACAGTGAAATGTTTACGTCTCTGCAGGGCCGGGCAGTGATCTATTAATGATGAGGTTTCCTATTTACACTCTGCGTTCTGCTGAGCACAAACAAACAAAGCCTGTTTATCTCAGAGGAAGCTGCCAGACATGATGAGCGCTGCTTTTCAGTGGGGCTTTTTCGGGTAGAAGAACCTAGAAGGATTTCATCATTCTCTGTCATGACGCAATACCTTCAGAATGAGCTCTGTAATGTCAACAAGTTATGATCGAAGTCACTTAATATAAATCGTTCTGGGAAAACACGCGAGCCTCTCGGTCCGATCTGCTCCAGAACAGTGGCCCCTCGTTTATCAAGATACAGAGCGATGTTGACTAAATATAATCCCTGAGATATTTCAGCTGCTATTAGAGAACTCCTAAAGAACTGGCAGCCACATGTTCTCCTTCTAACTTCAGGGTTTTTAAAAATACGGAGGATATATCAGCGTAGAATCTCAGTTTTTCCAGCCCGCTGTCTACTGATTTGTTGACTTGAGATCAGCGACGGAGCGGTTCTGATTCTCTGGTTGTGGTTAGAGCTATCATCTGTCTCACGCTAGCAGACACACATTTGTTCTGGCAGCCTGTCACAACGTCCCGATCGGCTAATGACTACCATATAGATATTTAAATATGGATGGGTTTTTCCTCCTCTTTAACCGCTAACCCGTGTCCAACGTGTGAATAAGAACCAGATGGCATTCAAAGACCCCCGCAGTAATTGAAAAGGATGTGATCTTCAGACACAATTAAAAAAAGCCCGGTGGTCGGACGCTTTCAATCCACGCCAAGACGTGCATCCTGCTTGGAGTAATAATCACGAGGAGGAGGAGGCCTGAAGATAAACAGTCTCTGAGAGGAGAAAACAGTCTAGACGTGATCCCGACAGCCGACACAGTCCGCTAAACGCCGTGAAGGTTACGCCTGTAGCACCGAGATGAGCTCATCTGGAGATGAACATCTGCTGGGAGTCTCGTTGCACACGTTACCACATGCACCGCCTCGAACCAGTCACCTCCGATCAGGATCTGAGTGTTAAAGTGGACCACACCGCCGCCGGCGTCAGGTGCACACGTGAATCTAATGCTTCTGCAGCAGGTAGTAGTGGTGGGACAGGATTAGTGGGGACAGCTAATGCTGCTGTTGTTGGCATTGCATAGTGGCTTTTATCTAGTTTATTACAAAATCATCTACAAGACATTTTAATGAGAAATGAATTTGTGTTGTGGCTGTTTGGGGTTTTCTCTCCTGGGACAACGCACATTGATCAGCATCACTGTAACGGCTGGTTCAGACTAAACAATATCTACCACCAAACTCATATCAGCTCATCCTTCAGTCCAAGTGGACGTTTGTGCCAAATTTGAAGAAATTCCCTCCAGGTGAATGGACGGACGGACAAACAACCCGAGAACATGAGAACCTAAAGCAGGACCTTAAAAACAGTCATAAAAACGGTGCATGTGGTGGAACTGGAGGAGACTTACGGTCCGCTGGGTGGAGCTTGATGCGGTAGGACGTGGCCGCCCTGTGAGCGGTCCACTTGATGCAGAACTTGTCGTGGTCGACGTCGTACGTCTCGATGTTGGTCACGTTCAGGTAGACTGCAGACGACAGAAATCAAACACATGAGAGAGACAGTTTCAGTCAAACATTTCAGGACTATCCTGTGAAATGGTTTGAGAAATACTTCTTTTGCTCTGGTTTATGTGAACGTTAAATGTACTTTTACAGCAGCATTTTTATAATGTCTCAAAACAACATAAACCAGAGCAGTTTGTATGTCATGTAGGACAAGTCCAAGACAGATCAAGTTGATTGAAACAAGTCTTGAATCCTGAAGCGCAAGTCACAAGTCTCCATAAGAACATTTGCAAGTCTGGGGTCTTCATTCAGAGAGCTACTGTATGGACTAGTTTTAGAGAGCGGAGACAAAATGATTTGAAACATTTTACCAGGATGAAGGGTTTCACATTCAAGGCTTAAGTTAAGGGTTTCTGCAGGAAGTCAAACCTCATAACGAACAAAGTCAATATTCAAAACCTTTATATTAAAAGTTTGAATTCTCGAGTCAACTCTGGCACAAATGACTTCATAGTTTTTGGGAGGCAGAAACATCAACGTTGGAGAAAACGGTTGAGATCTGGATTAACATTTCTTGACAGTTTGTCTCTTTCCCCACAGAGTTCCTGTACGTACGTGTGGTTCCCTGCCCTGGCAGCGGTCCACTCGCGCCGCCGAAGTACTGAGCGATCACTTTCAGGTCATAGGTGGTTCCAGGCAGCAGGTTGTGCAGCGTGTACGACGTCACGTCGCCCACAAAGAAGTCTACGGGCTGGTCCGAGCCTGGAGACACAACAGAGATAAAAACATCGTGTAACCAAACATTCATCACGACTATCTGGGAAGCAGAAGTTCAACATCGAGCCCTTCGAGCACCAATTCTTCACAATCTGAGTGAAACAACAACTCTTTATTTTCTCTTTTTCTTTATTTTTACTTTAATGAGTAGTTACCAAGCTTTCCCTTCTAACTCCTCTTCTTAACTGGACATCAGATAGTTTCAGTTTTTCCTAACGAAGATGTCCTAACCTGCTCCGTGCGTCATCAAACAGACAGAGTTCAGCGTACCTCCAACTGATTCTCACTGGTCAAAACCGAGGCTGACAGTTAATCAATATTGTGCTCTCTCTGTAATAGCGAGACGCTTCATTCAGAGTCCAGCCAGAGTTCGCTCAGTCGCTGTATGTTATAAGAGGAAGCAGAGTTTTAGTTCTCTGGACTTCCAACACATATTCTCACCTGCAGGAGCGTAGATGAGTCGGTATCCCTGGACTGGAGCTGATACTGGGTCCCAGGCCACCCTGAACCTGGTGTACCACTCATCTGAGACACGCAGGTTCCTGGGACTCAACATCCCGACTGAAACACACAGAGGAGACACAGGTCAACATCATCAACAACACTCAACATCCAGACTGAAACACACAGAGGAGACACTGGTCAATATCATCAACAACACTCAACATCAAGACTGAAACACACAGAGGAGACACAGGTCAACAACAAGAACAACACTCAACATCCCGACTGAAACACACAGAGGAGACACTGGTCAATATCATCAACAACACTCAACATCAAGACTGAAACACACAGAGGAGACACAGGTCAACATCATCAACAACACTCAACATCAAGACTGAAACACACAGAGGAGACACTGGTCAACATCATCAACAACACTCAACATCCAGACTGAAACACACAGAGGAGACACTGGTCAATATCATCAACAACACTCAACATCAAGACTGAAACACACAGAGGAGACACTGGTCAATATCATCAACAACACTCAACATCCAGACTGAAACACACAGAGGAGACACTGGTCAATATCATCAACAACACTCAACATCAAGACTGAAACACACAGAGGAGACACAGGTCAACAACAAGAACAACACTCAACATCCCGACTGAAACACACAGAGCAGACACAGGTCAACAACAAGAACAACACTCAACATCCAGACTGAAACACAGAGCAGACACAGGTCAACAACACCAACAACGATTCCCATCAGACTGCATTTCTATTTCAAAGTGAACTGAATCTACAGATGCTTTAATCTAGTGTTTCAGTAGTTTTACTTCTCAGAAATAAAACTGTATTTTTCTTGCAACAAGTAAATTTGAAGAAATCTGTTACTTGTTTTTTCAAGGATTTTTACATGAAGTAATGTAAGTGACAATATTTTTAAATGAGGAAGTTTGGAAGGCAAATTACTTCTTTTAATAACAATATCACTTAATATCAACAAAACAAAAAGTTATATTATTTAAAAGGTAATTGCCTGAAAGCTCATTAATATCACCATAAGTTTCCAAGTTTCAGTCTGTTTCATTCTGTGGATCCCAAAAGAATCAAATATAACTGGTGATTAATCTGCTGTTTGACTTGAAACCACATCGCTGGTTGCATGATCCTGTTTGAATCTATCTCAAATTTAAAAAAACTTAATAGCTAGAGCATTCATTGTTTTTGCAGCGGAAACTAAAGTTGGGCATTGCACTGTACGATTTTGGAAATGTTGTTGTATAATTCAGCTCCAAGAAATGACATCACAATAAGCAAAAACCCTGATGTGGTCACTGGGAAATATTTATAATGCAGAGCTCAAAGGGTTAAACTCTGTGTGCTATATAGTATGTACTATAGTACTCTATACTATATATGTAGTACTATAGTACTCAGTATGGAGCCGTCGTTGTGTTGCTGTTAAAGCTGAAATGTGTAACGTTGAACACATTATCACCTTCTACAGGAGCTTGTTAAAGATTAGAGGTCTCAGACGTGTTGAGAAACCTGCTGTTAATAAATCAGCTACTGTAAAACTAGTAAAGTCTGGAGGTTGAGCTACACAGCCTGTTTGCTTTGTTTTACACACTTTACTACAGTGACTGTGTGTTGCTAAAACACAAAACGCCTACAGACAGTACTATGCCTGAACGCATCCTGTGTAGACTGACTGAGGACTGACTTCCACTTCACCACATCCATCAAAATCCATCAACATCTCTCAGCAGCAGAAAGAGAGAGAACAGAGCTTCTCCTGAATCTGAGTTCTTAAAGAGCGGCTGTCTCACTTGTACGTCCGTTTCCATTGAGCGACCCTCCGGGACCCTCGGCGTAGACGGCCTCTATGGTGATGTTGTACGGGGTGTCGGGGAGCAGGTTCTGCAGCCTGGCGTTGTTTCTGTTCCCGGGAACCACCGTCTGAGGATCAACACACCAACACAGAGTCACCACAGAGGATCTCCCACTCACAACTAATCTCTGTTTACATTCAGAGAATCAGAATAACGGGGACTCTCTAGAAGGATGTTGTGACAGCCCTCTGGTGTGTCTGCTCGTCTATCTCTCAGGTAACTGGGAGGCTGCTCGCGTATTCTGTTTGTTCTCTTCGGCCCAGATGTCAAACAAACATCAGTCCGTCCTCTCCCTCTCCTGTTAACCTGTCGTTTACCTGAGTCCATCTCAACTAATACCTGCGCAGGCAGCCTGTGTTTTGGTTTGCTTAGAAACGGTCCGTCACCACGTCTCATAGCGGTCCTGGACCGGTTGCTCTGGTCCACACCAGAGTACGACTACTGAGTTCACAACTACCAAACAAACTGCACTGAGTTTGATTAAAACAGACGTGTTTGCAAATCTAACTGATGCATAAATGCCACTAAACATCCCTTTCATGAATATGTGAAAGTATAAACAGTGTAATGTGTGTACTCTGGGAGGGACGCGGGGTTGAGGGAGTTGTTGGTGTTGTGAAATCTGTGAATTTCCACACAGTGTTACCCTCTGAGCCGTAACTTTCCAGAGTAATAAACAGGAAGGAATCATTTTGTGTCCCGAAGCAGAAAATTGCCGTTGAGTTTTGCTCTTGGAAGCACAAACTGAACCTCCTCTATTAGCCGCAGATGCTAAATTGTAATAATTGCGCGTGTTTATATAAACGGTCCTAAGTTCCCCCGTCGGTCCCCGTCTGGAGGAATCCTTTCATCGCCGTCCCTCCGCCGCAGCGAGCCGACGTCATCATGCAGAGCAGGTGCTTTGCTAACAAGGGGAGGGTTGGGAGCACAGCTGGTCCGCCTCCGCCCTGCGGCGCCGGTCCAACTCCTTATTAAAGACTATTAATAACGCTATTACCGAGCAAATTACAGTGTTTCTTTAACAGAGCCTGTAATTAGTCTCACTAATCGGTGATTTATAACCTGAACCGGCCAAGGGAATCCTGAGATGTGATGTCACCGCGTGGTTAGCAGGGAGCATCACGACGAAGGGCGAACGGTGAGAGTTTATCCAGAGTTTATATGACACATTTATCCTAAATAATAACCTGACATTAATCTCATTATTGCTGAAACGGAGAGTGGATGAAATGAGACACATTTTCTTTGTGTCTCAACAAAAATCTGTCTGCTTCTAAAGTTTTCTCACATTTTGAATTATTGAGTCTTTAATGAGTGCTTTTGATTTGTTTTAAAGGTTAAGACCAGCTGTTCTTCACACTCGAATGCAGCCTGGACAGGACTGAAATCTGGTAAAAGACAGCTTGTAAGAAAACCAGGGCCGTCAATCAACTGAAATATTTAATCGCAATTAATCGAAAATGAATCGCACATTTTTTATCTGTTCTAAATGAACCTTAAAGGGAGATTTATCAAGTATTTAATACTCTTATCAACATGGGAGTGGACTAATATTTATATATAAATATGAATGATAATGATAACTTGAAAATGAAACATGCACATATGTATGTGTAATTTGAGAAAGAATTAAAATGAAAATACAATAATACATTTTCCAAACGTGACCTGACATTTTAATATTGCCCAATGTAAAGTAGGTCCTTGAAAAGTCCTTGAATAAGTCCTTGAAAATGAAATGTCAAATGCCGTTTTCATTTTTAAATTCTTAGAAATGTGCATTATCATTATGGCCTAAACACTGCTCATATAAATGGAGAATCAGGTCACTTTGCTCATATTGCATTTACTTTTCAAATTTGCATGTTAACTAGGGCCATCAATCAATTAAAATAGTTAATCGTGATTAATCGATAAATTTTCCTTAAAGGGAGATTTGTCAAGTTGTATTTTCATTCACATATCTGGAGGTCAGAGGTCAAAGGACCCCTCTGAAAATGGCTATAAAGCTGAGTCCGCTACAAACCTCGAAAGATTAGTAACGTTAAAACGAATTTGCGTTAACACATTATTATCACGTTAACTTTGACAGCCCTAAAGACAACATACGAGGTCTTTTCCCTAAAACCGCCAGGAGGTAAAAGCATGTGACTTCACTAATAAATGCACCTGGAAGAGACGTCAAACTAGTTTAAACTTGAACAAACATAAATTACAAGTTGCTCACAGACTGGACATGAACAGAGGTGATAAACTGCAAATGTGTTGAGCTTCTTGTTTACAGAACAGAGTTTAATGTCCGTGTCGGAGTTCTGCATCCAGCAGCGAGTTCCTCCTGCAGGACTGTTGCTGCTGATCTCTACATTTAAGATGTTGAGCATTGAGGGTATATAGACATTTTTCAGCGGTGTACTTACGAACTCGGTGATGGGGTCTCCGGTCATGGGGGCGTAGGAGATCTTGTACTGCCTGACGGGACCCTCTGCATGGTCCCAGCTGAGGGTGAGGGTGCTGGTGGTGGGTTCAAACACACGCATGTTCCTGGGACCGGCACGCGGCACTGCAGCACAAACACAACAACACAATGACACAACAACATTTACAGGAAGTTACATTTCATCTGAGTTTTAAAATGATCCACTGACAAACTGCTGTTACAAAGTTCATCAAGGTTAAATAAATCCATAAATGAATCTGTTTTTATAACCACTTTGGCTGGACCACGGTGGCCGTGCAGGCTTCTCTGGTTCTGTTTCTTCTTTGTAGTCGTTGTTTGTTTAAATGTAACTCAGAGTTCTGAAGCACCACTGAATAGATAAGATGTGTTTAGAGAAGCTGAGTTAACACTGATGACCTCGCTTTGTTAAGATGAACACTTCTTCAAGTGTACGATGCATCGATGTAGACGGTGCTCAGCATGAGTCAGCCTCTTGTCACTTACGTGTTTTGCCATTGCTGTTGATCGGCGATCCCTCTCCGTCGGCGTACAGAGCCGAGACGGTGACCGAGTACGGAGTATCTGGGATCAGGTTGTCCAGGAAGGCGTTGTTAGTATTTCCTGGAACCAGGACCTTTGTGGAGAAGAAAAACCAAAGGTCATGAAACATATATACAGTAGACATCATCACCATGACAACCACAGAGTTATTCAAATGAGCCTCTTCATGCATGACATAAAGATCTGGCAGTGATAATGTACATAATGACCTCACTGCTCATCCCAGAGTTCTCCTGAAACACTAACAAAGCCCCGGGAGGTTACACGCCAAACAGATCATAACAAAGACCCGGGAGGTTACACGCCAAACAGATCCTTCATTCAGTAAGTGGACCGACGGATAAACAGTTTCTGCGAGGAAGCGGCTGGAGAGCGACTCAGAGCGAGGTTCAGACACCACGTTGATTTCTGACAACAAGGACGACTGCAGACCGTCTCTTATCGCCGGGATCATCGCGCCGTTTATCCCCGTTTATGGGCCATGACATCATGGGAAACGTATCCTCTGGTTGAACTTCCACCCTCATCCAGAGCTGCTTTTTGTTTTGGTTAAAGCAAATATCTCAGAGGTTTTTTGGACCCAAAGCTTCTGGTACACGTCGGACCATGAAACGGGTTTCTCGGTGATGATGTGGTTGAGATCCCACAACTGGAAGCACGTACTGTATACGCCTGCTGGCTCGGGGTCAAATCCCTCCAGTCAGCTCCACAGTGTGGCCAATGGATTGGCTGTTGTCCTTTCAAAACATGATGAATTACGTTGGACTGGAGTCATTCACTCATTTCCTGAAGGCAGAGCTGCTCTCGGGGGTTGATGTGGAGCTCAATGGTTGAGGTAAATCTCAGTGAATGGAGCCAAAGAATCCCAGCTCTGGGTAATAAATGGGTTTTTAAGAGGCGTTGTGTTATTGTGTTAGAGAGACGACTCTAATGATCCATTGAGATGGTGTCATCACAACGGGGCCCATCAAGAAAATTATTTTCACTGATGCCTTTTACCCTTTCCTTATTCATTATATATGTGATAGTCACCTCCGCCAAGGACGTCATGATTTTGGTTCGGTTTGTCTGTTTGTCAGCAGAATTACGGAAAAACTACCGGCCAGCTTTTCATGAAACCTGGTGGAAGGGTGTAGCATTACATTCTGGACCGTCTTGGCGGAGGTCTGCGCTCTCCGAGTGCCCTTCTACTTAACTATAGATCACACACATTTTTTGAAAACAGAACAAGTCACTTAGCAACAGTGTTCTTAAAACGTATGTAAACTACTCAAACGTTGTGCGTATTGTGTACAAGGGATGTCACGAGAACCGATACTTCGGTAACAAGTCAATGCCAAAATTCTGAAAACATGACGGTACTCGTATTTCTACAGTACTGTCTGGGGATCAGGGCTCAAGACTAACGGCGTCCCATCATCCCGGGGACGATTTCCCTGATAATGCTACACTGTGAACAACAAATCTGAGTTGAAATCAGCAGGAGGAGAGCTAGTTAGCGTTAGCAGCATATTCCTGCTTGGTTAAATAACGGAGCTAACAGCTAACGTTAACAGCTAACGTTAACAGCTAACGTTAACAGCTAACGTTAACAGCGGTTGCATTGAGTTACATTATGATGCGTTCAAGCTATTCAGTAAAAATGAGTATTGGAAGAAGGTAACATCATAACGCTGAATCATGATACGTTCAAAGGTAATCTAGATTTGGAAAGAAACTTGAGGCGGATCATCAGGGATGAATTATAAATTAGCAAACACAAGTAATACGAATGGTAATAAAGGAGTTTATGTTGAAGTGCATGATGGGATTTATTGTTTTACTTTTGTTTTTTATCATGGTATTGAATTGGGTTCTGAGAATCGTGGAATTTCACTGGTATTGGTATCGACTACTACACTTTTGGTATCGTGAAATCCCTATTGTGTACTGGACTTCCCTGAAAATACAACCTCATTTGAAGGCAGCATACCACCAGTCGTTAAAAGATGGAGGATGCTTTGCTGTTACCTCGAAACGTCTAATGTCTAACAATGCTACGGTTAGCTGGTTAGCCTAGCTGAACCCTCATCGGTGGTCACAATCTCTTTGGTTGTACCAACGTGGTTCCTTCCACTTTACAAGGATTAATTGCTTTATACACCCAGCTTGGATAGTCGGGTAGTTTCCGGACGTTCCATAAGTCAAATGAATGAAAACAATAATCCGGAAGCATGTACGTATGCATGCATTGTCTCTTTCTTTGCTCCAGAGCACAAAACCAGCTCCATAAAGAGATGGTTTTCCCAGTTTGGTGATGAAGAACTTGACCTCAACGCCTTCCTACACCTCACTAATGCTTTTTGTGTCTGAATGGGAGCAAATCTCTGCAGCAGGTTCCAAAACCTGGTGGGAAGACTGAAACCTGAAGAGGCTGTTAGAGCAGCATGTTAATGACCGTGGTTTTGGGATCACATGATCAGCTACCACATGCGGGCGTCATCTTACAGTTTTCACATAGTTTTGGCCATAAAGTGCTGAACTTTCTACTCTCAAATCTATTTAATTTAACTCAACCAATGATGCCAACCTAGAATTGTCTCTTTTAAAGCAGCACCGTCTCTTAGAGATATAACAAATATGAATTCTTCTGTTGATGAAACAGCAGCTTCTACATCTGTGATGTAAACTGAGGTCAGTTTGATTTTAATTATACTGAATTAGTCATGAAGAGTTGAATCTTTGTGTTTCTGAGCTCATCTTTGTGTCTCTGCCAAACCAACGTCCTCTCAGACCAAAACAAAATCAAAGTTAATTAAAATAAAATACAATAGAGGTGAAGATAGATAGAGGAAGTGGCGACTACGGGGGGATGATAAACTGTAATATCAGCTTCACAGCATCATCAAAGCAGAACCTAATCATCAAAACAGCCAAATTAGATTACAGCCGTATGGCCCCGAAAACTCCGTCAACCGTAGGAGCTCTCACTGATGTCAGTCACAGATGTGTCCGCTTGGTAATGTTTCCAAACCTCAGTCAGAGTTCAGACTCTTTCGTCTCACCGACATCCAGATATTTGCACTGAAGCGTTAAATCAGCGCTGATGGAGGAATACAAAAAGCTGACGAGTCATGATTTCCATATTTAAGAGCATCGCTGTAATAACTGCTGCTCAAACATCTGTCTAACATCAACGCAAACACTTAGTGAAACATAAGAACAGGAACGGCCAAAATGGACAACATGATGTTTCCATGAAATACACCGACCCGGTGAAAGCCACTACGACCCGGCACTGATTTCACCGGTTTAATAAAGATCTGGAGGAGAGACAGAGAAAACTTGATTTAAACTTTAAGACAACCAAAAGAGATGCAACCTGATGCTATGAGTTCAGTGACAATGTATAATCTAAATAAACATCTGTCAGTGTGAAAATAAAATCCAGAGGTGGGAAAAAGTCAAGACCTTAAAAGTCCCAATTCCCAAGTCAGGTCCCAAGTCAAGAGCCAAGTTACGTCCAACAAGTTTCAAATCAAAAGCCAAGTCCAGACTTACAAGTCTCAAATAAAGTCCCAAGTTACGTCCAACAAGTCCCAAATCAAGAGCCAAGCCACAACCAACAAGTTTCAAGCAAAGTCCCAAGTTAGGTCCAATGAGTCCCAAGTCAAGTCCCAAATCCAGACCCAAGTCAAAACGAACAAGCCCCACATCAAGACTAAAGCAAAGACCAAAAAGCCTCAAGTCAAGAACCAAGTCAAGAGCTACAAGTCTCAAGTACACTCCCAAATCAGGTCCAAACAAGTCCCAAGTAAAGTCCCAAATCAAGAGCCAAGTCGAGACCTACAAGTCCCAAGTCAAGTCCCAAATCAAGAGCCAAGTCAAAACCAACTGGTCCCACATCAAGAACAAAACAAAGACCAAAAAGCCTCAAGTCAAGAACCAAGTCAAAACCTAAAAGTCTTAAGTCAAGCCCTACACATCTCATATCAAGACCAAAAAGTCCCAAGTCAAGAAAAAAGTCAAGACCTACAAATAGCAAAATCAAGAACCAAGTCAAGACCAAAACATCACAAGTCGAGGACAACAAGCCCCACCTCAAGAACCAAGTCAAAACCAACAAGTCCCAGGTCAGAAGCCATGTCAAGACCTACTATTCAAGTCCAAGTCTTAAACTTTGTATGTTCTGTGTCCTAAACAAGTCATGTACCCCTCACCAAATCAAAATACAGATGATTTACATCTGGATGTGATAATCTGAGGTTTCATCAGTTCATCTCTGCTAAAATCATCTCATCTGGCAGATTTTCTCTGTTTCATATCACTGGAAATTGAATATCTTATCTCGTTGTGGACTTTTGGTCGAACAAAATAACAATCCGAAGATGTCACTTTGGGCTCTTTGAGCATTTTAAAGACAAAATAAACAATCAATTAATGGAAAAAAAATATATAAAAATAATCATCAGATCAGTTGATATTGATAATAATCATTAGTTGCAGCCCTATCTGTCATGTGAATCTTCTTTATCTTAAAACAAGCAAGACAAGAACTGCTTGTGGGATGAGATGAATCCCCTGTTTTCAAATATAATTTCATTAATCTTAAGAATTTCCTAGAGACACATCACATCCAAGAAGAGTTGACCTGCAGCCTTCGCTGCACGTTTTCTGTCTTGTAGCTGTAATCCTTCGGGAGCTGAGATGGTGATCTCGGGGGGGAAACCACCTCTTCCTGGCCTGGAGGTGAATTCTGCCTCATAATGACGGTTTGTGTTTTTTAACAGCCTGCAGAGAGTTTACTCACCGACTCGACGACGGGTCTGACTCCAGACAGGGAGGAATACGCCACCCGGTACTGCTGGACCTGGCCCGAGGCGGGCTCCCAGCGCACGTTCAGGCTGTTGGGGGAGGGGTTGTACACCTGGATGTTCCTGGGTGGCATGCGTGGGACTGCATGGGGTCACAGAGGTCAACAGAAAGTTAAGTGAGGAAGAGTGTTGACTTTCTTCACTTAGCAACCAAACATAAAAACAAAGGGTTTGTTCCAAGTGCGTCCCGTTTTAGGACCCAGAAAATGACGGCTAACGCTGACGGATTTACAAACACTAGTGATTACATTCCTGAAAATGTCCCTGTTAGTAAGTAAAGTGCTAAACAAGCCCAGGATTAGTCAGTTTAGATTTAGCATTTTTAAAAAGCTACATAACTTATTATGAAACCAAACTCGTCAAACAGTTTACAAAAGGTCAGAAACACTGTGAACTAGTTAGTTAATTAAAAGAAAATGATCTGTTCCATTCAACGTTAATTAAACTAAAACAAGCTGATTTTTGTGGGAATAACTTCCCAAAAACCTCAAGAAAAAAGCCTTTAATGGAAGAGTAAATAGTCTTTGCAGTGGCTCACAGTTAAGCCTGAGGTTGAACTCAAACGCTGAGTGCAGCAGAAGTCATTTTATAGTGTCTATGTGGAGAATGTGTGGAGAGAGAGAGAAGTAGCACAGTTTTGGGTTTATGCAAAGGCCCTTAACCTCCCTTTTAAAACCAAACCAGATGTGCATATCCCCCTGGTATTTGGAGCTTTACCCAATAAAACAAAACTAGATGCAGTAGGTAGAGTTAAACAGAGCCTCCTCCTCCTCAATAAGGAACAAAACCTTTTCCCCGACGTTGTATAACCACATTGAAGAATCATCCAAGGTCAAAATTGCCTTCAATCCTTCAGAGAGATTATGTAATCACCATCTAATTCTGTGTTATTAATCGTTTTATAGCTGTAAGCAACCATTTTTATTTCCAACATTTTGGACTGTTTTCGTCCAGACAAAATGTGACAGATTCCTCCTGGGACGGAAACAGTAAAACTGGAGCGAGTTGGTGGTAATAAAAGATCATTAACGTCACATACACACGGGCTCAGTCACTGATGGACTGACTCACAGAGAGGACCGGCTGCGATGGAGAGGTCGCCTCACCGGCCAAACAAACAGACGGTACCGGTTCACTTCTCGCCGCTGCCAATACATGTGACACTTAACAAGTTCTACGAAAGAGTCCTCGCTGTTATTCTGCATAAATGAATGTTCCACTGAGCAATAACAACCTTTTCAAACTAATAAATGATGATGTGCATTTAGCATGTCATTCAAACCAGGAAAAACAGCACTGCTTTCAAAGAACGCACGGCGTTACGAGGGTGTGTTAGTGGCGACTAGGGCTGTCAAAGTTAACGCAATAATAATGCGTTAACGCAAATTTGTTTTAACGCTACTAATTTATTTAACGCATTAACGCAATCGATCTTTCAGAGGTCGTAGCGGGCTCAGTTTTAAAGCTAAACTGAAGATACTGGATCATATGAAACTAGAGAACCTGATGAATCCATCGGTACCAACAATGAAAACTGTCATGGCCATTTTCAAAGGGGTCCCTTGACCTCTGACCTCCAGATCAGTGAATGTAAATGGGTTCTATGGGTACCCACGAGTCTCCCCTTTACAGATATGCCCACTTTATGATAATCACATGCAGTTTGGGGGCAAGTCATAGTCAAGTCAGCACACTGACACACTGACAGCTGTTGTTGCCTGTTGGGCTGCAGTTTGCCATGTTATGATGGGAGCATATTGTTTTATGCTAAATGCAGTACCTGTGAGGGTTTCTGGACAATATCTGTCATTGTTTTGTGTTGTTAATTGATTTCCAATAATAAATATATACATACATTTGCATGAAGCAGCATATTTGTCCACTCCCATGTTGATAAGAGTATTAAATACTTGACGAATCTCCCTCTAAGGTACATTTTGAACAGATAACAATCGTGCGATTAATCGCAATTAAATATTTGAATCGATTGACAGCCCTAGTGGCGACACATGCTTCATTCACCAATCCTCTCCTGGGCGAAAGTCCGGTGTTTTTTGAGCCACCCATCTACCCCGACCTCCTCCCTACGCGGCGTTCGGCGGGGTTCGGCGGATATATATGAATTACACTTTTCGTAGGTATAACTACGAACGGTGTATGAGAACAGCCTGAGCGTTGACATTTGAATTCTACATTTTGTTGCCGTTTAGTCTTTCAAACAATTGTTTTTTTTTACTGTAGTCAAAAAGCGGTTTGCTCTCCAGCTCGCTGCACACAAACAGAGGCACGCACGGACTGTTATATTCATTAAAGAAAGTTGATATAATAAATAAAAGACAATTAATCCGATGAATCACTTTATTGAAATTAAGGATTTTTTTTTAGGCTGATGATGAAAAATGACGACGAAGGATCATTCGAAAATCTCAATAGAAGAAAATTGAAAATTGAAAGTTTACCAGAACCTAAAACACTGCAGGTATTATGTTTTATAAAGTTATCGCAGCAACATTTATGTTTCCTCCACAGTATTCGGCCAGATGAGGTCACTGTGGGCTCATCTGAATGAACATGGGTGCCATATTTTGTTCACATCTCTGAGAATGAATGCTTAGTGAAGGAGCACGGCAGCACTGAGCCCGAAACATGTCGTAATCAAAACCGCAAAAATTCAAATTGGACATAAACGGTCCACAAATATTCCTCAAAACCGACTTACAAACAAAGAGCATCATCTGGATGACTCGTCGATGAATTATCCCGACAAGAAATGAAATATTCGGGCTCATGTTTGCCCGCTGGAGCGCTCTGTGGAATCACAGTCTTGCCTCACTCGCAGCTTCCCAATTAAAAACCCCAAGATGCATTTCTGCTGACTGAGCATGGCACGCCGTCTGGGCAGAAACAAAACCAACACACACACACACACACAACGGGACGTCAAACCACCCAGACGACTCGACCGTCCTCCAGACTCTTCGGTTACCGGCAGTAGTTTAAAAGCTCCACATGATCTCTGCTATCAATCACGCTGAATCTCTTCAGCTTCTCTTTTGTTCCATCTGGAGGTTTTAAAAGAGCTGTTTTGTGATTTAGGAGTTTTGGTTGGTTCTGCAGATTACAGTAGTTTTTCCACTGAGGAGATACTGTTTGTCTATAAAGACTTCTCTGCTGTCAAACTGAGCAGAAAACAACCTTCAGTCCAAGAATCAGATTCAGGTTCACTGAGCAGTTATTGTGGATGCATTAGTGCGGAGACATAAACTTTTATCTCAGTGAAGGAACGACTGCTCTGTTGCTCTTCAGTCGAGTACTGTCGGCCGCTGGCAGCTGCTCAGTAAAGCTGTGACCTTTGACCTTTACTTCCCCGCAGGACGAGGTGGTTAAAAGCTAGAGAAGCACTGACATGACAAAATGACAGATGTTAAAGATGCTAAATCTGGTTTTAAACTTCCACTTCTGCCATTTTTAACTGTCTCTTTTGGCCCAAATATACAGTAAAAATATACAGTAACACTTCATTTAACAGGTCTGCAGATTCCATGGTACTTAGGTGATAATTAGCAAGTAATCTCTTTGGAATTAATACCAAATATTTACCTGAGAAATTACTGAAAATTACTTTATTATAAACATTATTTAATAATTATATTCCACTATTTCTCAATAGCTGGTAATTTATTTAATACATTTCCAGGAAAATAATACAAAGTTAATTGATGTGTTTTATTTCCATGTCTGCTGATAAATAGATAATAATTAGCAAATAACTCAGTCAAAGTCAGAAGTTTAGGAGAAAAAAAGTCGTAATATTATGAGAAGGAGGAAATTACTTTTTTCCTCAAAGTTATGAATTTATTCTCGTAACATTACGACTTTTATTTTCTTGAAATAGTATGACTTTATTCTCATTAAATTCTGATTTTTTTCCCCTCAATGTGAGCCACTCCGTCGTAAGCGACCAGGTGGAGTCACTCAATGAGATTTGTGTCTGATCAGAAGTATCTTCTATTAGTTTTGGTTTCCACCTCCAACGAAGAGCAGCGCACGGCCACTTCTCAAGCCTAAGGGCCCAATTTTAACCAGTATTTGCTATTTTAGCATATAATTATTAAATAATGTTTATAATAAAGTCGTTTTTGATCAATTTAAGGTAAATATTGGGGTAATTTGGTATTAATTCCAAAGAAATTTCAAAAACTTGTAAATTATCACCTAATTACCATGGAATTTTGAGGACCTGTAAAATGAAGTGTTACCATATATACTTTTTAATCTTGTTTGTAGAGCATCTTTTAGAGTAAATCAGCCCTAAAATCTAAAAAAGAGGAGCTAAAAATAAATAATAATTTGCGGAGGCTGACAGGAGCCGGTGAGTTTGTGACTGATGACAGGATGAAGAATTAGCTGCTCTTGAAAACATATTTGGACAAACAAAACAAACGTAGGATTTATGTCCCTCTTTATAACATGTTTCACTTTTACGAGACGAAATGCTCCAAAGATGAGGACTTGGAACGTTTTCCCCCCCAGGACCGGTCTGATTCAATGCTTTATATTCTTAGTTGTATTTCTAAAAGCAGATGTTGTTACATAATCAGGCCATCGTCGTGTTACTATAAGAAGGTGTTAGCCTTAACGTTGCTTCATATCCGTCTAAATGTTAATCCCAAGAGTTTTATGATGTAATGTTTTTGGAAGAATTGTTAATGGGAAAGCCAGTCTGGACGTCGTTGCTGCAGAAATTAATATTTTATTAATTAAAAAAAGGTTCCCCAGTTGATTCTTTAACGGTGTCTTTAATTCCTAGTTATGCTTCTGTCATAACTGTCACAAACACCTGAACGATTCAGCTGCAGCGTGAATGTTGTTCCAGCGTCAGATGAGCAGATAATCACACTTACGTGTCTTTCCATCGTCGGACTGGCGTAGACCTTCTCCCTCTGGGTAAACCGGGACCACGGTCACGGTGTAGGGAGTGTCCGACAGCAGGTTCTTCAGCACGGTGTTGGTGGTGCCGCCCGACACCTGCTCCTAATCACACACAGAAAACAGAAAACAGGATTATTACACAACGCTTCACATCCCAGAATGAACTCAGCAGACAACAACTGATCACAGCAGGTTTACTGGAGGTGAGGGTAAAGACTCGGATGACGTTTTCAGGGCGTGTTAGGGCCATTGTAAGGGAAAAATTTAAAAAAGATTATTATTACAGAGACGGGGCAGGGGGGGTAATATTCCAAGAAAAAACTCAAGATTAAAGTAGTAAAATTAGGAGAAAAAATCTCAGAAAGTTACAAGAGAAAAAAACTTGAACATTCTGTGAAATTTTAAAATTGAAAATGTCCGAGAAAAAAAATCAGATATTTATGAGAAAAAAATGTAATATTCTTTGAGATCTTTAAGTTGTAAATTTATGAGAAAAAAATAAAATTTATGATAAAAACAACTTGAATATTTGGTGAGATGTTAAAGTTGTATATTTACAAGAAAAAAAAAAGATTTGCGAAAAACAAATTGAATATTCTTTGAGATTTAAAAAGTCCTAAATTTACAAGAAAAAAACATGAATATTTTGTGAAATTTTAAAATGATAAATTTATGAGTAAAAAACTCAGAAAATACAAATATTTTTTTTTTTACAAGGAACCACATGGATTTCTCAAACACTTTAATCTCAGAGCATTTCTGAGTTTTTTTCTTGCAAATTTATGATTTTTTTTTCAAGTAATTTACGACTCTAGTCTCAGAGAATATCCAAGTTTTTTCTCATGAATTTAAACATTAAATTTCTTTTTTTCCTCGGAATACTATCCCCCTCCCCCGGCTCTGTAATTTATGTATTTTTTACCTACAATGGTTGACAGTTGTTAGAACCTGCATATGAAATCACAGACAGTCTTGTTGACGCTCCTCTGTGTGTGCAAACAGCAGCAGGTAAACACACAGGAAGAGAGTCTGGTGTCTCACCATGTCCTCGGCGCCTCCGGTTGAAGGAACGTAGAAGAGGCGATACTGGCGGACGTTGCCCTCCGCCGGCTCCCAGCGCACCTTGAGGGAGCTGGTGGTGGGGTCGGTGACCTGCAGATTCTTCACGCCGCCCAGAGCCTCTGTCAACAACACACAGAGAGCCATTACATGATCGTCAATTTCCTGTTTGAGTTACAGACCAGCAGCTGAAATACGACTCTCTCTCTCTCTCTCTCTGACCTCGATGGAGCAACAGATGGAGGAGGTTAAGAGGTTCAACGAGTCTGTTATCAAGTGTCAATCATAGGAAGGTGATATCGGCTGACTTTCAAAATACTTTTCTTTGATTAGCTAAACTTCCTGTTACGGTCAATACACCCCAGTACCTGAGTTAATAACATAAAGACACACTTGAGGCCTGATAACGGCATCCTTCAAACACAGATAAGACTAATTCAATGCAGGTTTTTAGTGTTATATTTGGCCGACTCACTTGTCTTTCCATTTTCCGTCGAGCGTTTCCCCTCCGTGTCGGAGTAAACGGGCACCAGCGTCACTTTGTACTCGGTGTCCGGCCGCAGGTCTCTCAGCACCGTGTTGGTCGACATACCAGATACCTGAGTCTGAACGGGACAAAATTACAAAATAAGACGTCTGTAAAGGAATCTCAGCCGCAGAAACACGACGTTCAACACTTCAGCGGTCCATGGTTGGTGTTTTATGGATGTGACTTCACATGTGTCACGGTGTAATAAGCACTTTAAACCCTTAACATTCACCTTAGCCTTCCTTTTGTTGTTGGGAAACTCATCTTATTCAACCGGGTCTGACAGGATTGTTTATATCTTCTTGTTCCAGCTCTTCCATCACACGTCTCGTAAAGCATTTTTGACACATTTCTCCAAAACTCAACCTGACATGTTTGGCATCTTTGGAAACTTTGCAATCTCCACTAGAATTTGGAATGAACTTCTGTGGGTTTGAAGGATGTCTGGCTGCAGATCATCGAGGGTCAGTGAAATTTAAGGGCAAGTAGAGAGCCTTAAATCTCTCTCTTTCCTATTTCTGGTTTCAGTGATCTTGAGTGATCCTTCCTCTATCTGTTTAATGTGAAGAACCTGGTCCTGTTTTTCTGGGAAAACCCAACAGATGTGATGGACAGCTCCGCTTACAGGGCTAACAGTGTGCAACCGTAGCTAATATTCAGTTATCAATGTCACAATAAGCTCCATTTAGTAGCTGTTCTGGAGCTTTCAATCATATCACATGATTTTATAAATCAACAACAAATGCAGTTTGTTCAGATGTTTAAATTTCTATTTTACTGAGCACTTCTCATTCATGCTGGAATATAAGAGTTCAATCTGCTGAGGAAGATCTTGAGATGAAATTGAAAGCTCCAGAACAGCTACTAAATGGACTTTGTAATGAGATTGTTTAGTCAGCGTTTGATTCAGATCCCCGTTGGCTTCTGTTGCAGCAGTTGCTCTCAAAGGTCCACACAGAATAAATATCTGAAACAATTAAAAGAGAAGAATTGAAGTTCCATAATTCTTAAACGCACCATGCTCTTGGCTCCTCCGCCGCTGGGGACGTAGATGATGTGGTACTGCCTGACGTCGCCCTCCGCCGGCTCCCAGCGGACCCTCAGAGAGTTGGTGGTCGGGTCGGTCACCTGAAGATTCTTCACGCCACCCAGAGGCTCTGAAAGAGAGACAGGACACATCACAGTCTCATCATCCTCGCTGTTTGCTTTATCCTGCTGGGTGGGTTCACCTCATCAGGACCGTCCAGATGTCTCAAAGTCTGAGAGGTTGTCAATCACAGACGACTGTCTTTTTCCTTCCCTCTGCCTGTCTCCTCTGTCTGCTATTAAAACATCCCTAATAAAAAGTATTTAAACTTAAAACAACTTCTCCAAAGGAAAAAAAAAACACGGCTAACTGCTGCCAATAATGGTGAGCATTTGTTTTATCCTGCAGGGTGCAGCGGATGGGTGGGTTCACCACATCAGGAGGATCCAGATGTGTCAGAGTCGAGAAACTTTCTGGCACTCATTATCTTCTTTTTGTGAGGCACAAACGTCCAAATAAACAAAGTCTGTATTCTCATTCTCCGTCTTAAAGCACCATGCCGGTGGTTTTCTTGCGTGTTTTATCCCGTTAAACACAAACAGAGATTACTTTACATTACTGGCAGGTTGTCAGATGGACTTCCTGTCTTCCAGTCTGTGGTTTCATTTCAGTACTCCGGCATAAAAAAGTAGATTTTCTCAAAGGCAAAACTCTCCTTTTGGTGATGGAATCAAGAACGCTGCAACAAAGGTTTTAAAGTGGGGTTGTACGAGGAACTTATCCTTATGAATATACGCTATATTAAGAATATTCTCACCTCTTTACCTCGCTGTCAGACAGCCCTTATCCCCGTTATCTATGCTCTCTCTTCAAAGCCACCAGACTCCATTCACAAAATCAGTTATTTTACCTCTCAGAACACAGGAGTTGCTGGTCCACCGCTGCCTCCATCTGTTAGTTAGTTTGTGAGAAAACTAAAGCTTACTTTAAAGCTAGATTGAAGATCCTGGTATCATATGAAACTATAAAACCTGATGAATCCATCGAATACCAAGGATGTCATACTAGCTGGTCATGAAGGAGGTTAAATAACGCTCCACACTTACGCTAAAATTTTGGCGAGGAAAAACTGTCATGTCCATTTTCAAAGGGGTCCCTTGACCTCTGACCTCCAGATCAGTGAATGTAAATGGGTTCTATGGGTACCCACGAGTCTCCCCTTTACAGACATGCCCACTTTATGATAATCACATGCAGTTTGGGGCAAGTCATAGTCAAGTCAGCACACTGACACACTGACAGCTGTTGTTGCCTGTTGGGCTGCAGTTTGCCATGTTATGATTGGAGCATATTTTTCGGACATTTCTTGGACTTTTTTTTACTTTTTTTCATACATTTTTGGACATTTTTTCAAACTTTTTCAGTCTTTTTAGAAACTTTTTTTGTTGATATTTTTCAGACATTTGTTGGACATTTTTCTGCCTTTTTCAGATTTTTTTTGCCGTTTTCAGACATTTTTTAAACTTTTTTTTTTTTTTTAATTTGTTGATTTTTTCGGACATGCTAAATCTTTGTTCATTGATTTACAATAATAAATATATACATACATTTGCGTAAAGCAGCATATTTGTCCACTCCCATGTTGATAAGAGGATTAAATACTTGACGAATCTCCCTTTAAGGTACATTTAGAACAGATAAAACATGAGATTAATCATGATTAACTATAGACCATCATGTGATTAATCGCGATTAAATATTTGAATCGATTGACAGCCCTAACAATAACACAAACAAACTAACCGATTGAGGCAACTCCCTTGTTTGAAAAGGTAAAATGACTGTTTTTGTGAATGGAGTCTGGTGGCTTTGAAGAGAATAGATAACGGCTTGAGTTCCCCGTCAGAAAGAGCTGTCTAACAGCGAGGTAAAGCAGTGTCATCTAGTTACTCCGGAGGCTGTGCTTCATTTACCACTGCTTATGTAACGCCTTAACGCCTCGCTCACCAATATCTGGAGGGAAATACTGTAATCTCTGGTCCCATCTCTCTGTCCACATTTTTCCTGTCAGCTTTCTACTGAACTCATAAGAGGTAGAACATATCTCAAAAATCTGCTCTCCTGTCACGGAGCGATGAGCCATACCACAGCTATGTACGGAAGATTAACAGCACCTCTGTTGTTGTTTTGTTTCTGATTATTGGTTTCTGTGAATCTCCTCTGTGAGCTGCAATAAAATCAAAACATCCAATAAACAAATAAATCATGCAAACATCAATGGCATGAGAAGAATAATGGGACTTTTATAGTTCCAATAAAACATTCGTTCTCTGGATGTCGGACAGAGATTCGCTGAACCGGTCCAAACTGTTCAGCATCTTCTGGAAGATGTTTGGCTGTTTAACGAAGGTATACACGGTTTTAAAAAACTCTTAACTACATCCACGTTTCCTCTAACTTACATCTTTCCCTTAAGTATTTTCCATTAACGACACAACGGGAGAGATTTGCTCTCTTTCGTCTCAGGCATCAAGGAGCAGTAAGAGAATCAGCATGAACTCAGTGACCTCATCACATTAAATCCCTCCATAAAGACCATATAGATGTTTTGAACTGATGTCACCGCTCTGCTTTGCTTCACTCAGCTGACGTCCCACTGGTTTACAGTTTCACATTCCTTCCCCTACGTTGTGTTATATGCATCACATTAATGACGTAAAGATGAGATTCCATAATACGGGCTTTAACGGACCAGAACCGGTATGATCCTCTAAAGCTTTATTTTATACAATAATTGGAAATAAAAAAGGCTGCCAGTGAAGTAAGAGTTAAAAAATAACCCTTAGTGTTTGTTCAGTCCTGCAGGCTGCAGCAGATAGGTGACCTTTTGCACTTTAGTTTACATCAGATGCATCAGAATGAAGACACAGATATATTCCTGCACTGGTGGACTCGGGTAGATCCACTGTGCCCCCATGTTAGAAAGAAACGCAGCAAAAGGGCCCTCTGAGATACATCTATGATAGATAAAGAATATGATAAAATGCCCTCTAGGGTGCCTTCCAGTGGAGAAAACATGATCAAGTGTCCTTCTAGTGGAGAAAACAAGATAAAGTGCCCTCTAGTGTGTCCTTCTAGCGGAGAAAACAAGGTAAAGTGCCCTCTAGGGTGTCCTTTTAGTGGAGAAAACAAGGTAAAGTGCTCTCTAGGATGTCCTTCTAGTGGAGAAAACAAGGTAAAGTGCTCTCTAGGGTGTCCTTTCAGTGGAGAAAACTCTCCAGGGTAGCCTTAAAATGGAGCAAATGCGATGCAGTGCCACATAGACTGCCCTACAGCTAGAAAAGCGTGTGTGTGCTGGTGGCCCACTGCATGCAGGTGGTGCCCTTTCATTTTTTTCGCCGCTGCCCCTCAGACAACCTGAGTCCTCAACTACATTCCTGTCTTTGTCCTATCTGCTGAACTTCCATCTGACACAAACAATCCAACACAAAGCATGAAGGGTATTCTCAGATTTGATTATCTGCCTCCAGGAATGTGAACTCTGTCCACTGTTGCACTCATTGTGCGTCCACGTGGACGAGATTCTTGAATGTAAACGCGAGTCACTCACTTGTCTTTCCCGTCTTGGCCTGCCGTATTCCCTCCACGTCCGGGTACACGGGAACAACAGCCACTCTGTAGACGGTGTCTGATTCCAGGTTCCTCAGGATGGTGGTGGTGGTGCCTCCTGACACCTCCTCCTGTTCAGAGAAATGTTCAAACCTCCGTCAGCATGATAACAACTTAATCTGATAACGGGGAGAATGTCTGAGTCCACAGTGACGCTCACAGAGGTGGATGGAAACTTTACGAGGCCTGATATAAACTTATAAATCAGTCTCAAACTGTAAAAGCATAGTTAGTAAAAACAGTTCCTACCATTCGTTCTTCTCCATCGGGTTGAGCGGCGTAGAAGACCTTGTAGTTGCGGACGTTTCCCACCGCCGGTTCCCAACGGGCCGTCAGGGTGCTGATGGTCGGATCGATCACCTTCAGGTTCTTCACTCCACCGAAAGGATCTGAGAAAGATTCATCCATTAGTTCATTTATTAACATTTCCATGACCGTCTACTTCATTATCACAACCTGTTTCTGGCACTCAACAGCGTGTTATCAGCTCTACAACTCTAAAAGTCTACTGTTTCCATCCGGACAACAATACAGCTACACCAAATGTCGTTTCCTGCATTGCACGTGACGCGGAAGAGAACTGCTCGTGCCTCATCTTCCTCAGCGAGAGACGGAGAGAGAAACGGAGAGTACTGAGAGTACCGTTTCTTACGGTACGTTTCTTAAAGGAAACGGGCACACAAGTTCACGCCAGATGGGCGAATCATTCTGTATTCTTTCCTGGGTATTAAAGATTCTAAATTTGACATTCAGTGCTTTAATATATCAGCAAACAAATTTGAAATCCTCCCAATTTTTGAGGACTCAGGATCGGTAAGTATGGTCGGGAGGAGGGTTCAGATGGTCACCGTGTCGGTCTGAACGGGCCGGTATCGGTGTCCCCATACAGGTTTCATGTGGTGTAAGATATAATACATGATGTTGTGAACTGATATATTCTCTATATCAGGACACATTGCCGTGTATTATCTAGCTTATACCACAGCCATGTACCAACAGCGTGTTTGTAGTCAGTTTTTTCTTTCTTTTTTTCTCAGAAAATGACACCATAGTTACTTTGGCAACATGGCAACGCTACTTTACAGTTTAAATGTTTTAAACTGTGATATGTTATGAATACTTTCAATGTTGGCAGCTCGGAAAAATCCTCTAACCAGATGCCAGTAAACGTTGCTAACCTGACCGGTCGGTGACTTTCTGAGAACGAGAGTTAAGCCATGGGCACACTACCAAAGTCAGGAGCGTGTGGCAGCTGCGTCGCATGGCGGCTGCGTGATGCAGGAGTCTGGTGTTCACACTAGACGCGTGTCGGCTGCCTGTCAGCTGTGTTTCTGCTGCTGCTGTCAGCCCTTTCTTTCTGCATAGAGTTTGCCTTTTAATGGCCATTTAACTTCATGATAAATATAATTTATATTTATTTTAGACAGAGAAAGGTTCAGAAACGTGTGGTGATTAGTAAATAATAGTAATAATCCACAATTAAAACTCCGTACTGTATTCATTCATGGAACTCTCTAAGTCACTGCTTGTTCCACATCACTGTCCGGCACATATTTCAGAATAAAAGCCTCGTGTAAACAAATGAAGGGATCCTGTCTATAGAAAAAACGCCTGAGGGCTTTTATTTTGAAATGAAAGCAGGAAGTGTTGATTTAAAAATAAGTCTTTACTCTTTTTCATCTCCGTAACATATTCTACAGATAGACATCAAAACTGTAGTAAAGTCTTGCTGGTATGAAGTTAAGTTAGTCTGTTGCTGCTGTGACATGCAGCTGAGACTCGCGCGGCTCGCGTGAAAAATAGGCGAGCCCTCTATTCTATAAAATAGACGCGCGTCTCATGCGGGCAGTGTGTCCACTCTAACCTGTTAACATGGACGCCGAAATAAAAAACAACACGCCACGCAGCCGGCACGCGCTCTTGACGCGGGTGTCCACCACTTTAGTCAGTCGGTGTTGTTTAGGGAATGGTTTCATTTCCTCAAAGGTTTAATTGGCTCATAAAGTAAACATACCTGACATATTTCCTTTGGGAAAGCAAACCCACAGCATCCCAACTAGTGAAGACAGGACTTTTATTAAATCACTTATCTTATTACAATATGATTTAGGATGATTTGACAAGCGGCTGTTTCTTTAGGTTAAATTGCTGGCTAATGGTGCTACACGTTGGGTGCTACATCACTAACATTTGCCACATAGAAAAAATGTATTTATAGATTTATAGCTGCTGTATTTGTTTTGAAGAAGTCTTTTATTTCAAATGTGAGAAGCAGGAACGGCTCTATTTTATGCTTTAGACTTATTGTTTTACTGGTGTTTTAATATTTGACTGTCAATCTATGAGTCACTTGTCTTTATGAGGTCATGGTGGGCTTAAGTTGTATTTGACTCGTTTCTATTCTTTAATAAAAACACATTGAGTGAAATGACTTCTGGCTGAGCGTCGTTCTTCTCTCCGGGGAAACTTCCTGCAGCTACAAATGGATCAACAGACTCGTCTGAACTCACTCGTCTTCCCGTTAGCGGAGCGCGACTGGCCCTCCATCTCGTGGTAGATCGGCACCACGGAGACGGTGTACTCGGTGTTGGGCTCCAGCTGCTTCAGGACGGTGGTGGTGGTGGATCCGGACACCTGGTCCTGGTGGAGGACAGAAAGAAGAAACAACTTTAAACTGGGTGAACTCTAAAAGAAAAGAGACGCAGAGAGACTCTCTGTGTTTCATGTGTTGTCTTCTTGGATGCAGCTTCAGTCGGTAACAGGAAGCTCAGAGATGAAGACGGATTGAAGCAGAAAGCTTCCACTTTAGAGACCGTCCTGGGACAGTCTGGGCCTTCTCCATTTAATCTAATAGTAAGTATCTTTAATAGTAAGCTCTGAGATCTGCCAGCGAGCTGAGATAACTCCCGTTGTTTCCAAATCGAATCATTCCTTGAAGCGAGTGACATAATCTTCTGGGTAATGAAACGGACCCCCTGGAGATAAAGTCACTCCTTCATAGACAACAGCTGATGAGTTAAACCATCGCTCGCTGATGTTTTCCATTAGCTGGAAGGAAATGATTTTTAAAGTCAAGAACATTCTCCAGCAGTGTTCATCTTTAGAAAACATGATGCTGCTCTTCATCCACGACAATCTGAAGAAACAGACAGCACTTCTCTCCCCTTTACCCCAGTGATGAGAGGCCAACACTGAGATTAAGATGTTTACTGACACAGAGGAGAATAAGAAGAATAAGAAAAAGGAGGAGGAGGAGGAGGAGGAAGAATAAGAAGAATAAGAAAAAGGAGGAGGAGGAGCAGGAGGAGGAGGAAGAAGAAGGAGGAGGACAAGGAGGAAGAAGAAGAAGAAGGAGAAGGACGAGGAGGAAGAAGAAGAAGAATGAGGAGGACGAGGAGGAAGAAATAGAAGGAGGAGAATGAGGAGGAAGAAGAAGAAGGAGGAGGAGGAAGAGGAGTAGGAGGAGCAGGAAGAAATAGAAGAAGGAGGAGGGTGAGGAGGAAGAAGAAGAAGAAGAAGGAGGAGGAGGAGGAAGAAGAAGAATAATGAGGATGAGGAGAAGGAGAAAAAGGAGAAGAAGGAGGAGGAGGAGGAGAAGAAGAAGAAGAAGAAGAAGAAGAAGAAGAAGGAGGACGAGGAGAAGGAGAAGGAGAAGGAGGAGGAGGAGAAGAAGAAGAAGAAGAAGAAGAAGAAGAAGAAGAAGAAGAAGAAGAAGAACTACTAGTGTATTTATCAGATATGAATGTCCCCCTCTGGCTCCATCGTTGTATTGGACAACGTTTCTGTATCTGTTTGTGTTTTCTTGTTTTCTGTGTCGGCAGCAGGTTTATTCATTTAATCGCTGAACGTGTTTCTTAATTAGATTGTTTGATTTCTTCACAGTGTTTGTCGTGACGCTGCCGGCGTGTTGGAGTTTATATGGTGGCGCCACTGTAAAGTCACTGGTGAAGTATGCAACACAGAGGCTTCTAAAAGCAACGGACTCACGGCACACAGAAACCACAATACAAGACAGATGCAGTTACAATAATATCAAATAAATACTGGTCAGTTACAGACGGACAGAACCGGTTCAGCTGCCACTGAACAATCATTGTGATTTTAAGGGAGCTTAAATGTCTCAACGTGGTTTAAAACAAACAGATCTCAGTTTTCAGGCAGCCATAAAAAGCCGGATACTAATGAGGCATGGATGAAGTTCTCAGCTTCTGGGAAACATCCAACATGTGGAACTGGCAGATCCTAACAGTTATATAAAACTAGTTCTGCCCAGCACGCTGCCATCTCTTCAGCGGTGACATCATGTTCACAGTCCCGACAGGTCTTACCACTTCCTGGTCTCCTCCGGCGGCGGGCACCCAGGTCACGATGTACTCGCGTACGTTTCCTTCGGCGGGCTCCCAGCGGACGTTCAGGGTGCTGGTGGTGGGATCGGTGACCTGCAGGTTCCTCGCGAAACCCAGCGGTTCTGAGCGGAGACAGGAAACAGGAAGACGGATTCAGCGTTTTGGATCGGAGCACCACACAGCTGCGGGGGAAGTTTGTCCAGATGTTGACCGGCGAGATAACGGTCAGGTGAGACTCGGAGAGGAAATGATGTGTTTAATGAGGCTCAGGTGTTTCGTAAAGGTTCATTGAAGCACTTGAACTTATATAAAACCTTCAACAGCGCACTACTCACTAGTCTTCCCGTTTTCATTCAGGCTCGGTCCGTCTCCCTCGGCGTAGACGGGGACCACGGTGACGGTGTAGCGGGTGTCCGGTTGAAGCTTATCCAGGACGGTTTTGGTGGTGCTCTCCGACACTTGCTCCTGCAAAAACACACACAGACACACGTGGTGAACTCAGCGCCCCGCAGATACCTGCCCTTTAACGAGAGGTTAACTTCACACCGCCACCCAAGAGCCCTGACCTTTGACCTGCAGCAGGTGGAAAGACAAAACTGTCCCCTCGAGGATCAGCTGAGCGTCACAAACACGTCAAATCAGTTTACTCTGAAGTTGTTCTGAAGTTACTGTTTAACTACCTAACCGATGTCACGATGTCAAATGTCACACAAACATCCATCTTGTCAGGCTTCTAGTGATGCGTTTGTGTCCGGCTCACCAGACAACGGACCAATCAGCGTCGGTCATCTGTTATTTCACGTCTCTTTACAGCCTGAACGAGCGTCTGATTAACAGGATTTACACGTTCTTATTCTCTCCAGAGACATAAACCCCGACATATCCAACATGCCACGCAGCGATGACGGAGGCTCTCTTGCAAAAAGGATTTAGGCGCTGTTGTGTGGCATGATGGGATTATCCTGTCAAAGAGCATGACATCACTTAATCCCTGCTGAGCGCTTTGATCGCTTTTCTTTCTTTTGAAGAATTCAAACAAAGTCTGACAGTTTAATTTATTAACTTCTGCTGCAAAAGTTACATTTCAAAACTGAGTACTCGTCTGTGTTTTTTATATTTTGTCTTGGCGTTGCAGATTTATGTATATATAGTATAAAGTTAACTCTGCTAAACTCAGGTAACGTTAATGTGAACTAAAGAAAGGAACAAAGAGGATCTTACTATAAGCGTAATTCCTCCATCTACAGGAACGTAGATGACTTTGTAGCCCTGAACGTTGCCGTCAGCAGGACTCCAGTTCACGGTGAGAGTGGTGATGGTCGGGTTGGTCACCGTCATGGTTCCCACGCCGCCCAAAGGCACTGGGAGCGGGAAAGTAATAGTCGTTAAATTATTGTTGGCAAACTGTCTTGAATTTGTTATAATCAAAATATATTTTACACTCAAACAGCTGATGACATGAAGAGTCACTTACGTGTCTTTCCGTTCTCTGACTGGCGTTTCCCCTCCCTGGCCGGGTAGACCGGTAACACCGACACTTTGTACGGCGTGTCGGGCAGCAAGTTCCTGAGGATGATGTTGGTGGTTCCTGTAGGAACTTGTTCCTGTTTACACAGATTAATAATATAAAGTCGTTTGGATGGTTAGTTAGTCTGCCTGGTCTGGTTTTAAGTCCTCAGGGGTGTAAAGAAACAGTCTCACCATCTCCTCCGGGCCGCCAGCGGTCGGTACAAAGAAGACCTTGTAGAGGCGAACGGCTCCGTCAGCCGGGTCCCACTTCACCGCCAGAGAGGTCATGGTGGGGTCCATCACCCGCAGGTTCTTCACTCCTCCCAGTGGCCCTAAACAAGACAACCAAGGTTAGTCCTAATTAGTCTTAATGTTTTAACATTCTTTTTCAATTTCTAAATCGATGTTTTAATGCCAGAATCAATATATATTTGCTTCATCTGAGTCTATGTGGAGGTAGAAGGAAGTTACCGCTTTTATTGTTGTAGTCTGAGTAACGTGACGTTCCGTATCCGTCAACCAAAACAAACCGCAGCGAGCCGAAACGAGAAAGTATAAAACGTTGGAGGGTCAGCGTGGATACGACCTGCACCCTCACATGTTACATCCAGCGTGGTAAACACTACACATCCAGTAAAGGATGGAAACACTTTGGGTTTCACACATTGACAGGAAAAGCAGAGCTAGACAGAGCAGAGCTAAAGCTGCATGCTAACTTCTAAAAAAGGGTCAAAATATGTCCGAAATATATCCAAATATGTCTGAACAAAAGATGAAAAACGTTTGGGAAAAAAGTCAGAAAACAAGCCGAAATATGTCCAAAAAAAGATATAAAAAAAGACCGGAATATGTCAGAAAAAGGCATAAAAAATGCCAAAGTATGTCCGAAATATGGCCCAAAAAATGTCCAAAAAAAGGCCGATATATGTCTGAAAAATGCCTGAAAAATTTCCGAAAATGGCAGAAAAATGTCTGCAAAATATCTGAAAAAAATTTAAGTTACTCACTACTTGAGTAGTTTTTTACAAAATACTAAGATACTTAAACTAAATTTCCGTACGTCACAGTAAATGTACTATTTTGTGTTTATTTGTATGGACAACCCCATGATTAGTTGTCAGGGTGTGAAGGGATTTATCCTGTAAAAATTAAACTGGTTCACAACTTTAGTGCAGGTGAGTGTTGAGTCTTACTCGTCTTTCCGTTCTCAGACATCATCTTTCCCTCTCCGCTGGCGTAAACCGGCACCAGAGAGACGGTGTAGAGGGTGTCGGGCTGCAGGCTTCTCAGGAGGGTGTTGGTCGTTCCTGCAGACACGGTTTCCTGAGATCAACAACACATGACACAGATTAGCTGCTGACAGAAGACAGAGAAACAAGCATGCAACTAGAAACAACTACTGAGAGTTAGTGGTTACAATCAGCAGCGTTCAGTATGCCTTAGAGCAGTGCAGTTAAACTCTCCAGTCTAATTATGCTCCAACAGAAACAGACTGGTTGTACTGGGCAGGATGAGCACATTAAATCAGCTGCTATCAACATGCACACAACATTTATGGTGAAGCACATTTATGAGTCGACTTTAAAGGTTTAAAAGCTCCGGACGTGTTCAGACACAAAGAGGTGAATAGTTTATGCCAGCCGACAGGAAGTAGTCCTACCAGTCCTACCATGCTCTCTGCTCCTCCGGCGGCGGGAATGTAGATGACTTTGTACTCCTTCACTCGGCCGTCGGCGGGCTCCCAGCGTACGTTCAGGGTGGTCATGGTGGGGTTCAACACCTGCAGGTTCCTCACTCCACCCAGAGGCTCTGAGGCAGCACAGACAGACACAGGTGTTTCATCAGCAGAGTCACTTTATTTACTACACTTAAGATTTCTTTAGTTGATTAGTCGACTAAGATTTCTTTAGTCGATTAGTCGACTAGTCGGTCGTTTTGGTTTTAGTCGACTGAGTACTTGTACTATGGAGACATGAGTACACCTAATGTTGATACTGTTTTACTTGCAGTGAAGTATTTTTCTACTGGTTTTACTACTAGCAGCACAGTGGGATCTAGTATATTGTATTCTTTGTGATGTCCGACTCTTACTGGTTTGTCCTTCGCCACTGATGTCTCTACTGACGCCGTTGGGGTAGACGGCGGCCACGGTGACGGAGTACTGGGTGTCGGGCTCCAGCTTCTGCAGGACGACGCTGGTCTTCTTGCCTCCAACCTGCGTCTGTTCACAAGAAACATGTCAGCGGTGAGACTCACTGGATGAGACAGAAACCTTTTCTCTCTTCAGAGCGACGCGGTCGTTTATCAGCGCTGATCGACGAGCCGCTGACAAGTGAACAAGACCGTCACAGCCAATAGACAGAGTGATGTCACAGCACTCACACATGGTACTGATAGTCTGTGTCCTCAGATGAGAGGTTACTCAGTTTGAATAGAAAACGTTAGATGAAGAATAAAGAAGAATAGAAATATATGAATTCTCCAAATCTGTAATCACTTATCTCTGCTGTCATCGTTCAGTCTCCCCAAAACTAAACTGAACCTTGAACATGCAGAATAACTCGTAGCGTGTCATGTTCTGGAGACTGATGTGCAAACTATTTATATTATTTATAAATGAGTAAAGTATAAAAGTATTTCTCTGGAAGGGAATCCAAGAAGTAGGCCAACAAGCATTCAGTATATCATGAAGTGGATACGACACCGTAAACACGTTCATGGAGGGAGTAAACAGTTTGTCTGGTAGCTTACAGATAAATGACGTCACTTTGACATCAGTATTTCAGGACTTTTAATTTCCTTAAACATGTGACATTTTGTTTACGGGATGATCTTTTAATCATGAGGTAACTGAGCTGCTCATTTCACAACGCTGTATTCATCACAGAGGCCTCGTCATTATATACGTATTATTATTTTTTAACAACAAATCAAAGAATTTATACATCATTTATTCTATTTATGTTAAAACTAGTGGCAGCAGGACGGTGTTTATGGGATTGAGTCAGAATAAACTACAGTGTGTGTCACAGTGAGGCTCATTGATGTGTTCTGATGGAGCTCTATGGCTCAGAGGAATAATTAAATTTGTGTGATTGTCAAAAACATTACAGAAAAACTACCGGCCTGATGTTCATTAAACTTGGAGGAAGGGTGTAACATGGGTCAAGGATGAAACCATTAAATGTTGGAGCAGATCCGAATCACAGGGCGGATGCACACATTGTTTTTCACTTGGCGGAGGTCTGCGGTCTCCGAGTGTCCTTCTAGTTCTTCATATTTTCATCTCAGTGGGTGTCCGGTGTGATTTATTTATTATCATGTGAGTTACAGGAAGACTACCTCTGTCTACAGCAGGCTTAAAAGAAACTGTAGTTTTCCATCATATTTGTTCCCAGAGTGGACATTCAGTGTTTTCTACATTTTCCCTGAGACCCTGAACTCATCCTGCACAAACAAACATCCCGTCTGGTTTGACTGATGTCAAAAACAACGAGGCTGCAGACGACAATACGCCACCAGATGCTCTCCGTCTACACGTGTGACGTGGCGAGGGGGGATCAGAGATCCATTAGACATGACATCATGATTCCAGCCTGTCACTTTTGTTTGGGCGAGCGCTGTCATAACATCTCAACAGACACAATAAAAATGTGTAACTCGCTAAAATTCTTTTCATACGACCCCGCTCTTTCCTTTCAAGCCGTTTCCAACGCTAATCACGGTCGAGTCACCGCGCAGGAATGCGAGCTTGGCGGCAAGAGTCCTCTAACTGTCCACAAACGCTGTCATAAACCAAACGTCAAAATGTGACGAAGGAGCTCAGAACGGCGAGAAATTTCTCCCGCAGAGCGCTGCAGGAGTTCTGCTGAGGAGGCGAATGGCCAGATTTTGAATCCAATAAATACAATGTGTTTTGGCGATTTCAGCTCCCTGATTTATTGAATGTTTTGTTGTCAAACATCTCAGCTGTGACTTGATGATAATGATCATCATCGTGAGTCACAGCGGAGATGTTTGAGGAGGATTTCTAATCGCAGTCCATCAATCCAGGGATTTATTTTTTTAAGGAAAAATGTGTTTTGCGAACACGTTCTTACTCCCAACTCATCAGATACCGCCGTTTGGTCAGTAACCCTCGTCATCGGAGACCGACGCACGGAGGCACCCTTTATCGACAGTATGTGACGAACCGGGCTTTCAACTAACTCCGATGTAAACCCAACCGTGGCGTTATTCACATGCAGTTTGGGTCAAGTCATAGTCAAGTCAGCACACTGACACACTGACAGCTGTTGTTGCCTGTTGGGCTGCAGTTTGCCATGTTATGATTGGAGCATATTGTTTTATGCTAAATGCAGTACCTTTGAGGGTTTCTGGATCAATATCTGTCATTGATTTGTGTTGTTAATTGATTTACAATAATAAATATATACATACATTTGACTAAAAGCAGCATATTTGTCCACTCCCATGTTGTTAAGAGTATTAAGTACTTGATAAATCTCCCTTTAAGGTACATTTTGAACAGATTAAAAATGTGTGATTAACTATGGACAATCATGCGATTAATCGCGATTAAATATTTTAATCAATTGACAGCCCTAGTTTTAATGTGTTATGTATCTGTATATACATGTGTAAAGGCCTTTACGGGGGCGTGACGAATAAACAACACGAAAATGCTAAATATTCACCTGCAAATATTATCAGTCTAGGGCTTTTATTGTGAAAGGTAAGGACAGAAGGAGTGGATCTGGTCTGCGCCGCCTTTGTCGAGGTTTAAAGGAGTAATAAAGTTTGCCGTCTTGGTTCAGACTCCATGTTGTCGTTTCATAAATATAGATGCAACTCAACTCGTTCAGCACAACGTGATCGACTTCGTTCCAAACATTATTATGTTGCTTTTTCGCCACAAAATATTCACGTTCTGTGTAAAAGTACTCGTGACAAAAACAATGATTTAAAAAAAAAAATATATTGACGAATGAATTACTTTTATGAAATAAATGCCGCCGGTGTTTAAAGGCCTTTAGCTGATTCATTGTTTTTCAAATAGACTAGTTGTCCTCTTCCTTAAAAACACAAATACAGCTGTGACTTGAAGAAGTACTGATTGTGAGGTTACTGGGAACAAGTTTAAAAACACCACACAGACGCCTCCCAAAAACATTTGTGTGCTTAGGCGGTCTCTCCAGATAATATTTCTTTAAAGGTGTCAGCCATGTTGTGGCCTTTAACTCCAAAGAGCATCCGTGTTATCTTAGTCTGACTGTTTTTAAAACAATATTTTACCTACAAAGCAAACACACGCTCCACTTTCTTTCACTTTTAAACATTATCTAGAGAATATTCAGCCAACATCTGATGTAGAAGTGAAATATTGTGAGTTTTGGCAGGAAAAAAAGGTTAATTTGTCCAAGAAGATCCCAGAGAGCGGAGACACAAGAGAACGTAAAAACTACTCTCATTATCTTAACAATAAGTGCTTTAAGTGTACTTTAAGATTACTGCCGATACTTGTGTACTTTTACATGAACACAAGTTAAATTGTAGGACTTTTAGGTGTAATGGAGTGCTTCTTCCACCACTGGTACCCTGTGTTATAAATCCATAAAAGAGACATCAACATCCATCTTTTGACAGTGTTCGGTCCTGATTTATTCAACTGTTTTTTTTGCATTCATCTCTAAATAATCACTCAAACATTCCTTACTTCAATTAATCTATTCTATAAAAATGCAAATAATCCTTTTAGCTTCTTTCCCTGCAGAGTTTTAAGTCTTTTTTTCTATTTTAGACATCTTGAAAGTGTATCAAGAGGGAGAGAAGACTTCAAACTGTTCATAATTGATTTGTTTCTATAATATGTGCGCTGGGACTCGTATTGCAGACAGATTCTGACAGATTTAAAGCTTCCCATCACGTTGAGATATCAGTCGGTTTGTCTCTAAAGCATGTTGGAGACGTTCCCGCCGGTCAAAGAGCAGCTACACCCCAAAAAAAGTCGAACAAAACATCAGTTTGTCGGACCGTATCAGGGAATTCAGTCGTATTGTTCCTCTAATCCTGCACAGACAGACGATGCGTTCACAGCTGCGTGGTGACGGGAGAGAGGGATTTGTTTTCTGGTAAACCTCAAATTTGACTTTGGAGCTAAAGGTTGTAAAAACTTAGATAAACATATTAGAAATCTCTGCAGTGACTCTATTGTTCAACATCAGCGGCGCAGCTCCAGCTTTCCTCTCTGGATGATATGAACAGCCAAGTGGTTATGTGTGTTTTTAGGAAGTTTTAGGTGTTAGGGCAGTCTAGGAACATTGATTTCTACATTTATCTTCCCAAACTTCGCCTGTTTCTTGTGGTCTTTTAATATTGTTTTAAATGCATATATATTCCTCTGCAAAGCATTTTTAACTGCCTTTGTGTTTGAAAGGTGCATTATGAATACTTGGTGCAGATAAAAAAAACAAATAATTACATCCAGTATTGTTTTTTCTCTTCCTGTTTTTCTCTAATTTGTTTACATGGGACAAATCTATGGTGTTATCGTATGCCGATGACAGCACTGTATTTTTATCCAAAAATTTAACATGTTGTTTTAAATACTGAAAAAAAGAGCAGTGAACTTACTGAGAGAGGCTCGCCTCCAGTGGCGGGTTTATAAGTGATCTTGTAATTCTGGACGGCGCCGGGGGCGGCGTCCCACTTCACCGCTAGCGAGGAGGTGGTGGCGTTGAAAACCCTCAAGTTTCGAGGAGGCTGAGCGGGCACTGGGAGCACACAGAGATAAATCCAGTTAGATAAACAGAAACATTAGTGTAGTTCTGTGTTGGATTAGCGATGGTGATGATGATGGTGAGGGTGATGATGATGATGATGATGATGATGGTGATCTCGCAGGTAACAAAAGCTGCAAGGGTGAATTTTTAGGATGGAAGCAGCTAAACAGGAGCAGCAGTTTGTAGCTGGAGGTCAGTAAATTCTCATTCAGTGTCGTTTATCTCAACAGTTCAACAACTATTGAGCTGTTTGTGCCGTCAAATTCCAAAATGTCCCCTCAGCATTTGGGATATATAGTAACAAATAACCAGTGTTGGAATGTAACTAAGTGCACTTACTCAAGTACTGCACTTAAGTACAATTTTGAGGTACTTGTATTTTACTTTAGTATTTCCATTTATTATAAAAACAGAAAAATATACTATTCTTTATCACTTTAAAAATACATTTGAGGAGACACTTTAACAAATGTTAGTATTGTACCTTTGGATAGGCTCAACAAATAAATAACAATTAAAAAGTTACAAGTTACTAAAATCTGGTTGATTAAGATGAATTAAAAGTTCACTGAGCCTCAATCACACAGCAGAAACACTGTACAATAATGCAACAACATGCAACAACATGGACGTGATGATGCTGATAAAGGATGACATGATGATGTTACAATGTGGGATGAAAACAAAAATGTTACGATGACAAAACGGTGAAGGATGGAGAACAAAAACAAAGTGATGATGGTGGAATTAAAACAATCATTCACGAGGAAGGCGGTCTGTGGAGGACGACACGTTACAGGTCGACTTTCACACACTTTTTGCATTTAAAGCTCTGAGTCTATGTTCACACCACAATCTACTGCAACGTCTACTGAGAAGCAAAGCTGGGAGGAAAAAAATCCACAAACATTCTTGTAAAACGATACTGATTCATAAATATTTTTGTATAAATAAATTGATAAATAAATACATAGTTTTAGATAGATATTAAATATTGAGAACAGAACCCACTAAAATAAAAATAAACGAATAAATAAATAAATGAATGACTCAATAAATAAATAAATGTGTCATAACATGCAGCAAAAATAATATTCAAAATAAATGTAGCCATTAATTAATTGATAAAATGTGACATAAATGGCTATATCTGTTTTAATTTGCTTCTTTATTTGTATTAATTCCCTTATTTATTTACTCTTCTGTCTGTTTAATTTTCCCTTTAATTTATTCATGTGATTATTTTTATTATTTTTTAAATGTATTATATTATTATTATTATTTTATTTTTTTTCTTTGTTATATGTATGAACATACAATCAAATTTTCCATTAAAGAAAAGTTACAAAAATGTTTGTGTATGCCGTATCAATTATAAATTAGACTTCTAAAAAATTCAGAATCGGCCAAGAAAATTGCAATCGGTGCATCTCTAGTTTTAACCAACAGATAGAAGTGTTTTCTGTCTTCGTGGTCAGGTATTATTTTACTTCTCTGAAGAAACATAACGATGAAAAGATAAAAAGCGAGCCTTGGCCAACGTTTCTTTGGTTGCAGAATATCAACAAACATCTAACGACTGAGTTGCTTGTGGTGTGAACGTACAAATGAAATACACATTCATGCAGCTAAGAGAGAAAAAGTGTGCTTCCGTCAACACTCTCCGTTATCGTCCACATTACCATTCAACACTAAACAATGAACATTACAATGAAAAGGAACCTGTCCTTTTCAGGTGACAACATACCAAGTGGAGCCGTTAACACTAGAAAGAGACGTCGAGAAAACAACATCGTTATTATTATTATTATTATTATTAAGTCAGATGCATCTGTGAATGTAACATGTGATGGTTGGGGTTATTTTGGGTGCTTACATGTGCGCTCTTTTCCCATCAGGTCCTCGCTCTCCGACTCGTCGGGGTAGATGGCCGTGACGGTGACGGAGTACTCCGTGTCGGGGTCCAAGTCCGGCAGGACGTGGGAGGTCTCGAAGCTATTCAGGATGGCCTGGTGACGGAGACAGGACGAGGAGGAGAAGAAGAAGAAGAAGAAAATGATGCAAGACAAAGAAGAAGAAGAAGAAGAAGAAGAAGAAGAAGAAGAAGAAGAATTAGAAAAAGAAGAAGAAGAAGAAGAATAACAAGTAGTAGAAGAAGAAGAAGAAGAAGAAGAAGAAGAAAAAAGATGAAGAAGAAAAAGACGACAAAGAAAAAGAAGAAGAAGAAAGACGAAGACGATGAAGAAGAAGAAAAAACGATGGAGAAAAAGATGAAGAAGAAAAAAGACGACAATGAAGAAGAAAATAGACGAAGAAAAAAGACGAAGAAGAAAGACGAAGAGGAAGACGAAGAAGAAGAAGAAGAAGAAGAAGAAGAAGAAGAAAATGAAGAAGAAGGAGAAAGACGACAAAGAAAAAGAAGAAGAAGCCAGAGAAGGAAGACAAAGAACAAGAAGAAGAAGAAGAAGAAGAAGAATGTTAACAGTCTGTTCTTTTACAGTAATAGTAATATAAATGTGGAGCCACCAGTAATCCAGGTAGTAATATATGATAAACTATATTTTAATTGTGTAGTTCAGGACCACAGAACCATCTGAGAACCATCTGAGAACCATCTGAGAACCAGAGACTGTATAAGAGTGGACGTCGTCACTGTGACGTCACCCACCGGTTGGTGGATTGTTGTTTTATCTGAGACGAGAAGCATTAAGCAGCGTTTTCATCAGCCCATAAACAAAGTGGAATAATTATAAATTCCTTGCTGAACTCAGACGGTAATAAATAAACCTGGTATGGATTTCATTCACACATGTTTGTGCTGAAGAAGTATTCGCTGGGTGGGGGAGCAGAACGTGGGCCCAAAAACTAACTTAGAGAGCCAAACTATAACAAGAAGGAAACAAAGAGAGCATTATTGTTGCTGCAGAAGTCTTGGCGAACGCAGTAACGGAGTTTTGTGAGGCATGTCAGTTTCAGGGATCTGTGAAACCACAACGGATCATTGTTGTGATCGTCGTCTTTACTACAGTTAATAAGACAAAATCTTAAATGACAGCTCCCCAGTTTCATGTAAACTAAACCATACACAGTTTCATAATCCTGACTTAATGGACCCGGGCTTCATGTTAAAGAGGCTGGACTGTTGGACGGGTTAAACCTGGACTAGTGTGGAGTTGTACCTGCAGCAGAGAAAACCCTGCTCAGAGGTGGAGGTAACTCAAACCAGATGTTGAGTGTCGCTGCAGGCAGACGGTGCTGTCCAACCACAGCTCATTTACATATTTAAAGAAGAAGAACTTTACCGGAGTGTTTATCCAGCTGCTGAAGATGCTTTTACGATAACAAAGAGAAAAACAAATCCAGATTCAAGTCCCGTCCTGGCTGAGTAACTTACAGACTTGGGGTCCTGCTCCCCCTTCTTAGTCCAGCCGATGCGGTAGAGGGCCACGTCGGGGGCCCCGTGCTCCCAGGTGGTTCTGAACGAGGTCTGGGTCACTTCAGAGAACTGCAGGTTTTTGGGGGCGGGAACAACATCTGTTCACACAGACAGAAACAGAGATGGAGATGGTGATTACCAGCAGGGCTGACAGATGAGGCAGCATCATGTGTGTAGCTGACTGCACACTGTAGGACAATCAGATGTGTTTGGATTGGTGTTTGTTTGCATGTGAGAGCGTATGTGTGGTCTTAGCCCAGAGTGAATTAATAACTGATTACAGCTCTATTTATTAATGTTTTTTCTAAGTAAAAAGTTCAATGGCATATTTAGCAGTTTTTAACTATTTTGTTAAAAGACGTGTAAACCGCTATGCATGCACTCTATACTGCATGTTACACCATACTTACCAACATTGAGACCTCGAAAAGAGAAAACCACAGTGAAGGTCTGTCAGAGACTTTGTTAATAAGTACACTGCAACAGTATTTATGTTAAATAGGACTACTTTTAATTTGACTTTTAATTCTCAGTAAAGAAAACTGAATAATTCTCCCTCTGGTGTGAACTTTGCCCCCTGCTTCAGTATTTATTTCTCTTAGTTCTCTCCATTTCTCTGTCCGTCTCTCACTGAAGGTCCTTTCAGACACAACGTGACGATGCCACCGCTGACCTCTGAATCCCGTTATTTCTAATGGCAAGCGCTACGCCATGACAGCTTTTCACTGCATCGAGCAAAGTCCAACTTTGGGCGCTGCGTCGCGAGCATTTCTTCCACCGGGAAACAACACTTGGTGTGGCTGTATTGTCGTCCGGATGGAAACAGTAAGGTTTATACTGGCTGTGCAGCGCCAGAAACCGGTTGAGATAACGAAAATGAAAAAAAAAGTTGTTTGGAGAATTGTGACCCCGGCAGGAAGCCGGGAGAGGACGATGAAAAACGGGAGTCTTCCGGGAAAATCGGGAGGGTTGGCAAGTATGTGTTAAACAGTTAGCATGCTGTCAATGTTAGCTAAATATGCCGTCCTTGTCACCTAGAAAAGAGAGCACTAGAGGTACATTATACAGATTTACGTACATAAAACTAAAGTGTATGCACACGAGGCGTAAGGCCGGTGAGGTGATAGACTTGCTTTTTAACCACGCATAAGTGTTGCGTTGCTACTGGGGGCCCTGAACGCCCAGTGGAGCTGCCCGGTGTAGACTGTGTTCCCACTGAGCAACTCTGAGGTGTGAATGTGTCAGAGGAACAAAAAGCAGATTCAGACCTGTGATGGCAGATTGGAGCATCGGGGATCCGGGTCCCTCGTCGTAGAACGGGGTGACGGCCACGTCGTACTCAGTCTGGGAGAGGAGGCTGGACAGGTCCAGCGTGGTGATGTCACCGTTGACTTCGTCCTGCCGGTGAAAGATGGAATATTTTGATCTAAGGCTGCACAATCCTCCAATTTTGTTTTTCTAGTCAGAGAAAATGTTCTTATCTGCATCAGAAACACACCGTGGCAGACCGCTGTAATGCATCATGTTTCCATAGCGCCACATATCAGTTCACATATCAGGGAAATGCCATCAGATGTCGTTCAAATGTGCATGTTTTCGTCTACATTTTGTCGCAGTTGCACCAATGTGTTAGGAATTTATGACAGTTTCAGGTCAAACTTACAAGAGTTTGGCAGAGCTTTAAGATTTTAAAACTCCTAGCCTTCTGAGACGTACTCCTTCCTGGAGGAGACGCCGGCTGAGGTGATGTGATCAAAAGCTCCAGAAGAGCCATTAAATGGACCTTGAGGTGAAGTCGTTTTCGCCAAGAATGAATGTTGCACTGCTTCCTTGTTAGCTCGATTTTTCTTGGCAAAGCAAGTGGTAGGAATTCTGAGATACAGACGCTGTAATTCATGGTAAGAAAAAGACCAGTTGGCCGTGGTATATGCAGGATATTAACACGTTTTTATTTGTTATAAATCAGCAGCTCTACTGAAGTTATTATATGATTCAGAGGGTTTTTTGAAAGACTATTTTTATGTATAATATATTGACTAAGATGAGCAGCCAGAGATAAATAAAACTGTGTATTTGGAAGGTCAGGGAATATCAGGGCAAAGCTTTGGAGTATAAAACGCTGAGTCATGTCTCCTCAGTGGAGTTTTCCATTTCAGGGGAGAGCTCAGTAAAGTAAGCAGCAGCAGCAGCAGAGGAAAAAAACCTCAGCAGGCATGAATCCAACGTGTGGACTTCTTCTACAGAGACTTCAGCAGTAATCCTTAAGAGGAGCTGAGCTGCTGCGTGTCATCCATCACAGCTTTCTGGAAAACCAGGTGTCCACCAATGGCACCTCCGGCTGCCGATTCATCCCGGACTGTTTGTCCTCCGCTGACATCCGAAGTGAGAAATTATGAGGCCGGAGCGGTGCTGGGATGATCCGAGGCCCGAGCCAGCGCCGCTCTGCCAGCAGACGGCTTCTCTCATAAAAGATCAGCCAACAGAGAACGAGCTGCTGGAAGTCCGGACTCGGTCACCACTTGGAAGATATCACTGCCGACTAAAGCTGACGAAGCTCTCGGAGAGTTTTACTGTCTGAAGCCTGAACTTAACAAACAATACGAACATTTTCAAACAAATCCAGCAGCAACTGATAGCTGCCAATAGAAAAGGTCACAGCTCTTCATCCCCGCTGATATCAACTGATGCTGCTCAGGATTCACAGATTCCAAACCAACAAACCTACACAATCTAAAGATTTACCTGCAAGCAGGGTTTGAAATTAAACCTTTTTCACTTCCTGACACTGTGGCAGGTGAGTATTTTATCTGCCACTTTTGAAATCTCTGCGCTAAATGAAGGAATAACATTTTAGATCTAATGTCATTCAATGTTCAATATATTTTACATGAAAAAACATTATATACATGGTAAATTACAGTGTTCCAATTACACCGTAGCTTCCGAGAGAAACCTTTTTTGTGGGGAGGGAGGGTAGTGTACTTAGTACTGTACTGCTGATTTAAACACAGATTTGTTGTTCACAGTGTCGCATTATCAGGTAAAAATAGGGTGCGTCCCTTCAGGTTTAGTAGCAGTAGCGCCATGCTTTTGAGCGCTTTTTTCTCTCCGCCGTGTCTCCGGTCCCAAACAAACTGAAACATGATACAGCGTGCATTTCCCGTTGCGTCATTGTGCATGCGTAACTGTCGGAAAGCATCAATAAAGAGGAATCGATAGTCACGGAGGCATGAGATGCCAAGGTGTTACAGCCGCCGGCTGTATTTATGTGTATTTATGTTGTTAGTAAACTGTGTACAGGTAATATGGTGTGGCTAAAGTAATGGAGAGTGAGAGCTCTTGCTTTTCTGAGGATCTATGTTGATAGGTGCTGTTTCCGTTGGCTGGCTTTCGATGACGGCACTGCTGCGGATTGGCTGAGGACGGCGAGTTGGGCTATTTAGCTTCCGGGATAACACAGCTCATATGGGGTTGATGGCTGTCGGGTGTTTGCTTCGATCCTCCTCGCCAAACCAACCCTTTCATCAGCGTTTGTAGCGTGTACTTGTAAACTGTGTGTGTGCAGCAATAAATATTAATTGTTGCATTTCATTCATCGTTTCTCCTTGTCTTTATGTTGCGTTTCCACATCCCTAAACTGGGGCGCAACATAAATTGGGGGCTCGTCCGGGATCTGAACCCGGGACCTCTCGCAATTAGACAGCTAGGAACCGATTCTCAACAGAAAGGGAGGGAGTTCAGTTTTACCTCCTTCAGGTCTCCCTCCTCTGGCTTGTAGGTGATCATGTACTTGATGACGGATCCAGGAGCAGCGTCCCAGGTGAGCTTCATGAAGCTGTGAGTGACATCAGTGATAGTCAGGGCGCCGGCACTAGGTACAGGCACTGAGGAAGGACAGGGAATAGACATTTAAAAAAACATAGTTACTGAAGAATAAAAACAGTTACCATCCCAACACCACAGCCAGTATGTTAGTGAAGACATTAAAAGATGCTGACTGAAGAGCTGAAAAACAGACAGCAGCTCGGTTTTAAGTGCATCTGTTTTCTATCTAGAATATAAACTCTGCAGGATGAGGGAGATGTGATCCAGCTCTTATAAAATAACTGCAGGATGTAAACATAATGCAGTGAACAAAACATGACAATTATTGCTCCAAAACATTCCACTAATTGTGTTGTAGCTAGACAAACAATTTCCTGAATTAGAGATGGGAATTAATACGATTTTATCAATACGATTCCATTATTGATTCCTGATATTGATAATAAATCTGGGCATTAGTAGTTGTAATTATATATTATCAGCTGCTTAGAGCTAGTGTTAAGAAGTTATTCAGGTCATAATTCCCTCTCTATTATTTATTATTATGAAAACATTTACTTCAAACAACTGGATTTATTCAGGTTTCTCACCAAAAACTACATTTTACATTATAAAATGTACCTTTGCTCATGTGAAGTACAGGATAGAATCAGTTAAGCATCACTTACAGGTGACTCCTGTCCCCTCCAGAGGATCGCTGGCAGCCTCTCCATGCAGAGCATAAAGTGAGATGGAGTACGCTGTGTTGGGGATCAGCTTCTCCAGCTGGATGGCAGTCACATCTCCTCCAACACGAACCTACAGAGGGATAGAACAGGACTGGTAAGAAAGAGACCTAGAAGTTAGCAGAGCTCCCACTTCCTCTCTGTTACGTTGGTTTGGTACAAAGGAGCACAGAATTTACAAGCATCTCATCTATTAATAAACTTCAAACTACGTCCCATGTTGAAAACGAAACCTCACAAGTTGCATTTGAGGGCGGTGTTACTTTACCTCCTGCTCCAGCTGAGGCTCGGTGGCGTTGATGGATTTGTACAGCAGCATGTAGCCTGTGGCTCCGTCGGCCTCGTCCCAGCTCACCTTCATGGTGCTCGAGGTCTCGTCGTAAACCATCATGTTCGTCACTGCTGACAGCGGCACTGAGAGCGAAGAAACACACAGTCAGAGCGAGGAAAGGCTTAATGGATCACATTCAGTTTAATATCTTATTGTCTAATAATCGTCGCCATCTTGGTTTTTGGCCGTCAACATCTTGGTTTTGGGCCGTCACCATCTTGGTTTTTGGCCGTCACCATCTTGGTTTTTGGCCGTCAGCATCTTAGTTTTGGGTCATCACCATCTTGGTTTTTGGCCGTTGGCATCTTGGTTTTTGGCCGTCAGCATCTTGGTTTTGGGTCATCACCATCTTGGTTTTTGGCCGTTGGCATCTTGGTTTTTGGCCGTCACCATCTTGGTTTTTGGCTGTCACATCTTGGTTTTTGGCCGTCACCATCTTGGTTTTGGGTCGTCACCATCTTGGTTTTTGGCCGTCACCATCTTGGTTTTTGGCCGTCAGCATCTTGGTTTTGGGTCATCACCATCTTGGTTTTTGGCCGTTGGCATCTTGGTTTTTGGCCGTCACCATCTTGGTTTATGGCTGTCACATCTTGGTTTTTGGTCATCACCATCTTGGTTTTTGGCCGTCACCATCTTGGTTTTTGGCCGTCGGCATCTTGGTTTTTGGCCGTCACATCTTGGTTTTTGGCTGTCATATCTTGGTTTTTGGTCGTCACCATCTTGGTTTTTGGCCGTCACCATCTTGGTTTTTGGCCGTTGGCATCTTGGTTTTTGGCCGTCACCATCTTGGTTTTGGGCCGTCACCATCTTGGTTTTTGGCCTTCACCATCTTGGTTTTTGGCCGTCGCCATCTTGGTTTTTGGGCCGTCACCATCTTGGTTTTTGGTCGTCACCATCTTGGTTTTTGGCCGTCACCATCTTGGTTTTTGTCCGTCACCATCTTGGTTTTGGGCCGCCACCATCTTGGTTTTTGGCCGTCACCATCTTGGTTTTTGGCCGTTGCCATCTTGGTTTCATCACCTTGGTTTTTTGTTTTAATAATATAAATCCAATGCTTTGATGTCATTAAAAAGTAAAAGTATCTGAAGAAGACTAAGAGCAACAACTGGCAATTCTTTGGACCAAATGACTGTTTTATATTTTATATTTTGTGGAGGTTTTGGCACAGAAAAATGAGAATGATACAAACAGGTGAGCAACGTCAATCTCAGAATGTCCCAAAGAGACCATAAAGTCTTTGACATGCAGAATATTTGTTGTTATCACATGTCCGGTACGGGTTTCTGATGTTTTATTTCTGAGCTTTTTTTTTGAGAGATTTCTGCTGGAGATATTTGATTCCTCGGATGCTAAAACAAGGTTTGCAACAGAGCTTTTATATATGAGAATATGTCAAAGACAGACAGGGAAAGTATTACTAAAAGGAAATATAATAACTGTGGTGGTGCACTGTTTTGTCCTATTTTTAAAATCCAAATTCAGGCACTCACAAGAAAAATAATGTGTCTCCCTTATGATAGAAAATAAAAATCTATAAATACTGTATAAAGGATGTAGTTTAGCACAATAAGTCCTACCTCCTGACTGTTGGAGTTCAGCCTCCAGCCTTTATGTTTGAGTCACACTGACAGACTCCAGCCTGCTTTCAGGAGGACATTATGACCTAGCTGAGTGTTGGTTTTAAATAAATGAAGCCACAGTGATCTAACGGCCGCTGGTGGGACCTAAGAACAATCACCAACTGTTTCATGACAGTGGGAAACAGCTCATTGTCAAAATCACTTGCACATTTAATAACAAATAAAGCGAACATTAAAGGACAAACGAGCAAATAAAAGCACTCAGAGCCGAGCACTCAACACGCTGTTAAATTATAATCAGTTTATTAGATACGCAAAGACCGCGGCCCCGATAAATCACCCTTCAACTGTTGACTCAAAGTGGTTCCCACTTCGCCCGCCACAGCTTAGCATCAGCTCACACTATTGCATCATGGGACGTTGTGTTTGTGTTTTCTGCCTCAGATCAGATGCTAAATATATACGTTGTATAAACAGAGAGCGGGGGGGGGGGGGGGGGGCGAGTAAACACGTTACATGGATGTGTGTGAAACCGGATAATGAGCAGTTGTTTATGTCACAAACCATACGGAAGAAACAAAAAACGCTTTGCCACAACACGCCGATGATGCTCTCCGCCTTTAAAGCTCCTCTTTGATCACGTCTGTCGCCTCAACCGGTGTCTTGGGAAAAACCAAAGGACGTCCAACATGAGGAAGAGGAACATGAGGGGAAAAAAGAGGAAGAGGAAACACTTACAGGTGGTCTTGGTGCCCCTCAGAGGCTCGCTGCTCATCTCGTTGACCACGGAGTAGACATTGACGAGGTACTCGGTGAGGGAGTTCAGGCCTTCCAGCACTACGGTGTTCACCGAGCCGTCGACCATCACCTGAAACGATAAAGGACGGGTTATTACACCGTGGACAGTAGCGTTCCCACTGGGACTCAAACAGGCAACCCTTCACTAAGCCACTCCGCCCTTGACTACTGTTGCTAGGCCTGTCAAGCTTTCACACCCGACATGTCAATATGGCGTGTTCAATGATGTCAGTGAGAGATATTCCAGAGGAAATAACAGCAGATTTCTGGAATAAAACAGAAATTTATAAAAACTGATTTTGTGGGATCTAATGAATGCTTGCAGACCCCTGCAGAACAGATTTCAGCAGAAATATATGTTTGACCAATGAAATCCTTTGTTCCAACAGATCTCAGTCATTCTGCATAATAATCAGCCATGTGCTTCTGTTTGTTAGACGCAGAGTGTGTATTTTCTGGGGCCTTGTAACAATGGACGTTTGTTGTTGTTTTTTGTTTTGTTTTTTCATATATTTAAAAATAAATATAAAATAAATAAAAAATTAATGCAAAAATAAATGAATAGATAAAGAAAAAAATACATAAATTCAAGAATCAATAAAAATAAATACATAAAAAAATTAAAAAATAAAAAGGAAAATTAAACAGAAGTTAAATAAATGAGGGAATTTATACAAAAATAAATAGATAAAAAATAAATGCAAAAATAAATAAATAAATAAAAAACTAATAAAATAAATACATAAATAAATAAAAGGGAAAATTAAACAGAAGCTAAATAAATGAGGGAATTAACACAAAAATATTTTTGCTACATTTAATGACATATTTTAGTAATTTATTTATTCATTAATTTTTTCTTTATTTTGGCAGGTTCCGTCCTCCGTACTTAACGTCACATTGACAGATAAAAACTCAGGAGGAAGCAGCAGAAGTAGGTAGTTTCATATATTTTAACTTTGGTAGAAAACAAAGTCAGTGGAGTGACAGATGTTTCCCGAGAGAGAAGTTGCTGTCACTTTTCAATGCTTTATGGATCAAAAATAAAATCTTCTAATGACCAAATCAGGCAAACGAAAAAATAAACTCTCATCAAAGAGGATTTTGTTTCAGAAAACTGGGAATGAAATTTAAAGCTGCGGTTTGTCAGTTCGTCAGTAAATGATGATGATGATGTCATTCTGATATCTGAGAAAGTTAAAGGTTTGGATGACCGTCGCTGGTCGGGTCTCTCATCATCAGGATCTGTCGCTCAGGTCCAGCTCGCTCTCCTATGATTACAGTCTGGTAAACAGAGACTAGCGTGCTGCGTTCATGTGCCGGTGGGAACGTGGGGACTTCCATCCTGGCTGCTAAACAGCGTCACATTCCTGAAGCGGTCTGCTGGAAAATCAAACCCAGAAGAGAAAACGACAAAACCAACAGAAAGAAAGCTGCAGCCTCTCGAGCTGGTGGGAAAATATGTTTATTATCTTATCGAGTCTGTGATTGATTAAGTTCAACATGTTTCCAAATCAAGTTTAGTTTTTCTTGATTCTAGTGGAGCGACCTGCTTTAATCTTTAAAGATTCCGACAAAACAAGTTGATTTTAGGCTGAAATATTCTTATTTTTATTTTGCACAGAAGCGATTATTAAGAACTCGATTATAGGCAGCTTGGTCAATAAGAAAACTATTGTGGAGCCTGATCTAAGACACAAGATTAGACTTGAACTTAGATAGATAACTACATAAGGACGTGTTTAGGACTTGAAATATTCTTTTAATTTTTCATGTTTTTGCAGAAAAATTATTATTAAGGACTCAATTATAGACAGAACTTAAAGGGACTATTTGTAACTTTCAGAAATGCTTGTTAACAGCGACACCTGTGGCCTTGAAATCAACGAAAGTCAGTGTCGGGCTCGCGCTTGCTCGCTCTAAATATACCTGAACGAGCATCGCTCAAAACAGTGAGGAGACACACGTCAGCTAAAAGCACAATATCACTCTATATTTCAGCTGCTTGGCAGTAATGTTAGAGACCAGACGAAGGTCTCTCCATGAATCAATGCTGATCCTAGTGTTTGCTTCTCCTGCCTCAGCGCAGGCTGAGGCAGCGGGGCTCCGCAGCGAGAAACTCGTCTCCCTCCGCCAGCAGCAGGAGTGAACAGGGGAGACACCGGCACCCGGTCGGTAACGAGATGACAACGTAACTCTCTGCGGAGCCCCGTCACTTCACAAGACACGGGAAACCTCTGTTGGTCTGGAGGAGCTGCAGCAGTTATTTCTGCACAAACGTCCCCTGAACATTCACTAGATATTCTCAGAGCTAAACTAACTCTTCTGCAGTGTGGAGTGAGCGCGCGTTCACGTCTAGAGGTGGAGCGAGCTGAGCGAGAACGCGCGCTCTGTCTGAGTGAAGGCAAGCAGGCGCGTATGCGAGCGCGCATGTGTCCTGACCCGGTACATTTATACGCTTAAAAAGTTACAAACAGTCCCTTTAAGGCTCTGACACATCAAGCCGACATCAGACAGTTTGGGGTCGTCGGTGAGCGTCTGTCGGTCTAGTCTCATGTATAAATACTCAGTATTTAATACACAGTAATATGTGTCTAATCTCTTGGCAGTGTGTCATGACCTCAGCCTTGACCCTGCTTGTTACTGACTTTTTGTGAATTTAGGAATCTGGCTGTAAATCAGTGCAGATAAGACCTGCATGTAAATGTCACATATCTCATGTTGTTGTGTCCGTACGCGCTCTACGGTCCAACGTAAACAGATGAGTGAAGACGCGTCTCGGCCCAGTGTGAGGTCTAAAACGGTGAACTAAGTGGATCCAGTGCTTGATTTCTATAATCACACAGTTCTCTCCATGTGACACGGGCCAATAAAAGCACAAAGGATGGAAAATACCCAGTCGTGCTCCAGTTTTTAAAGACGCGACCTGACGGGAGGTTAAGTGTAAGCTAAACGCAGGATCACTAAAGCAACTGGGATCCAGATTTCAGTCCCTGAGGGGCCACGTAACCAGGGCGGTATTGAATAAAAACCAGACCTGGTTGTTGGTTTTTAACCTCGCCACATAGGACAACATATTAAACAACAGGGGAGGTTTTAAGCATCAATTAGTCTGTATCTGTGTCACAGACAAACCTGTCATTATCTAAATCTCACTGGAAGTAGTGAATCTCACCAGACTGGATCGGTTTACACACATAAAGAGTTATCTGTTAGAGTTTAAGCCAGGTCTAATGGGAGCCAACGGGAATTAAGCGCCAACAGATGTTAGACATAAAGTTCCTGAGCAGATTCCTCTAATGAAGTTCTATGAAACGGACTAATTATCTGAGTCTGTTTGACCATTTAGACCTGGAACAATAGAGTCCAACTGATCCAGGACTCAGCTTTCACTATCTAAACCAGCTTTAAGGTTCGAGGGGGGAAAACAGGTACATTTTTAATCACATCCACGACCTTCTTGCCCTTATTTGATCATTAACTCTCTGCTCTTTTGTCTTTATCAAAAAACTGTAGAAAGTGCTCAATCTGTGCAAAAGCTCTGCACATCTTTTGCATTATTTTGCATGTCTATTTATTGTGTTTTTAACCTGGTATTTCTGCACAGGTGCAGATCAGGCTCCACTCATATTATAAGTAGAATTAGATTCCAGTGATGGCTGCGTAGGATTGTTTCAGATTCGCGTGATCAAATAACTCCAACATTCACTGTTGGTTTTAGGCTTTTTATGGGATTTGTTGACAATAAGAAAAATATATAGTATATATAATATCAGTCTCCATCTCTTTAGCGCATTGTGACGACTCCGGCTGTACCGCTGTGCCAATGTTTCTATCTCTGCAGTGATATGCAGTAATAGTCCACGGCGAAGCAAAAGTACCAGAAATAAATGTTGTTTATTGAAAGGCTAAATGCCAACAAACACATTAGAACAAGCAGAATATTTCGTTAGATAAAAACATGCTGTGAATATTTGAAATGGTTACATCTGTCTTTTTTTAATACATTTTGACTTTGACAGAGAAAAGGTGGACTATACGCAGTAATTATACTTTAGATGCGTATAGTTCACACACGGGACACAACTTTTGTAGTTAGACAAAAAGTGTGATTATTTTCCTTAGTGTAATTATAAGTGCATGTGAGAGATTATGCACTTAAATCGCCAAAATTACACCATTAATCACGGCCAGAAACTGTAAAAACAGAAATGACATAAGAGTCCTGTCTATTCCTCACCTTTAATTGTCCTTGTCCTTAGCTGTTCTGTGTCAGTATGTTTAGAGAGATGCATAAAAGCCGGAGTCAAATATCTTGTATGTATGTACTTGGCAAATAAAACCGATTCTGAAATTACCGTTGGATTTTTTAATTTCTGACAGTCCTAGAACGCATCACGCGTAACGAACACTTCTGTCAAGACTAAATCTAAGCTTCAAATAGTGATATTCATCAAAATCACTTTATTCTACATGTCTCGTTTAAAAATTTAGCCAAAAATAAACTGTTTGGACGAACCAGATCCGGTAAAAAACATTAAATCTTGCGCTCCTCGGCGCAACTGGAGAACCATGATTGACTCGGCTGAGACCGACAGTCATGTGACTAAAAAAATCTGTGAATCTTTGACTGTTAACACAGAGCAAAGAGTCACAAACAAGACAAGAGAGGTTGTAAGTAGAGGTTGTAAAAATAGTAAATAGTTCAATGTGTAAAGCACTATTCCACAGTGAGTAAAATGTGAATATACGCCCCTATACTGGGGTTCAGAGGGTTTTAAATTGCAGCATCACCAACAGATGGAGGGTAACAGGAAGCTCTATCACACCTCCTCAGTAGGTCCTCCAGCCGCCATCGCGTAGGTGACGCGGTACTTGTCGACGGGGCCGCCGGGCGCCGTCCAGGTGGCACGGAAGGAGCGGTGGGTCGGCTCCGAGGTCACCAGGTCTGTGGGCGCCTCCAGTTCTCCTCCTGAAGAAGGAACAAACCGAGAAGCTGTGAATGCGATCCGACATGTAAAAGTATTTCACACCGTGAACCCTGCCACCACAAATCTGCCCCGTCGTCGTGTTCGCTCCCCGTGGCCCGCTCTATATTTCAGCTCTTATGACTTTCAAAGATGCTTTAGTGCGGCTGTGCTGTAAATCATTTTTGTATTTCCTCCTAAAAACTGATTTACAGACAGAAAGTGCTTCCATCGGAGGCTTGGATCTGTGTTGCAGACACTTTGTTCTCATCTAAGGATACAAATGGCTGCATATAATTTGTACTTTCTACTTTCTCTAAACAGCAGCTGTAAAAAAGGATGTGTAATTTTGCTGATATCCATGTCATTACTTGGACTAAAGGTTTTATGACGTCCTTTAAAGCAGAGCGACGTTAACGCCCTCGAGCACCAAATGAAAGCCTGCACTAAAAAATTAAAGATTTATGGTCGTCAGTTTTAAAAACTCTGGCTCTGTAGAGTCCGGAAAAGTATAATTTTCTGAAGTTACCTGTGACCTCCAGCACAGGTAACTCCTGGAAGGTGTAAATCTGACTCAGCGGTATTCAAAGAAGGAGCCGGAATTACAGCTGCAAGCAGCAGTAAAACATTCATCATCACATTATTTATATCTCAGGTGTTGTTTATAGCGCCACCATCAGGATAATGCAATCACTTTATATGAGTGCGACATTTCACAGAGTTTGATGCGTTTTAATTCATGGGAAGGTGAACTTTTGAACAGTTTATGGACGTCTGTGTGCCTCCTGATGAAGGCAACATATGCGATTTATCATATAAATCAAGTATACAGAATCAACCATAGCCTTGTTTCTATTTAAATGGTGGTTGTTCTGTTTTGTTTTTTTAGTGGAGTCTGGTGGCTTTGAAGAGAGCGTAGATAACGGCATCAGTTCCCCGTCAGAAAGGGCTGTCTGCCTGCGAGGTAAAGCGGTGAAAATATTTTAAATATAGCGTACAACTTGTTTAAAATGTTCTTATTGTGGAAAAAAATATTCATATTACCATTAATCCCTCTTACGAAATCCCTACAATATTTGTTATTTCAAGCTAAATGGTTGATATTTCTCAAAGGTCGATTCTGTTTCACAAACATTTAGTTGACAAATTAAAGTATAGTTTGTTATGTAATATAGTAATAAACTCAATTAACCAGTCAAGATATCAGAATACTGCCTCCTAATACCAGTAGTACCAGTTTGGTGATGATTCTATGCAGACGATGTGACTCTTTACCTACCTGGACCTTTGACGCTGTTACACAGGTTGGTGGTGAGGTCGTCGACGATGTCCACCAGGAACTTGAAGTCCTGGACGTTGTACATGTGAATGGAGTCGGGGTCAGAGGCGATGGACCTCAACTCGTTCTCGTCGGCGTTCTTCACACCTGAGAGGAAAATATACCAAAATGTATTCTGTTGTCTAAACTCAACTATTCCATGTACTACAACTTGTGTTTACATATAAATATAAACTCTACATCACCGCTGACCATTTTCCAAACAGCCATTGGTTTCAGTTCACTTCAGTATACTTTGAAGAGACTTGAAACTTAACTAAACAATTAAATTAATCTAAAATCATGAAAAATATTGGAATGTGTAGCTTAAACTGAATCATGGAAAACCAAGAGTTAACTAGTATCTTCATGTGACAAACACAAAAAATAAACATTTTCAAACTATGTTAATATCACCTAATTTCTGTTGGTTTCACGTCATTCACTAACTGCTAAAAACCGACTCACCGACTGCGTAGAGCTCGATGTTGTTGTCTCTCAGGTTCTGCGAGGTGGAGATGATTTCGTCCTGCGACTTTCCGTCAGTGATCAGGATGCCGATTCTGCGGGAGTCGGGACGCATCCCCACGTTGGTTTTAAAGTTGTTCTGGAGGATGTAGTTCAGAGCCATTCCTGTATGACACAAATAAAAGAGTTTTACTAAACATTCAGGGGGGGTTGTTTTTTGCAGCCGTTAAACCTGCACAGATGAAACGAAAACAAACGTTCTCAAAGCGCCTGCAAACTAACTGAGCTGCCAAGCAAACAGCGTCTCGGCGATCCTGTGCGTATTTAAATTAGGTAATATGCAGATATTTGGCATAGGGCTGGGCAATATGTCGACATTATATCATGATATGAGACTAGATATCGTCTTAGATTTTGGATATCGTAATAACGTAATCTAGCATAAGTGTTGTCTTTTCCTGGTTTTAAAGGCTGTATTACAGTAAAGTGATGTAGTTGACGTTTTTAACTGTACTATTATTTGCCTTTAAGCCACTTCGTCATTGTATCCAGATTATTATTGTGTAAATATTTTGTGTAAGTACCGATAGTCAACCCTACAATATCAATGCAAAATCGATATCGAGGTATTTTGTAAAAATATTGTGATATTTGATTTTCTCCATAAACCCAGCCCTAATTTGGCGCAAAATCGTCCCCTTTCTAGAATATACATAAGAAAAAAAACAAGAAAAAATTAATGTAAAATAAGATTATATAAACAAATAAATAAATTGTTTCTTCCCTGTCCCTCTGCAAAAAAAAGGCGGATTGCACTTAGCTGCAAAACTTTAGGGTCGTGTTTGTGATGCAATATCATTAGCTCATTATCTTTTGTCTCTGTGAATCGCAATTTATTCTTTGGGAAGTTGCCCATCAAAGCGTTAATTCTGTTTTAAATGTCTAACAAATTCATCCCATCTGGAGCTACAAACAAAACATTAAACTTGATTTCCATTCGTTAATCTACTACCAACACCATCCTCAAATCACTTACTTTAAAAGTGAAATTTGAAAAAGTGAAATTTACTTACTTTAACAAGTAAAATTTGACTTTCTTGTCACACAGCTTCTTCAGCTAACGAACCCAAATAAGGAAAGATTTGGATCCCAGATTGGACTGGAGTTTCCCCTACTGTACATCAGCCTGAACCCGGAGTGGGTTGGACAAAGTGTCATTAAATCACCTGTCATGGTGTTGCCTCCTTTGTACGGCAGGTTGTTGACGGCGTCCAGCAGGGACGCCTTGGTCGGGTGGGCGTTCAGGTGCCACTCGGTCTTCGGGTCTCCGCTGTACTGAGCCAGACCTGCAGGAAACACAGAGGACACAACAGACCTGACTGTCAGTTTCTTTAAAACAGATTAAAAGACAAACTGATGTCAGTTAAACAGATTGACCAACAAAAACCTGCAATCACATTAATTTATACAGTAACACCTGCAGCAGCAGTAATAGTAGTAGTAGCAGAGTCAGTAGTTGTACAGTAGTGATAGTATTCATAGCAGATTTAGTAGTATTTAAAGTAGCAACAATAATCAATTAGTTAGTAGTCAACTATTAAATTAATCACCAACTATTTTGATTATTGATTATTCAGTTTGAGCATTTTCTTTAAGACAAAAAAGTCACATTTCCTTGATTCCAACTTCTTAAATGTGATTAAATTAAATTAATAATGAATGAATTACCAATTAATTAATAAATAAATGAAATATATATGAAATAATTAAAATAATCGATAGTTCAGCACCAGTTTGGATACTTTTTCAACATTTCTTAGAAGTAGTCATACAGATGCATCAGTGAAAGTAGTAGTATAGATAGTATTATAGTAGTAGAGGTAGTATTTAAAGTAGTAGTATAGATAGTATTATAGTAGTAGAGGTAGTATTTAAAGTAGTAGTATAGATAGTATTATAGTAGTAGAGGTAGTATTTAAAGTAGTAGTATAGATAGTATTATAGTAGTAGAGGTAGTATTTAAAGTAGTAGTATAGATAGTATTATAGTAGTAGAGGTAGTATTTAAAGTAGTAGCATTAGTTTTATCAAGCTGAATTGCTAATTACATAAAGGTAGTAGCTATCGGAGAGTATCGGAAGTAATAGTACAAGCAAAGATTATAAAAGCAAAGAGATGAAACTCCGGTGTTTTTTTTAACAACAGATGCTGCCGCCATCTTGGACTGAAAACACTTATTATATTTATAATATTTTATTGTTCAGCCATTTCAGTCAAATATAACAATAGAATATAAATAATTTAGTTTTACTTTTGTACGGCACTTTGTAGGCGAACGTTTTACTGACGTCCGGTAGTCGCTGTCAGTCCAAAATGGCGGAAGGAAAAGTAGCTGAATTGACTTTGACTCCTTGACGATATACATTCTTTGGTAAGCTACAGGTGGTAATCACAGCAGTGTAGTTGTGGTATGAATTGTGAAATATTACCAATCTGGACTCTGTCAGGGCTGATTTCGAACACGCTGACCATGCGAGTGATGAAGTTGCGGATGGTCCTGAAGTTGATGCGTCCGATGCTCCAGGAGCCGTCGACCAGCAGCACGAGGTCGGCCTTCGCCGTGGTCTTACACTGAGTTTCTGCTGAGAGACGGCGAGGAGGGGGGGGGAAGGTGGAGAGTGAGCGAGACTCCTAGATAGATACAGACACCCACCACAAGTGTCCGTTCAGTTTCATACGTTGGAGATGTGTGTGAGGGAAAGTGTGAGAAAGTTGAGAGGAAATCAGAGAAGAGCGAGACGAGAGCATCACAAAAGTCTCCTGGATGTTTGTACAGCAGGATGTTTTACACAGCGTCACGTAACACAGATAATTCACACATTGTGTAACAGCTGTCATTTGTGGATTAACAGCTCTCTTGTCTCTTCCAGCGCAGCGAGATGTCTGGGTGAATCAGCCCTGTGGTCTTTTCTGTCCCCTCCAACAGCAGGAGCCTCTCTGACACCGTGATATATGAGGCCTCCTGCTCCGCAACACATTCCTGCTCCAGGCACCTGTAGGGGCTGAAAAATGTCCACTCGTCCTCCTTTCTTTTTTTTTGTTGTTGTTTTTTTAACCATCACATAAAAAGCGGACCCCTGTGTGTGCAATTGAAAACAGGTTAGGAGATAATCCATTACACTTTCTAGTTGTTTTTCAGCAGGCCGCAGAAACAGACGCTAAGACGAGCTGAGTCGGACGCTTGGCACGCAGTCCATTTTGAGTTATTCTGCCGCCGGTAAACAATAAGCTCATGTGTCCCTCCGACGTTCATTAATAAAAACAGATGTCATAAACACAGAGGCATCTAATGCGCTGCAGACGACCGCTGGATCCAGAGTCTCTGAGCAAATAAATATCCATCTCAGTCTCTCTGTGGGAGACTTTCATCAGCCGGAGTCCTGCAGAAACCTGCAGCCAGTCTGACTTCGGTTGGTTTAGTCTTAAACCGTGAAATGAGCTTTCACTGTAAAACTGAGAGAAGAGAAGTGTTGACATGTGGTTAGATTTTTGTTTTTCAAAATATCCTTTTGGAGGAGAACCTCTGAAGTGTTTCATGGCTGCGGATGTATATACGACATTCTGTTGATAATCTCTCCGTCATCTGTCTCTAATTGAACGGATAGTTTGGATGTTTCTCAGTGGGGTCGTACGAGGTTCTTCTCCGTAGTCAGTGTATTACCTACAGTAGATGGAGTAGATTTAGACGCCGAAAAGAATATATAAGCCACCAGACTCCATTCACAAAAACAGTCATTTCACCTCACAGAACACAGAGCTGGTCTACCGCTGCATCGATTGGTTAGTTTTTTTGCGTTATTGTTAGGACCGTCAAAGTTAACGCATTAACGCAACTTTTTAATTAAACTCTTAAAAATGCGACAGGGCACCGTCGGGCCCAGCCGCTATTTGATCTTTGGAAGGCTGTAGAGGCCTCAGTTTTATACTATATATATGATACTATACTACATATGTAACTAGAAAACTAGGGCTGTCCATCGATTCAAATATTTAATCGCGATTAATCACATGATGGTCCATAGTCCATCGATTTTCTAGTTTCATATGATACCAGTACCTTCACTCTAGCTTTAAAACTGAGCCGCTACAACCTAAAAATCAAAAGTTGCGTTAATGCATTAAAGAAATTAGTGGCGTTAAATCGAATTTGCGTTACCTTTGACTGCATAAAACCTGTTGAGTCCATCGGTACCAACCATGTCATACTAGCTTGTCTTGAAGGAGGTTAAATAACGCTCCAGACTTACGCTAAATTTTGGCGAGGAAAAACCGTCATGACCATGTTCAAAGGGGTCCCTTGACCTCTGACCTCCAGATGTGTGAATGTAAATGGGTTCTGTGGGTACCCACGAGTCTCCCCTTTACAGACATGCCCACTTTATGGTAATTATGAGTTTGCCATGTTATGATTGGAGCATATTGTTTTTTGCTAAATGCAGTACCTGTGAGGGTTTCTGGACAATATCTGTCATTGTTTTGTGTTGTTCATTGATTTACAATAATAAATATATACATACGTTTGCAACAACATGTTGCTGGAAACGAGGAGAACTTTCTCACTTTGACTGTTGGAGTTTTTCACACTTTGTTTAAAGAAGGAGATTTGAAAAGGAACAAAGCGTTTTAACGACCTGCAGCGTGTGAAGGACGCCCGGACGGACGCGGCTCTGCCAGACCATATGGACCTGTCAGACGGTCTGGATTAAAGCCCGCACTAAGCAGCAGCCCGCCATGCGAGAGCTGCAAGGTTTAATATACGAGGGTCTCTGAGTGGAACCTCGGTGGAACATCCTGGCACGTTCCCCGCTGGCTGGGCAGACGCCGGTCACTGCGTCTGCTCCCCATTACAGCAGGATATTCTGCCCAGGGTCAGCACCTCCTCCGGGTCTTATGACAAGCAGAACATTTTCCTAACTGCGTACATCCCCGCAGCGGCAGCGGCTAACGCTCTGGATCTGTGATTACAAGCAGAGCCCTCTAACGCGCTTCAGACAACAGAAATATGGGAAATATCTACTTCTGCATGAAAACATTTGGGTCGCAGATACTGAGGAACTAAAAAAACCTGAGGAATCCATCGGTACTAACCGATGTCATGCTATGCTGGTCAGGAAGAATGCTACGAAGTTAGCGAGGAAAAACGGTCATGTCCATGTTCAAAGGGGTCCCTTGACCTCTGACCTCCAGATCAGTGAATGTAAATGGGTTCTATGGGTACCCACGAGTCTCCCCTTTACAGACATGCCCACTTTATGGTAATTATGAGTTTGCCATGTTATGATTTGAGCATATTGTTTTATGCTAAATGCAGTACCTGTGAGGGTTTCTGGACAATATGTATCACTGTTTCGTGTTGTTAACTGATTTCCAATAATAAATATATACATGCATTTGCATAAAGCAGCATATTTGCCCACTCCCATGTTGATAAGAGGATTAAATACTTGACAAATCTCCCTTTAAGGTTCATTTTGAACAGACAGATGTGTGATTAATTTGCGATTAATCGATTGACAGCCATCGTTCTAAGCCTTTATATACTTTCACAATTTATTTTAATTAATTAACCAATCAATTATCTTTTTTATTTCTGATTCAAGACTACTTGACACACAGTGCTGAGCTGCATCTCAAATTAATCTCCAGGTTCCCAGCTTTCAGATGATGTACACCACTTCTATGTGACATCTACTGTTGACCTGTTATCTCCCCCTGAACGTCCCCTGTCCCACCACGACCCCTGGGCGTAATGGTAAAAGGTTAAAGGTCAGCACATTGTTGGGTGGTTTGCTCACAGTCTGGTAAATATGCAGCACGAGAGTCAAACGTGTCTAATTGGGCAATTTCTAAACGTTAGTGTCAACACTTGAGCATGTCATTTTGCTCCAGATCACACTCTGAAGGAGATATGAGGTCACGGAGGCCGAGGCGAGCCAAAGCATCTCTAAATAATTTGTACTAATCACAATCATCTGCGCTGAATTTTCAGCCTACGATTCCAAAAGAGACAGTGATGTAAATTCCTCTCGACAACTAATAATTCTACGTTCTGGCACTAATTTGGCGCGGCACTTAGAAGTCGGACCACTCCTGCTCTGAGACGACTTGGATCGCAGAGCGTCTGGTCTGCAGGCCTGCTCTCTGGGGCTGCTAATGGCGTGCGGTTTGTGGTGTGGCGGCGAGGTTATCGGCTTTTACCTGAGGGGTCGAGGGTAGGCGGCTCGGTAGCGCCGATGAGGGTCGTCTTCTCCTCTCCCGCCAGAGGCATACTCTCCCCTCCGTCAAACATCCCAAACACAGAGACCGAGTACTTTGTTCCTTCCCTGAGGGAGACAGGAAATGACACATCAGTCTTTCACAATAAGAGGACTTTAATGTTTAACTGAGATGCTCCTGTTCTTTCAAATGACAAAAAGCAAAACAAAACATGAACTGAATCTGCAGGTGATGATTTTTCCTAAACCTAGACATCCACAGTTTGGAAAAAACATCCTCACAGCACACAGAATGAATCAGCACCAGGACAACGTGTGAAATGTGTTTGTTTTATATAACAGCAGGTGAAATAGGTCCATATTATCTTCCTTATTTTAGAGAAAGTGAACTTGTAGCAGCGTCTAAATGGTTCTTATTTCCTATTGTAATAATTCTAATAGGTAGTAGGGCTGTCAAAGTTAACGCGATAATAACTGTGGTCATATTTTATGACGTCCTAACCCTTAAAAAAAGGAAATAAACTGATTATTTGTTACTGTGGTTATATAAATGTAATTTATGGTGCTGTTAGATTGCTGCTAGACCGCCTCATTAATACAGGAGGCGAGTGGGAGAGCAAAAAATGTTTTGACCGCAGTGACATTTTTTGAAAGGCTAAACGGCAACAAATACGGACTGAAGCAGAATATTTCGTTTCGTTTCGTTAACGCATTAACGCACATTCATTTTAACACGCTTTAAGTGACCGGAGGAGCGCTGGGAGGGCACTGCACACCCGGGCCAATGCTTTGAATATTCGCTGTTGATTAGTCTGGAGCGCAAAAAATGGTACTCAGGAAAGCCCTAGCATTACGTATTTCTGCCCACGTTGCTTTATGTTTTAGGTTTGGCCGAACGGATCACAATCAATGTGTTTTGGGTGTATATACACCTGTACTTTCACGTGCTCAAGCACTATCTGATGGCAATCCGATCATCCAAAACACATTTTGATGCCAGGTTTAAAGGGGGGTCCTAGAGCTTCCTCGTTCTCTTCGCTTGTATTGCAAACAGTGAAAATGGCATCCCAAAATATGAGTGCAGAGGATGTTATGGACGAGGATATACTTTACAGTGTTTTGGCTGATTCAGTTATTTAGCTGTAATTATTGGAGCCAGAGGATAAGGCGAGAGAGGCCAAGGCTGCGACTGTGTTAGCCATGTAAGAGGATACGGCCGGCGGGGACCCACTGGGCGTCAGAAGCTTGCACGCAAGCTTTCTGAGAAATGTATTGCTTCAATCGACTACATTTACCATCAACACTGGTCGGACATCCACATACAAAGGTGGCGAATTTTCTCTTCATCAACATTTAGAACAACATTTTTACTAGGATATTGTGAAATGGTTGGTATGCCTTTCTTGGGGGTTGCTATGTGGCTAATAGTTACTTTCTCACATGCTCAGATAGGCTGTCATCAGGTTATTACTAAGTGTCGGCAGGACATGGCTTCGTGGTTACTAGGTGGTTGCTAGGTGGTTGCTAGGGTGGTACCAGCATTGACTAGGGCCATGCTACTGTGGATGGGAGCTCAGGTGATTTATGAACATGTACATGAGACTTTACTTCTACTTTTCTCTCTGATATCTATTGTTTCCCTTTATGGTGCATGAAATCCTCAGAATATTTAAATATCTAATAGTAGGAAATAGTAGTAAAATAGTAGGAGAGCTTACCTAAGTTCCTCTAGAACGACTGTGTTATCGTAGGGGCCGACCAGGAGCTCCCCCAGGTCAATATCATCCCCATCGGGGTGAAAGGTCACTTTGTAGCCCTTAACTTCTCCGGGTGCGTGATCCCAGGAGACTCTGAAACTGTTCTTGGTGGGCTCTGAGGTCTGGAGGTTCCTGGGAGCCTTGTAGGGCGACACTGAAAATAGAAGAAACGCGGCCAGAACTTCAGGACAAACTTGTGCAGAATAAAAAAAATCAACACACTTCCAACTATTGGCAGGTTTTTTGAAGATCAGCCGCACCACATTCAAGCCAGTTTCTCATTAGTCCATAATACAATACCTTGAACCCGGTGTCATTCGTTAAGAAGCCCAGTGTCATGCCGTGTGTTAGTAATGGTAGCGCGTGGTTGAGCATGTGTTTATTAATTGTGATTTTAGTGTTGTGGTGAAAAAGACGCTGCTTCTTCCGCAGCGCAGCAGCACCTGTAGTGTGAAAAATATTCATCTTAACAAGTCGTTTAAAGTCGGTCATAAACTCTTACTTTTGGTGGAACAATGAGACAAAAAAAATCTGCAGCTTGAATGACAGAATCCCGTTTGTTTCCAAGGCAACATGACTTAACGTTTCTCTAGAAGCCAGTTTTCTCCTTTTGTTTCACAATACTGACATTTAATAGGAAAACGTGCGGGACGCTAGTTGAGGGAGAAGTTCTGATCCTGACCGTTAAGGTGTGGCTTGATTTTTGGGTAATTTAAACAAATTTTCGTACTTAACTGAGAGTCTGATACATTTTTTGGTTTTTGACAATCACCATCTTGGTTTTTGACAATCACCATCTTGGTTTTTGGCCTTCACCATCTTGGTTTTTGACAATCACCATCTTGGTTTTTGACCGTCACCATCTTGGTTTTTGACCGTCACCATCTTGGTTTTTGACAATCACCATCTTGGTTTTTGACAATCGCCATCTTGGTTTTTGACAATCACCATCTTGGTTTTTGGCCTTCACCATCTTGGTTTTTGACAATCACCATCTTGGTTTTTGACCGTCACCATCTTGGTTTTTGACCGTCACCATCTTGGTTTTTGACAATCACCATCTTGGTTTTTGACCGTCACCATCTTGGTTTTTGACAATCACCATCTTGGTTTTTGACCTTCACCATCTTGGTTTTTGACCTTCACCATCTTGGGTTTTGACCCTCACCATCTTGGTTTTTTGGCTGACATCATCTTGGTTTTTGTCCGTCAACATCTTGGTTTTTGGCCGCACCGTCTTAGTTTTTGGCCGTCACCATCTTGGTTATTTGCAACCAGAAGACATTTTAAGGCTACCAAAATGTTAAAATCAGCTTTCATGAACTTTCACACTGTGAAAGGGTTAAAGTTCTAAGACAAAAACACGGACAACTCCCAGACCAGATAACGCCGTGGTAGCGACCTGTCAATCACAAGGTAGCCCCGCCCTATAGCATCCCCTGCTTTATGGTCTATCTGACTCTAAATGGGACCATCATTTACTAAATGAACATCATGCTGTATTGAAGAAGACTTGAAACTAGCGACTGAGACCATAAACTCATGTTTACAATGTTTACTGAGGTCATAAATCAAGAGAGAAGTAGGCTCATTTTCTCAGAGACTTCTATACAACCAGAGGATTCGCCCCCTGCTGGCTGGTAGAGAGAATGCAGGTTTAAGACTCTTCAGCGTTGACTTCACTTTCAGACCCGGAGGTTGCCCACTGAGTGACACACAAGGGTTAAACATTTAATCTTATACCTAAAAATGAACATCCAGTTTGGCCAGTCACAAGACGCCCTATGACTTTGGGGATGGGATCCATAAAAAGCTGAAATCACCTCAGCTGCAGATTTTTCTTAAATGTCATTCCATCAATAATAACGTTTTATGAATGAACTTTAAACGTCTTGGTTTAGATGGACATGTTTCTGCAGTGTACTGTCTGTCAGAGGGTTGAATTATGGACCAACGTACATGTCGTTCCTACTCCTTGCCTTGCTTTTCCTTCCCCGCGCTTGTAGATGGGGTGAACGGTGATGTTGTACGTGGTCGAGGGCTGCAGGCGCTTCATGATGGAGGAGGTGGTCGTCCCGGGGATCTTGAGCGCCACTTCTTTCCCTCCGGTGACGGGAAAGTATTTCAACCGGTAGTGGGTCACCTTCCCCGGCGCCGGCGTCCACGTGACCTTCATGGTCCGTTCGGTCTCGTCCGACACGGTCAACTTTTTACCTGCAGCAGAGGCTGAAAACAAAACATACATTTCATCTAAATGTCAGCCTAAAACGTGAGTGCACTACACATCAAACCTCCTTTAACAGAACATACTAGATCAGTTTTTATGTTCTGTATGTGCACGACTATATTGTATACAGGTTTTCTTCTGGAGGCTGCTGAACAGCCATAAACATTTAGTTATTTTTCTTAATAAACTGCAAAAACAATCATATTTCCCTCTGGCGAAAAGTGGTTTCCCTTTATATTCCTTCAGTAATCATTATGCATTCAAAACTGTTGAGTCATGCCATCAGCTTCATGCCAGAACTAATTGGTTATGAATTAGGCATTCACCCAGAAGTGATCAATTGAGAAGGAAACACTAACCACATTTTCCTTCTCCCCCCCCGAAACTACCGAAAGCCTTATAAAATGAAATTAACTTATTCCGATGATTCTGCAAGTGATTAAAACAGCTCTGCGAGGGAATAATATGTATATTTAATGATCCCAAGGAAAGTTTTTCAGACTACTTGATTTTTATTGGCGGAAAAGAAACATGGCATCCAAGTTCTCAATGTGTTGATGGATTAGAACAAATGTGTGAAGCTGCAGATGAAACAGTTCAGCTGGAAGGAAGCATCGAGGAACAACGTGTACTAAAGACCTGTTAGTTTCTCTGCAGGCTGCTTTGTTTTGGGTGGCTGTTTGGACTATTCCATTTCACATGTGTGCATATAGAATGAGGACTGTGTCGACATTTTTAGAGCAAGCTTCATCTCTAATGCAACATGTCAGTATGTTATTCACAGTGCGTCATTAGCAGGACGCACACATTGTACCAATATTCCCCTCAGCCGAGAGTTGTATTATTTCAGAGCATAACGCAGCAAAACTGTCACCAGGATGGAGTTTCGCTCCCAATTACAGTTTGAAAGGAAAACTAATATCTTAATTCAAATTTGGACTATTTCTATAGACTAGAAAGCAGAAAATTTGGAAGGAAGTGTTGACTCTACTTTGGCTCATATTCTTGAGGCACACATGCAAAAACATCCTAAACTTCCGTCTTCGAGGTTAAAGAAATGTGTTCATGACGACTGACTTCTAAACATCTAAAAGCAACTAATCTCTTGGGATGTCATGAGAAGCCATACAAATTCTGAAAACGTGTCATGCCGTGTGTTAGTAATGGTAGCGCGTGGTTGAGCATGTGTTTATTAATTGTGATTTTAGTGTTGTGGTGAAAAAGACGCTGCTTCTTCCGCAGCGCAGCAGCACCTGTAGTGTGAAAAATATTCATCTTAACAAGTCGTTTAAAGTCGGTCATAAACTCTTACTTTTGGTGGAACAATGAGACAAAAAAAATCTGCAGCTTGGATGACAGAATCCCGTTTGTTTCCAAGGCAACATGACTTAACGTTTCTCTAGAAGCCAGTTTTCTCCTTTTGTTTCACAATACTGACATTTAATAGGAATACGTGCGGGACGCTAGTTGAGGGAGAAGTTCTGATCCTGACCGTTAAGGTGTGGCTTGATTTTTGGGTAATTTAAACAAATTTTCGTACTTAACTGAGAGTCTGATACATTTTTTGGCCGTCGCCATGTTGGTTTTTGACAATCACCATCTTGGTTTTTGGCCATCGCCATCTTGGTTTTTGACCGTCACCATCTTGGTTTTTGACAATCACCATCTTGGTTTTTGACCGTCACCATCTTGGTTTTTGACAATCACCATCTTGGTTTTTGACAATCACCATCTTGGTTTTTGACCATCACCATCTTGGTTTTTGACCGTCACCATCTTGGTTTTTGACCATCACCATCTTGGTTTTTGACCATCACCATCTTGGTTTTTGACCGTCACCATCTTGGTTTTTGACAATCACCATCTTGGTTTTTGACAATCGCCATCTTGGTTTTTGACAATCACCATCACCATCACCAACTAATCTCTTGGGATGTCATGAGAAGCCATACAAATTCTGAAAACGTGACGGTACTTGTTTTTCTACAGTACAACAGGTAACGTCAGGGCTCAAGACTAATGTTGTCCCAAGGACGATAGAAAATGGGTTTGGGACGCAGTAAACTCACTATCGCCGCGTCCTATTTTGTTCTGATAACGCTACATTGTGAACAACAAATCTGTGTTGAAATCAGCAGGTTGAGAGCTAGTTAACGTTAGCTGTAAGCTCTGTGCAGGACTGCGCTGTTTACTGGCTGCTAACAGCTAATGCTAACTAGCTCTCGCCCTGCAGATTTAAACATGGGAGGGGCCATTAATTGATTACATTATGATGCTCGCAGGCTCTACTCAGTAAAAATGAGTACTGGGCGAAGGTAAATTCTAACATTATCATGATGTGTTCAAATGTAATATTGTAAAATGTAGTTTTTTGGTGAGAAACTTGAATAAATCCAGTTGTTTGAAGCAGATGTTTTTACAGCAATATAAAATAGATATTAGAGAGAGAATTGTGACCCGTATAACTTCCCAACAATAAACAGTAGTAATGCACCTTGTGTACCTCATTTGGTAACACTTTATATAAAGGTTTTTGTAATAAGCAGTAGTTAATAGGTAATAAGGTCCTCATACGTCCTTATAATATGCTTATTATCGCTAGATCCATGCCTTGTAGCTCTGTTACAGCTAGCTAGCTAACCTTAGCTTGCTTGATCGCTTACCAGCCACAGGTGTCACTGTTAACAAGCTTTTTCTGATTCCTACGTAGAGTCCCTTTAAGAACATTAATGAAAGCTTTATGAGCTTCTTATAATTGTTTATAATACGATAAACATATTTACTGAGTGTAACTAAATTACCTGTTATATCATTGTTAAAACTTTACTAACCTTTTCTGTTGATTTATTAAGATGACTATAAACTTTATTACACATTTGTTAACTGTTAACTCGGCACTTATTAACAGTTAGCTATGCTATTCTGCAGGTGCCGGATCTAAAGCGAGAACAAGGCTTATGACAAGAAGAACTTTGCAATACAGGTTTGGAAACATGCTACTACATCCATTGAGATTATCTTGAGTGTCTTCCGTTTTACCATCAGTGGTTTCCTGCCCAGTGAGCGGTTCGCTGTCTTTCTGGTCGTAGGCGGCGACCACAGAAACTTGGTAGAGCGTCTCCGGACTCAGACCGTCCAGCACGGTGTTGGTCTCGTGTCCCGGCACCGTTTTATCCCCGACCTCCTCCGAGAACAGCGACTTCCATCGAACGCGGTACGTCTGCACGTTCCCAGGTGCCGCCGTCCAGGACGCTGCGAAGCTGGAGTCGGTGACGTCGCTGGTGACCAGGTTTTTAGGGGATCCCACCTCTGAAAACAACAAGCAAAGGTGAGGATTATCACGGCTTTCTGGACTGTATTTTAATGAAAAGTACTGTTACAAAAGTTCAAGCTAAGAAATGTTTGTTTATTAAAGATACACTCCCTGATTTTGTGCACAATAGTGACATCAAATTCCCCAAATTTCCTCCTGGACACGCGTTTTGAAACTCAACTGTGATGATTTTCTATATTGTGTGAGGTCAGACTGGCTGCTTTGGTCTCATGTTCCTTCCAGTATTTTTACTTTTTAAATCCATCCTCCCTTTTTTAAAACAAAGGAGCCTTTTGGATGTGCTGGCAGATCAGATTATTTTCTAAAATGGAAACTATTAAAAGGCCATCGAGTGGACAGAAGAGCCGAACGACTCACCGCAGCTACAAAGGGCAGACACGACTGGAGAAACTAAAACATTTCGTAGGATATTTTAAGACGTTTCTGCTTCATTAGTGAGAGCAGAGCGTCGGGAGACGGCAGACACGGAGGAGAGGAAAGACATAAAACATGTCGGCAACCGGATGAACTCAAAGTGTGCACGGAGAAATGTCTTTCTTGTAGTTTATTGGACATCTTTACTTCATTAAATCATCAGTTCCCTCTATTGGCAAACTTTGATATTCAGCATTTAAATTTACAGTTTTACCTTTTAACTCGCTCGATATCTTCCTTTCTTGTGGGTTTTAGGAACTTTGTGTTTTTCTAACGGCACACTGACTTAAAGGACATTTTCAGTTAATAACTTGGGTTTTATTCTTGTGGTTTGGACGTCCGGGTTTAACTTGAAATGACAGTGACAGATTTATAGATTTATACCATTCATCCACATTTTCTCTTCTGAATAAGTTTGTCTAAGTTTAGATTTCAGTCTCATCATCTCACTTCTCTTCTTCTGTTTCTTATTTCATAGATCTCAGCAATTAAATCGTGAGTAGACATCATGGACTGTATATAAGTGGACGTAGTCACTGTGACGTCATTCATTGTGAAGCCTCGACTTCGGCATTTTGGCCGTCACCATCTTGTTTTTTTGCAACCAGAAGTGACACGAGAGAGTGGAGCTACGTACAACCAAACGCTAAATAAGACATTTGTAGGCAACCAAAACGTTACCGCCAACACACACACACGGTCTGTTGGAAACTCGCTAAAGTTACCCAGACTACGTGTGGCGGTGGAGGCGAGCACGAAGAGCTGCTAACGTAGCACAAACACACACACTGTTTGTTGGACACTCGCTAAAGTTCCGCCGGGCAGACACACAGCTGACAACCTGCTAAACTAAACTAAATGTGCGGTGGAGACTTTTACTGGGAAAGTGGCTGCATGTCCGCGACACTACACGCAGCATCGTAGCTGCTAAGTTAACGCTCCCGGACGGTGAACTGGAGACAGTGAACGCAGCGATCTCGAGTAACCATGATTGGACGATATGAAAATATAAACGATCACCTTACAAAAATGTAAGGATAGAAATCAAGAAGATACATATAAACGCAGTATTAAAGTGATTTCATAGCTTCGATTCAACTGTCTGAGGGCTGCAGCACACAGAAGACAAAACCCTTTTAGATTTATTTAACCTAATCTAATTCCCACCACCACAGCGGCGCAGACATATGGTCACTTTCCTATAGAGACGGAGCACAACGCTGGAAATATGTGTGAATGATGGAGGGGGAAGAGGAGGGGGACGAGGAGGGTCAATATCAAATTATAATCTGTCATCAGTTTAGAGAAGGTGACAGCGAGCACAGCGGAGACGCTGGAAAGACTGAGAAGTTTCCACAACGTGATAATTATCACATAACATAAGATGCAGCTATATAATCAAGAGATAAATCACATTCTAGCTGCTGCCAACTGATACACATCTTAACAGAGAGAGAGGAAGGAACACAGCAGCTTCTCCAAATGTTTACTGTCGGAAAAACTGTTTCTGGTCCGGATTAAAAACAACAAAATTCAGGATCGTCTCTGTGCACACTGACGAGAGCCAGAACATCTAAATGTGTATTTAAAAAACTAAATAAAAAGGAAGTACGCCTGGATGTTGTTGAGCAGAGGCCATTCCTGTTGCTGCCAGCTGATACAGGAAATGTCATTTTGATCATCTTTTTTAAATGTGTAAAAACATGTGGTCAGACTGTTTTAATCTCAGACTGGATTAAGTTTTAAAACAAGTTGACAAGCATGTTGACAAGGATTTAAAGAGATCCTTCTCCTCAGCAGCTCTGTTCAGCTTTCAGTGCTTCTACTAACAAGAAACCAGACTTTAATGTGACAGGCTGCTTTTAATTTAACTTCTAATCCTGGATGATTATAATTTGCTTCATTAACGTTCATGTATTAGTGTATTTCTGTCTCTTATTGAAACACGTGTCGCTCAGTTGCCGTCACTCAGTCTTCACCACACAGACGCCGCCACCGCCGCCGCCGCCGCCGCCGCCGCCGCCGCCATCAGCACGGAGCTGCTGCCAATTTTTATCTGCTTCAAGCAAGCAGCCGTCTCTGAAAGCTGGAAGTCTGGAGGCTTCAGAAAATAACCTTAGCCTCAGACAGCCGTCAGATGGAAAAGTGGAATATCTGGCGTTCTGCAGACGCCGCCTCAGATGCACTCGGACCTATTTTTCCAGAGTCGGTGACGAGGCAAATGTGAACTAAACCGCAGGAAATTTAATGCACTTCTGAAGATGTCTGATCTATCCATCTATCTATCTATCTATCTATCTATCTATCTATCTATCTATCTATCCATCCATCCATCCATCCATCCATCCATCCATCCATCCATCCATCCATCCAAATACATAAAATCTGGTAAAGTTTTGAGAAACCAAGTGAAGCAAAGACGGTGGAACCTTAAATGGAAATTTGAACACGCGGAGGAAGATTGTGCGATGAAATTGAAAGCTCCAGAACAGCTACTAAATGGACCTTGTGGCGGAAATGTTTTGTCAACAAATTACAGGAAGTTTTGGGTTGAATTAAGTTTGAATCTGGTTCACAATAGTTAATATATTGTTGAGTTGTAGTTATACAAAAATGTATCTAGAGAAAGACATTATCTGACTGGTTAAATTAAAGGAGCTAAATACGGGATTGGGAGCTTCTATTGCCTCCGCACGGCTCTCAACACGGAGACGGCGAGCCGGCAGCTCGTAGCTAACGGTGCTAACAGTGAAAATAAAGGCTGACAGAGATAACAGTGTTAACCGAAAGGTGGGTGCTATGTTTCCGCGGCGGTGCCGTCTGTCGGGACGAGAGACTTCATTCTCTGCTCAGGTAGACATTACTCCTCTATATCTTTATGTAGACAATAGTTGTTTGATGCTATTTTAATGCTCTGGATATCTAATTTAGCTACATTTGGTTGTTGCAGCAGAGATAAATAAAGAAAGAAAAAAAGAAAATTAAAAGAAACAAATAATAAGAAGAATATAAAACCTAAATAAGTATATATAATAAAAAATAGAAAACTATACAAGAAAACATTAGCATTAAACCTTATCTAAATTTCCGCTCCACCTCTGACAAACAGCTGCACAACTCAAATTTACCTGAAGGACCTGAAGGGCACATGATTGAAGCACATTCTTAAATATGTCCTGTGTTGGTCTCTAAGCAGCTGAGTCTCTCTGACACAATGATGGAGGAGGAGACTCAGTCTGGGACTTCCTGCTGCTGAAACCTCTCTGTTTCAGTGGAAAAGTCTCTCGGCTGATAACTTTATATAAACTTGGCTGTTCAACATGTTCCATCTACCATCAGCTGTTTAAAACACCTGCTGAGAGTCTCTGCAGGTTTCACACCGGCGGCCCAGATGGAGGGGAGAAAAACATCACTGTGGTGGTGTTGTTGGTGCTTCTCCACCTCCACATTCAGACTAAAAGCTGACTAAAATAATGACTTTTTGGCAACTAAAACTGGACTGAAACATTTTGAGTTGTCATCGACTAAACATATGAAAGATAAATGACTAAAATGTGACTAAAACTAAAAAGCATTTTCATCTTAAAATCTAAAATTGCTGCCAAAATGAAGACTGCACCAAGTTACATGACAATCAGGCCGGTAGCTTCTCTATAATCCTGCTGACAAACACACACACCACAAGATATGACAAATCTTCAAAAGAAATTGTGGAAAAACGTCATAAAATGATACAAAAATTATTGGTAAAATAGGAGAAAAATTCTTTTGAAAAATATCTGAAAAAAATATCCGAAAAATATCCGAAAAAATGTTCGATAAATATTTGAAAAAATGTCTGGAAAAAATGTCTTAAAAATATGTGTAAAGAAATATATAAATATATGAAAATTATATGTAAAATAGGAGAATTTTTTTTTTTTTAAATATCCGAAAAAATATTAGAATCCACATTTTGACTAAAAGTGAACTAAAATCTGATGACATTTTGGTGACTAAAACTGGACTGAAACGTTTTGACTTGTCATCCACTAAAACTATGAAGGATAAATGACTAAAACTAATACGTATTTTCATCTTAAAATCTAAAATTGCTGCCAAAATCAACACTGCACCGAGTTACATGACAATCAGGCCGGTAGTTTCTCCTTAATCCTGCCCGAAAACATGACCTCCTAGATGGAGGTAATAATCAGCTGTATCATCATCATCTGACAATAAGTGAATCCTGAAATGTTCCTGTTTCTCTACACTTATGAAACATTTTCCATCCCACAGCAGCGTCACGTCAGCCCGGGTCCTACGAGCAACAAGTCCTGCTTAATGTCGAGGTTTGGTTTTTTTCCAAACGAGGTGAAAAAGCAGCTGCAGAGCCAGTTTATATATCAGCTGTGGACAGGTTTACACCAAACAACACCACATTTATACAACAGTCATTGGACTTTATCCTGAGATCTACTGAGCCTTTGTTTGAACAGATTAGAGAAGAATGAAAACAGAGTCTCTCTCTGCAGCATTTAAACAGTAGTTTCAGCAACGACCTGAATCCGCTCTGATAAATCACAGAAAGCATCGTAACCGGACGATTTCTGGCACGAAGAAGAGTTTTCCATTTTAGCTCCCATTTGGTCGTAAACACAAATCTCTTGTGCACAAGCGAGGCCCCGGCGAAGCTTAATGTGAGCTCTTACTGTACAGAGAGAGAGGTTTTACAATAAGAAGGAGTGAGCTCACTGGTTTTAATGTGGGTACAGTATCTGAGCAGGTTCGGCTCTGCGTGGGAGGGAAACAGACGTAATGAGGAACCTCCTGCCAGCTCCAGGGATGTCTGGAGGCCTTAACAACGCACTTCAGAACCAGACCCTGAATGCAACACGGAGGAACAAAGTGCACGGCACTGTGCCCTCACAAGGTGGAAACAAAGATCACAACATGAAGAGACAGATGTTCTTTTTCACACTTACAGTCTGTCCCTGAAATGTTCAGGAACATTTCCTGCATGTGTGAATGGAAGAAATCTCTACCACCAATTTCCCTCCTCAAGACATCGTAACCTTTCAGGGAAAATGTTGTGAATGAAAGCAGTAACACTGCAGGGACAAAGCACGTAAAGGTGACATGATGTCATGTTTAAATCTGCGACTTGTTTACGGTTTAGCATTTACGCCAATGCTTTCACAGGGAATTTGATAACTAACAATAAATAATTATGTGAAAAATGTCAAAACAAATATCTGAAAAATGGTCGGCAAATATGTGAAAAATGCGCTAAAAATATACAAAACGTATTAGTAAAATAGGAGAAAAGAAATTGTAAAAAATGTCCGAAAAATATGTGAAAAATGTTCGAAAAATATCAGAAAGATGTCTGATAAATATGTGAAAGATGTCCGACAAATATATGAAAAATTTGCTAAAAATATACAAAAAATATTAGTAAAATAGGAGGAAAGAAATTGTGAAAAATATCCAAAAAATGTCTGATAAATGTGGAAAAGTTCGAAACATATCTGATAAATATGTGAAAAATGCTCAAAAAATATGTGAAAAATGTCTTTAAAATAAACAAAAAATATTAGTAAAATAACAGAATTATTTTTTGAAAAATATCAGAAAATTATGTGAAAAATGTTTGAAAAATAGCAGAAAGATGTCTGATAAATATGTGAAAAATGTCCGACAAATATGTGAAAAATGTCCTAAAAATATATGGAAATTATTGGTAAAATAGGAGAAAAATGTTTTGAAAAATGTGTGGAAAATATCAGAAAAATGTCTGAAAATTATTAGTAAAAAGAAAAAATAATGTTCCTGAATGTAGTGCATGTGTGAACAGTGAAAATCACTAGCGGTCCCTGAAAGTTTATCCCAGTAATTTACTGGGAACTACGTGTGGAAAAAGACAGACAGAGAGACAAAAAAAGGGGGGAAATGTAAAGAGAGAAATAAAGTAAATGGGAGGAGAGATGTGAAAGACAGAAGGTGAGAGACAGAGACACATGGAGACGGAGACATAAACAGAGACAGAGATGAGTCAGTCTTCCCTGCTCCTCCTAACCTTCCAGCTCTGCTCTCAGCTGGCTTACATTCCTGTTCGGTCTTGCTGTTTCTCATCTTTACCTCTCAGCCTGTGAGGCTGGCTGGCTGCTGTGTCCACTGTCTCTACTGTCTCTGTCTCTGTTACTGTCTGTGGTTTACCGTCTGTAACTCACAGTGTGAGATGCACTGATGAGCAAATACTGGTCAACTACATCCTTCAGAATAAGTTCAGGTCTATTCACACTGATGTGTCGTGAAATGTCAAAAAGATTCACCTGTTTCTTTCATAAACTCTTTTTTTTCAACAATCATATTATTGCCATTTATTGAATAGCGACAGCTGAGATCGAGTAAGGAAACATGGGGAAAGAGAGAGGACTGTGACATGCAACAAAAGGTCCCCAGATGTGATCAAAGCGGGGTGCAGTTAAATGGTGAACATCTGTGACAACGTCCTTATATGACACCGACACTCAGTATAGTAGAAACAGAACCACATACCGTACACCTCTAACTATACCGTCCTATAAATCTGTTATTTTGATGACAGCAAATGTTGTACCTGGATCTGTAACAATACCTAAAGTGTTCATAAAATTATCAAAAACGTTCACTTTGGGCGAAATATCCACCGTCACCATATAAAACAAAACGTCCATTGATCAATGGGACCTTTGCTGCAAACTCTACTAGCTACTCTCAATGAGAGTAAATATGCCTATTTATGCCTATATATATATACAGTATATATATGTGTCCGACAAATATGCGAAACATTTCTGAAAAAGATCTGAAAAAGATGTGACAAATGTCTGGAAAATAAGTGAAAAATATGTGAAACATGTCCTAAAATTCTACGAAAATGATTAGTAATATAGGAGAAAAAAATGTGAAAAATATCAGAAGAAATGTTTGACAAATATGTGAAAAATCTCTGAAAAATCTCTGAAATAGATGTGAAAAATGTTCGAAAATATGTGAAAAATGTCTTAAAATTATACAAAAATGATTAGTAAAATAGGACATATATCCAAAAATATCAGAAAAAATGTACAATAAATATGTGAAAAATGTCTGAGAAATATCCAAGAAAGATATGAAAAATGTCCGAAAACTATATGAAAAATGTTCGACAAATATGTGAAATATGTCCGAAAATTATACGAAAAATAGGAGAAAAAAAATTGAAAAATATCAGAAAATATCAGAAAACATGCCCGATAAATATGTGAAAAATGTCCGAAAAATAAATTAAAAATATGTGAAAAATTTCCTAAAATTATACGAAAATGATTAGTAAAATAGGTGAAAAAAATGTGAAAAATATCAGAAAAAATGTTTAATAAATATGTGAAAAATGTCCGACACATTTGAACGAATAAAAAAAGGATATTTTTTGCAGATTAACATCACTAATTTCTTTAACCCATTAACGCAACTAGCGATTTTTACGTTGTAGTGAAGATACTGGTATCATATGAAATTAGAAAACCTGATGAATCCATTGGTACCAACATGTCATAGTAGCTGGTCATGAAGGAGGTTAAATAACGCAAGAAAAAACTGTCATGGCCATTTTCAAAGGGGTCCCTTGACCTCTGACCTCCAGACATGTGGATGAGATCCTTCCTCTCTTGTCCTTCTCACCACCTCTCTTGTTCTGTCTGTTTATTATTTCTCTCCTGTAACAATAAGTCTGACCCTTGAAGCCTCTCTGGGTTTTAAAAGCAGGATCACTTCTAACATTTTGCTCCGGAGCACAAAGAAAAGCCACGTTTAAACGTGCATCAGGTGTTTGTTTTACAAGCTCTTCTAACGAGTTGGTCGTCTTCCAGGGTTTAGTCACAGTAATTACAGTGAAACCTCAACCATTAGCTGTGGTTGTTGAGCCTCACAGTCATAATAAAATATAAAGTAATCTGTTAATCTGGGAGGATCAGAGGGTCACAGCTGCGGGCCAGAACTACACTTTATTTTATGTCTCTGCATTAGCTGTGATGAAACATATTAAGATATGTTGACATGTGTATTTATTCACTGTATCTTCTGTAGACAGTGCATTAATAAAATTTACGGTTAGTAAGTTTTGGCAAGCGTTGTTGTGTTTTTAAGATATAAACTTTCACTTTATGGGGAGCTGTAACTGGCTTACCTTCCAGCGTGGTGCCTCGTCCCTCCAGGGCGTCGCCCAGGCCGGACGGGTATCGTGCGCTGACGAAGACGTCGTACTGGGTTCCCGGCTGCAGGTTCTTCAGGATGGCGGCCTTGTTGTCGCCCTTCACCGACATTTCCTTCTTTGGGCCGCCGGCGGAGGGCCTGTACGCCACGCGGTAATGGAGCACGTTACCTGGAGCCGGCTCCCAGAACACCTTCATGGAGGACACGGTCTCGTCGGAAACCCTCAGGTCACGAGGGGAACCTTTGGCTGAGGAGGTGGAGAACGAGGTCAGAAGATGAAGACAGACACCAAACGACAATCTGCATCAGTGATGATGACTTTTTAAAATGTTTTCTTGTGTTCATTTCTTGATCTTGACGTGTGACGTCAGAAATGTAGAAACTAAGAAATCAAAGGCTCTTACTTTATAACTCTAACATTACATGTTACCAAAGTTACCATGTTTATTGATAATTAAAAGCAACCATAATTTTCTGATTATTTTACGTTATTGATTAATCTAGCAATTATGTTTTAATTGATTAATTGTTTATTCTGTAATATAAATATATACAGGTATATATATTTATATACACACCTGTATATATGTCCGACAAATATTTGAAAAATGTTCGAACATTTTTTGACAAATATGTGAAAAATATCCCCAAAAATATCAGAAAAATGTTCGATAAATAAGTGAAAAATATGTGAAAATGTTTGACAAATATGTGGAATAATGTCCTTAATTTATATGAAAATGAATAGTAAAACAGGAGAAAAAAAATTGAAAAATGTCCAAAAAATAAGTGAAAATATGTGAAAAATGTCTTAAAATTATACAAATAGGAGAAAAGAATGTGAAAAATATCAGAAAAAAATGTTTGATAAATATGTGAAAAATGTCAGAGAAATATGTAAAAAATGTTTGAAAAATATATTTATATATATATCATTTCAACATTCAACTTTCAAAGCGCAACCAACGAGATAACAGCTGCAACTGTTGTTGTTGCCTTGAAACAGTGAATGGCGTTTCTTGCACACTTTTTGATGGTATATTATACATACGATTTGCCTCTGCAAGGCTCTGTGCCCGACCTCGCAGTGAGCAAATCTGTGATCATGTGAAGGCTGCATTAGTGATCCACTGTGGATAAAACAGTGGATAAGCAGGCGTGTGGCTTAATAATGATGCATCGTGTCTTTAACTGGATAGAAAGTGGATGAGGAACACTGAGACGTCTGAGACGTCCTTGACCAAGACAGCAAACTCCCAGTTGCTCCACTTTAACTGCTGCACAGCAGAAGAGTGTGTTTGAACTGGGCCGCTACCAGGATGTGAATTAGCGTAAGTAGGACAAGTTCACACAATCCCCTCTTTGAAAAATAATTGTTAAAATAAAGAAGTGACTCAGGGCGTTAACGCCTACTGCTGCTGAGTGTTGCTGAGAAATGTGTTATTGTTGCATCCGTACGACGACTGTGTGTTTTTTCCTATAATTGAAATAGAGTCAGTTTGTGCCAACACTGGTGGAAAAGACTGCAGGCTAAAAAGAGGCAATTCATATAAAACCTCAAGGCATTGCATCAATTCATAGTTGTGAGATAAAGTCATGGTAAACACTGTAATGGGAACAATACTGTAAGCCATACAGGGGGGAGGAATAACATAAATCCATCTGAGAGCCAGCTGGGTGTTTCATGTCAAAGAGGTGCAAGCTGGGATTAATCCTGACGCTTGTTATAAACCGTCAAAAATACCTCACCTCAGACGACGAGCAGCTGCTCACCGTCTGACGGAGAACCGGGAGGTGAACGGTATATTCAGACAGGCTGTTGCCGAGGGAGACGGGAGTATAATTTTGTGTATTTCCAGCGTTTAGGTTCAAGGTTGATGATCGGAGGATACCTCCCTGACAAGTTTCTCCCTTCAAGAATCTACGGAACTAAAGTTTAACGTCAGCGTCCGGAGTCTGGAGGGAGAAAAAGCTCCTCCAACCTTCCCTCTCCATTGTTTATCACCACTGTGAGCACGTCTTGGCTCACCTCTTATTTCCCAGCTTTCTGAGCTTCTGTCTGTTTTTCATTCCTTTCCCTGTAAGGCAGGACAGATCTGACGAGGAGCGTGATGGGTGGCAGGTTTGTACAAACACCGCAGGGTTAAAGAGTCCACTTTCCACTGGGGTCAAAAATGTGTGGACTCCTGGCGCTCCCCGGCGACGTCGGAATGAAAGCAAACGCCAAATGGCAGATGACGACGGAGTCACAGAGGACGTCAGAATGGAGTCTGAACTTATTTCCACTGCGGTCTTTAAATGACGCCATTAGATGGAAAGACTTCATCCATCATTTTAAAAAGGTGCAGTTCGTTTTTTATAGTTTTTAGACTATCCCCTGGAAGTGTGAGGAGTGTGCTGTGGCTCTCTGCTTCACTGCTGACAGGAACTGCTTTGAGGCATGGCAGAGATAACTTTTTGTAGAAAAACGCCAGGACTTCTCTGTGAAAAATGTCTTTTGATGTGTGTTGGTTCCAATGATTACCAGGACTTGGGAGAACATTTGTCAAAAGCCCAAAACCTTGTTCCTTATTGTTCTCTGTGTGGTTTGAATAGATTTCTGTGAGATTCAAATTCCGTTTTGTTTTTTCTCTTGTCTTTACAAAAGGAGACCAGGCGGACCAAAAATAGCAAAACATGGCTTAGACCCCAGAGGGTGGGACGGAGATTTGTCAAGTATTTAATCCTCTTATCAACATGGGAGTTGACAAATATGTATGTATATATTTATTATTGGAAATAAACTTACCTATTCTTGCCCCAAACTGCATGTGATGATCATAAAGTGGGCATGTCTGTAAAGGGGAGACTCGTGGGTACCCATAGAACCCATTTACATTCACTGATCTGGAGGTCAGAGGTCAAGGGACACCTTTGAAGTGTTAATATGATTGGTATGACTTTTTTTTCTGACATTTTTCAGATCTTTTTTTCAGATCTTTTTTTTCTGAAATTTTTTTCGGACATTTTTCAGATCTTTTTTTTCAGACTTTTTTTTCAGACATTTTTCAGATTTTTTTCATCAATCAATGGATTCATCAGGTTTTCTAGTTTCATATGATACCAGCATCTTCACTCTAGCTTTAAAACTGAGCCCACTACAACCTCAAAATCACAAGATACGTTAAAACTAATTTGTGTTAATGCATTAACGTGTTAATGCATTAACGTGTTACTGCGTTAACTTTGACAGCCCTAGTTTTAAATAAATGACGTTAATGCTCAATGGACATTGGAGAAACTTCTATCACTAGAAACAGTAACTTACACTGATTCCAGTTATATTTGAATGACATATCCGTGTACTGGCTGGACTGAGTTATGATATTAAGAAGTGTGTTCTCTGAGAGACATTCCCAGTCTTCTAATGTGTAACAGTGTAATAAGTTGTCACCTTCTTTGGTGGTGCCATCATTCTGCAGCGGGACTCCGGAGCCGGACGGGTACTCAGGAGTGACGGTGACGCGGTATCTGGTTTTGGGTAGAAGTTCCTGCAGCACGATCGAGGTCTCGGTGCCGACAGTGGTCGTCTCCAGCCTCGCGCTCTCATCCCCTGCCGGTTCGTAGGTCAACTGGTAGCGAGTGACGTCTCCCGGCGCCGGCTGCCACGACACTCGGAAGCTGTCGATGGTCTCTTCGGATACTTTCAGGTTCTGCACGGAGCCGAGTTCTGCAGCAAATGTGTTTGAGTTAGTAATCAGAGTCAAGCTCTTATTTACATCAGAAATAAAAGCAAATGAGTCAACGCACCTTCTAACGTGGTCTCGTAGCCGGTCACAGGCAGGCTGTCCCCTTTGTTATACTGAGCATAAACGTTGACTTCATAGCGGGTGAGTGGGGAGAGGTGGGGGAGGACGCTGGTGAGTGCGTCCCTGGGGACAGACATGGACACATAGTGCCCGTTAACGTCGTCCGCCGGCCTGAACTGAACCAAGTAGGACTCGACGTTGGAGGCGTCGATCTCCCAGGAGGTCCTGATGCTCCTGGTGCCGACCTCTGAGAAGGTCAGGGCCCTCGGTTGGGTCAGTCCTGGAGAGGAAGAGGAAGGTAAGAACGTTTATTCATATACAGATCACCAAAGATGATGCTACCTGAGCTGAACTTTTATTTTATTCACTTCTAAAAAAACAACCCTTCAAACAAAAACAATAGAAGGAATCCAGAGAGGAGAAGAGGCCGACCCACATGCCGTCTACTAAAGCTGTACTAACTACAACCCGTCTGACGGCTCCATCATTCAAACAGCATGAGGAGCCGTGAATCTCCCCCACGGTGGGGATGGAAGCTGTGACTGTGCCGCTCCTGTACGCTTCACTTTGTTGACGTAAAGTCATTATTACGTAAGAAGAATTATATAATCAGCAATCAAAGCTGGTGTGAGTCACCTTCTGTGCTGCTGGCAGAACCTGGAAGCAAACTTTTGGCAAAGTTAAGAAAGTGATTAATATATCTGGCTTTAAGTGGGTGAAGCAGCATTTTGCGAGGGACTCCTCTCGCTTGTTTAACTTGACTACCAGATGTTCGGGGGAGGGGGGCTTAATGATTTCAGCACAAAGGCCGCATTTTAAAGTCAAGTTTTGTTTACGGATACGTGACGGACAAAACACCTGACAGTCATCTGGTGCTCCAACCGGGGTTTAAACAAACGCAAAGATGCTGCAAACACAACTTGACCCAGTTGTGGTATATATATTTCCACATGCAGGAGACTCTCTGGCCTTGAGAGATCAAAAGGTGGACATGTGTTTAACACATTGAGACGAAAAGGAGGGTTCGGCTGAAGAGAGACACGCTTGGAAAAGTGACATGAAAGCAATTGTGTGCATGTGGACGTCTGTTGGTACGACTCTGTATTCTGTTACTGCTGCAGTAAGTCATTGTTTAAATGTTGGTCTGATCACTACAAATGTTAAAAATAAATAAATCATAATAGTTGACTCAAACAGTTCTCATTAAACATGGAGTTGTCCGTGTTTTCGTCTTACAACTTTAACCCTTTCACAGCGTGTTTTCAGTTCATTATAAACCTTTTGATCGCCTAAAAATGTCTTATTCAGTGTTCGGTTGTACTCAGCTCCACCCTCTTGGGTGAAAACAAGATGGCAACAGCCAAATACCAAGATGGTGATGACCAAAAAACAAGATGGTGACGGCTAAAAAACAGGACGGTGACGGACAAAACAAGATGGTAACAACCAAAACAAGATGGTGACGGACAAAACAAGATGGTGACAACCAAAACAAGATGGTGACGGACAAAACAAGATGGTGACGACCAAAACAAGATGGTGACGGCCAAAACAAGATGGTAACAACCAAAACAAGATGGTGACAACCAAAACAAGATGGTAACAACCCAAACAAGATGGTTACAACCAAAACAAGATGGTGACACCCAAAAACAAGATGGTGACGACCAAAACAAGATGGTAACAACCAAAACAAGATGGTGACGACCAAAAAACAAGATGGTGACGACCAAAAAACAAGATGGCTACAATCAAAAACCAAGATGGCGATGGCAACAGCGAAAAACAAGATGGTGACGGCCAAAAAACAAGATGGTGACGGCAAAAAACAAGATGGTGACGGCAAAAAACAGGATAGCGATGGCGAAAAACAAGACGGTGACGACCAAAACAAGATGGCAATAACCAAATACGAAGATGACGACGGCCGAAAAAGAAGTTGGTGTCGGCCAAAAAACAAGATGGCTACAATCAAAAACCAAGATGGCGACGGCCAAAATGCCGAACTTGACTTGTTCATGCTAAACTAGCTTGTGCCACAGATGAAACAAAGCCAGCGTACCAAGTATAAGCATCCAACTTAGCAAAGTATTCCCACTACTGAGCAATGGATAATCGCAGGTGAAACAGCTCCCAATCTTCTTACAAACTATTGATTATAAACTGTCTGACGACTGACTACTGACTACTGAGTCACAACTGTCTCACTCAGTGTGACAAATGACAAAGAATCTGAAAACTGAACAGAAATTAAACTATTCAAACCAAGTAATTCATAATTTCGACCTTTACAGCTAAAGATAGGATCCAACGTGAGTTAAAACTAGTAGAAACCAGCCAACATTCCACTTGTGCATGGGAACATACAGAATATTTATGTTTTTCATTACATTTCTACCAAGAAAAAGAACCACAAAATAAGTTGTTAATTATGACAAGTATTTACTGCAGAATAATTTTGATTATAATAAAGCTTTTTTTGGCTTTCAACATGATTTATTTTCTACTTTGTTGGCTCTAATACGCCGTCGTACTTTCCTGACTCAAACAATATGACAAGAATCAAGCCAGAATCAATAAGAAGAAAAACAGAATTGACAAAATCTAAATTATACCCAAAAACAACAGTCGAATGAAGTTGGATAAAGCAGAGTATCATCAGCGTAGAGGAGTGAGGAAACATTACTTACGTCTCTTGCGAAGCTCTTGCTCGATCCTCAGGCAGATGGACTGCGTGAGTTCTTTGGAAATTCTCTGGAAGGCGTCAAAGTCCTCGACGGTGTACACATGGGTGTCTGCGGGCTCGTTGGCGATGGCCTCCAGCTCAGTTCGTACAGCGTCCTTAACGCCCACCGCGAAGACCTCCACGTCAGCGTTCCTCAGCTTGGTGGCGGGCTCCTGGAAGGCGTCGGACGACTTCCCATCAGTGATGAGGATGGTGACGCGGGGAACGTTGGGGCGCGCTCCTTTGGTGGCCTGGAAGATCTTTTCTCTCACGTAGGTCATGGCCCTGCCGGTGTTGGTGGAGCCGCCGCGGTACGGGAAGGTCCTCACGGCCTTGACCACGGCAGCAAGGTCGTGATGAGTGTTCAGTTGGAACTCGGTGTGGGGGTCCCGGCTGTACTGGACCAAGCTGATCTGGACTTTATCTCGCCCGATGTCAAAGGTGGTAACCAGCACCTCCAGGAAAGCTCTCACTTTAGCAAAGTTAGCCAGACCGATGCTGTAGGAACCGTCAACCAGGAGGACGACGTCGGCCTGAACGTCAACGCCAAGAGAGCACTCTAGATGGGAAAAACAACAAGAACAATACTAAGTTGTTAGCTTAAATGAGAGCACGTTAAAATATATTTAATATATTCTGAGACTTTTCAACCTTAGTGTGTCTTGTTTCTTGGCAAACAAGTCAAGAGGCACACTGGTACCTGAAAATATTGTTCTTTGCCAATATAACATTATATCCATTAAAATGACATTTAATTATCTTTAACTGCGGACTTGGCTGATGTGAGGCGTTCAAGTTTATTTGCATTTTCAGGCACTAAGTGTTATTTTGCGCCAAATTGGAGGAGCTTTCAGAGAGACTAATTAAGACTTGATGTAGTATAGTATTTACGAGGTAATTATGGTAACTAAATAAATTACGGAGCCGAGGGAGGGGGGTAATATTTCAAGAAAAAACTCAGAACTTCGAGATTAAAGTGGCAAATTTACGAGGAAAGGCTCACACATTTATGAGCAAAAAACTCGGATATTCTCTGAGATTATAAAGTCATGAGTGAGTGAGTTTTTCCTCATAAATTTAACACTTTAATCTCAGAAAATATTCAATTTTTTTTTCTTGTAAATTAAGTTTTTTCTCGGAATATTACCCCCGTCCCCCAGCTCCATAATTTATTTGTTTTCTTCCCTATAATGGCCCTAATACGCCGTCGTACATACTGTATAATACAAACAGTTTCAGGTTTGACCAGTGGAGGTTTGCGGTGCCTATAACGATTTTTAAAATTTTTGAAATATCCCTATCAACACTCCCAAACTGTACGTATTATCACGGTGTATCTTTGTTTAATCTGTAGACAAACAGATGTATAAACAAGTGTTTGTAGTTTAGAAGGAGCTATGTAAATACTATTGGATACTCTTAGTGTCCGTGGTAGAGGAAGAACCTCCATTGTATCACAAATTTACTAAAAAGCTCAAATCAACTAGTTGGGAAGTTGTACCGTCACTATTTTGTACTCACCCACTGATACTTTAAGTGGCTGCGTCTTCTGCATGACCGTGACGGGCTCGCTGGGCGTCAGGCCCCTCAGGGCGAACAGATTGATCTGGTACTCTGTGTCTGCAGAAAGGTCTCGGACCACCACCGAGGTCTGGGTCGGGCCCACGTACAGCTCCTGCCGCTTGCTGCCGGCCATCATGGGGATCATCTGCACCTTGTATCCGGAAATCTCTCCGATGGAGGCGTCCCAGGACAACCGCACGGACTTTGAGGCCACTTCCACGACTTGGAGGTTGGAGGCTGGCTCAACGACTGCGAAAACCAGAGTCAGAATTAAAGGTCTATCTCCATCTCTTGAGTTTGTCTCAATGGTGTTGGTATTTTTAGGGGTTTGCTAGTTTGGTTCATGAAAAATATTCATGTCTGCATTAAAAAAAAACTGAGAAAATCAGATAATTAAGTTATCATTGACCTAAATTAATGATAGAATGATGACAAACTATACATCAAAACTTTAAGGAATAGTTATACATGCTTATTTGTTTTCTCATGAGTTACATGAGAAGATTGATACCACTTATAATATGAAGAGTGGTATTAATCTTTTCATCTTACTCCCGACAAGAAAGCGAATAAGTGCATTTTCCCAAAATGTTGAACTACTGTTTTAAGATCATGTGCAGTAGAAGGCAGAAGATGAAGAACTTTGCATCTGTTTCGTCACACTCCAGGTGTACCAGGTATAAAAAGTAGTTTTCTCACCTTCTTCTCCGCTGACGAGTGAGCCGAGTTGATCGTCAACGCCAGCGCACACCTGAGTGATGATCTCTTTCTGCACATTCTTGATCGAGTTAAAGTTGGCGACATTGTAGACGTGACTTGTGTACGGCTCTGAGGCCATCAGCTTCATCTCCTCTTCATCCGCCTGTTGGACGCCTGAAACGGAAAAAGAAATAATGTGGTAAATGCACAGTACATGATGATTTATTAAAAACATTGTTCAACTGAAACCAGCCTGCTAAATTAAGAGACACTCACTAATTCCTGAGCTAAGAGGCAATGCCAGCGGTTGTAAAGTCGTTGGCATCGTGTGAGGATTACTGTGTCAAGAGGTGAATTTGCTCCAGGACTGTAAATACTGTATGAAATGAGCAATCTATAAAGACGTAACACATTAAAAGTTCTCCAGCTGGATTCATCACCGATCGAAAGCCTATACTTTTTTGTTCTATTCTTTGCTGGAAAGTCTGACAGCATGGGCAGTAAATATGAGACTGGTTGGAGTTTTACAATCCTATATATTCTTAAGCAACGTTTTAGTGAAGCTGTAAACCTTTACGGCATATAGTTTATATAACGTTTACCTCAGTCAAATATCAATGTGAACTTTCTGATCGACACAAGGGGAAAGTATCAAGATACTTTTACTCCAATGCTGAATTTCTGTGTGGTTCTTTACTTGATTATTTGCATGCTTCAGTTGTTCTGTTTTGTTTTGTTTTCTTTATTTCTCTATCCTTCTTTCTTCCATTTATTTGTTCATTCCCTCTGTCCTTCCTTCCTTCCTTTCTGCCTTCCTAATTTCTTTCCTTCTCTCCTGCTTTCCCTCCTTTCCTTCATCACATATTTGACAAAAGAAAACTAAACTCCACTCTTCAGCCAGGGAAAACAATAAATACATCTTTATTGTTTATCCCTGATAAAGTCTGATATGTTGTATTTTTATAAATATATTAGAATGGTGTTAGTACAAATATAACCTCTATCACGTTCTCTGACATATTGACATGAAATATTTCTCTTGCACTAAGTAATATCTACGGAAGCCCTGAGAGGCAAGTGAAAAAGGAAAAATATGGTGATCTATTTTCTAAGTCTGATCTAAATTATTTTCTTTCCTGTTTTTATGACTTAAGAACATTAGAAAAACAGGTTTTGCCAGTATCATTTTTCTTTTTTTTCCATCTGTGAAAACAGGTGACTGGCTTTCATCACAGAAAAATCATGAAAAATAAATCCTGGAAATCTTTTTTTTTTTTTCACCTGTTTCACAGTTGAAAAAAACTAATTAAGGAACTTTAAGGAAGATTATCCTGGAAAAGAAACCTCTTTGTTCATCTGTTCTTTAAAGGGACAGTGTGTAGGATTTGGCGATATTTAGTGGTGTGGTTGCAGATTGCAACCAACTGAGCACCCCTCCGCTCACTCCTCCCTTTCCAAGACTGCGGTAAACAAAATTGCAAATTATCACAACTCAAATGTCAGTGACTTTAGTCAAAATATAGCTTTAACTTCAGCTAAAAGGAGAGAAAACTCCACCACCCTCAACCTTTTTAACATCAATAACCTCCAGAAACATGATGACCAGGCAGACGGTTTAAATGAAGTGTTATTCCTGCTTGTTACTGAGAGTTTACTGAGAGCATATTTCATTCAGCAATTATCCATCCGTGACCTGTTTTAACAGACCGTAGAACAGTAGATCTGTTATTATTATTTAACCACCAGCCCTCCTTTAACACCATAGCAACAGGCCACTTCTGTAAGTTTGTGGAAAGTCTGACAGTGAAGCCCGAGCATAAACATTCATAAAACCTGCTATCACTCGCTTGTAATGTTAATGATGTAGGAATTTCTTCACTTATTGCGTCATCAGAAGCTGCTTTTGTTACAGTTAAAAGCATTAAATCTGAATGGAAAAATTAAGACGTGGAATGTAATAAACTTGTTCTGGCTACGTACCGAGGACAAAGATCTCCACGCCCCTGCTCTGGAGCTGCTTGGCGTAACTCTCCACTGGATCCTCAGATTTGCCGTCCGTGATGATCACCAGCACTCTGGGAAAACCCTTCCTGGCACCGGCCGCCTCGGTGAAAGTGTTCTTCAGGAGGTAATCGAGGGCATCGCCTGGAGCGGCGAGACGGACGGGGATTAGGTTTTAAATGGTGCTCAGACAGAAAGTGGCAGCTTACATAGAGCAGGTTTAACACTTCTTTATTATAGTCACTAAATAATGAGGGGAACTTATGACCCAACTGATGATGATCTTCTTCAGTTTTTAAAGATTTTGTACATTTGAAAATAGGGGACAAAAAGAAAAATCAATTGAAACATTCATAGATGTTTGTTTGATGCAGATGTAGAATAATGAGGAGAAATAGCACTTAATGCTGCTGTCGTTGCGTAGACTTAAGGCATGGTCACACGTGTGAAATTAACATTCGCTTCCCGTTCACTCCCATTCTATGCGAGCGAAGGGGCGAAAAAACATTTGCTTCCGGTTGCAAAGTAAATTCTCATCTTCGCATTCGTGTGAAGTTCAACTTTCGTAAACTTTCAGTTTGAATAATGCCTCAGCAGGCGATGCATGTGTGACCGTGCCTTTAAATCATCACTTTTATCTCGACTCGTGCTGCTAAAATTAAAATGTAAAAATTAGTAAATCAGGTCAAGCACAGGAAATATGAAAATAATCAAATACTCGAGACCAACTTAAAACTTCTCGTTAATTATTTTGACAGTATTTTTTTATACACGGTAGCCTCCTCATCTTGTTTGATTCACCTTAAGGTCAACCTTTTTTTTTAGATTTTTGGAATATGTTGTATACCTTACTCTATCCAGGTCTTCTTTGTCATATTTATTATAATTTTCTTAATATGTTATCCTTTCTATTTGGTCCTCAGAATTACTTATTTTTTAAGTTTCTGGCTACATTTATTGTTTCAGGACACAGTAATGTATGCGGAGCTTATGATGCCATGAGTCGAGTAACCCTTTTGATTTGTTTGAGGTATTTACATGTAAATGTTTATTTCTGTAGTGATTTAAAATGCCAGTTATGTCCATTAAAGGGGTCCACAAAGTAAAGGGTTAAATAAATACAGAGAAGTTTTAAGATTTTTTTTAGTGTGAGACAACCCCCTTCTTCATGTAGATATGTTTAATAAATAAAAAAAAAAACATATATTTGGGGATTATTACTTCAGCTAATTTCATTTGTCATTATGAAACCAGCAAAAAAATTAAATAATACAAATAAAATATTTAGAAAAAGTCATGATTTACTGTTAAAAAAAAAAAAAAAAATGATAATAATTCAAAATCCACAGAAAAATAACTGAAACTAAACTGAAGTGTAAAAATCTAGCACTAGAGGACATTAACCATGTACCTGTCAAGGTGTCTCCTCCTTTGTACGGCAGCGAGCCGATGGCGCGGAGCAGCGCCGAGCGGGTCAGGTGTTGAATGAGGTTGAACTCTGTTCGGGCGTCGTTGCTGTACTGGACCACGCCCACCCGGGTCTTTTCCTCTCCGATCTGAAAGGCGCCGGCCACCGCTGAGATGAAGTTGCGGACGTGTTTGAAGTTGGGCCTGCCGACGCTCCAGGAGCCGTCCACCAAGAACACCACGTCGGCGATGGCACTGAAAGAGCATTCTGGGAAAAAAAGAGTGAGGGGTGAGTAATTATTATTTATTTATTTATTTTAACCGTTTTAACCGATAGCGTTAATCGGTTAAAGTTCTTAACGTTGGTTAATTATTAACATCCCTACAAAACGTAATTGAGAATGCAGTTTGGTTCATTTTGTAAGAAACAGGGTTGCAGCTAATAACTAAGTAATCAAGGGTTTTGCAGAATTAAGGTTCTGGCAGGTTGGATGTGATAATATGTGATATTTCATAAAAGCTCTGCATTGCTCAAGCTGAATGTTCATTATTTTCTGGTTGTTCGGTCACACTGGATGTTGGATCAAACTGTCCCGTTGTATGTGGAGGTACAGGACTCTCTGCCCTACTTTCTGGGAGTTTCCTTGTGACTTTCCTCTCATGAAAAGAAGGAAAAATCAGCACAGCTCGTCATCATCTGCAGAACTAGGCCAGGGCAGCAGCAGCAGAGGCAGCGCTCTTGTAAATCAGCATCTGTAATGGTTTCCACTTCTCTCAGCACTTCAGGGCCGGGCTCCACTCAGCTCGCTCCCCTGGCTCCCAACAACAGCTTCCCGCTCCACCTACGACCCCTCGCACTGAGCATGCGCAGCTTCCTCCACATTGGCATAATTGGGCGGCAGGGGACCAAACCGATGACCAAATACTTCAGAGATTTATGGGGGTCTCATTTTTGATTATTGCTATACAATGGGGTGTTGTGCGTTCATCCGGAGCCTCCCTTTCGCTGCTGAGCTCACGCTGATGGACGCCGGCCCAGCAGTGAGGAAGAAAGTTCGAGAACGTGGAAAAGTCTTGAATGTTTGTGACTCATTATCTCAGCAGCAGCGAAACCCCTCGTTAAATTAAGGTTTAAATGAACAAAAGGACTTACTGACTGAATCTGAAGGGTCTGGTTTCTTGGAAGTTCCTCTTGTGCCGCCACTTGATTCAACTGAAAGACAACAACACAATCATGTAATTACAATCTTGTCTATCCTCAAAAAAAAAACAAATGAACCATTTTCTGTCAGTAACTGTCGCTGTTTTTCTTCAACAAATGGCAGACCACTCAAACTGGACCCAAACTCGCCTTTTCTTTCCATACATGAGATTTCAATTCCTCTCATCTGAGAGTTTGTTCTTGTGCAACATTTCCTTCTCGTAGATACAACGAACGTGCAAAACGAGCTCCCAAACAGCGAAACTAATAAGTTGATGTAATATTTTCCGACAGAGTTCCGGGGAATCTCCCGAGCTCGGAGGGTTTCTCAGATCATCAGCGTTTGCTGCGGTGCCAAGCAGGCGTCCCCACCAAACTGCTGCCATGACGTGATTGAAGACCTCAATGAAACTTTAACTTTTACTGGACTTTTCTGTCTTTTAACCTGCTGCAACTGCTCTTTTCGTATCTTATCTTATCTTATCTTATCCGTAAATTGAACTCATTGTCTCTTTGTACCTCTTTCGCCAACTAAATCAGTGGTTCCCAAACTTTTTGGCTTGTGATACTTTCAAATGAAGCTATGTCTACTTATGACCTTACTGAGGACTTTAATAGAGTGCTTCAGAGATGACGTATTTTTGTAGTCCAACCAGGAAGTTAGTATCGCCCTGGTTCCCTCACAATCCTGCTTGGCTAAATAACGGAGCTAACAGCTAACGTACAGAAGTTGCTTTGAGTTACATTATGATGCATTCAAACTCTATTCAGTAAAAATGAGTATTGGGCGAAGGTGAATTATAATCGCTATCACGATGTGTTCAAATATAATCTAGTAAAATGTTGTTTTTGGTGAAAAACTTGAGGCGGTTCATCAGGGATTAATAATACATTTTTGAAAACCAGTATACAAATGGTAATAAAGGAGTGCACGTTGACGTGCATGTTTTTTTTTTTGTTTTGTTTTTGTTTTTTACCGTGGTATTGAATCGTGAAATTTCAGTGGTATTGGTATCGACTACTAAATTTCTAGTATTGTGACATCCCTGCTTCCCAGTACGAACACTTGAATAGCTCTTATTTAAATCACTAGGTCATAAAAGTTGTAAAACGCACTCATAGCTGCATCCAGAGTTATTTCCCTTCCTCCGTTCATATGAATGAGACTCAGACCGAGGCTGGACCGAGGGCTAGGAGGCGGAGTTAGCAAGCCGTGACGATAGCGTGGCGGTTGTGGCCCCGTGGCCGAGCCATGTGACCGAGCAGACGCTACTGGGCCTGCTACATGGGCCCTATGGATGCGGAAGATCGCCCGAAGATCCGGGTACTTTTCCAGTCGGAAGTCGAGCCATTTTTGGCATCATGCGCCACTGAGTAACTTTCATAGGAATGAACCATGGATGTATTTAAGAGAACTGGATCCGGCGTTGGAGGAGGGGTCATTCAGTACCCGGATCTTGGGCACATGGAACATGCGCGGTAGCGTCCGCTTGGTCACATGCCATGGAGTCCCAACGTTACGCCGTCATCACGGCTTGGCGCTCCAGCCTCGGTCTGGGTCTCATTCACATGAACGGAGGAAGGGAAATAACTCTGGATTCAGCTATTAGTGCGTTTTACGACTTTAAAAACTTAATTTTTTAAATAAGAGTGTTCGTACTAGGGAGTTGATTCACCTAAAAAAAAAGTTATCCGCTGAGTTACAGACGTCTCTTTCCCAATGTAAGTATATGGGGAAAAATCTTTTTGGGCCCAATGGCATCATGTGACGGACACGGAAGTTGCAGTACCGCCATTTGACCACTATGAAAGTCGGGATCGATGACTGCTGCTCTTCCTTGGGGCTTGGAATGAACGAGGCCCCGCCTCCAACGCTGTATCCAGTTCTCTTAATACATCTATGGTTCCCTCGACAAAAACCCAATGGGATTATTCCATTGGGTTTTGGATTATTGCAGAAAATAAGCTCTGTGACAAACGTTACACGTTTTGACTTTACAGACCTTATTTCAGACATCTAACTAAAAACCCATTCAAAAAACCCAATGATTTCCAGACGAGGGAACAGGAAGTGCTAACTCATTTCCGGGTTTTCGGACTCATCCCTGCAGCAGTCTGTTACAATCCATTCTGGCAAAAAGATCATGGGATCAGAAGCTCATGAAGAACAGCTGCTATGCTGGGGTTTCCTTAACTAAACTTAATTTATTTGAAAATGTCGTTGTAATCCAGTGCTGTACTGTATAGTAAACTGACATAATGAAAAACAATCAGTTGTTTTTAATGTGTCCACTCATTATAAGGGGTCTTTAGGTGTTTTATCAGCCAGTTTGGTGAAGCAGGACGTCATCACGGCTGACCAGCTGCTGACAGACTTTACAAGCATTTGGTTGGAGGTCTGGTGCTACTTTACACACACACACAAACACACATTCAAGGACACGGTGACTTACGTGTGATCTGGCCGGAGATGGGCAGACTCAACTCTGATCCGGCGTACGCAGATATCGTTACAATATAGACCACATCTGGACTCAGGTCTGAGATGGAGGTCTTAGTCGCAGATGCAGGCAGAGTAAGTTCTTTTGTTATTTCTCCTACAAAGAATGCACAAAGTCAGAGGGAAGCCATTAGGAAAATATTGCATTACTTCATTTCTCCGAGAGTCGAAACAGAAAAACCTGATTCTGACTGTTGACCTGAGGACTGGAAGAGCCGTGTAAACAGTATGATTCAATTTAATGAAAACTTTCCGCATTACTATGAATCAAAACACATTGATTTAACCCTTAAATACCCAATTCTTCCATTAAGTCAAGGTTACAGTTTTTCCGATGTCAATTATTCAGGTTTACAGGATAATTAATGTGAAAAGACCCATTAAATTACAAAGTATATTAAAATAACAACTTAAGCCCTCACTTGTACTTAGTATCACAATTAGAAATACTTCAATTCTTGTTTAAAAGTGAATTACTTTTGTGGTTTACAAGCAAAGCCTGCCTCTTAAGAAACAAACCAACGTCATTTAGATATTTAGTAATTTGAGGTAAATTGTGGTAAAATGTAATTTAAATCTTCCCAATTAAATTATTATTAAACAACATCTTGATAAAGTGTCTCATGTTTTAAATGGGTCCTACATTAGCAAGCTAACATTCTGTCAAGTAACAGCAGTAGCCTATGTAACAGTTACACCTGAATATTCAAGCTATCGGTAGTTCTGTCAGTGAGCTGGTTTAGTTAGCTAACGGTTCACCTAGCAGTTACAGGGTGATTATATTTAGTAGCAGCTAATCTCTATGTAAGAACTAGTCTATGTGGGCTACTAATGATGCATAAATCTCCATTTAATAAACACTTAACCTACTTATAACTAGTTATAACTAGCCTAAGTTTGAACTTGCTGCATTGTCATGTTGAAGGAAAAGCCCTTTCCCAAACTGGTGAAATAAAGTAGAAGCACACTATTGTCTGAAGTATTGTAGTAAGTATTTTGGCCAAACCCTGTAAAAAAAAAACACCCCATGGCCTACACATACTAGCATTAAAGGTCCCATATCAGCTCATTTTCAGGTTCATACTTGTTTTTTGTGTTTCTACTAGAACATGTTTACATGCTGTAATGTTCAAAAAACACTTTATTTTTTCTCATACTGTCAGCCTGAATATACCTGTATTTACGCTCCGTCTGAAAAGCTCCGTTTTAGCACATTTTGACAGAATTGCATCAGAATTGCGTTGCTAGGCAACACCTTGGATCCATGTTTACTTCCTGTCAGCTGATGTTATTCACACACACTGCAACAGGAAATAAACTGGGACACATTTAGATTGTTTACGTTTAAAATTATTTCAAGGGTCTAAATATTGTATATTCTTGACATCACGAATGTGCAGAAATCCTGACGGCTTGTTTCAAATGCAGAGTTTCTGAATACGGGCTGTGTATTTCCCTGTGGATTGAGTGTTTCGATACTTTCACAGTATTTATATAGGACTTAAGCCTGCTTTATAATAGAAAAACAGGAACATCTCACTTTTTTATAGTATGGGACCTTTAAGTGTTGATATGACTATTGTTTTGTTTTTTTTATCTCAAAACCATCTCAGCTGTTTAATGAACTATGAGGGATGTGACATCTACATTCCTGAGCTAAACTAATGCTGACAGTTTTCCATGGTAATGTTTTTCTTTATCCCCCATTTTTTTTTTTTATCATTAGAGCTCCTGGTGCCAAACATGTGTCTGCAGAAATCTTCAGATAATTACGGGGAGTGTCGAGTCTTGCCGGGCAGACTGATGTCTTAGGGAGTTTACGACTCTTGTAATGTTACAAGCACGGCAGGACATAACTCGCAGGTTTAATGAGCACCCACCTGTGTCTGAGGTCACTTGTATTCTGTAGCCCTGTATCCTCGACTGTGGTTTGCTCCAGATCATTTGCACCGTGTTCTCATTTAAAATCTTAAACCTCAAATCTGACGGAGGGTCGACTGTGGAGAGAAAAAACGTAAACACAGTTAATCCTGCAGCTTTAGGAGGTGGGTGTATTGTAAAGTGAGGTATAAAAAGGATTTCCCCAACAGTCAACACTTCAAGGGTGAAGCTTGACAAGTTCACTGTTGGAGCAAACAACACGAGACAAAAGCAAACTACAGATGTGAGAGGGAAGCCATTTCGGAGACAAAAAATGACCTCCGTTTGAGCTTGCGTGGCCGGCGGCCACAGTCAACAGCTCAAGCAACAACACATTGAGACAACAAACACAACACAACAACACAACGCTACCTTCCTACAGTTTAGAACATTCAAGAAGGAAACACAAACAGGGCGGGAAGATAAAAAACTTTGGTCAATTTTGGCCGTGACCACGTATACGGAAGCAAAGAAAGTCCTTATTTGAATTTCAAGTTTTGAGCTTTCAAAAACTTTTTTTAGGCTTCAAAAAGAAAAAAGAAAATGGTTTCAAGATGCTCAGATTGAACTCGTCATTTTCAGATATGAAAAAGTAAATTTAAGTCACTAAATTAAACTCAAATTTTGATAATTTTTGGAAATTCGAACAGAAGATTTGATGGAAAATTACAATTTCATCCACGCTACGAAAAAGAAGCAATCAATTAGCTTACGTTCTGTCAGACACATCAAAGAAAGCAACTTTTTTTTGACTTAACTTAAATTTTGAGATCCAAAAATGACCAGTTCAATCTTAGGAACTTAATATCGTTTTTAAAAATATATTTTCTGTTTAAATGTTGAAAGAAATCAAGATTTTGAAAGCGCAAAACTTGAAAAATCTTCCTGGAAAATTCAAAGCACATCAATTTAAAACAATTGACATTTTAAAAATGGAATAGTTATGGCATCTCTTTGCTTCCATACAGGGCATTTTAAACAGACAACCAACACATTTTTGGTGATTTGTGTCCGGAAAAAAAAAATAAGTTTCCCGCCAAACTAACTACAACATGGACCGGCTGACATCCTGCAGACTGTCCATGACCTCAATCCAACTCACGATGTTGAATTGACAAATGACAAAAACACACAAATCTAATGAAACTCTCCAGTATTGATTATACAATGGGTAAAGATCTGATCGACTACTTTCATCGTCTCCATTGCAAACCTCATAAAAGACGTACACGATGTCGCTGACGACACGTGTACGTCTTTTTTCTGTTCACGTTTCCCAGAAATCTGCACCAGAGGTTCTTAAACTACTTCAAATCCAGATCTTAAAAAAGATTTAATCGCAGAATCTTTCCTCTACTTTTGCTCCGGTTAAAACTTCCAGAATGCTTTTAGGATCTGCTATAATTTAAGAACCGCTGATGTTTTGTGATGTTAACCAACAAACAAGATAAAAGTGCACATAAAGTTTAACTTGTGCTCACGGACATGGAGGATATCATGCATCACGTGTACATGAAAAGTTGTTTAAAACAACTTGAGGGGACGGACAAAAAGTTTCCATGTACACGAGGGACCACAGATTATTATTATTTGAATATTTTAAAATGATTTTCTTCAGGTTGGGGTTGAGAACGAGATCTACGAGTCCTACCTGATAAACTAGCTTGCTATATAATGCACAGATTTCTTTATGTTGCCTTATTGGCCAAAACTTGCTTGAATTAAAACATTTTAATCTTGATAAGAGCTTAAAATTAATAGAAAATAACGCAAATATCTCAAATTAAACACATTAAAGTAGCTTAATGACAAGTTTAGCTAAATAAACTAAGGCAAAATAATAATAATAATAATTATTGATTAAAGAAATCTTAGTTGACTAACACCAAAGCGACCGATTAATCGACTAATCGACTCAAGAAATCTTAGCCGACTAATCGACTAAAGAAATCTTAGCCGACTAATCGACTAAAGAAATCTTAACCGACTAATCGACTAAAGAAATCAAAACGACCGATTGAAAAGGGGACAGCCCTAGATATTTTCAAGTTTTAAAGACTTTTCTCTCAAAAAACTTATTTGCTAAACAGTCATAAACTGAAACATTATCTAACCTCTTCATATAACAAACAGGTGGAAACCGTGAGTTTAATTCTTAATCTTTTCATGCTGGAGGAACGTTAATCTAACGGTAATCTGAGCTCCAGAGTTTGAGCTCATTTTATGAAACTCTGCAGCTGCACAGATTCTCCTCAAGTTCTGTAGAAACTCACAGAATAAAGTAAAATGACTCAAAGAAACAAAACTAAAACAGTAAACACAACGTATAATCTAGCTAGAGATTAAAGATTACGGCATTTAAGTGTTTTTTTCTAGACCGCCAACCAGTGCATCTGTTAGTGTGGGAGTGAAGAATATCATTGTAAAATATTGTCGTGAAGCCAAGACTCGAGGTCGAGGCTTGACCGGGAGGGTGACAGGACGGCAAAAATGGAGGAACCACCAACCTGGTGAGTCAATTCGTCAAGTCAGCGGGCTGCTGCTTCTGTTTCCAAATGGACAAAAACTACCCAGAAATACTCTTAAACCAGAGGCACACACTTGTACAAACACACACATTAGGAGCTTTTCTCTGGAAGCTTTTGGCTTCTGCTCTAAACTGCTTTTATTTTGTAATTTGTCCACCTGAAGTGTGACAGTTTAGAGCAGAGGCCTTCCTGTTCCTGAGTCTCTTCAAGGTGTTCGAGGCTTTAACTCCGGCCCCAACACGTCAAACTATTCCACACGTTAGAATATATACGACCCCCATTACGATGACTTCTGGAGAGGCAGCGAGGGGCCCCTTCTGGGACATTAAAAGGGGGTCACAGGAGGTCAGATTCTCCTCCTCCTCCTCCTCCTGGAGATTTGATGAGTTTTTACTGCACTTTTTTTTTTTTCCTTATTCTGAGAGAAAATCCAGAGGCACAGAGGAGCAGATTTTCTCCTCTTCCCAACCTCTGAAACCTCTGGAAAATAATGTGAAACTCATATTTTGTCTTTCCGTTCCATCAGGAGAGAAGACGTAGGGAGGAAACTTGGCTTTGTGCCGTCTCGGTTTTTCTTTTCTTTTTTGAAACTGGAGAAATGTAGGCTACAGTAATAGATAGTAGATTTAAAGCAAGGGCCCCTCCTGGTGTAAAACAGATCAAACTACATCTGGAAAGATGCCCCACTTAACCCAAAAGACAGACATTTATTTCAGCTCTACAGCCTCACATGGGAGGATAAAATACTTGCTCTCGTTTCTTTTTCTTTAGGATAGTTTTTGAGATACATGACTGTCCTTCAAGACTGATAGATGTAAATCAGTGGCATAAAATTAGCACCAGACGGCTGAATTTTCTTTTTCTTTAAGGGATTTAACTAAAATAATTAAACATATTTTCCCATATTTTATTGTACTTTTAAATCTCCGCTACATCGCTGCTCTAAACAAGTTACACTTGTGGCTAGAAACCACTTCCCGAGTGCTACTGGTTTGGACAAAAAAAAAAAGCTCCTATCCATAAATTCAAACCAGATATTTGAAGCTGAGTCTGTTTTTCTCTTCAAGAGGAAATATTGGGAATTCCTGCTAGAAACTGGAGTTATTGGATCAGAGGGGGGAAAAGAAAATCAATCATCAATCAAAAGGTTAAACTGAGGCTGAAATCAGTTCAAAAAAATCAATTCAAACACATTGTCTTTCTCTGTGTGATGTTTTTATTCAGACTATAGAGAAAAGGGCAGAGGTGAGAGGAGTTGAAGTGAGATGTGTTGGATGACAGAGAGGAGGAGGATGAGGATGGAGGAAGAGCGGCTTTACCTTGATCCTGGGCCTGAGAGGAGGACAGCAGCAGTGCCAGGAGGGCAGCAGCCACCAGAGACAGCCTGCTCTTCATCTTCAGCTCCTTCTGGCTCAGCAGCACATGAATGAAGCTGCAGAGAGGAACCAAGCAGGCGGTTAGAAGAGCTTTTTAACATCAGCCCCACAGCAGCCTCAGGGCTTCACAAGACCTTTAAGCAACCTGAACTTCAAACCTCCATCACCTGTCTCATGCAAATCATTTAAATCTACATCTAGCATCAATGCTTAAAATCCACAAGAAAAAGTAGCTTTCAGGGCAGGAATATTTCTCATATTTCCACAACCCTTGAGCTCTTAAAAACTGCTCCCAGACAGCCAAAGAAAATCACATGACAGACTTTATATGTATGAATGAATAAAGTCCAAAAATCCACAATTTAACAGCCAATAAAACCAATTTAATATCATGGAAAACCTGTTGCGCACAAAGCCAAATCTGTCTCTCCTCTCTTTCTGTGTTAGATTCCGTTTTCTTTCTTCTTAAAACAGCTTCAATTTTGATGCAAATCGTCCAATTTAGTATCTAATATCTCTGCTGATGAGATATAGTCGCTCTAAAGGAGAGAGAAAATCTTCCCAAAGTTCAGAATACCCGAGCATCAAATCCTGGCACCGCGCGTAATTACGCATCGCAGTGCCAAAGAATGAGTCCACGTTTCTTGGAATATCCCGATTGAAATTGGATGGTAACTGGAATATTAGAGATAATAACGTCTGGAAGTATAACACAGCCTTTAAAACTGCAATAAATGATTTAATCTAATTGCCATAAAATCAACTGGAACTCAAATAATTCACCTGGAAATTAGAAATAAAAAAACAATCATGCAGGACTGACCTATAGAGGAGACTGTCGAATTTCTTTGGTTTGGTTCAAGAAATTAAAAATAAAAAAAAGGTTTAAGTCTCTGTGAGAAGAAGGGTTTGTGAGGTGGTCCGGTGTTGAAGTCAGAGTCAGAGAAGCTCAGAGGGCTTTTTGGTTCCCAGACGCGTCGGAGAGCCTCTTTCCAAGTGGGAAGACTCTCCACACAATCTGCTACTTAACAGGGGAGGTGCTCCCAGATCTGCCTGCCTCTTACGACATCCAGCCGGCTAGAAAAAATGATGTGTAACCTCTAAAAAGTGCTTGGAGACGAACACACACACACAGTCGGAAACTTTTACATAGTTTGCAGCATTCCTTTCCGGTGATGGAGGAGCTTCTGTGCGCCTCAGCCACAAGGAGACAGCAGAGAGAGGAGGGGGAAACTGACTGAGGCTTTTACCCCCTTTTTCATTTCGTGAATCAATGGGAAAATATTACACAGTCTGGTAAACTAAACCCCCCCAAGTCAGTCTTTCCCCTTTTTAATGAATCATTCCGGTTTTCAGGGACGGAACAGAAGTTTCTGGGGTCCTCAGCAGGATCTGATAAAGAAGCAACAGCTGCACAAACTACGACTTTAAAAAAGCAAAAGGATGTCAGATATATAAAGCATTTGTCCAAAGTCATAGTGCTTTGTAATAGCTCCCCCAAAATTTGGTATGGGGCTTCCAGTTTTTCTCAGAATCCCACTCAGTGATAGTTACAACACCAAAACTTGTTATAGTTCCCCCAGATTTTAGTGGAAAACCTTCAAAATTTGTTGGTTGTCATTAATCAATAATTTGTTATAGTGCGTGAAAATCTCCAGATTCGGAACATCTAGCACCCCTAAAATCTCTAGTCTCAATAGTGCCCCGAAAATGTGGTGATTGTAATAATCCCAAAACCGGTTCTAGCGCCCCCAAAGTCCCAAACATGGTACTGCAGCAAATACTTCTGCCACAAGCCCGGTGGTGACACCCCAGGGCGTCAAATACTGAGAGAGGGGGGGGGGATCAGCGGAGGGGAAACTGACTGAGGCTTTTACCCCCTTTTTCATTTCGTGAATCAATGGGAAAATATTACACAGTCTGGTAAACTAAACCCCCCCAAGTCAGTCTTTCCCTTTTTAATGAATCAATTTGGAGCAGATTTTACAAAGTATGCTGAAGTTACAGCAACTTCGCCGCCACGCCACGGTCAGGTCGTTCAGTGAAAACTCACCATTTGAATAACTTTTCATCCTGAAGGTCTTAAAGGGACTATTTGTAACTTTCAGAATGTCTTGTTAACAGCGACACCTGTGGCCAGTAAGTCAACAAAAGTCAGCGTCTGGCTCGCGCTTGCTCGCTCTAAATATAACTGAACGAGCATCGCTCAAAACAGTGAGGCGACACACATCAGCGAAAACCACAATATCACTCTATATTTCAGCTGCTTTCACCAGCAGTAATGTTAGCTGACCAGACGAAGGTCTCTCCAGCTGCAGCATTTATTTCTGCACAATCGTCCACTGTACATTCACTAGATATTCTCAGAGCCAAACTAACTCTTCTGCAGTGTGTAGTGAGCGCGCATGCACGTCTAGAGGTGGAGCGAGACAGCGAGAACGCGCGCTGTGTGAGTGAAGGCAAGCAGGCAGCGGAGCAGAGACTCCGGCAACACACAAGCGCACATATGCGATCGTGCATTGGATCCCGATCAGGTACATCTATACGCTTAAAAAGTTACAAACAGTCCCTTTAAGATGGTCCTGACTAAATTTCAAGTCGATCTGATTAAATCTGTAGGAGGAGTTTGTTAAAGTACACGACCTATAAAACGCTAAAAATTCAAAATGGCTGACTTCCTGTTGAGTTTTGGGCATACATCCAAGAGGCTTTTTTGTGCGTCTCCACACGTTACATCTGTCTGCCAAATTTCATACATGTAGGTGAAACCATAGCAAGGGGCTCAATTTTTCCAACTTTCTAGGGGGGCGTTAGCGAGCCAGTTTGCAACACCCGAGACCGAGACCCTTAAAATGTAAAATTTTTCACCTTATCAGATAAGTGTGCCAAGTTTAACAACTTTTTGAGCATGTTAAGGTTGTCAAAAAGGCGATTCATTTGGGAGAAAAAGAAAAAGAAGAATTCCTTCAGTTTCAATAGAGCCTTTGCAGAGACGTTGTGTGTTCGCTGACACAGCAGATTCCTGAGTGCTGATAAGTGTTTTTATTTCTGAGTAGAGAGCCGAGCTGCAGCTTCATCTGGTGACTCTAAAGTGTTAAATGATGTGTGGTGGGTGTGGACTGATAGTGGAACAGGCCCGAGGCTGTCTGCTTCTACACTCTGAGATAAATTAAAACAGACAACGGAGAAGAACCTCCCAAGACAATAACTATACATGAACATCAAGTATGTGCCAAATGGAGCGTTTTACATTCTGAGTTCATGAGGTTTACTGGTTATAAAAGGCATTAATCTCTGAACACTAACTATTCAGACTCTAGGTTGATTTCTTTGTGAACGTCGCCCTCTAGTGACGGAAACGGATCATTCATGCAGGAAAAGTTGGTGTTTTTTTGTTTTTGTAGAGATTATGAAACATTTACTTGATGCAATGATGCATCAAAAATGATTGCACTCGTGGTTTGGCACCAAGTGAATACTGTGTAACAAGACTAGAACAATGTTGCATTACTTCAAGATTCAAGAGTTCTATTTGCCATTTGCACCAACAGTACATTGGAATTCTGATCAGTTTACACCGAGTCAAATTTAAGAAAGGAAAAAAGAGGTAGAAAAGGCACAAAGTAATTGCAGTACAAAATAATTAGCACATTCAACTCAACACAATAAATAAATAAATTATTAAAATATAAAATGCCCTCAGTGTAGTCAATAAATAAACTAAACTACTCTCTGCATAGTAACGATACCCCCACAATACAAATATACAGTATATATATATATGCTCCATGTTCATGTTAAAAGAACTTCTAACTCTCAAAAATAGGGGAGATTAGAGCCAATGATTCTTTCTCCAGTTTTTATGACTCGCTGCAGCGATTACTTGTTTAATTTATCATGATAAAACTAAAACTGATACTAAAGAGAACAGAATTAAGTTTAATAACACTAGGGCTGTTTAATGGCAAGAATAAGGCGATATGAATTATGATACAAAGGTTACAATTCAATATATGAAGGTATATTGCAATTTTTCAATTTTAGGAAAACTGTAATAGTAAAGAACACACCAGCATATACATAAAATTAAAAAAATAAAGTATTGACTGAGATTATCTTTGCATGTAAACTATTAATTAAAAGTGTTTTTGAGAATCAATACAGTATCACAAAACATATCGCAATTCTTGATATTTTCTTACACCCCTAAATAACACTACATCTGTCTATGAAGGTTTATGTGATGTGTTCATCATTTTTCACCTACAGGTTATGTTTTGTAGTTGAACATCTGTTTCGTGCGGTTGTTTTGTAAGTGTAGTGTCAGCTCACCCAAATTACATTACAACTATTTACATTTTAACATCATTTTGTCCTTAAATTCAGAAGCTGTAGTGGCTTGAAGAGCGCCCGCAAACTGGGGAAACTCTCCAAGATTGTTAAGGTTATAGACATTGATCTCTAACTGTTATGGTTAGGATAGGTCGTCGAGCAGCAGATCTCGGATCAGATTTCACAATTTGTAGGCGTCCTTCTAGACACGACCTCCAGAAGTACAGTATGCATACATAGCTACAGTGCCATAGTGAGGACTTTAGAAATACTTTCTGTTGCAATACAGTTCAACACAGATGATAAAGTTGAATCAAGACCTCTCTGAAACAGTTTCAACACAAATTGAACATTATTACATTCCTGAAGGGAGGATTTGTTGCATGACTGTTGTATTAAACTGCATTAGTTTTAGATAGGTGTACCTAATAAACTGAGTATGATTCTCGTGGACAAAAAAAACATTTTAAATTAGTTTTTTTAGTCAAATTTAAGATATTGACTCTCAAACTGTGAATCAGCCTTCAAAAAGCACCATGTTTAGTTTGTGAACTGCAGTCATACACATCATTTTGGCTTGTTTAATAAACAGAACAGTTTTCCTAAGGACTACTTCTTCTGCAGAAAGTAGTTCCAGTAAAAACTGTTGGTGTCTTCTGATGAAAACCACAAACTACATTTATACTCACCGCCGTTGTATTGAAGTGGAGAAAGAAATTGCAGAGAGAAATCCTCAAATCCGTTTTAACTTTAATAATTATATTTCTGTATTATTTCTAATTGCTGTAGTTTTCAGTGGAGACTTTGTTCTGAAGAAATAGTCCCATTGAAGTCGAGTTCTGGATTATTGAACATAACCTCGTTTTTCAAATGCAGTACAAGATGTTTCCCTTTAAAACTGTTAAATCAATAAAGTTGTTTGTGTTCAAACCACAGAAAAACATCCTGTGGTCTGACCTTCTTCCATATAATAACAGTGACTATAACAAAACTATATTTAAAACACGTAAACAAACAAAGTGATCAGAGAAAAACACATGTTTTGGTCATGAGAGGTATTTTTTTTATTGATCCTCAGGTTATCACAGAGTGCAAGAAATAAATATTGATCCCATGAACATAAAACAACATCCCATCATGACAGGAAACAGAGCCCGGCACAGACGGAGGATTAGCATCTAGGTTTTTTACACAATATAGAGCGGCTGGCCGGTGGTTTTAAAATGTAAGTAGGTAAACAGCTGTAGCGGTGGAGTTAGCCTTTCTTCTGAGGGAACGCCGCCTTCACCAGTTCATACACAACATATCCGGCTCCTGAAACAGAGAAACAGGTTAGAAGGGTTAGAAGCACCGGATGTTGTACACGGAGGATAAAATATGTGCAGCTCAAACACAGAAAATCCCTTTATCACATCTTTAGAACAGTTTCTTTAAACGCTTGTTGATTACAAATAACTGAGCGTTTCTTTTTTCTTTTCATATAAATTTATGTAGCATCCTAATATGGAGGACAGAACCTGCCAAAATCAAAAATAAATCAATTAATAAATAAATAAATGACTCGATAAATAAATAAATACACAACATAAATACATACCCAGGATGGTGAGGGCCATCGTTGTTCTGTACAGCAGAGCATCGACGCTGCCTCCTTTTAAATGAATCGGCATCCCGTTGTCCTCCTGCAGGAGAGAAACATGACGGGAAAGTTAGAACAGCAACACATGGCACTTAATAAGCACTGAGAAGTCTGTTTGAGCCGCGTTGTTTCCTATTTAAAATGATGACACACTTTAGGAAAGTCAGAGGTTTATGGGTAAAAAAGCAATCAGTTCTTCTTCTCTGCTCTAAAACAGTAGTAGCCAGTGGCAGCCGTGAGACCTCCAGGGCGACAGCACAGTGAAGGCTACTGTTTTGGAGCGGCGAAGAAGAAGAAGAATTGATTTCCGGTTAAACAAGTAAATAAATTACCGTATCCGATCGGTGCATAGACTGGCGTACTCGCCATCCGATACTGAATTTTGGGCAGTATCAGACGCATTTCTGATACTGGTATCGGAACAACTCTACTATATAAAGTTAATTGGAATTGAAATGATATTTTGACAATAAAATGTTGTGATACTCCTTTACTTTAAAATACATACGACTGGCCATGAGTACAAGTCTGAGTATCAAACGTATTGAACTTATTCTAACTGCTACAGCACTCACAATACTCTCTTAAAAACGACTAGACTGACCTTTTGGAAATGTGTATCCTTTAACAGCAGCAGCACAACCACTAGAGATTTCATGCAAGCTGGATTCAATCATAGCAGAGGCTCTTAATGACGTTATAAAAAAGCATATTTTAACGGTTACCACGAGCATCAGAGAGCAAACCAGCCCTAAAACTAGTTTGTTTAGTCTACAAGACACTTTGGAAGCAGTTAAATCATCTAAACGTTATTTATTTTAACACAAGCAGTGAAGACATTTGGCTGCCTGAGAGCTGTGAAAGCAGCATCACAAACTCCGCAGCATTTCTCAACATCAGTTCAGACAATCATTAAGAGACAATGACTACAGATGAGCTCATTAATTACTGTATTCAGGCACTAATTCACCGCAGGGCAAACACACAGTATAACGTGCATAATTAGTACTCAGTTAGGTTGTTCAACATACTGGTCACTTATCTTTGGAGCTAAAACGATTTCAGGGCTTCAAGAGAAGAACCACTGCTAAAGAAATGACAACATTTCACCATTCAGCATGAGTAATATAGAAATCATGTACAGTATATCTCTCTCAGCAGCTTTGAACCACTTCCTGTCTGGAGAAGGACACCATGAAGGGACAGAAACTGAGTCATCAATAGTCAAACTTACAAGAAACAGTTGTAGGGTAGTTATTATTCCTGTGTTTGATTTAATGCAACATATTTTCAAGGTGTGGTCTTTGCTGCCAAAGAAAGAATTTGCTATTTGACCTCATCAAAGGAAAAAGTCATTATAGGTCTGCTTTCAGCCTTTCAATATGCTTAATTTGTGTTCTTATTTATTCCCTGTGGTTTTGAAGACGTCTCAAGACGACTTTGAAGTCATTGATTTGCATTTTCAGGGGCTAAAAGCTGCAACATTTCTCATAACTCTGAAATTCATTAGACTAAGTCTTCATCATTCTGTGGCAGCGGTGGACAGTTTCTAAAGTTTGGTCCTGAAAAATGTGGGATTAATAGTTATTTGGTGAATTCCACACTGTGTGGAAAAAATGAAGAACTACCCCAGTTCACTTTCATTAAATCTTCAGAGCATCGTCAAACTATGTATTTAATATACAAGTGTGTCTCTTCTCTTAGGGAGTGATGGAAGAAGAATTCAGATCCTTCACTTCAGTTGAAGGCACTGTTTGTAAGAATCAAAAATGTTGATGTCATGTCTATGTTGCTGGCGCTTGTGCTCGCTCTACATAGACATGAAGGAGCATCGCTCAACACAGTGAGGAGACACACGTCAGCTAAAAGCACAATATCACTCTATATTTCAGCTGCTTGGCAGTAATGTTAGCTGACCAGACCAAGGTCTCTCCATGAATCAATGCTGATCCTAGTGTTGGCTTTTCCCGCTTCAGCCTCCCGACCGCGGCCGGAGGGAACGGGGGAGACGCCGGAGTTTTGGTCGGAGACGATAACGTTTCTCTCTGCGGAGCCCCGTCACTTCACAAGACACGGGAAACCTCTGTTGGTCTGGAGGAGCTGCAGCAGTTATTTCTGCACAAACGTCCACTGAACATTCACTAGATATTCTCAGAGCTAAACTAACTCTTCTGCAGTGTGGAGTGAGCAGCATGCACGTGAGAGGTGGAGCGAGCTGTGAGTGAAGGAAGGCAGAGGAGCAGAGTACAGCAGAGACTCAGAGGCCCCCAAACGCGAGCATGCATACGCGTGTCTCCGCTGTTCAGACTCAGACTCCAACACAAACTCCAGTGAAGCACCAAAACCTCTTGGTTGTATCTAGTGAAGCCCGTCTGTTAAACAGTGTTGGCCGCGGTCGGAGGACACGGAGGAGACCGTAGCTTTGGTCTCCAGGACCGGAGTCTCTGCTGTACTCTGCTCCTCTGCTCGCCTTCACTCACACACCGCGCTCCTTCTCTCTCCACCTCTCACGTTCATGCTGCTCACTCCACACTGCAGAAGAGTTAGTTTAGCTCTGAGAATATCTAGTGAATGTTCAGTGGACGTTTGTGCAGAAATAACTGCTGCAGCTCCTCCAGACCAACAGAGGTTTCCCGTGTCTTGTGAAGTGACGGGGCTCCGCAGAGAGAAACGTTATCGTCTCCGACCAAAACTCCGGTGTCTCCCCCGTTCCCTCCGGCCGCGGTCGGGAGGCTGAGGCAGGAAAAGCCAACACTAGGATCAGCATTGATTCATGGAGAGACCTTGGTCTGGTCAGCTAACATTACTGCCAAGCAGCTGAAATATAGAGTGATATTGTGCTTTTAGCTGACGTGTGTCTCCTCACTGTGTTGAGTGATGCTCCTTCATGTCTATGTAGAGCCTCAGGTGAAGCTGTTAACACATTCTGATTCTTACCAACAGTCCCTTTGAGGTGTGTTTCAGTAGTTTAGTGTGGTTTACCTGGAACATCTTCTGTTTCTGGGGGACCTTGTTGTCGACCCGCCGGCGGGCCGAGCTGCAGATGCTCCTCCTCACCAGCTGCTGGAGACCCTGGAGACAGCAGGAGACCAGCAGAGTCATCACACACAGCAGGACCAGGACTAAACACACTGAACCCTTCAACAGCTCTGATGTTAGATATGTTAGATATGATAAAGCGGGTAAAGCGGGAGATGCTCGTGGAGTTAGCACGGAAGCTAAGCTAAGCTAAGCTAAGCTAAGCTAACTCGTCCTGCTTTGACCCCTGATCGCTTCAGCAGCTAAATGTCGCCGCGCTTCGTCTTTCCTCACATTCCCACCTCCTGTATCTGCCTAATTAGTTCAATAACATGTCTACAAGGTAAACGTAAAGTTAAAGTAGAGAATAAACTCACAAACACGTGTCTGTTCATCTTTATGATCTTTATAATCCGTTAGCCGTTAGCCGTTAGCCTCTCTGACTCACAAGGACACACGAACACCACTTCCGCTTCTGCCTCTTCTTCTACTCGGGTATTAACGGCAGGCTGTGTTCATCCTGCTCGCTCTGCTGCCCCCACCAGTCTATACCACGAACTACATCCTCTATATTTTGCTCTATTCTTATCTTTTACATGCTTTATTGTTCTCATGTGTTCTTTTAAATATCTTTTGAATTCCCTTTCTTTATTTTCCTATATTTTTGTTTTATTTTTAAATTTTCATCCTGTTTTTTGGCTGCTCTATCATGTGAATTTATTAATAATAATAATAATAATAAATTGGACTTATATAGCGAATCTATTGCAATTAATATAGTCCATTTTCTGGATGTTCTTGTTTTGAGTGTTTTATTTATTTTTTTCTTTACAATTTTATGCTATTATATATGAATGAAAAATGCTGTACTTCATGGTGGTAAAAATACATAATTTTATCCCTGGTGTTAATTCATAGGCACATCTCCCCCCTCCATTATATATATATATATAAATATATATATATATATATATATATATATAAAAAAATATATGTATATATAAAAATATATATATAAATAAATATATATGTGTGTGTGTGTGTGTGTCATGTATTTGGTCTTTAATAAATAGCTTTTGAATGTTATTGTATATATTTTTAAATTTCCTGAACATCAACAAATGAAAATGTCACTCAGAGAAAACTGATTCAATTTAAATGACAAATTTATTCTTTTAAAGCAACAACACAACACAGATGGAGTATCAAAGGAAATGTAAAATGAATCTAGTGCTTCAGGTAACAGTTTATCCTGATGAAATGTAATAAAAGAAATAAAAAACACATTTTAACTCGGCACATTTCAACATGCAGCATCTATTTTATTAACATTTAATCTCAGCTGCTGCTAAAGAGCTGATGATGGCAGGATTTGGGTGTAGAACTACATTAGATTCACGGTCAGCAGTGTAAATGACAAACACATTAACATTAATCACATGTATTGAATCAAACTGTTCTGTCATGCTGTGTTATGTGATATTATTATTATTATTATTACATGTAAACAACGATGAATGAAGCCACGACAGCGTGTCAATGTGCATCTTTCTGGATTAGATTTGAACAACTTTCAGTTCCTTTAAACCCGCTTTAAACTCCTGAGGTTTGCGTGCAAATACTGGCTTTACCAATGCAAACATTTATTAAAAATAAATACAACAAATTAAACATGTTAATGTACAGCAGCTCCAAAAGCTCCAAACATTTTGTGTTCCCTCCGACGTGGAACTTATATTATTTTTTAACGACTCAGCAAAGCGTGACGTTAGTCTGAAAGTGGGCTGATGTCACATATGAAACGAGGCACAAAGACGAGCTGCTCCAGAAGCTCAATAATCACATTTACAGCTCAGCTTCCCAGCATGCAACTCGGGACGCAGAACAACACTCCAGCTCACCGTAACGGCACCAGCACGGAGCTCAGAGATCCTACAAGAGGTCTGGAGAGGTAAACTGACTGAACAGTATTCATATACTCATTACTGCTCTATTACATTTTCTGTAAAAGTGATGGGTTAAAGAAATTAGTGGCGTTAAAACACATTTGCATTAACTTTGACAGGCCTGATTAATATGTAATTTGTGTGTAACTGTAGAATGTAAACTCCTCATCAGGTTGTAAAAAACAGAAACAACACAGAGGACATGGCTTCTGTGTCGCAGCAAAGTACTGCAGTCATTCCCACAGTTTACAGCTTACTCTTCCAGACCCGATTAGGAAGTCTTGAGTACATTTTTTATCCTGAAGGCAGTTGATCATGTGACACATCAGTCTGAATATTTGGCTACTTTTCCGTTCACTTTGGCAAATAATCAGCTCCCATCAAGCGGTTTTAAACTCTAAAAAATCACGTTTGGCTGCTGAAGAAGTTAATGTGTATATTATATTTTTAAATTCATCTACCCGTCCAGCCTCTGGATGACAGATGTGTCGCAGGATCACTGTTCTCTGCAGCAGGAGGAGGTGAACTGGAGGGCTGCAGCAGCCGCCGCCACTGTCTTCTCAGTTGGAGATGTCGGCGTTGTTGTTTCGGTTGCCGCATTTGTGGTGGATGATGAGCAGGACGACGCCCAGGAAGAAGCAGACAGAGCCCACGGTGATGTACGCGATGCCCAGGAACGGGTTCTTGCCCCCCATCCAGGAGATGGTGCTCAGGATCATCCGCTTCCTGCCCTCGAAGCTGCGGACGGGATAATCTGAGTTCAACGGGTTAAAGGTGGGAACCACAACAACTCTGAACCGGAGACAGTCAGTCAACATCAACATGGTCAGCAATGGTTTTGCAAAAGGCAGTTAATATATTTTTTTTTCCTGAAGTCTGATCTCAATTTTGGATTCAAAAGATTAAAGTTTAGTTCTCATTAATAAACTGAACATTCTGGGTCTTTAGACAGTTTGATGCGGTGCGTTCATCATCGCGTTGTGACTTTCACATGAAGGATACTGTAGACGACCTCCAGAGTGTAGTTTCCTCGGGGCAGAGTTGCCACCATGCTGTTTTTCTTGTTGATGATGCGGTAGAGTTTGCGGAAGGTGGGCAGAGCGGCGGTCCTCATCCACACAATGAAGTCCTCGTTGATGAAGCCGTTGTTGCTCTGATCCGTGTCCAGCTCGTAGACGGGCCGGTTCCAGTTCACTGGCTTCGTTGTACCTGAAAACAGAAGAATCAAAATAATCCATTAATCGGTTTCCAGTAATTCAGGAAGTTTAAGAAGGAAAAAAAGTCTAAATTCTCTGATTCCAGCTTCTTGTCTTCAAAAGGCACCATACTCCATTAAACAAACAGTAATTTTACCTCTCAGAACACAGGAGTTGCTGGTCTACCGCTGCATCGATCACTTAGTTTGTTTGTATTATTGTGTGACTTTTGGATGTGAACTAACGTGGCATCCACAGTCTGGTACTTCTGTCTGCATCTCCAAACTATGAGCATGCCAAACGGTATCTACGTTACTGTAGGTAATACACTAACTATGGATAAGGATACATAGGATATATGTATATATATGCAGAACGTCATCCTCCAGAAACGTACGTCAGGTAACGTGGGAAACCTTTTTAGAAGGGCTCGAGAAAATAGCATTTTGACGCTAAAACATACACACTTCAAACCAAAATTTTAATGATTGGATTTAAATACATAAGAAACACGACCTGGAAGCTACAGAATGACATAAAAACTAAAAAAAGATGCTTCTGCTGCTACCTTGAAAAATGGCGGTGAGGTTCGGGGGGTTGATGCCTCCCGGGTTCCCGAACTTCACGTGCTTGTCGGTCCACCAGGCGATGCCGGTAGTGTTGAGAGGAATCTGGATCTTTGTGCCGTTGGGGTCGTTGTAAAACAGCTCCAACGTGTCTGCCGTGAGAGGAGAGATGGCGGATTAGAGTTCAATCTTTAAATCACATTGATAAGTAGTGTGTGGTCAACAGAGCAGGAAACCGGCTCACCGTTGAACATGCTGTTGGCGATGGCCCCACACGGTGCTATCGGCTTGTTTTCATGATAAGCGTATGGCTCACACTCCTTGCTGGGTTTCTGAGAGTGATGAAGAGGAGAAGGGAAGATCAATGCTGGCAGCATTTAAAGCTGCAACTGATCGGTCTAAAAGAAATGTGTGAGCTGTGGTGAATTTCTCTCTCAGGAAGTGACGACATAAATTGCTACTCAGTGCGTCCGAAAAGATTCATACTACTGTTTATTCACACAAAAGTATGTTGAACGATAGTACATATGTTGAGTATGTTGTGCATAATATGTGATTTCGGACGAATGAGGAAAATAATGTGTTTTTTGAACATTAAATAATGTAAACATGTTCTAGTAGAAACACAAAATACAAGTAAGCCGTGTTGTTTAAGTTTAAGTCCTACCAGGAGGGACTCCATGTCTCCGTTCAGCTGGCTGTCGTCTCTCGACTTGACGTAGCGGCGGTGATTTTGGTAGAAGTTGGACAGGCCGTAATACACGTATACGTTGCTCTGTTGGTTGAGATAAACGTGTTAACACACAAATTGTTCAAACTGGCTGTGTGAATATTTATTATCGGACGTATGAAACGACACTTTTCCTCACCTCATATGGCTGCTCCAGGTAGAACGGGATGGTGCAGGTACACGGCCTGGTGCTGTTCCAGCTGAAGTTCTGGGAGCAGGCGTAGCAGGGACTGGACACGTCGACTCCGGTGTAATCAACCTGGAAACACACAAGAAGATTTTAACTATACAGCACTTTTAAAAACATTAACTGCACAGTGCTTCACACCAGAGCAAAAAGACAAAATAAAGCAGATAAAAACAAGAATCTAAAGTGTAAAAACCCTAAAAAAAGTAATATGTAATATTGTTGTTTTTTTATGTGATGTAATGTGATGTATGTGATGTGTCACAGCCATGACTAGCTTGAGTGGTAAGGACAAGTGATCAATATTTTTGAGTAACAATAACAACAAGTAATGAGATGAGATACTTAGTTAAACAGTGCAGCATATTATTAAATTTCCATGAAATGTTCTGTCCTGAAAAAGAGCATCACACCAAACTCCATTCAAAAAATCATCCGTTTTAGAGTTTCCTCTGATATCAGAGTAACGTATTTTGGAGAACGTTATTTAGGTTAGATGTTGTTCTTATTTTTAAAACGAAAGCTTATTTTGGGTCACATATTTGCCGAATTCACCGGTTGAACATAACGTTTCATAAAAATGTTTAAGTTAAGTTACAGGAGATGTTGAAATTTAGTGATATGCAAGGTAAGTATAAATTGCAATTTTTTTGCATGGGATTTGGCGTGAGTGGTGGAAGTGTACAAGCCAGCTCCACAGGGAATATTAACATGTTATTGTGTCACTGTGTATAATAACTAGTGTTATATAGTTAATCCAGGTGAGTCATATAACGTTAAGTTACCTCAAACTCCTTCTGTCCTGTAAAAGAGCATCAAACCAAACTCCATTCAAAAAATCACCTATTTTAGAGTTTCCTCTGATATCAGAGTAACGTATTTTGGAGAATGTTATTTAGATAGAAGTTGTTTTTATTATTAAAAAGAAAGCTGATTTTCGGTCTCATATTTGCCGAATTTACTGGTTAAACATACCGTTTCAGAAAATGTTTAAATTAGATGTTGAAGATGTTGAAATGTGCTGATATGAAGGAGTTAGGGTAGATTGCAGACTTTCTGCATGTGGTCTGGCGTAGAGTCGGAGCGGTTACCTCTAACTCCTTGATGTTGTTAGAGGTGACGAAGAGGCCGATGCCGATGGGGATGAAGAGGAGGCCGATGATGAAGAAGGCCGGCAGCACGGTTCCCGCGGTGAGGATGGGCTGCCAGGCCGGCAGTCTCTGCTGTTTGAAGGCGGTGTTCTCGGGCTTCTTGCTCCGCAGCGTCGCTCCACCGGGTCCGGTCACCGTGATGTGTCCGTCCTCCTCTTTCGCGGTGTAGCTGGACGCCATCATAACGGCTCTCTGACGACAGGTTTAACGCGTTAAAGACCGACTGACGCGCTGACAGTGTACAGACTAGTATCTTAAATCACAGAATGATGTTGTCATTTGTTTTTCTGGAGGTTATTTGGTGATTTAATCCATTAGTTAGTTTAATCATTAACAGCTGCTCCGGTTTATAAACAAGGAAGTAAACGCAACGCTTCTTCTTCTTCTTCTTCGGTGTTTATTGGCGGTTGGTAAACCAGCTTAGAGGCGCATTACCGCCTCCTGCTGGTCTGGAGGTGGAACAGGGGATTGAGCAGAAATGAATCAAAAATAAAAATAAAATTAAAGAAATAATAATAAATAATAATAAAAATGAGGAAAACTCTGGATTCGTTTAACCCAGGATTCAGCAACCTTTACTATCAAAAGAGCCATTTTAGGCAAAAAAAAATCTGTCTGAAACCGCGAAACATTTGATCATTGTGATGAAGGTATATAGGTATTTTATTATATATTTACCTTATACAGGAAGGTAAATATATAAACAAGCATGATGGGCGTTGTTGTTGTGAAATCAAGAGAAAACAATGCCAAAGAAATTCTAATTACACAAAAACTGCTGTGAATTAAAAGGATGAAAACTATACTTACTATCTAGTCTGCTGTCTGTGAGCAGGATGGAACAATTAATTCACAAAAACGGACAAAATCTAAAGCTTCAGTGTTCATAGAAGTTTATTTTTTTATCAGAAAAATTTCCTGTTGAATATGTTCATATGGTGTATTATCATGTTTATGTCTGACCAAAGTGTCCCAAAAGTCAGAAAATATCATGTGTATTTAAAACCTGCATATAAATGGGGAATAAAATGTTTTCTAAAGAAAACAAAACTACATCAAATACACTTTAAACCAACATGCCATTGATTTTCCTTTGCTTCTTTCTATTAATGGTAATTCAGCAACTTTCAAAAGCAATTTTTAAATTCAGCCTAAAACCACATTTCCACTTCCACATCCACACTGAACTGCCTGTCCAGGACCAAATTACCAAATTTAAACAAAACACAGGCTCTAAATTTTAAATTTGGACAAACTAGTGAATACTACATTTCAGATTCTGACTGAACTCCAAACTGCATAAAGTACACAGATAATACTCTGTATGAAAACTCTTCATTCATTCATTTCAACCTGTAGTCTTGTTTGTATCACATCTGTAAGTAGAAAAGATGCTTCACTCTTTGTACTGGAGCTTCAACCATCACAGATCTCAGCTCAGCGTTGGCTGTTTGCTGAGGCGGCGTCCGTCAGCGGACCTGAAAATTACAACACAACGTGTTTCCTTGACATTTTAAGTCTCATTTGTGCTCAACAGCCACATTTATTTTCTTTATTAGCTTCAGACTGCTGCACAAACTCTATTTAGCACTAAACAGTTTAGTGCAGTTTAGTACAGTTATGCACTAAAATCAGAGCTGCAGAGTTAATGAACATCCTCTGTGGGTTTTGTTGCTGCCAGCGACCACTTTCCATTTACACAGAGTCATTTGGTTAATTTTTAATATAAATATATGCAGTTATCATTACAAAGTATAGCTACAAGTCAGCAGCCAAATGGATGTTAGTGGAGCTGATATTTCCAGCCAGTTAGACTGTTATCAGGTCATTAAATGGGGCGTTATCAGTGGTTATCAGCCTCATAGATGTGGGTCAGTAGGGCCCTGCCATACACCCAATAGTAGGTTTGGCCTCATAATCAAATCGGGAGATATTTCTCAGATGCAACCTTTAATAAAGATGGTATTAATAGGCTTTTTTTTGTCGTTGTGGTCTCAGTTGACTAAGATTTCTTTAGTCGACTAGTCATATTTTATGCTTTCTTTAATGATGTATTTCTAAGAAACTTCTGAGCACATCTCTGGTAAACACCAGATTTAAAGTGGTAAGTAATAAAGTGATTTTAATAATCCTGCTGAGCCTCTGAGGTTGTTTCCAGGACGAGTATTTGATCACCTAAACGTCTCTGCAGCCGCCTCGACGAGCTGCAGCTCAAACTAAAACACTCGTCCTGTTTTCCAGATGCTTCTTCAGGACTCTGTTACCTTCCTCAGTCCTCACGCTTTAATATCTCTCTCTCTCTCTAACATCAGCAGGATTCATCCTCCTGCCTGTTTGCTTATTAGAAGCTGATTAAAGCAGCAGAATGAGTTTTGTTTTTTCTCTTGTGTCCTGTTATACAACATCATAACCTGCAGATAATTATGGTTTATTGATGTGTTTAATCAGATAAAACCATTAGAGGATGTGTGAAGCTGCTGCTCCAGCAGTAATCTGATTTATACGTTCAGGGATGTCAGATCAGTTTCTTCCTCGTAAAGATAATCTAGTCATGTTGTAGTTTTGTACTCGTCCATGAGAGGGAGCTAGACGCCTACTGAGTCTAATATGTAATGCTGAAAAGATCAAACATGATATAATGTGCATTGCAACCACATACATTATCACATCATCATGCAGCAGAGAACAGAACCATCTTCACAATGCATCAGTGAGTCTGGAGAGTTCATCAGCAGCCTAATTTAAACATGTATTTTAATAAAAATATATATTTATCAACCTGGAACAAGATCATCTTCATGTTCATACTCTTCTTTGCACATGCATGTACATTTTTTGGGACAAACTGAATGTGCAACAACGTCCAAAAAGTCAAATGAAATCACATCTGCAGAACCGACTCTTTCACCCAACGTTATTGACGTTGAGTGATCAGTTTACCCAAATTACAAAAATGCATAATTACTCACTTATTATTCTCTGGTGGATATCGTGTTTGGTTTGAAACCTTTAAATGTGTTTAAATGTTTTAAATGTTTTAAATGTAATAATTATTTTGGTTTTGTTTGTCCATGGTTTGAAGAAAATATGGAGAGAGGGAAGATGCAACAAAAGTAGAGCTGCAAAGATTAATCGATTAGTCGTCAACTATTAAATTAATCGGCAACTATTTTGATAATCGCTTAATCGGTTTGAGTCATATTTTTAAGAAAAAAACAAGTCTAAATTTTCTGATTCCAGCTTCTTAAATGTGAATATTTTCTGGTTTCTTTCCTCCAAAACAAAACATTTGAGGACGTCATCTTGGGAAACACTGATAGACATTTTTCACCATTTTCTGACATTTTATAGACCAAACAACTAATCGAAATAATAATAGACAATGATAATAATCGTTAGTTTGCAGCCCGAAACAAAGAATTAGGGACATTGTAGTTGTATGGTATGCATCTCTGTGATTTCTGCTTCCACTGTAATACAAAGGAGGTGAATTGAATTTAGTTTTTGGTGCTCACAGCATTCAAAATTACATAACATGAGCACCATTTTTTAGCCTGTATATTTGTTAACATTTTGGCAAACTGTCACCATTAAAAGTTTGCCAAATTATCTCTGATCAGCTCCTGTTTGTAGTGTAAACATGGATGTACAGACAACTATCACTGGATTATTCTGATACTGAAGAAAACTTAAAAACGTGATTATTCTCAGGCAAGTTCTGCAGTTATAAGAAGCGTCTTTTGTTCTGATTTCAACGCAGATTTATGGGCTTTTATTCCAGATCGACATCAGAGATAATGACATCCTCGGGAAGTGTGAGTCTCACTGTATCTGAACATACGTGTATCATGCATGTGTGTTGAGATTTTACTGAGTTATGAATCCAGGAAGGAGGACACATGTTGATGCAAATTGCAAATTTCTGTCATTAGCTAAAGTCTATCCAGTCAACATTTATTAAGATTTATGTACGAACTCAATGCTGGACAGTATGACACACATTTCAGCTCTGAAAATGAGTTTTTATTGCTGTTGAGTTGTGCTTTGTTTGTTTAGCAGCATGGGTTAACATTTGGAGCTCACATACACACCATAAACAAATGAATGCTACGAAGCGATGCCATACGTGTTTCAGAGATAAATAGATTTTTATTTTGGTGCCTGATGACACAAATGATGACAGGCCATACGGTAACAAACATTTCACAGTGCTCCGGAGGCGCGGCGGTGAAATAAACACACGAGCTGCTGCCAAAACTATCACCAACACGAAGTTAATCACTCAGACGTGCACAGAGACGCTTCAGTGAGAATCAAAAATAACATGAAAGGACATCAAATGTTTCCTGAAAACATGTGTTGTGCTTGTAAAGCTATAAGCCGTAGTGAGAGAGGCGACATCACACACAGTCCTGTTTGATGAGGCCCGTAACTCATATTTGGCATCAGATTCGTTGTTGCCATGGCAGCGTGCTCCCTCAGCTCTTGCCTCCCGCCGAGGCCAAGGCCGAGGCCGAGCCGCATACCGTCATCGACTTCCTCAGCTCGATTTTCATCAACTGGCTCTCGCCCCGCGACTCTAACCTCGTCACCGTGGACACGCCCAGAATCGCCGCCTTGCTGCTCGGTTTCATACCTTTTGACATTGGGATCCGCGTGGCGGCGGCGGCGCTCCGAGCTGACTGCACATCCGAACCGGGCTGGAAAATAAACAACAAATAAGGGAAGAATTTGGATCGTAGAAACACAAAAAAACACAGAGATGATCTGTTGTTAACGGTTCTTATGTCACTGTGTTGAAGAAATGTTTAAACAGGGATTACACATGAAGGAAAGGTGAGCTTCCCAGTAAGCATGGTTTTGTTTTGAGGTATTTTATAACCTTTTTGACCTTTCGTCAACACCCAAACGGCACTTTAAAAAAATGTAGGTGCTCAAATCAATAAAAATGATATAAAAACAAGAAAGAAACGCCTCCATTGTTCTGGATCAGGAGTTTTCAAAGTCTGACATTGAGAGCCACACAAGCCTCTCCGAGGCTCCAACATGAGTGTTTTTTAGCATATATTTGTTTACATTTTGGCACCATTAAAAGTGTGCCGAATTATCTATGATCAGCTCCTGTTTGCAGTGCACACACAGACGTACAGACCACTATCACTGGATTATTCTGATACTGAAGAAAACTTAAAAACGTGAAGATTCTCAGGCGTCTTTTTTGTTCTGATTTCAACACAGATTTATGGACGTTTTTTTTTTTTTAGATGGACATCAGAGATAATGACAAGTCTCACTGTATCTGAACATACGTGTATCATGTATGTGTGTTGAGATTTTACTGAGTTATGGACTCCAATTATGACTTTTATTCCATCTTTTGGTGATCTACCATGTGAACAGGTGACAAAACCTACTAGAGGGTGTAGCAGGCTGATAACGCCCATTCAATGGCCTGATAACAGTCTCATCGACTGCCTTCTCTCACTTTAGAAGCTGCTAAGAAGATTGCCGACCATCCAGTGACTGAAATGTCCAACTTACTAGAAACCTTTGATTCAGTGACAGATCATCAAATCAATGCTTACTGGGTCTGTTTACACCGGAGTGTGTGAGGGTTAACTGGACCTCTTGGATATTAAATGACATCAGGTTGGGTGGTATTATTGAGTTTATAACGAGGTTTCTTATCTGTAAATTTAAGTTCTTAAAGTGAAAAAAGTGAAACATCCAAATTGGTTGTGTTTGGTTAAAAGGAGTGGTTTTGTCAGTTGTCTTTAGGAGACCTTTAGAAAGATCATTCCGGTTAGTTCACACCAGTGAGGTCACATGTTTATATATTTATATATATTATTTATATATTTTAATACCTGGACAGGGTGCTATCTAGGCAGCACCCACCACCTGATTTCATTCTGAAACATTTCAGAAGAAACTGCAACGTAAAAGATTAATTAGACATCGTTCAGATATTTTAGTTTGAGGCAAAATGTCGTTATACGGAAGCCCTGAAAGGCCAGCGAGAATTTTATTTTTTCTGGTGATCCATTTTCTAAGTCTGATCTAACTTATTTTCTCTCCTGTGTTTATAATTTAAGATTAAAGATTAAAAATGTTTTGTCAGGATAATCCTTCTAATTCCTTTTTTTTTCCAGTGTGAAAATAAGTGAAATTTTTTTTTTTTTTTTAAATAGGCTGATTTAGCGACTAACTGCTTTTTTTATTTGCCTCTTAGTGAAAACAGGAGGAAGAAAAACATTCTTTTTTAGTGGGGTAGGGGTGCACTCTGGTGGTCGAAATAAGTATTACAACAACAACACTTGGAATTTTTTTAGGCAGATTATTGTAAATTGCGGGGAAAAAAAATGTAGGCAAATTTTCCTAAGTTTTTTTTCTTGCCTCTTAGTGAAAACAGGTGGAAAAAAAAAAAATGTTGGTTGATTTTTCTAAGTTACTTTTTTTTTTCTTTCACTTGTTTTCACACAGGAAAAAGTAACTTAGAAAAATCTGCCTAAAATTTTTATTTTCCAACTGTTTTCATTAAGAGGAAAATAATAATAGTAACTTAAAAAAATAAATCTAAAAATTATTTTTTTCACTTTTCACACTGGAAAAAAAGCAATTTAGAAAAATCAGCCTAAAAAAAGTGTTTGTTATTGTAATACCTATTTTGACCACCAAAGTGCACCACTGCCCCACTAAAAATTTGTTTTCTTCCACCTGTTTTCTCTAAGAGGCAAAGAAAAAAAGTAATTTAGAAAAATCTTTTTTTTTCACAAAGAAAAAAAAAAAGCACCTTTGAATCCTGAATTTTTTTTTCTTACACCTGTTTTCCACTTGTTTCACAGGAAAAAAATATGAATCAGAAAGATTATCCTGGCAAAACATATTTTTCACCTGTTCTTCAGTCATAAACACAGGAGAGAAAAAATCATTTAGATCAGAGTTAGAAAATGGGTCACCAGGAAAAAAAATTCTCGCTGGCCTTTCAGGGCTTCCGTACATCTAAGCCTCTACCCTTGTGGAGTCACAACATATTCAGAAAGAAAGAAGATGGAGGACGTAATGATCTCACCACTGACTGCGTCGGCCTGGAGGACGCCGACGTGATGGGCGTGATCGTTATGCTGCTCGTCATTTTGCTCTGAGTCGTCTTCGCCGTCGAGGCTTGATGGCGTGGCGAGCGCAGCACCGTTCCCGTTGACACTTCCTTGCTGCTCTCTGAGCTCCTGAGCGTCAACACCGAACCAGCACAGCCCTCAGAGGGCCTCTTGAACTGTGGACCCAGGTGGATGTGGATCTTGTTGTCTTCTGTTGTGATGATGTTGCCGTTGTACTTCCTGAAAGGCGCCGGTTGCTTCTCCGGGGTCACCTTGATCACCGTGCGGGTTGCGGTGATGTCGTGAGGCTCGGGTGAAGCACAGACTTCAGCCACGGGGGTGGTGCTGACCGTGATGATGGACACCGGCGACCGGAGGCGGTCAGAGCCGTTGGTCTTGTCCGGACTCTTGGCCCTGGAGATGGTGGTTATCGTGACGGGGGATTTGGCTCGATCCAGTTCACAGGTTTTGCTCTTCGACGCCACGGTCGTGGGCTTCGGCACGATGGTGATGCGAGGTTTCTGCAGTCCGAGAGTCGGGATGATGGTGGTGCTGGAGAAGAAATCCTCGGCTCGAGGGCTGGTGATCTCCAAGGTGGCGGTGCTGTTCTCGTGATCTGGCGTCACCCGGATGTGCAGCGGCTGACCCGGCCTGGTCATCTCGGGCGGATGGAGCAAGGACGCCCTGTTGGTCTTATCAGGAGCGCTCTGAGTGATCGTGATGGCGTCCTTCTTTTTCATCCAGGGTATCCAGGATTTCTTTGGGCCGAGTTCTGCTGAGGCAGGAGGGTAGCGTTCAAGAACCGCCGGCTTTTTAAGCCCCCGTTGTCTGAGGTTGCTCATTATTTGGTTCTCCTCGAGGACCGATTTGAGGATGAAGCCCGCCGCCGTCTCGTCCTCGGCCGTCTCACTGGCCACCACGTCCGTCTGCACCGCTGTGGAGGTAACCGGGACGTTGACCATCCTCTTCCCGTTCATACTGGGCCTCACAGCGCGACTGTATCTCTTGGTGGATTCCAGCTCCTTGGTGAGGTTCGCAAAGTCGTGACTCATGCTCATCTTCTTCTCCTCCTCTTCCATGAACCTCTGCTGGAGGACAGAGTAATCCACCTGCAGCTGGGAGAGCTGGTCCTCCTTGCTCATCAGCTCGTGGATCTTCTCCTTCAGGGCCTGGACGTCCGCCTGCAGCTCTCTGGTTCTCGCCTCCTCCGTCTTGCAGCGAGCTCTGAGTTCCGCCTCCGGATTCGTGACCTCGCCTTTCTCTATGGCTTTGTTCCTGGCGATCTGACTCTTCATCTCGTCCAGCAGCTTAGAGAGAGTGTTCGCCCTGTCCTGCTCCGTTCTGAACTTCTTCTCCAGCAGATCGTACTCGTCCTCTGTTTTCATTAAATCTCCTTCCACCACCTCCAGCTGTTTCAGCCGGCTCTTAAGTCTTTCTATTTCTAGCGCGAGCTCTTTTACTTTGTTGTCTTCATCTGGATTTCTGTTTGACCACTTCCTCTGGATTTCCCTCTCCGTCTCCTCAAGTCCGTCCATTCTTATTTTCATCCCGCCCAGCTTGGTATTCAGCTCCCGACACTTCTCCTCTTCACTTGCAAGTTTAGACTTTAACTCGTCTTTCTCTTTAGCGATCGTCGACACTTTGATCTCCATTTCCGATTTGAATTTGAGGAGTTTTTTGCTCTCCTCGATCAGCTTCTCCGTGACCTCCGTGACCTTGCCCTGCTCCGCTTTGAACATCTTACTCAAATCATCACTTTTCTGCTCTTCCTGTTTCAGTCTCTCCGCCATGTTTTTCCTCTCGTCCACCAGAATAACCGTGAAGGACTTCAGCTTCATCAGGTCGTCTTTCAGGACCATCTCCGCCTTTTCAAACTTTGACTCCGATCCCTCGAGTTCTCTCACCCGAGTTTTCACCGTCTCCAGCTCGCCGGCCAGATCCTTCACCACGCGTTTCTCCTTCTCCAGGTTCATGTGAAGCTGAGAGCACTCCATTTTGCTGCGACTGAACGCCCCCTCCAGTTTCTCCAGTTCAACCATCCTCTTCTGCAGTTTGTCCACCTCCAGCCTCAGCTCCTTGCTGTGGTTCTCCTCACCCTGCAGCTTCTTCCTCAGCTCCCTGCATTGAGTCTCCGTCTTGGTTATCTCCTCGTCTTTGCCCTCCATCTCCAGCACTCTCTTCCTCAGATTCTCCAGCTCGGTCATGAGAGACGAATCCCCGCACTCCCCTTTGCTGATCTTCTCCCTCAGCTCCTGCAGGTCTTCCTCTGATTTCTGCAGCAGCTTGTTGCTCTCCTCCAGCTCTTCGATCTTCTGCGCCAACCCGGCCAGCTTCAGCCTGAGCTGCCGGCTCTGGGACTCCTCGTTGGCCAGTTTGGCCGTCATCTCCTCGTGCTCCTGCGTGAACTTTGCCGCTCTGTGCTCCAGCTCGGCCTCCAGCTTGAGGACCTTCTGGCCGTCCTCCTTGGCGGTGTCGGCGACCGCCGCCAAGCGCTGCTCTTTCTCCTGCAGCTTCTGAGTGAGGTCCTGGACCTTCTGGCTCTGCTGGTCGATCTGCTCGATGTGCAGCTGCCGCTCGTCCACCAACATCAGGGCGAAGGACTTGAGTTTAACCAGCTCCGCTCGGACCTTCTCCAGCCTCCTGCTGTGGTCCTTGTCCTTACGAGCCTGGTAGGCCTTCTCCTGCTCCAACAGACGTTTGAGTCTAAGAAACACACAAGATGTGAGTGTTAATGTCAAACAGATGCAATGTATCCTCATAAAAAGGTTCATATGATATCTTACGAAAAGTTATTCCTCATTTATTGAGCGTTTTCCTCCAAATGTTCAGCAACACGGGACAATAAAATAACAATAAAATAAGTGATTAATAAAATAACAATAAAATTAAATAAAATTATACAACTGAAACACAATAGAAAAATGTGATTAATAAAAATAAAATAGAATAAAATGATACAGCTTAAATACAATAAAAAATGTGATTAATAAAATAAATATATAATAAAATAAAATCATACAACTTAAACACAATACAATTTTATAACTTAAATACAATAAAATATGTAATTAATAAAATAGAAATAAAATATAATAAAATTATACAACTTAAATAAATAAAATATGTGATTAATAAAACAAAATTATACAACTTAAATACAATAAAAATGTTATAAGTTAAATACAATAAAATATGTAATTATTGAAATAAAAATAAAATAGAATAAAATTATACAACTTAAATACAATAAAATAAGCGAATAACATAAATAATAATAATTATAATAACAACAGTAATAACAATAATAACAACAATAATGATATATTTTTAATTACTATTTTAATAATAAAATCTAGTTGCAAGTATATTTGTCTATTTACTAGTCAAAATATCTCATAACACTTAAAATAAGACACAATCACCCAACAAGTAACATTCAATGAGATATAAGGACTTTTAGAGAATGCATCTTGAAAACAACACTACTACTTGAGCATTACAGTTTCATTATGACACACAACACGTCCTAATACTAGTGAAATAAAGCTCAAAACGAGTTTTACCAGCTGATTTCAAGATCTCTTTTCATCTTGAAAGGCGGAAATATTACATCTTATTTCAACAAATCTCACCAAGCAAATTTGCACTTGTTCCACTGGCAGATTTTTTTTTATTTATTACAAGTAAAAACACCTTGTATTCATTGTTCTTTTAACTTATTTTTGAAGTGGCTTTTTTTTTCCAGTGTCAAACTTGCATCAACACACCGACCCAGTGGGGTAAATCAGTAGTAAGAGGTGCTGCAGAGCTGCCAACGAGAGGATTCAGCTCCCCGTTGGTAGATGTTTAACTATAATCTCTGCGGGAGTCTGAGCAGCAGTTTCTCCTCCATGTGGGTCAAACACAGACAGACACTCGGACACATTAACAGGTTTCCAGCTCAACAAGTGTTCTGCAAGTTTAAATAAAAAGTTCCCACCAGACTTTTACAATCTGCTCCTCCTGAGTCAAAAGCTTGAACTTACCAACCGGTTGTGATGCAGAGCAGGTTGATCCATATCTGCTTGTTAAAGCTGAGCCGGAGCCAAACTGCTGCCGAGTCTCTCACGGGGCCACAGAGGGGAGGAAGGAGGAGGGAGAACTAAAGCCATCACATTCCTAACATGTCATCGCCGGACAATGAGAAAAGGTGGATGTTGTGCTAAAGAGCACCGCTCTGCCGGCTGGTGATGTCATCCAACCCCTTCATATAAGGCCAAAGAGGCCCTGCCCTTTGGACTCCGAGGAGGAGGAGGAGGAGGAGGATGATGATGAGGAGGGGGAGGAGGTTCAGAAAGCCTCTTCTTCCTCCCCTGTTTTCAGCAGGTATGACACAACACATGAAGCCACTTTAAAGTCCTAAAAATGTCCCTCCAGTTTTCTGTCCGTCTTGCAGCCAGCAGCGTTTCCATAGCAACGAGGCGACAATGCAAGGCGGGAGTTTTTGTTTTGGAGCAGACAATGCCAGACTTGCTCAGCCTTTCTTATTATAATCCCATCACCCCCCCACCCCGTATCGTGCAAAGGGGAAAAAGGACGTGGATATAAATTCTCCATAGTGGCTGGATGGTATGAGGTCATAGCTCTGTGGTTTTGCATCGCAGCGGCTGTGAAATGAGCCAAATATGAGCGGTGCAAAGAGCTTACAGCTGCAGAGGCTCCAAGTACAAGTTATATATATTACACAAGAGCACTTTTACATTAATTGCTTGTGTTTTGTGGCTTAGATACTTGCACTTTTTGTTGGCTGCCTGTAATTTTTGGAAATAAATCTCTTCTTCGGTTGCACACATTTAAACTATTACGGGATGAAAGATATCTTCCAGTAATTTCCAGTGATATAAGGCTTGTGGTTATGAAAACTCAGGAATAAATCAAATGACAACATGTAGAAACTGGACCAAATAATACAACTTTTGCAGGCGTAATTTAATTTTTATATATATTTTTTTTCTTTTAAAATCTTTTTTTATAGACGCTTTTACAACCAACGTCATGAAAATATGCTGCGTGTAGTGTCGCGGACATGCAGCCACTTTCCCAGTAAAAGTCTCCACCGCACATTTAGTTTAGTTTAGCAGGTTGTCAGCTGTGTGTCTGCCCGGCGTAACTTTAGAGAGTGTCCAACAAACAGTGTGTGTGTTTGTGCTACGTTAGCAGCTCTAGCATTGCCGGAGGCTTCTTGCTCGCCGCCGCCACCACACATACAGTCACATACAACTCCTCCTTCTTTAACCGATAGCGTTAATCTGTTAAAATGCTTAATGTCGGTTAACAGTTAAAAGGTTAATTATGAACATCCCTAGTTAAAACTGTTATCAGCATCAAAACGTCTGGTTGTTGCGTGTTCAGTTGTCAGAATCGATGTTCCAACAGCAGATTCCCGACAGGATCACAACTGTTTCAGGTGTTTTGGTTTAGCGAGTCACCGTGTTCACCGGTGACTTTCCGCCAAATGCGTCCGTGGTTGCTCGTAGTAATTTGTGTAAATGGTTCGCATAAAAAATAAACACAGATGTATTTAAAATTGATTGAAGGCTTTTACGAGGACACCTACAGTACATGTCCTGTTTGGGTTTTCAACAGCTGCCGTCACTACGAGCAAACACGATGCACTGAGTCACCGGTTAACACGGTCCCTCGTTAAACCAAAACACCGGTGGCATCTGTGGCTGCAAGCTATCAAACGTGTTGACTACCACTGGACTGAGGACACGATCAAAAATGCTCACTGGTGTGACGTTACACGCTAACGACTGAATATTGGACCACTTGCTAACGTCTTCTACCCACTCACTAACAGCATCTTGATCAACATTATAACCTTTAGTTTAGTTTAGTTCTCCCTCTTTTAGCTCTGTTTTTGGTCTCCACCACCAATTCCTGAGGGAAATATCTGTCTCTTTAGCTGCTAAATGCTCCATTATGATCACCACCTATTCTTTAAATGTGTCTGTCTCCTGTTTGCTGTTGAGCTGGTACAGTAAAGTGGCTATTTTTATATGCTTTTAGCTAAAAAAATCGGATCTGGAAAAGTCAATTTTAGGTTGCATTCGTGATCTTCGGTGTTTAATACCCTTACATTGCTTGACAAGCTATTGCACTCCGCCGTTCTTCCGTTGCCAAACTGCGTGCACACAGTGGGGCCTATAAAGAAAAAAAGGGTCTATAGAGGCTCAAATATAAAGGTTTTATCAAATTTAAATAAATTGGATGATACATAATGTCTCAGGTCACACTCACAAAGTGCAGCCTGAACCTGTAAACGTGTGATAATCCTCAGTAGGTACAGCTCAGCTAGATCTAGATCTGTCATCGTAACCTCGCTGCAGAAAGCCTCTCTGTGTTCGGCTCTATTCATAGCATCCCGAGCTGACGGCAGCCTGTCAGAGAGAGCAGAGAGAGACCCGAACACTCATAAAACTGAGCCCACAGCAAACACATCAGACCCAGAGATGCTAATCTGCAGCTAATTATAGTCCCAATAATAACAACCGTCCACATTAACATTCAGAACAGACGAGTCAACAGGAACGCTTTGACACCGAGGAGGCACATCGGTTGTTGGGGATAAAAATGGGATTTTTTTTACTGTCTACCACTGTGAAATTACAGAGAACAAGCCTACATTTTTCTGTAGGCAGACATGGTGAACTGAGTAAACTTGTTACTTCTCAAACCACACTAGCAGACTGGGATCAGGGGCCTCAGGGTGGCTCTTAGAAGTCACCGGCTCAGAAGAAAAACATCACAAATGTGTGTCCCTCGTCTCCTAAAAGTTACGTTTGTATACGACGACTACTAATTTGTAGTTTCGAAAGAATGCCGGTTGGATAACGAGGAAACAATTTGAATGAATTTTTCAGCATAAAGTTAACAGTCAACATGTGTTTTGGTTTCCTACAAAAACAACAACAACAAAAGTATGATTACCTCCTTCAAGGCCGAAGGCATTGGTTTGACTTTGCTCTTTGGCTCCAGACAGATGTTTTGTTTTTTTTTGCCTAAAATGTCTCTTTTGATATTAAAGGTTGCTGACCCCTGCGTTATACAGACATAACAAGGCTTCTGAATGAGCGAGGCATCTGCCGATACGTTACGCGGAAACACACCATGTTAATAACAAGCCGACCACCTCACGGTACCGCCGGCTGTGAGCTGGGATCTGTTTTTAAAGTCAGGCACCTTGGCGGAGGTCTGCGCTCTCCGAGTGTTCTAGTTTTAATTATTTCTACCAGTCAGTAAAACCCTTTTCCCACCAAAATTAGCACATACTGTATGCAGGTTTTTTAAACATGGAAAAATCCACTAAAAATAGGAAAGAGACTCCTTTCCCATTGTAAGAATGCCCTGATGTTGAAACCAGATGTTAGTGGGTTTTTTTGTCCACTTTTATGTCCTGCAGCTTTACTGTTTTGGTTCACTTTAACCGCTCTCATCAGTGTCGTTTTCGGCTATTTGTTTTTTTTAGCTAAAAGCATCTAAAAAAAGCCAATGCACTCTACCTGCTCAGCAGCAAACAGCAGACAGACACATTTAAAGAATAGCTGGTGATCATAATGAAGCATTTAGCAGCTAAAGAGACAGATATTTCCCTCAGGAATTGGTGGTGGAGACCAAAAACAGAGCTAAAAGAGAGCGAACTAAACTAAACTAAAGGTTATAATGTTGAGTTTTTGTAGAAAGTTCAGTAGAGAGAGAGGTGTTGTTGTTTTGGAGTGTGTACTTTTAATTTCTCTGCTTTAACGTGGTGCAGCTCTGCTCTTAGTCTCTCTGATAACACATTCCTGCTGGCTGCAGTCAGCGTGCAGATTCACTGCAGGTGATATCATGAATGAATGCGCCCAGCAGGGTGATGTCATTCCTAACAGAGATCATGCTGGACGATTAGACGCTCTGTTTGCATAACAAACTGTCACGGGCAAATACAACCAGCTGCAGAGAAGTACCAGCAGTATTTAACTCTACTGATGCTACTGAACTTTTACTGGAGGAAAAGTCACGTTATATATGTAAAGATTTGTCTTTACACCCAGTAAAAGCTCTGCTAATTTTCCACAATTAGTTTAGTTTTTCTTCTACCATTCCAGACTTCCTTATAGGTTTCCATTCATTTTTACGGTTGATGTGACTTCATGTTCACTGTGATGAATTAATCAACCTCACTGTATAAAATGACCTGTGGTGATCTCTAGGATAATCACAGCGTCATGAAACTTTATAGCCACAAACTAGAGACCTAGAGCATTCAGAGGATGGATGGATCAGACTGGAGACCTAGAGCAGAAAGAGGATGGATGGCTTTCCTAGCTAGATCGACAATAAGGGGGTTTCTGAGCAGTTTACACAACAGAAGTGCTCGCCATCCAAATCGCCGAAAAATGCAAATTCTTGCAGAAATCTTCTAAATGTCAAACGTTTTTGATCCCAAATCACAGCATGGCTTTTTCTATGGCGTTCCTCAAGGTCTTGGTGTCTTAATATGGTATTTTGGAGGGATTATTGATCATTTTTATAAATTCTCCAGTGGTAAAAAATTGTTAAATTTAGTCCCAAATCTGTGTAACAAATGGTATCAACCCAAAAAATGCTGCAAGAACTTATGAGACATAATAGAGCATGGGGATATGCTAAATTTCAATTTCTGATTTACAACTAGAACAACTTGACACACAGTGCTGAGCTGCATCTCAAATTAATCTTCAGTCCTAACTCTAAAAAGAGAGTGAGTCGAGGCTGTGCTTTCTGCTGCGAGCACTCGATGTCATGATAAGACACGACTCATCACTCTTCATATCAGAACCATCATCCCAAACCTTGATGCTCCGGGTTTTATCTGATGCCTCCTACCAGACAAATAAACATACCGCTGCAGAATGTGTTTTTCAAGAGCAATGAATTGCTAATCAAACATTTTTGTCTCTTTCTCATCAGTAAAGGATCGTACTGCTGTGTGTTAATCAGGAAGCAGCAGGACTATTATAGAGAGCAGCATGTGTGATCTCAGCAGCTGTGTGTCCTAACTTGCAGGCGGATGCATCTAAGAGATCACTCAGATTGACATCTGGATTCCACCTCTGCTGTAGGAGCATCATGCTGGTATCGAGGTTTTTACATCCGTTTATCACATTTCTGTGCTGGGAGTTGTCCGTGTTTTTGTTTTACAACTTTAACCCTTTCACAGTGTGTTTTCGCTTCATCAAAGTTAATTATAACATTTTGGTTGCCTGAAAATGTCTTATTCAGAGTTCGGTTGCTCTTAACTCCACCCTCTTATGTCACTTCTGGTTGTTAAATGATGACGACGGCCAAAAACCAAGATGACGACAGCCAAAAACCAAGAGGGCGACAATCAGAAACCAAGATGACGACGGCCAGAAACCAAGATGACAACGGCCAAAAACCAAGACGGCAACGGCCAGAAACCAAGATGACAACGGCCAAAAACCAAGATGACGACGGCCAAAAACCAAGATGACGACGGCCAGAAACCAAGAAGACGACAGCCAGAAACCAAGACGGCGACAGCCAGAAACCAAGATGACAACGGCCAGAAACCAAGATGACAACGGCCAGAAACCAAGAAGACGACAGCCAGAAACCAAGACGGCAACGGCCAGAAACCAAGATGACAACGGCCAGAAACCAAGACAGCAACGGCCAGAAACCAAGATGACAACGGCCAGAAACCAAGATGACGACAGCCAGAAACCAAGACGGCAACGGCCAGAAACCAAGATGACAACGGCCAGAAACCAAGAAGACGACAGCCAGAAACCAAGACGGCAACGGCCAGAAACCAAGATGACAACGGCCAGAAACCAAGACAGCAACGGCCAGAAACCAAGATGACAACGGCCAGAAACCAAGAAGACGACAGCCAGAAACCAAGACGGCAACGGCCAGAAACCAAGATGACAACGGCCAAAAACCAAGACGACGACGGCCAAAAACCAAGACGACGACGGCCAGAAACCAAGATGACAACGGCCAAAAACCAAGACGACGACGGCCAGAAACCAAGATGACAACGGCCAGAAACCAAGATGACAACGGCCAGAAACCAAGAAGACGACAGCCAGAAACCAAGACGGCAACGGCCAGAAACCAAGATGACAACGGCCAAAAACCAAGACGACGACGGCCAAAAACCAAGATGACAATGGCCAGAAACCAAGACGACGACGGCCAAAAACCAAGACGACAACGGCCAGAAACCAAGATGACAACGGCCAAAAACCAAGACGACGACGGCCAGAAACCAAGATGGCGACGGCCAGAAACCAAGATGACGACGGCCAAAATGCCAAACTGGAGGCTTCAGAACAGCAGTCCACAAACCAACGGGTGACATCACAGTGACTACGTTGCCTACTTATATACAGTGTATGTTCTATATTTTTTTGTTCATGTAAAAGTAACATGTTCTAGTAGAAGCTCAAAATACAACCTGAAAATTAACATTAGAGAAATAAAAAGAATTAAAGAAAATTAGTATTATTACTATAATCAAAAAGTCTCAGATGATGATACCAGGTCTTGCTTGAGAATGAGACCCCGTGTCTCAGTGAGTATAAATAAAGGTTAAATAAACAGAATATCCTAATCCTGAATATAAGACTGATAAACACACAGAGATACTCTCGATCGGCCCTCACCTCTCCCTCTCCTGCTCCAGCAGGTCGGTGAAGTCGTCGCTCTTGTTCATGAAGTCGGTGTGTTTGCGTTTCTCGTTGTCCAGGTCCATGACGGTGCGGCGGTGACATTTCTCGGCCAGCAGCAGCTGCTCCAACATCCGTCTGTACGTCTCCTTCTGTTTGTCCTCCAGACGGTCCAACTGACGGGGAAACACTCATTATTATCCAACATCTGCACAGCAGCACAATATCCCCCCAAAACCATTAGCTACGGTTACGGTGATGTTGTGTTTGTGGGATAACAAAGAGCAGAGAGACTCTTTACACACAATTATGAGCTTCATTCACATCCTGCAGACTTCACTGAGCATGGAAAATTACATTTTCACGTATTCAACACACAAAAGAACTTGATTTTAGGCTCTGGTTTCACTCACATGAACCCTGGTGTAAATGCACCGCCAAAATAAAAGCTTAGACGACACTGGTGCTGAAACCAGTTTGATATATTTAACCACTGAAATGTCCCTTATCCAAGGACTTCGCAGTGGAGGACAGTTAGTCTCTTCTGGGCCTTTGGAGGTTTTTAACAACCTTGGGGGAGTTCCTTTAGATCTATTTTGGTATTTTTAGACGCAGTATTTTTCCACCAGGAGTCAATTAATTAATCAAATGTGACATAAATTGATATTTCTGTTTTAATTTGCTTCTTTATTTATTTATCTTTATATTACTTCCCCTTTCTATCTACTTTTCTATTTATTTATTTAGTTTTGCATCTATTTGCCATTTATTTTAAATATATTTTTAAATTAATTTATTCATTAATGTATTTAGTTATGTATACATTTATTTATTTATTTATATATTTCTTTAAACTGATTCTGGTATTTTTAGACACAGTATTTTTCCACCAAGATTTAGTACATCTCCACCTGAAGTTCATTGCTGGTCGAGTATGGAGAGCAAAACCTGCCAACATCAACAATAAATAAATAATAAATAAATAAATATTCCATTAAATAAACCAAAAATAATATTAAAAATAAATGTAGACATTGATTAATTGATAAAATGTGACATAAATTAATATTACTGTTTGAATTTTCTTCTTTATTTATATATCTTTGTATTACTTCCCCCTGTCTATCTTCTCTTCTATTTATTTTCCCTTTATATTTATTAATTAATTTATTTTTATTAACTGTTAAATTTAATTATTTATTTTTATTAACTTTTAAAGTAATTTATTTATTTTTGCATTTTTAAGAATATTTTAAAAAGTATTTATTTATTATTTCATTTATTTTGTATTTATTTTTAAATGTATTTATTCATTAAATTGTATATATTGAGTTATGTATTTATTTATTTATATATTTCTGCATTATTTTTCCTTTGCATTTCCCCATATTTATTTCCTCACACTTATTTATTTCTGTATTCTTTTCTTTTTACATTTCTTGATGCATTTCTGCCTCATTATGCAAATGAGGGGGCTGTCACTCATCGTGTATCACGGGGTTGAAGGTAATTTCCTTAGAGGTTTCCTGGAAAGAAGTATGTAATCTGGCATCAATCATAGCAGCGATGGAAGAAGTACATTTACTCTTATATCTGATGTTTCTGGATTAATATAACTGCTGCATTAAACATTGACATTGAGCCACACTGAGTCTTACGTTCAAACGTAAATCTGTTAAACTAAACCTTCAGTATGTTCCTGTCTCACCTCGGCCATGGGTTTCTCGTAGACGTCGTCGGTGCTGTTGTGTCTGAGTGTGAGCTGTCCGTCTCTCTGCAGGGCCTGAAGGGGTTTAGTGGGGAAGGCGGAGGCGTAGTGGGCCTCCAGAGTCTCCGGTTTGGTTCGGTCCGACTTCAGCAGGCCGATGATGTCCTCTCTGGCCTGAAGAGACACAACAGACTCCTTTAAAGCTTTTTTCTTTATGCTTATTTAGTGTATTTGTTTCCTGTCTTGTGGTGGTCAGCGTCGGTTTATCAGGAAAGAAGAACTTAAATTTCTTTGTTTTTATGGATGAATACATCGAATCTGTGGACCTTTGAATACTGCAGGGGGATAAAACTACCAAAATAAGGTTTTATTAGTATTATATTTGTATTGTGATTATGTATAATATGTTATAAATAATTTATTATATTTTTTGTGTTATTTATAACCAGAATTGAGTTTTGACCCATTTTTTTTCTTAAAAACAAAAACAAAACATATATTTTTGATGATATTAATGGTTGTTTTCCTGTTGATATGATCAGTTCATAGTTGACCATTTAAAAACTGATAATGAGGATGTTTATTAATAATAATAATAATAATAATAATAATAATAATAAATTGCTTTGTAAATAAAAGCACTTTTGCATTTTTCGCACAAACAAATAAATTAAAAACCAACAATAACAGGAACAAATGGGGAAAAAAATCAATAAAAAAATAATAATTAAAAAAAACATTCAAAAGGACCAGCTCAAAAATAAGATAAGGAAATGCAAAATCCAGTAAAAAAAGAAATACAATTTAAAAATATATATAAATGAGAAAAATAAAAATAATTTCTCCAATAAAACCTGTTTAAAAATATTTTTAAAAAGTTGATGTTTTCTGCATTAACACGTCAGCTACAAGTGGCTTCAATCCAAAAATATAAATATTTTAAAATCCATATCAAAGTGTACAAGATGCCCATTAACAGTTTACCCTATTATATATAATATATTATATTATATTGAATCACTATGAATTCCCAGAGATAAACAGACGAGGGTCAAATAGCATTTTAAAAAGCTTTAGTTTGTGTTTCAGGGCGTTTTAACTCCTTGAATATTTGCACGGTGATGTTCGGACATCATCTGAATGTGAAGCTGCTCCCACGTGGATCCAACATATGACCTCATCAACTCCTTTCACAATGACATCATCACAGAAACACTAAGAGAGAGGCAGGTTTCCACCAGCAGAGAGAGCCGTTTCCTTCACTTCACTCTGCACACCGACTCTTTTCATACAACAAGGCCATGACACAGAGACAGTACACATCACAAAACCTCATCTTTATATATAAAGTCATCAAATCCATCACTGCTTTCTGAGGCAACTGAGGTTTAATTTCATTCTTTGGGCTCTAGAATCACATTTAGATAAATACCTTCACCAAAAAAGTGTCCTACCAGTCCACGATAACTGGATATACCTGTATATCTAGATGCATCTACAAAAAGACTTTAAAATGCATGTATTATTAATTTCTTTAAGAGAGAACAGATCATTGCAGCAGGCTGCTGATGTTACAGTACACGGTAGGACAAGTGTGCGATGACTTATTCAGTAAATCAAATGTGTAAAATGTGATCTTTTATATGATTATTACTGGTGATTACTTACATAAATAGCCTATATATAAATTTTATAATAAATACATGTAAAAAAAAAATTAAAAATGAAAATAAATTAATGCAAAAATATATATAAATTTAAAAGTTAATAAAAATTAATAAAATATAAATGCAAAATTAATAAATACATCTAAAAGTTAATAAAATAAATAAATACATTAAATTAAATAGAAGAGTAGATAGATTTAGAATTCATACAAAGGTAAATAAATAAAGAAGCAAATTAAAACAGAAAAATCAATTTATGTCACATTTCATAAATTAATTAATGGTTATGTTATTTTTTATATTATTTTTTGGCACATTTAATGGCATATTTATTTATTTATTCATCGAGTCATTTATTAATTTATTTTTGTTTTTGGCCGGGTTTATTTTGGTACATTTAATGGCATATTTATTTAGTTATTGAGTCATTTATTTATTTATTTATTTTTGATTTTGGCAGGTTCTGTCCTCCATAATTGGTGTCTATCTTGACCAGTAAATGTTTAAAAAAAAAATTATAACCAACGAAAGAAGCCAAAGTTCTCAAATATTAAAGGATCAGTCTGATGTTATTCTATATTTTTCTTTCTGTCGACAAATCCCATGAAAAGACCAAAACCAACACAGTGTTAATTTTTAAAAACACAAATATATTATTTAATTTTTAATTAAATCTCAGTCATTTCCTAAAACGGATGCTCACTGTAGTTTTTAATCAAATAAACTGGAGGAAATAGAGCATTTTTTGGGGACTATTTATAGATTATCACCAGATTTACTTTTACTATTTTGACATGATGACGATGAAAATGACCTTATTGTGACATCCTTAACCACACAGTCTGTTTTTAACAGCAGCTCTTCCTGTGTGAACCGTCGCTCCGTCCCATCGCTATAATGGAAAATATGTAACACGCCTCAAACAGATGATGGTGGTGGATGGAAACGGAGGGAGAGGCAGCAGCATCCTGCCGCTCTGCAGAGGACGTTATAAATGTGCCTCCATTAGAGAATCATTATCAGACTGGAGCCCGGCGGCCGCCGGTGGGCTGTTTTGTTTCCACACCGACGAAGGTTGTTTTAAAAAATCCAACCCATCGCACGCCGAGACGTGTCAATATGTCTCTGCACTCATGATGACAAACTGTATTTATGGTTTTATCAGCTGCAGGTGCTAACTGACGACAGTAAATCGACTATTTCCTGTCTTCAGTTGGCATGGTAACAAACCTGTCCGATGAGCAACTCCCCGATTCCCCACCTCTCACTGCAATGAAAGAGTAAATGACCAAGGTTTTAGTCCAGAGACTCAACATTTACTCACCTAACTCACTTTCCAGCACCTATTTTCAATCCTTCATTAGAGAGTTAAGAGTCTCAATCAACCCACCTTCACATGTTTTAAACTTTCGTCATTTGAGCCAATGTAAACCACCACCAAAAGAGTTGTAGACCGACGGTATACCAGTTACAGCTAAGATGGATTTGTATAAGATCATCATGATTATGTCTAGGTATCTAAGTGTCTTGAGAAAATTCCCCTACTTCTTAAGTTTGTTATCCTGTGAAATACGTTTAAACAGGACCTATTGTGCTTATTTTCAGGTGCATACTTGTGTTTTGGGTTTCTGCAAGAGCATGATGCACAAAAATATGAACTTTAATGTTCAAACTTTACAATGCTTTTCTCATGCCAGCTGTGCCAACCTGACTGTCCTTATTTAATTTCCACCACTTCCTACAAAGGATAAAGTTATCATCACATTGGAGTTGAGTTTATGTATTATTCACTTTCTGTCTCTTTAGCTGCTAAATGCTCCACTATGTTCTCCAGCTAATCTCTAATGGAGCAGGTACTGTGAGAAACACTGAGACTGAACCATAAAACCAAAACTAGGAGCTAAAAGCGGCTATAAAGATCCATAGAGCTGCAGAGTTGGTGATCATTTGAGCAACAACTTTCACATTACATGTAGTAATTTTATTCACGGTTAATATATAAAAACATATGCAGTAGTCTTGCCTCCTGCACGCTCTACTGTTGCACCACCCGTCACCTAAACCACACGGAGTATTTCCAGTCAACGTATCCTCATACAACGGTTCAAATGATGTGTCTCATTTTTCGTGCGTTCTCCTACAAATGTCCAGCAATACGTCGCGTCAATTTCCACCTGTAACATGCATATAGTTCACAGAAAACTACTTAGTTAGGTTTAGGAAAAGATGGTGGTTTGGGTTAAAATAACTACGGAAGTGGCGTAACTTAAATACAGAAGTTACGTGACAAATAAATCAACGCTGACTTCTGGTTTTGCACGGGACATTATCAGCGGTCTCCTGGTCAATAATCCCTTAAAATAACTCCGGAAGTGCTGTAACTTCAGTACGGCAGTTACAAGACTAAAGCTACTTAGTTAGGTTTAGGAAAAGATCACGGTTTAGGTTAAAATAACTTCGGAAGTGGCGTTACTTAAGTACTGAAGTTACATGACAGATTAATCAACGCTGACTTCTGGTTTCGCACGGGACATGAACAGCGGTCTCCTGGTGAAAGTCTGGTGTTCTTTTCTCCCACCGATCCACCCCGACCGCCTCCCTATGCTGCGTTCGCCGCTCTTTATGTGCCATAAAACCAAAACTAGGAGCTAAAAGTGGCTAAAAAGATGTGTAGCGCTGTAGAGATGGTGATCATTTGAGCAACAACTTTCAGATTAGGCTACATGTTGTAATTTCATTCATGGTTATGATCGCAGTATGTTGAGAAACATTGACATTAAACTCATTAAACAAATGCTAATTTACGGACAACTCCAGCTCTAGTAGTAGAGATTTGGTTAACTTTAGGTCGAGGGTTCGGTGTGGTTAAAGAAGATCTGACAGGAGACTCAGTCTAAAACCACCGAGAGGTTGACAGATATTAACATTCATACCTGAACTTCTCCTTCCATGATTCCCAGCAGCTGCATCAGGTCCGTCTTTGACAGATCCAGCGGCGCCGCCGTCTTCCTGCTCTGAGGTTTCGCCGTCCTCCCGTCCTTCTCCTCCCGCTGGACCTTCATCTTCCTCTTCGTGAGCTCCGGTGTGTTCTCCTCTTCCTCCTTGATGAAGCCTTTAGTGGGCTGGATGTGTCCGTCATCTGGACCCTCCATGGTGCAGTTCCTCGATCGCATTTTCTACCTGAGAGTAGAAACAAAATAGAGGCCAATAAATGAAACAGTGATCCTAGAAGAGCAGACCACACTATAAGATTTAGATTATTTCCTCCCCTCCAGGCAGCAACTGCTTTTAGTTCATTTTCATTTTATTGTCTCTCTTTACTTGATTTTCCAGCCCATAAATTTAATGCTTTTTGGCTCAAATGTTGTTCTTGAATGCACCACGAAAGCATATTAGAAAGTGATGACTCTGAGAAGAAACCATGATGGATTACCTATCTTACCTATCAAAGCTTTAACTTTCCATTGCATGCTAAACTCATCTTGTACCCAGACCTGCCTGGAAGATAAATCTAAAATAAATAATACTATGATTTGGAACATGTGTGGCAGTTATGTAAAACAGAGTAATACTTTAAACATGCAACATGATTCTTTAAAAGGCCTTTAACGGGGACGACAGCTCACAGCTTTGTGGCAAAACCACGCTGAAGTCAGCTTCTGATTCGGCAGTTAAGTGGAAAGTTAAGGGACACTTAACTTTCATTGCTGAGCGACTGATCCCTTACTGTTGTGAAAGCATGTTAAGACACTTTAGGTAAAGTCTTGACGCTGTCTGAAACATGCTTTCAAATGTGCTTTATTCTATTTGTGAAAATTAGGGCTGTCAAAGTCAACGCGATAATAATAATAATAATAATAATAATAAGGATGATAATATTAACGGTTAATAATCGGTTAACGAGGGTCGGTTATCGGTTAAGAACATTTTTCAAAATTAGCATCCCTAAACGAGTCTCCCCTGCAGGTCGGGATGAAAGCAGGCCGTGACTCAACCAGAGAGAATCCTGGCAGTGAAGTGGTAGCAACCGTGTTACCGCCGCCTGTTATTAATAATTGTTTCAGGGGAGATGCCAAGATCTCCCCAACGCGTCAAAACCACAGGGCTGTCTTTACTCTGATGGTCAGCACCGGTGAACTGGGACAGTCACTGGGAGAACTGGTGGGCAAAATCTAAAGCCAAGACGAGCCTGGATATGGGGTTGTAATCACACATCAGTAGTGGATGGAAACAAGCTTTCATTTGCATGTTTCTAGAGTATAAGGTCTGTAAATAGAGACGCTTTGTTTACAGGTTAGTGTTGAAGTTTTGCCAAGTGTTACATCAAAAGGTTTTGCAGGTCTCAGTTGAAGCGCGTCTCCACATGCCAGCGCGGTGTCGTATCGAGTCCCAGATGAGCAAACTGATCCGTGTAAACAGTTTACCTTCACAAGAGAGGAACTCTGATTCATGGAGTCATTTCACACAGTGACCTTTATCAGTGTTACACCATGATGATGTCAAGCACTGATGATAGATTCCACTTTGAGGGTTTGTCTCCGAAGACCTACATGACGTCTTGGAAATGGAAATACCACCAGTTCCTTAAACTTTTACAAACCTCTGTTATAACGTAGTTTACTATCTAAGCTTTTAATATAAAGTCTAGAGTCTCACGTGTATTTTAAGGCTTTAAAAGATGTGTTTACGTCGTAATGTCTGCAACCGCTGCAGTGAAAGACGGCCTCAGAAACTCACAAAACTCCTATGGAACAAATGTAAATAAACCATAAATATAGCCCTCGTCCTCCTCGGGGAGGGATATTTATGGAGACGTGATGAGGCTGAACTGGTCCCTCTGATTTACGCTTGAGACCAGATAAAAACCTCAGACAGCTGTAGGACCGCGGTCGACACACGAGACCTCCGGTGGATGAGGAGGTAGAGGAGGTATGTTAGTGGTTAGAGAGCTCGTCCTGTAATGAGAAGGTCACAGGTTTGAACCCCAAAGAAGGGCCATGTGTCCCGATTAAAGGTCTTTGTGACAAGCTTAATTAGTCATGTTTTAGCCATGCTTGATCTGGGGATAGCGAATCAGTTGGTCAGTCCACTTTGGTCCTTGTCCAGACTTGGTTTTTTTCCAGCAATACCAACAATGTAGGCCACAAAACAATGTTAAAAAAAAATTCAAGAAAAGTATCCTTAACTAAAAAAGGTATTAAATGGCAGCTTGACCATTACAATAACTGTTATTGGTTCCTCCACCATTGACAGACACTGACTAGCTAACAATGCAAACAAATATGGACGCCTCAAGTCCGCTAAAATCTTCTGTTCAAGGTAATTAAACCCACATTTAAAGGATAAAGTTCTATATTGCCATTGTATTTTCATATATAACCAACTCTGCAATCATACAAACACCTTCAGTTGTGCGGTGATGTGATTTGTTAGAAGTCGTAAACATCTTACGTATATCTACCACCAAATATGGCCGCCGATGGGTGACTTAGCTCCTCGAAGTCGAGATACGTTCGATGGACTGTTGAGCCATAAAGTAACAGCTAATTGTCACCAATGCTAACAATGAATGTAAGTCAGCTATGGCAGTCATCTTTGCCTTTAATCATGAGACGTGTGTAATGATGCAGCTCATGTTGTCAAGAAAAGAGAAAACAATTACCGACCGCAGAGGCCAGGCGTGCTAGCATGATCTATATTTACCCGAGGACACGTCTCTAATATGTCATCACAATATGAGCTGAACAGAAACATGACCCGGTGGATGGTTCTGGTGTTTTTGTCTCGGGATTGACTGTACGTGACCTCTGTTTGGTTAACAACTGTCAAGGCGTTGTAAGCTAACGTGATAAACAGGCAGCGGCTGTTTATTTACAAGGAGTGGCGTTGTGGAGGAGTGTGAGAGCTGTGAAGGAACAAATGGAGGTTCAGGCATGTATGAGATTGCTGATGGGTCATAAAGTGATAGCCCTGGAGTCTCCCCTTGTTGGACTCTGCACAACACAAGGGGGGAGACCCTAAAAATACCTCTTCAAATTTCACCAAACAAACAGCTGCGACTGCTGCACCGGGTCCGGCTCACAAATATAGAGGCGAAGGACAGACAGACGATACGCTTCAGTGTGTAGTTGGAACGGACCACTAACTGGGCCAGCGTTGGTCTTATTACCGCCAAGGTAAACTGGTAAAACTGGGCAGCTGCTCTGAAGACGCCAAAAGTGTTGTATGTAAACATGCTAATGTATTCTGTTAGCAAAGCTGGAAGTCACAGCTGAGTCATGCTAATATTAGCATAACACACATTGTGCAACTTTATGCAAATGAAGAGCGGGCCGTCACGTCGCCCGCTCTTCATTTGCATAAAGTTGAGGTCTTGGCTACTTTATGCAAAACAAAGGCGTCCGACGCGACTCACCGCCTCTGGAAACTCCGTAGGAACTTTAAACTAACTGTTGTCGATCTAAAATAATAACTGATTCATCAACTGAAATATTTTCAGAAACACATTTCGGTGATTTATTTTCTGTGATATAAGAGAAGAAAGTTTCCGAAAGAGCCGCCATGTTGGTTCCGGTTTGAAAGCTCGGAGCTGCAGCCCACGAAGGAAAGCGTTTGTCCAATCAGGTGTCTAGTGATCCAGCCCATCAAACGTCCAATGCTGGGAAGCGAGGCGATCCCTCGCCATAACAAAACACCCCTGTGAACATGTACCATTAGTGTCAGCTTTGTTGTGACGCGAGCGTGATGCTTGCGGCTTAGACCCGGGGTTAGTGATGTTAATGGAAAGTTAGGCAATCACAAAAATCCTTAGGATTCATCCTCTGGGAACCAGGAATTTCCTACCAGAACATCATTTTTAACATAGTTAATAAAAATTTAACCAGCCAATAAAACAGAGTTTGTCAGCTTTTATTAACTTTTTCAAATTTGTATCATTTATATTATTTATTATTATTATTATTATTATTATTATTAAGCTCATTGGCGCTGCACTGCTCCGTCTATTTTAGGTCTTATTTTTCTTTCCTTTACTTGTATTTATTTGTTTTTTAGCCGTTCTCAAACTCTCCTATCGGCAAAATATAAACTAATATCTAAAGTGAAACTAACTGCCTCTCTCTTGTTAGCTGATATCTCTTTGGTTTACAATTGTAATGATCCTTTCCTGCATTATGTCTCATCCAAACATCCTGTTTCAAGAGGAAACACATTAAAGAAATGAGATATGCTCAGTAAGTAAGTAATGTAAAGGCATCAGGCTTTATGATTTGAAACTGTACTTAGCTTGGTTGATAGTACGTCTAATAGAAGATGGCTTTAATGCAACTGAGCAGAGCTCCCTGTGGTCTGCTTTGGAAGCGATGGCAGCGATCCAAATTCACCAGCTCAACTTTATAGGTCTTCAAACTTCATGCTTTTCACGTGCAACATAATTTAGGCATGTAGATTTATAAAATGCCTATATAAGGGAACGATCAGCTCGGTGAGGTCGGGCCTGTCGCTGTAACTTCACCATAATGGGGAAAGTAATGCGGTCACTCATCTGTGCTGCAGGAAGGCTTCAGAAACTCAGAGTCCTCAGAGGCAGATGAAGAATGACTTTACAGCGGAGCCAAAACAAATATACTCCTGTCATTAATCCACTGTTTAATACTTCAGTCAAACGTGGATCCTGATTTGTTAGATCTGTCTGATTTCATCATTCCCCGAATGCCTCTGACTTAACGCTTCACTGGTTCGACGTCCTTATTTCACCTCAACAGGAGAATCAGACCAGCAAAAATAATCAATGCATTTATTTCTGTTTGTGCATCTCCTAAAATAAAATCATTCCAAAGCCATCAGCTTAAAGATGCATTAATGAAACTGCACCAGGATAAACCACAGATAAATAATCCTATAACCTCACAAAAGCAGATATTTCTGCAAAACTGTACGCAATTAGAAGAAGAAAATTAACTCATGGGCTCATTTTAATTTTGCCCATCGCCATCTTGGTTTTTGCCGTCGCCATCTTGGTTTTTGCCCATCGCCATCTTGTTTTTTGCCCATCGCCATCTTGGTTTTTGCCCATCGTCATCTTGGTTTTTGCCCATCGCCATCTTGTTTTTTGCCCATCGCCATCTTGGTTTTTGCCCATCGTCATCTTGGTTTTTGCCCATCGTCATCTTGGTTTTTGCCGTCGCCATCTTGGTTTTTGCCGTCGCCATCTTGGTTTTTGCCCATCGTCATCTTGGTTTTTGCCGTCGTCATCTTGGTTTTTGCCCATCGCCATCTTGGTTTTTGCCGTCGCCATCTTGGTTTTTGCCCATCGTCATCTTGGTTTTTGCCCATCGCCATCTTGGTTTTTGCCGTCGCCATCTTGGTTTTTGCCGTCGTCATCTTGGTTTTTACCCATCGCCATCTTGGTTTTTGCCGTCGCCATCTTGGTTTTTGCCCATCGTCATCTTGGTTTTTGCCCATCGCCATCTTGGTTTTTGCCCATCGCCATCTTGGTTTTTGCCCATCCCCATCTTGGTTTTTGCCCATCGCCATCTTGGTTTTTGCCCATCGCCATCTTGGTTTTTGGTCATCGTCATCTTGGTTTTTGGTAATCGCCATCTTGGTTTTTGCCCATCGCCATCTTGGTTTTTGCCCATCGCCATCTTGGTTTTTGGTAATCGCCATCTTGGTTTTTTGCCCATCCGCGATCTTGTTTTTTGGTCGTCACCATCCTGAATTTTGGTCATCGCCATCTTGGTTTTTGCCCGTCGCCATCTTAGTTTTTAACCGTCGCCATCTTGGTTTTTGCATATCGCCATCTTGGTTTTTGCCCATCGTTGTTTGTTTTTTTTTGCAACCATAATCAACAGGAGAGGATGGAGCTAAGTACAACTGAACGCTGAATAAGACATTTTTAGGTTACCAAAATATTAGTGAAAACACGGAGAACTTCCAGACCGGACAACGCCGTGGTAGCGACCTGTCAATCAAAAGGTAGCCCCGCCCTGAAGCATCCCCTGCTTTATGGTCTATCTGACTCTAAATGGGACCATCATTTACTAAATGAACATCATGCTGTACTGAAGAAGACTTGAAACTAGCGATTGAGACCATAAACTCATGTTAACAATATTTACTGAGGTAATAAATCAAGAGAGAAGTAGGCTCATTTTCTCATAGACTTCTATACAATCAGACGTCCCTGTTGGCTATTAGATAGAATGCAAGTAGAAAAGTGTCTTCACTTCTCAGACCCGGAGGTTGCCGTCTGGTCAAGAATGAACTTTGAAGCTCAATTTTTTATTTTTTTTGAAAAGTGGAAAATTTAAACATCTACAATTCCACAACAACTGGGTATCTGCTGAGGAAGATCATGTGATATGATTGAAAGCTCCAGAGAGCTATTAAACGGGGCCTTGTGGTGAGATTATTTTTCCAACTGGAGGATCTTCGGTTTTTATTTTACATGATGGCACATGAATCTGCAGATTATCATCCACAGAAATTGAGTCATTAACTCCGTTTCTTGGTTAAATTTATAAAAATCAGTGAAATCAGCAGCTCTGATGTTTGAGTGGATTCATAACTATAAAAGAATATTTGCAACATGAGCGAAAGTCCCCAGAAACATTATTAGATCCATATGAACATTTTGATCAGCTCACTCCCTTTTTATCATCTCGACATCATAAAAGAATGAGTTGGGTCAGAACGCTCTGTGATGATGTCATACCAATACCAAGCGAACTGGAAACTGTGACCTCAGTCGCTCCGCGCTGCGTGCTGCTTTATACTCCCGTTATCTCGAGGTCACAGCTTGATCATCTCGTCATCGGTACATACCAAAGTAATTGTTTGCGCCTGTGTTTCACAACGTTTGTCCCGCTGCTGTTCTCTTCATGAGGGTCGAGACAGTGAAGCCAGACAAACTGGAACTGACAGGAACAACTGATTGAATATTATTATCTCATCATAACGGGGTCGTTTAGTCATGAGATCACAAAATCTAATATCTGATATTTTAACGAGATTAAAACAGAAAACGGCTAAAACTGGTATCACACTTTCTGTCCTTGTGAGACAGTCTTCAGAAACACAGATGTTTAACTTCCACCAATAAATGTAAACCAAAAAACCCAAAACATGACCATCAAGCAACAAGAGTCTGCAGCTATGCATGAGATTTTTAATGACCAAGTGTGAACACATACAAGGAATTAGACTCTGGTATTTTCTTGTTCTCAATGGAAACACCAACGCGTTCTCACTCCCAACTCGTCAAATACCACCTCTTGGTAAGTGCCCGTTGGCATCAGAGACCGACGCACGGTGGCGCCCTTTACCGACTGTATGCGACACACCAAGCTTTCAACTAAGTCCAATGTAAACTAACCCGGGTTAAGGTTATTCAACAGACAGAGCTAAGTCCGCTAAGGGCGGAAGGGCTGGTGGATGGGTCAAACAAACACAAGACTTTCAACCAGGAGACCGCTGACTTATTTTGTCGTGTCAGTTGTTAGTCACATGACGTGTTAGTACCGTTAGTCCCATAAATCACATGACGTTAGTCAGTGGAGTTAACGTCAACCACGACCGTTTCCTGTTGCCTATAGCCAACTTCCTGTGAATGGTGAATGGACTTGCATTGATATAGCGCTTTTCTAGTCTTCTGACCACTCAAAGCGCTTTACACTACATGTCAGCATTCACCTGTTCACACACACATTCATACACTGATGGCAGAGGCTGCTCAGGTGCCAACTTTGCCCATCAGGATCTAATCTAAATACTCATTCACACACTGATGGCTATGCCTCCGGGAGCAATTTGGGGTTAAGTGTCTTGCTCAAGGACTCATCGGCATGTGACCCGGAGCAGCCGGGGATCGAACCACCAACCTTCCGATTGGTGGAAAACCTGCCCTTCCCTCTGAGCCACAGCCGCCCATGTGGAAACAGAAATTTATTTTGAAAGGACACTATGCATGTAATGAGCGTATATTGACACGCTGTCCCTGGTTCGTCCAAAAGTAACGCTAGAGGGTGTCCCGTGTGTCGGTCTCCGATACCGAGGGGCGCTGATCAAGCGGCGGTATTTGACCATATGGGAGTGAGAATGTGTATAATAGATATACAGCTAAAAACAAGGACAAATAAGCTGAACAATCCTCCTCACTTCTCCCACTATTCAAGTGGTTATCCAGTCCCAGACAACCTCTCTAACCCAGTCACAAGCTGTTTGAGCTCAGACTACACAATGAATCTTTACCACTTAGGTGTCCACTTTGCATTTCCTTCACTTTGATACCTCTGGTGACACAAGTACATCTGCACATTTACCTGCACAGTGAATGATATGGCAGCAAAAAGCATAATGCGTACCAGGCTGCATGTAAAGACTAACAGTGTTGCAGGAAACCAGCGGAGCGTTCCAGCATCATCAGCGAACGTGTCGTTGTGCCTTTTATGATTGTGTGGAAAAAGCACTCGACATTGCAGGCTGAAATATACTGTACAGTGCTTGACTAATATCAGTCTATCAAGCAACGGTGCTTGAAATAGTGACACTTACAGTTGAGGCTTGAATGTCACTACAGGCTCACATTACTGTCACAGCTACATCCAGAATAGAACCATTATAAACGGTGCTATCGGCACGTGGCGAGACCACGTCAGTAAAAACTATTTCTATGTTGAGATTTAAGACGGAACATCTTCAATATACCTGTTTGACAAGTTTGATTAGTTTTGTTCGTCTGTTGAGTTTCTCATCTGGACTCTGTCCTCAGCGGAGCTTCTTTACTTTAGAGACACTCAGCAGATACGATCATGTTTGAAGGATTGTGACGGAGAATGTGCTGAGCAATAGGCTACCTATACGGCAGGTGAAGTGGCACAGACCGCCGGCAGCACATGAAGAGAAGGAGAAAAGACTCAGGACAGCTGAAACGTCCAAACAACAGTAAGGTTTCTGCAGTAGCTACCTTATTTAAATTACATGAGATACAGGTTTATATACAGAATCCTGCTGCAGACAACCTCTGCCGTTGACTGCAGCGACCGTCATTACCTGCCACCTTATAAGGAGGTCTTAAAGCTCCACCGATGAGTGAGCAGCAGGGACGTGAAGAGGCTGCCACAGAAATAGAAATCATACATGCAGCCTGGTTTAATGTAAAACCAGGTGAGACGCGTTATTGCGTTAACTTTGACATCCCTAAAATGTAGATAAAATGTGACATAAATTGATATTTCTGTTTTAATTTGCTTCTTTATTTATTTATCTTTGTATTAATTCCTTTATTTATTTACTCTTCTGTTTAATTTTCCCTTTTATTTATTTTTTTTATTAATTTTAATATGTATTTATTTATTTATGCATTTATTTTTTATTAATTTATTTTCACATTTATATTTATTTATTTATTTGTTTATTGATTATTTGAAATTTTATGAATCAATTAATGGCTACATTTATTTGAAAGATTTCTTTATTTTATTTATGTATTTATTTTTATTAATTTTTAAATTTATTTATCTTTGTATTTATTTATTATTTAATCGTTTATCTTTGCATTTATTTTGATTTATTTTTGCACTTCTTTTTTATTTATTTTTAAATGTATGTATTTATGCATTTATCTATTTATTTATACATGATTTCCCCTTTGCATTTCACCCTTTATTTATTTCCCCAAACTTCTGTTGTATTTATTATTATTTATTTATTAATTTATTTTTTTATTTTGGCAGGTTCCACCCTCCATAGTCTCCTGGGTGAAAGTCCTGTATTATTTTTTTTTTTGACTATTCACCCTAATTTCCTCCCTACGCAGACTTTGTCATTCTTTATACTAAGTCACCTGACGTCTTCCATTACTCCCGCCATAACTACAGCCCCGTAGAGCGCCATAGTTTGACGTGTAGGGCCGGTATTTTAATCCTCTCCCCTCTATACTTTACTTTACATTCACATGTATGGTATTTGGCAGACACTGCCACTTGCACTGCAGTTTTGTATTCAAGATAAAGATGTCCATTAGCATGCAGACATTTGGCAGCAAACACATTAATGCTGTTTAATCGAGTTGAGTTCTGCTTTCTTTGTTTCTCTACAGGAAACTGTCTGTCTTTATTTGTCATTTCCTCGGCTAAATGTCCCATCATGACATCTTAAATTATCTGAGACAGCTGAAACACTCTTTTCTGTTTCACCCAACATAAAACTCTCACCCCAGGCGACGTTAACCGTCCACATTACAATACATTCCCAGTCATCGTGGGCTGAGACAAGGCAGGTTTTTATCCTCCCGGCGGTTTTGCAAGAGCTCTAATCAGCGGTGACCGGTCCAGAAAGCTGACATCACTCCCGACATGCAGCCGAGCAGCAGCCAAGTCTCACATGCCGTTCAGATGCAATGAGCATGAAGTCACTTCCCTCATAAACTAAAGAGAGGAGGAGGGAGAGCGGGCAGGATATCATGAGAGAAACAGAGGCTTATGACCGCTGCTCTTTTTATACGTCAGTTTTTACGTTTTTACAAGCCAGTTAGCTGAAAACTGATGAGTCTCAAGAAGTTTGTAGTCAGCCCACCGGCGACTTGAGAAATGACTCACGAGAGAGTTATAAGCCTGGGCTGAAACATCCCATAATAAGTGACCTCAGAGAAGACTCACCATCACAGATCATCACAGACCATCCAATAAAGACAGAGATCATTTGATAATCGATGCATGAAATCTCTCAAATCACTGTTCCCGTTATTAAATGAGTATAAACAATGTAGAACAAAAAAATGAGTAGTGACCTGACAGGAATCTGCTCAATTTAAGCTCACTAACACCGGGAGTGTGTCCTGAAATACAACGTCATGACTCACATGTTAGAAATGAATTTCCCCACTTTCTGATTAGTGCTAATTAAAGCAGAATCATACACAAGTTTCACATTAGTTAGCATATTAGTAGGCAAACATTAGGGCTGGGACGATAGACGTATCTCCAGATTCGATACTTGGGTGCCGATCGGATATGTATTGTGCTTCGATATAACCATTTATTGCTAACTTTTTTTAACACTAGACCATGGGGAAAAGTTGAATCATACACTTCTAGGGACTTTTACTTTGTAAAATATCTAAATGAATCCAGTACAAATGTTTACTGATTTTCAGCATGTATGTAGTCAGAGATGTCCTGAAGTCAAATATATCAGTCATTGTCAAGAATTATTTATTATCCAGCAGCCCAAAAATCAAAGAATAAAGACATTTCCCTCACAAATCAGTGGTATTTACTTTTTAATTTATAAGGGTCATGTAATATATTATACTTCTGGTGAATATAATCAATCAATTTGTATATACAGTTCCCTTTGTTAACACAGATGTTATCAGCCGATTGTGCTTCATCAGCGGTTGTCAGCCTCATAGATATGCGTTAGAAGGGGGCCTGCTACACCTACTAGTAGGTTCAGAAGGTCGTTATCATCTATTCACATGGTTGATCACCATAACGAATACAATAAGACGACGCCGACCTCTAGTGGCCGTAGTAATTATGACGGGACAAAGGAGGAAGTTAAGTGACGTAGTAAGGAACCCGTTTTGGGATGCCGCTGTTCGTGTCTCGTGTGAAACCAAAAGTCCATGTTGACGTCTTTTAACCTGATCTTTTCCTAAACCTAACCAAGTAGCTCTATTGCCTAAACCTAAAGTTGTTTCGTTTCAATTTCACTTTCACTTTCACATCATTGTAGGTGCAGTTTGGCCCATCTGAAGCATTAGAACTGGTGGCATGTTGTGTGTAAATGTGTGAACATTTCATGCTGACAGGCATCAATTTGACGCTTGAAGCAGACATCGAACCAACAGCTGAAGTAATCATAATACAGCAGACATTATGTGCACATTTGGGGGAGCAAATGCAGTAAAACCGCTGCCGTTCTGGAGAGTTTTGTTTCAATTTGGAAGGAAAACTTGGACGAGAGTGCGGCATGTTCAGGCTTTAATTTGACAGAAAATAACAATTATATTTAGGGTCTCATTGGGGGTCCAGATCTGAGCTGAGAGGACCTCCAACGCCACATCTCTGCCAGCGTCATCCATCATGATGTTATCAGCCGTTTGCCCTCTACCCAAACAAACCCAGGCCTCCTCTCTGCTCCCAGTTATGCTGTCATGGGAACAGCAGTCGCTGTTATGAAACCAAACAGGAGGGCAGACGCCGCTGAACGTCCCCCTGTAAACCTCCCACAGAGATTACTGAGCTGCATTAGCACAATGATCTCATGGCTCCCGTCTTATCAGCCGGCCTTGGGCTGCCACCGGGAGACACAGCGACACTGTTACCAACTGAAGCAGGAGTTTGATGGAGGAGGAGGAGGTGATGAAGTAGAGACGAAGGTCAGAGGTCAGAGGGGAGGAACGCTAAATACCTCGAGTCATAATCGGACAACATTTTAATATGTATTATGATGGAACGACACCATTTTTTCATTTGCTATCCGTCTGTAAATGTTCTTCCTTTCCATCCTGGTTCCATCTCTGTTACTCTGCAGGTTAACTATTATTACGGATCAACCCCAAACCGTGATCCTTTCCTAAACCTAACTAAGTCGTTTTTCTAACGTAACTTACGTACTTAACTTACAGCACTTCCGGTGTTATTTTAACCCAAACCACGATCTTTTCCTAAAGTTAACTAAGTAGTTTCGTTGCCTAAACCTAACCAAGTCAATCTATTCCTAAACCTAACTAAGTAGTTTGTTACCTAAACCTAACCAAGTCGATCTATTCCTAAACCTAACTAAGTAGTTTGTTACCTAAACCTAACCAAGTCGATCTATTCCTAAACCTAACTAAGTAGTTTGTTGCCTATACCTAACCAAGTCGATCTATTCCTAAACCTAACTAAGTAGTTTGTGTCTATGTACACGAAACAAAAAGATTAAATTTTGTGTTTATTTCACAAACTGCTGTGTGACTGTGCTGCGTAGTTACACTCAGGAGGAGTAAAGATTACGTACGTATGTGTCCGGGGGACAAAAAGTCAGTCGCCAAAGGAAAGAAATAATTCTGTGGGGATTGTTAAATATTAATGTATCCGTCGAGATAACTTGCTTTGGGTCGTCGAGCAAACGACCAACGTCAACCTCCGAACGTGATGTTGATCATTTAAAGGTAAGACACATCCTTTGTGTTCACAGAACGTTTTAAGTGAAACTGATATTTTGACCCTCTCAACAGTCCTGAGGGATTTGCAACAACTGTGTGGAAAATCCCAGATCTGGATCACGACCAGAACCTAATCAGAGGTCTGTTGGCCCGGAGCCGATCTCCCACCACTCTACAGAAACCTGTTGATGAATCTGGGTTGGTACAGTATATCCTGCTGACAGACACGCCACGCAAACTAATATGTTCTAACTTCAAATAAAAATAAATATCAGTGTATAAATGACATCAAATGAAGGATATGTTTTGATGTTTTTGTGAGTATCCTGATAAAAATAATCCCTTCCTCCACATATCTGCCTCGTAAAAATGATTTAAAATAACCTGCAATGAAAACAGAGGGGAAAAAAGCTATTAATGGAGAGGACGGTCCCAGGAGATCTGGGCAGGGCAAAGCATGCTGGGTACGATAACACAGAGGAGGTCGAGCCAGAGAGCGTCTCTGTTTACTGTTCAACGTAAATCAAACAGGGAACATTTTCCATATTTAACTAGAACAGAGCAGTAAACATTCAGATGTCACAGGTTTGATTCTTACAGCAGACAACAAACACTGAACCACAGCATCACTCTGTGGTTTACAGTTATTAACAGTAATTCTGTGAATAAGAGCATTCACTAAATGTCTAAAAAGACTAACTGACAGAAAATAACATCTGCAAAAAAAAAACCTGTATATTTTTATAATCTTCATCTTTGTTAATAAACTACACTTCCCAGAATCCTTGTCATCCTCCCAAGAAAAACAGCACCATCAGCTAATTTTCAGCAAATGCCCAATAAAGAAATGAGTGTACGTTCAGGTGACAGCGCCCTCTAGTGGCCGTAGCAATTAGGAGTCTTGTCCGTCGTGAGCTAAGGAGGAAACAGTGACGTTGTGATGGAACGTGTCCACAGGATCCGTCTTTTCTTCCCATTGGTTGTCAATGTAAACAGCCGTGCAATGAGACGGACCGGCACGTTGCCCGCTCCTCATTTGCATAAAGATGAAGTCTAGGCAACTTTATGCAAATCAGGGGCATCAAGCACGACTCGCCACCTCTGGAAACTCCCGAAAAAATTTTAAACTAACCGTTATCGATCCAAAATAAAGACAGATTCATCAACTGCATGGATCATTTCTCGCCTCAGATGTTTTTAGAAACATATTTCAGTGAACTATTTTCGTTCAAGCCATTTACTACCAGAGACAGTCTGTGGTTTCTACACAGAGTTTGGTCCGCTCTCTGCACAGATATGATGTTCTATCGTAGCTCTGGATGACCACAGACACATACTAGATTTATTTATCCTCCATTTGTGATTCAACAGCGTCAGGACGTCAGCGACGACGGGAGGACGATCTCAACGCTGAGAGGCTTTCACCACACAGCGTCACACAAATTTCTCGCTCAAGTTGAAATATGACGCAAATTTTGCGTGTTCGCAACGCGTCGTTCACGCCATTCAAGTCATCCGGCACAAATTTGCATCTATTCTAGGGATGCACCGATACCGATACCAGTATCGGGTCGTACTCATAAAACGGCACCGATACCACTTTACTTTCACTCCACCTCCCCGTTGGTGCGGGCGAGACGGGCCGGTGGTGCGCCCGACCTCGCTGGGCCGGGATCACACCTCACTTTCATTGCACCATGGGGTTTTGCTTGCACCCTCTGACTCAAGCGTGCGTTACACTCCTTGGTCCGTGTTTCAAGACGGGTCGGGTGGGTTACAGTCATCGGCGCAGTCATCGCCACAGACCCCTGGCGCCTTTTACGTGGGCCGAGCCCCGCACTGGCGGCACGATGCGGTTGGGGCGCATAGAGGACAGTCCGCCTCGGTCGACAGTCGCACCGGGAGCAGGGGACCCCGTCCCTCCCTGGCGGGGAGAGAGAGCGCAGCGAGCCCTTTGTCCACGGTGTGGCGAGGTCTGGGCGGGGAGCGCTGTAAAGCTACGGCCGCGAGCCACCTTCCGCGATTCACCTATGCGGGACTCCCCAGCCTGCCGTGTGTCGCTCACACCCTCCAGCTGGCTGTTAACGAGGGTCTTTGGGCACAGAGAAGTACTCGTATTGATACTCGGTATCGGCGAGTACCAAAAATGGAAGTACTTGTACTCGGTCTGAAAAAAAAAGTGGTATCGGTGCATCCCTAGTCTATTCACATCTTTGCACAAAAACTTTGCAAACTGGTGTGAACACACCGTTATAATTCATCCTGAGGGGAACATGAGGCTGTTTTAACCAATAAAGAACAACAGCATCAGTTATCTGTTTACATCTTTGTGTTTCTCTGTTGAGCTGCAGAACGGAAACAAAAAGACATCATTCTACACTAAAGAACTGTAACTTTGGAAGATCCCCACTTGATTGTTCCCCTAACCATAACCAAAAACCAAAACCACCATGTTTTTCCTAAAACCCACCAAACCTTAACCACATCATAAAACAGATTTATCTTTCAACAATGCTTTGCAACAGTTTTAAAAACAAAAGATCCTCATCAGATCCCAGAATGCATCTCTGTGTGGTTCTACAGAAGACGTGGATCTGTGTGTGTTTTGTCTCCTGCTTCATGTCCTCTCTGCAGCTCTATCAGTAGAAGCAGCTCGTGCCCTCCGAAGAGAGCAGCAGAGCTTAAGCACTCTGGTAAAACATCTATTAAATTAATTCCGTCTAATGTATACGGCTTCCTGAAACAAGCATTTACTGGTCTGTGAATGAAGGGAGTCGTAACTCACTGAGTCACTGAGCGAGCGTCTCACAGCCGCTCCATTCATGAGTCAGTCTGAACAACACTCAGACGCTCGACGTGAACAACTCATTCCAGTAACTCACTGTCTTCACTCCACACACTTTATATTTAACTTTACATCTGTCTACTCTGTCTATACAACATCTATTGCATCCTCTTTTTCCAGGTTAAATGTTGATTTTTGTAGTTTTTCCGTCTCAGAATTGAGGCTCAGTGGTTAGTAGATGTTGTGTGTTACATATATTTAAAACCCTCTGAGACAAATTTGGGATTTCTGTATGAATAAACTTGACTTATAAGAATAAAAATTATATTTTTTTAAAGTTTTTTTTATATTGACCGCCCTGTTTCTCCCACTATCTGTGCATTGTGCACTTAATAATTAGTTTGTAACATGATTTATTTAGGAATATGTATTATATAAGCGCAATATAAACTTAAATATTAAAGTCCTTCAGACTAGATTTTAACTCCTCTACAACACAGAGCCTCAACATTATGTGATAATACGGTTAATATTGTGCTTTATTACCAAACAAAGGTGTGATTAATCAAATTACTACAAATAAATCGTCACGTGTTGGAAGCCTAAGTAAGAATAATAGTATTAACGTAATAATATGTATTAAAGTAATACAATATTTACCCAAACATACCTCAAGAAGAATCACTGAGCAACAAATGTAAAATAAATACAGACAAGAAATAATCATTTGTGACCATTTCAGCCGACGTAAATGTTTTCCAGCGGTAAAACGTAACTAAGTACATTTACTCAAGTAATTCTTCAGTGCATGTACTTTACTAGAGTACTTCAAGTAGGAAATACGGCGTTTGTTTACTACAATATATTTATATATAACAGTATACAGTTACTTAAATCAAACTAGCGAACAAAACATAGTTAACACAAAGAGTATAGAATCAAAGAGACGAAACTCCGGTGTTTTTTTGACAACAACCGCTGCCGCCATTTTGGACTGAAAACGCTTGTCATATTTATAATATTACATTTTTCAACACAGGATATTTCAGTAGAATATAACGATAGAATAAACATAATTTAGTTTTGCTTTTGAACACCACTTTGTAGGCGGACGTTTTACCGGCGTCCGCTAGTCGCTTTCAGTCCAAAATGGAGGAAGCGTAGCTCTGCTGCTGGACGCAATGGAACGAACAATTGACTTTCACTTCTTGGCGATATACGTTCTTTGGTTAACATCTGCTCCACATCCAGATGAAATGCTGCTTTCACATTAACGCCTCAGTAATAATGATAATGAATATTATAATATGTAATACTATCACACTGACGGGAGTCATTCTGTACATTATGCTGATTATAACACATCTTAACGTGACCTTTTCTCAATTTAACAACATATGAAACAAAAGCAAGAATCTTTTAACATTCAGAAGCTGTTATCAGATAATATTTGGTATTTTTAATTTGGTAAATTACTTAATCAATTATCAAAATTCTATTCATTAACACACTGATATCATCCTTGTCAAAGAATATTCATTTTATGTTTTTTATGATATTTAAATAGTGTGACAAGCATTTACTTTCATGTGTGATTTATTCATTTAATTTATTATAATCTTTTGATAACATACATTTTTTACTTACATATGTGATTTATTAATTGAATTTATTCAATTTTTTTGGTAACGTACATTTTTTTTCTTTCATATGTGATTTATTGATTGGATTTATAAGAATTTTTAGGTTATTGGTTGTTAATTTTTTTATTTCAACATTTTTCTTTAATAGTTTTTGTTAATTTATATATTTTAAACCGTATTTGAGTCTTTTTAATTGTATTTTATTAGGCATGTGATATTTTGTTCTTGCACCAACTGACTAAACTCTTTTAAAACATTAATTAAACATTAATTAATTAAGTGTCACACCTGTCAGTGATGACATCACTGGGTCTTACCTGTGTCTCAGCAGGTCGGAGGTGTCACAGCTGTCCAATCCCAGAAGTGAGTCCAGTCCTCACAACATCACTGAGACGTCTTCTTCTCTTTAACCTTCCTCTTTGGTTTCTTCTTCTACACTTTTCTTCTTCTCTTGCCAGAGTTGGAGGTAACAGAGCGGCGTGGATCTTCGTCCTCTGAGGAGAGAGAGAGAGATTAAATAAATAAATAAAACCAGTTCTTCTTCCTCTTCTGTGTCCAGCCTGGTTGTTCCTGGTCAGGAGTGAGTCGGCTCTATATTTAACATGTGTTCTCAGTCAGTGTTAGCAGCTGAACTGACTGAGGGACTGACGGAGGCTTTAACAAACCCCCAACAGCTGAGCTATCAGCCAGTCCAGCAGCCTGGCTACTCCTCCTCCTCCTTCTCCTCTTCCTCCTCCTCCTCCTCCTCCAGCTCACAGCCAGAGGCTTGGCCCAGCTCAGCTCGGCTTGGCTCAGCTTGGCTCAGCTTGTGTTAGTTTGATGAGGTTTGTGTTACTTTTGTTCAGCAGGTTGTTTTCTATCCCTCAAAGCCACAACTTTAAACTCTCGTCCAGGTTACAAAGACGCCAAAGATACCAAATATGTCAAGCTGGATTTGAGGGCTGGAATTCATTTTAAATCAGATTAAATTTGTTTTAAATGGAAATTAAGTTTCCATTTGATCCAATAATGCAGCCACGTTTGTTATTTTAAATAACAGAGATGTTTCGTTTTGGATCAGGACAGCGACAGCGATGGGAGGGATTCATGTGTGAGAAAATGTCTGTCAGTTTATTACAAACTCATGATGCCACAAATCCACAAGACTTTATTTTTAATCCTTTTAATTTAATCATTATTATAATATTTTGGCTGTCATTTTGAGCACAAAAATAAGTGATTATAACATATAGATGATTGTGAATGTGTCACACAAAACAGACACAAATATGCAGATATCAAGATTACGTTTAAGTGGACATGAAGCAGTCAAACAAGTTAAAGGTCCCATATTGTAAAGAGTGATATTTTCATGTTGTTTTATATTATAAAGCAGCTTTAAGTTCTATATAAATACTGTGAAAGTATGGAAACGCTCAATCCATGGATATACATAAAGCCAGTATTCAGAAACTGTGCTTTGGAAAACAAGCTGTCAGGATTTCTGTAATTTTGTGATGTCACAAATATACAATATATAGACCATTTTAAACATTCTAAATGTGTCCCAGTTTATTTCCGCAGTGAGGCGACACACGTCAGCTAAAAGCACAATATCACTCTATATTTCAGCTGCTTGGCAGTAATGTTAGCTGACCAGACGAAGGTCTCTCCATGAATCAATGCTGATCCTAGTGTTGGCTTTTCCCACCTCAGAATCCCGACCGCGGCCGGAGGGAATGGGGGAGACGCCGGAGTTTTGGTCGGAGACGATAACGTTTCTCTCTGCAGAGCCCCGTCACTTCACAAGACACGGGAAACCTCTGTTGGTCTGGAGGAGCTGCAGCAGTTATTTCTGCACAAACGTCCACTGAACATTCACTAGATATTCTCAGAGCTAAACTAACTCTTCTGCAGTGTGGAGTGAGCAGCATGCACGTGAGAGGTGGAGAGAGAGAGAGAGAGAGAGAAGGAGCACGGTGTGTGAGTGAAGGCAGGCAGAGGAGCAGAGTACAGCAGAGACTCCGGTCCTGGAGACCAAAGCTACGGTCTCCCCCGCGTCCTCCGACCGCGGCCAACACTGTTTAACAGCTTCACTAGATACAACCAAGAGGTTTTGGTGCTTCACTGGAGTTTGTGTTGGAGTCTGAATCTGAACAGCGAAGCCACACGCAAGCGCGCACGAGACACCGACCCGCAATGATTCATACGTGTAAGAAGTTACAAACAGTCCCTTTAACTTATTATGCACCGAACAATGAACTTCCAAGGCCTCCGCCATTTCTGACGTCAACAAACACGTCACAACTCGTGAACTCGGAGCTTTCAGAAACGTTCTACTTACGAGGTAGACTTACAAGATACTTTATAATATTATGACTTTATTCTCATAATACTACGACTTTATTCCCTTAAACCAACTTTATTTCTTGTTGACTTATGACTTTATGTCACCAAAACAATCACTAGAGACATCATTGACCTGATGTTACCTGTGTTCCGGTAGTCGCACCGCTGTCGCTCCGTCATCCTCCGTTTTCTCCCCAACACAGAGATGACTGTCTGCCGTCTATCCTCAGCTCCATCTCTGTAGTGTCTTTAAGCTTTTCCTGTTGTCCTCTTCTTGTTTCAGGATTTATTCTTCTGAACATTTCTCTCATCTTGTCTTGTAAACCTCCTTAATGTATGAAATCAATGACGTCACTCCAAAATGGCAGCTTGCTAGCAAGTTAGAGTTTTTTTTTCAATTCTTTATTGCATCAGTGCACATACAAACAAATCATATAAAAACAAATGAGTCATTAATACAGATAAACAGTGTCAGAAACAGAGAAAATCTTAAAAAAAAAAAAAAAAAAACATTAAACAAAGAGCACAAATAAATTGTTTTTGCAACTTTATTTTTTATTTTTAGTTAAAAATAGGTTTAATGTACTGTTTAATTTAAATTTCAAATATTATAAATAAGGGTTTAGAGTGGCTTTATGAATATGGAATTTTGCTAAAATTATCATCAAATTTATTATAAAAAATTCTTTAAATTTTTTCTGTTGTTATTGTAGAAACCAGACAAAAAAAACAGAGTCATTATTATCAGTAATATGACAAGACACATCCTTCCAAAAATGTGTCGGTGTCTGGACTTTGCCAGAACAGGAGCAGCATTGTTTCTGGAGACATTTCACAAAGAGAGCAGTCAACGCAAATCTCTTTTTTGAAGATAACCCAAAAATTGTGAGACTCGCTGCCCGACGACCTATCCTATCCTGAACCATCACGCGAGAGTTTTCCAACTCGTGGGTTATCTTAATAAATTTTTCATATCTGCGGTTTTAGCAACTAAAATCAAATTTTATGCAATGTGTTTTTTCTGATATATTTGGGCACTACATGTGCCAAAACATGCACGTTTCATGTCCTCTTAAATACCCAAATTATTAAAACTAGCCTAATAACAATGAACTCTGTTAAACTCTAAAGATAAGTTTATGTTCACATCAAAAGTTTAGCTTTAAGACAACAATAAAAACTTGTATGGCCTGAAACAAATGAATTTAAGACACTTTTCAAAGACCTGTTCGAGACAAATACTTGAGTTTAAAGTTGTATAAATGTAGTTTTATATATAATAAGAAGATATATTTTAAAAAGTACAGGAAAAAGAATATCCTCTGGAAGACAGAGCTTCAAACACTAAATAATTTATTCACGGCTGTAAATACAACAACATTTGTTATGAATGAGAAAACAGTGAGAATTTTAGCATATTGTGGTTTTATATATCATGCCTGCGGTGATTCACTGATCATAAAGAGGTTTTACAAAGATATTTTCACAAATAAACACAGTAAAGGAATTTCAAAACATGTCAGCACTTGAAAAATAATCATATAATTTCATGAAACAAAGCACAGTGAGGACAAAACGGCTTGCATGGAGATTTTTTAGGTCATAATGTGCTGCAGAGTTTTCACTTCTTCCTGGAAATATTCAAACATACTTAAGTGTTGAATGTGTTCACACAGAGGGACGTGATGATGTTGTGTGAAGGATCATTCTCACATCATCATCATCATCATCCCACCAAGAAAGAAAACAGCTGTTGGACGTTCACACACCCACTCACACTGACAGGAGGTCAGCGTGAGACAAAGGGGTCAACTCGTCCATTTCTCTTAGATGGAGTCATACAAACACGCACCATGGTGTCTAACTTCTCTCTCGTCGTTATATGAAAACTTAAAATAAATTTTTTTTTGTACATTAAAGCCACCATGTATAGAATTTAAAGATTTTGGGCTTTGGTGCCCCCTTGTGGTCGTATCACAGAAGACACTGTGGCAGACAGTAAGCAACGCTACCAACAAAAATATTAACTCTATTCGGCTTTTCTATTCATTTTTGTTGTTTTGTTTTTGCTATATACAGTAAACAAAAAAATTCACTGTGCAATATCCATATTTCATATTCATATATGCAATAATAACCCAACCCACTGATTCAGTCTATTTTTATATCTTGTTTTAATTTTTTATATCTTTTTTTACTGTTTACTTACTGACTATATCTTTATTATACTTGCTTATTTATTAAATTTTGTTTTTGTTTTTTACTGATGTTTCTAGTTGTTTACACTGTCCCCCTACGCTGCTGCAATCCTGCAAATTCCCCTGCTGTGGGACTAATAAAGGATTTTTTAAATCTTATTTTATTTTATTTTATTTTATTTTATTTTGTTTTGTTTTATTTTATTTTATTTTATTATGTTGTTTTTTTACCTAATTTCATTTTATTTTATTTTTATTAATCCTGACTAGCAGTGGTGGAATGTAACTAAGTACATTTACTCAGTAGGCCTACTGTACTTAAGTACAATTTTGAGCTACTCATTTACACTCCACTACATTTTGGAGGCAAATATTTTTTTTTTACAGTCAGCAAAAAGTCACTGCAGAGGATTGAGTGTGCAGTGACATCATGATACTGATGCTGAGTTATTACTCATTTTAATGAGGAACATCGCCATCTAGCTCTGAGCATCGACTCTTCATGTAACTGGAGAATAAATAATGATAAGAACCTCCTAACATCGTGGCATTTCTTTCTCTCTCTTATGATAAATTATTGCTCAGTGATAAATATCTCTGATTATCTCATGATCCTGCTATGGCACACATATGGCCAAATAAATAAATTATAGTAAAAAAAAAAATACAAGTAAAATATAATATAATATAATATAAATTGTATGTTTATAGCAGGTGAGTTTGTTTCATTGCGTGGTGTTTTTTTCTATTGTAATCCCAGATATTGTCTCATAATTCCTCAAATATGACATTACAATCTGTTTATTTTACTTTATTTATTATTTTTGTAATATCCTGCAGTGTAATTGAATATCTAAATAATAAATAAACTAATAAACTAACATCTTATGTGGGATTAATAGCTGTCAGAATAAAAAGTTGACATAATACAGTCTATATATACTAACTCCTGCACAGAGCCTGCAGATTGGTAGGCAACCAAAGTCACAACATTAAAACATGAGACTTCCGGAAATCACTTCAAAATAAAAGTATGGTTACACTTGGTTTGGTTCAGTTTATCTACAGAAGGAGTGGCTCCTCTTCATGGAGTCCTCCATGTTGCTCCCTCATGTTTCTACAGTAGCCCAGAGCGGACAAACCAAACACTGACTCTAGAGAGAGACTTTCACGTTTTTACGTTACTTGAAGGCCACCGTAGTTCTAGACATGCTTGTGACACTGCAGAGTGTTAAACTGTGGTAACGCCAGCCGCCGTCTGATTTCAGTTGCTCCTAAAGTAGTGTTATTATGGTATGCATGACCTCTGAGCGAGGTGAATGGCGTTCGAACAGTTTTGCAGTCGGCGGCTCACGTTACCGCAGTCTTGGAAAGGGAGGAGTGAGCGAAGGGGTAATCAGTTGGTTGCAATCTGATTTTAAAACATATTTGACCATGATTGATAATTTAAGCTTCAGTAGTCAGTATATTTTTGGCATCATTTGGCAAAAATTCCATATAGCGTTTTATAAAAATAAACTTTTTTTAATCACATTTGCTCCAATCTGCCTACATCAGCTTTAAAACTCAAAAATTCTAAATTGACTAAATCTATTAAATTGTTTAGACATTTTAAATTTATTACAATTGTTAAGCAGACCTCGAATGTTTTTTGTTTGTTTTTTAATTAATCTTTTCCTTTCCTTACAGTTTATAATTTATTTTTATATTATTTTTATACTGTAAAATATTTTTGCAGAATTGTAATGAAAAATCTGAACATGCGAATACATTGTATTGAACTTTTGAAATAAAGCATTAAAAAAAAAAAAAAAAGTTGGTTGCAATCTGCAACCTTGTTTTGGTTTCTTTAGTCGATTAGTCGACTATTCGGTTGTTGTGGTTTCTTTAGTTGACTAATCGGTTGTTTTGTTTGTCACAGCTTTTATTCTGAAGCCCTAGTTGTTGGACTTCCGGCAGTGACGTGTCTGTGTTCGGTATCTTTCGGCTCTGCTCGGATCAGCAGCTTCACAGAACCACAGAACCATAGAACCACATAGAACCGAGCCACGAACCCGCTCCTGTGAGCCGGATCATGGAGTAAACATGGATCACAACCGCAGCTTTCTGTTTGAAGGTAAGAGCTGAGACTCTCCGCTCCGCTGCTCCGGCCGGCCTGCTGCTCATCCTACCCGCTCACAGCGCTCCGCAGGCCGGCTGGAGGAGGCAGGTTCTCTCGGTCCTCTGGAGCTCAGTGGGAGCTAACGAGGCTAACCCTTAGCCTGTAACATCCTCACTAACCGGGTTAAACGAGCGCTGGCAGGCCGCTGACAGCACCACATCTCCGGGCCTTAGAGGGGGAACACCGGGCGGTCCGGTTCGGTCAGGTCCGGTCCGGTTCGGTGGCTTTTAAACCGAATCTTTGGGCTTTTTTTAAGCTATCTAGCACCGTTAGCTTAGCTCTGCAATTTGGGAGCAAGGCCTATAGAAAGGAGGTTAGGACACGTGTCATCAGCGCGTATGTCTTTGGGGTTTATGGCGCATGCGCAGTAGAATCTGGCTTGCACTTGAGTTACACTGCGCATGCGTTATAGACCCCTCGTTGTAGACCCGCGTCCCAATCTCCTTATGTAGGCCTTGGTGGGAGCTGGATGTAGCTACAGGAGACAGGCCTTCCTGCCTTCTGCTAGTCTGTTAGCCTCATTAACGTTTATAAAACACTATAAAATACATAAATACTTTAATAATAAACATTATGAAACACTAGACTAATTGGGTGTAACTTAAATTGGGTGTAAACTGGGTGAAAATTGGGTGTAAACAAGCTTTACATGTTGTCCATGTATCTGTTTTTATTTTTTTATTTTTACCCACTCACAATGTTGTTTGGTTCTGATTCCCCAGAAGTCTTTGTAGATATTTAAATCAATATCCTCCTCACAAACACTAACCATATACTTCCATGCAACACACACACACACACACACTTGTCTTTTTTTATATATTTAAGGATTAATGGCTTCTTTGCCTCTTCCTGCACTGTATATTATTCATTTATTTTTTGTTATGTTGTATAGTCTTAAATTGTGCAAAACAAATAAACTAGTCTCCAAACTAGCATGCAAACGTGTTAGTTTCTAATATTAGCTGGCTAATCATTAACAGTCAGATGGTAAACAGACTGTGGGTTTCATGCTGTTAGTGTCATCACTCATGGTGCTCTTCACTGGGTCTAAAAGTCCACATGTTAAGGTTAGAGGCTGCACAATTACACATTAAAATAAATAATATTAAAGCATCTTAGTGAGGGGTTCACACACAGAAGAACTAGGTTAGATATGTCATTACTGCCTTGCTCAGTGGCAGTGAGAATTATACTCATATACATTTAAAAGATAAATCTGGTGATATTCTGTTTTTCTTATTGTCAACAAATCCCATAAAAACACCAAAACCAACAGTGAATGTATCTGCTAACAAGTATTATAGTATAGAGTAGGGATGTCACGGTACCAGAAATCTAGTAGTCGATACCAATACCAGTGAATTTCCATGATTCTCGATACTAAATACGATACAGATTTGCGTATACCAATGGGCTTGGAGCTGAGAGCCACTGACAGGAAGTCAGAAAGTATTGAGAGACTAGTACCATGATAAACAGCTGGTCTAATCCTCTAAATACTGAAGAAAGATGCTTCAATGCTTCCTTTTTAATCTCCTTTAGCAGAGGATACACTGGACCATCCTTTACCAAAGGAAACGAGATAATAACATCCCACAATTCCTTGCAGCAGCAGCAACATTTAAAGCGACGCACGTCAATAACATCCGTCGTGGCATGATTACCTAGTGCAAGTACAGTCGGAAGGGCTGCCCTCTCTCTTAGTCAATGAGTGATGACTAATCGAACGTTTTGGTTCTTTAGTGGATTAGTCGACTAATCGGTCGTTTTGGTCTCAGTCAACTAAGATTTCTTTAGTCGATTAGTTGACTAATCGGTTGTTTTGGTTTCTTTAGTCAATTAGTCAAACTAATCGGACGTTTGGGTCTTAGTCGACTAATCGGTCGTTTTGTTTTCTTTAGTCGACTTTGATTTCTTTAGTCAATTAGTCGACGGATCGGTCATTTTGGTCTTAGTCGATAAAGATTTCTTAAGTAGATTAGTCGACTAATCGGTCGTTTTGGTTTCTTTAGTCGACTAATCGGTCGTTTTGGTCTTAGTCGACTAAGATTTCTTTAGTCAATTAGTCGACGGATCAGTCGTTTTGGTCTTAGTCGATAAAGATTTCTTTGGTGGATTAGTCGACTAATCTAACGTTTTGGTTTTAGTCGACTAATCTGACGTTTTGGGTTTCTTTAGTTGATCAGTCGACTAATCAGTCGTTTTGGTTTTAGTCGGCTAAGATTTCTTTAGAAACGGGCCCTAGTATTTTTGGTAGATTAACTGCATGTTTGTTTAATATACAGATGAGTTCTACTTCCTCTGAGGTTGAGTGCAGTTGTGAGCGACAACAAGCTGTTTGGATTAGATCATGTGAGAGTCAAAGTTCTCCTCCAGCTGCACCAGAGCCTCTCACTTTAGTCTGTTTGGATAAACCGTGTCTGTGTAGCTGTAGCTGTCAGCAGAGATCCTCCATCATGGATTTGAGCTGCAGGAAATCCACTGTTGTAGAATAAATGAGTGTACTAAAGCTCAGCAGGGATCTAAATGTCCCCTCGCTAACATTATCAGGGCATTATGTTGTGATTTATGAAGCTGAAGAGGGCATGAATCTTGCAGACTTTGGGGGTTGACTGTGTGTATTAGCTGGAACTGGAAGAGATTAGGACAGGCTTAATTTGGCTCGTTGAGGATTGAACGAGAACCGACTGAAGCAGAAGAGCTCTGGGATCATAATCTAATATGTGATTTTTGAACTTTTGAGGATTATTTTTCTTGTCATTTAAAAAGCCCCTGAAATGGATAATTCACTCAAATCAGGCAGCATGTTCAGACTGTTTTTAGTCCCATCTCTTCAACGTCTGCAGCTGCACGTGGAGGACAGGAGCGTTATGTATGAGGCCAGGAGGAAAATGGGCTGAAGAGACGCTCAGTACTCGGTTTGTAGGACAGAAAATAGACGCAGCTATTAAGGCCTGAAATGACAAGATGGAGGTTTTAACTGATGTTTACCTGCGGGGCTCGCGGCCAGATGGATAACATGCATTAACATGATTATGTAGGTGAAGTTTGAGAGGTCATTGGGTTTAAATCAGCAGGACTGAAGTGATGTTTTGTTGAAGCAGAGAAATCCCAAATAAAGTATATTTGTTAACTGTGTAGGTTCACTAGTTTAAAACCCTTCCACATTTGAGTCCTCTCCTTTGTGTTGGTTTTGATATTCACTTCACAAATAGGAAGCCAGGGCCTCGTGGGAAAAAACTTAACTTTTCTCAACAACATCCAGCCGATGTTAATAAAGATTTGTGCATCAATGACAGTGTTCATATTATGTAAGAGTTGTACTTTAGAGATGGGACCAATCCAATATTGGTGTCAAGCCTAATATGACGTAATTCACATATCGGATATCGAACTGAGGTTACCGATCCATATAAATCATATGTAATGGTGGAGAATATCCCTCCGGCCGTGTTACGGCTCAAAGAAGCTAGTTGGATATCAGGGCTGGGACGATGCACCTATCTCTTAATTCAGTACTATCACGATACTTGAGTGCCGATTCGTTAAATATTGCGATTCGATATTGCGATTTTTGTTAACATTTTTAACACTAGACCATGGAAAAAAGTTAAATCATACACTTCTAGGGGCTTTAACTTTGGAAAATATCTAAATTAATCCAGTGAAAAATTGATTTCAGATTTTCATGTCCTGAAGTCAAATATATCATATATAGTCATTGTCAGGAATTATTTATCACATTTTTTCCAGCAACCCAAAAATCAAAGAATAAAGACATTTCCCTCATAAATTAGTGGTATTTTCTTTTTAATTTATAAGGGACATGTAATGTTTTATACTTCTGGTTATTTTAATCCATTGATCTTAGTTATCAATCTTTATCAGTGCTCCATCAAACTTTGCATTGATGCACGGTGGATGTTTTCACTTTTTCACATCTTATAAACACTGATGGGAGGTGAACACTTGAGGTCTGTACTACGAAGCGAGTTCAACATACCCAGGGTATCTTCTCGTTATCTGGCTTAACTAACCCGAACAAATGAGATCCCGCTAAGAACTCAGTAAATCAACCCAGGGTTTCTCAATCTGGCTATGATTGCGTTCACATGAACGGGGCTTTTATATGAGTTGATCTCTTATCTGGAACATAACCTGGTCCGGAGCAGGTTAGGTGTTCAGCATCAGTTACCATGGCGATCTACCCCGTTAAGAAGTGAACCACCATTGTAGGACGGAAAACCCTGAAGTTACCTCGCTAACGCCAGATCTGCTGCTTCGTAGTACAGGCCTCAGGTCTTTACATTGGCACTCACCCCAAAATAATAGAAATGGTGTTTGTGTTTATTGGAGAAAATGTCACCTATAATCTGTTATTATGACAATGACTTGAATGTGATTTCCAGTTGCTCTGAAGTTGATATAATTATGAAAAAAAAGTACTGCATCATTTTACACGTACAGTACTTTTGTACCTACTCTCATGTCACAAATCCTACTATAATTTGTGTTGTAATAATAATCTTTATTATTACAGAGAGATATTGGTATTATCTAACCGATATCACCGTACATGCTTATTGACCACAACTAAAAGAATCAGTTAATTAATTAAGTCTGCAAAAAGAAAGATTTACTGAAGTGACATGAGTGTATTTTTGATATTTATAGAAAATAACGAGAAACCTAAAGTTGTCATTTTGCTAATTGTCAGCAGTGTTTCATGTCATGTAGTTGAAATGATCAGCCGTGAGACGTGGCTTCATTTCAGCTGATGGCGCTGTGTGTGTGTGTGTGTGTGTGTGTGTGTGTGTGTGTGTGTGTGTGTGTGTGTGTGTGTGTGTGTGTGTGTGTGTGTGTGTGTGTGTGTGTGTGTGTGTGTGTGTGTGTGTGTGTCCGTGTGTCCGTCCCGTCACTGATGTGAGTCTGGTTTATTATTCAACCCAAGCCCTGGATAGATCAGAGGCCAGACGAGATGGAGGGTACAAGCACAACAACTGGAGCTTTTCTCTCTCTGGTGACAGTGAAGAGGAAAGGAGTCATGAGTAAGCACTTCTCTCTCTCCTCCAGCCCTCGTTATTCAGCATCACAACCACCTCCACCATCGGCAGCGCTGCACTGCATCACTTTCCCTCCACGTAAAGGAGAACGAGCCCAGTGACACCTCTGCTGATGAGCAGCCTCGTCTCGTCTCTGATGATGTACTACTGTACACAGCGGCCTTTTAGTGCAGCAGTTAGGACGCATAAAACACCGTCTGCATGTAAATCTGCTCGGGTTGGACCGATATGATGGCTGATAGGAAATATTAGTAGTAGAAGAAGTATTCAGATCTTTTACTGCAGTCAAAATAGCAATACAACAGTGTATAAATACTCTGTTACAAGTCAAAGTCCTGCGTTCAAAATAAGTAAAAGAACAAAAGTATTAGCATCAAAATATACTTAAAGGTACTATATGTAACTTTCAGAGAATCCCTGTTATTAATAACACCAGTGGCTGTAAATATGTGAAAACTAAACTAAAAAACATCTATTTGTAAAGAGGCTATAAGCATGAAAAAACATTCAGAAATATGTGCAAAATATCCAAAAAATGTCAGAAAATTATTAGTAAAATATGTGAAAAATGTCCAAAAATATGTGAAAATGTCTGAAAAATGTGTAAAATATCCCCAAAAACGGCTGAAAAAATTAGTAAAATATGTGAAAAAAATATGTGAAAATTGTCTGAAAAATATCCAAAAAAATAACTAAAATATGTGAAAACTAAACAATTTCCTTTACATAGAAATCAGACTACATTTATACGTGTAAAAACGTACATACAGTCCCTTTAAATAGCTGCCAGCTGAGTTGTAGTTTCTCATGATGCTCTGCTTGTAGATAACTTATCTAATGTAAATACCGTTTAAATGACCTCCAACATATATTTGGCATTTCTCTACTGCGGTTTTGCTGACATTTATTTCCTGCAGCACGTCAAACACAGAGTTTTATCTACTAGTCTGCATGAAGTTGAAGTTAGATGTAAAGTTTGTTTTGACCAGTTTGATTTTATTATTTCCTCCTAAAACTAATGCAGTCAAATACAATAATAAATCCTACTTTTATTCAACTATTTTAGAAAGGTGTTGATTCAACTTTATACCGAGATGTTTCTAATAAGAGTGTAGACTAAAGAGACACAGTATATGTATCGGTCAAACTCTTTATTTTTCATTTTAAAAAGAATCAAATGTTAAGCTGTATATCAGCTGGTGGCACGTTCAGTACTAAAACTATTGAATTAAAAACAACAGCAGTGATGTAAATACAAATCCACTTTGTCATTTTATACCTACACTGATACACTCAGAGAGATATGTATAAATGTATTAACATAGAGTAGAGTGCGCACACACATACCAGAGTCTGACCATAATGTGTTGTTTCCGTTTCCTGTCAGTGTGAGCGTGGTGAGCATGGAGGAGATGGACCGGCAGCAGCCGACCTCCCCCGAGGAGAAAAAGGTAAACTCCCTGAACTCTCTCTCTCTTCTTCTCCCTCTCATTTTGTGACTGTCAGCTCTGGTAGTGTTGACTCCCAGCGGGGCCGCGGGGCTCTCCGGACGGCCCTGCAGACAGCGCCAAAGTCTGGCTGGCGTCTGGAGGCCCAGGAGGACCCCGGCAGTCTATGAGTTAACACTACTGGGGTGTTATGGGAGGCCTCGAGGGCATCTGCTGCTGCTGCTGCTGCTGCTGCTGCTGCTGCTGCTGCTGTTGTTGTTGTTGTTGTTGTTGTGGTGAGAGGGCGAGGGATGTTGGCCTCTAATTGTTCTGTAAAGGATCACTGACTCTACCGTTTGATTTATGTTTTAAAAAAACAGATGAAACTCCGGGGAATTGAAATGGTTAATGAATATGTTTTGCTGACGTCACTGCATGCTTTGCTCAGAACATAACATGTTTACATGTGATAATATCAGTCCACCTCTCTGAAGGATGAGTCCTGTTGACTTTCTTGATCACTTGACCTTGTACTTAGAGCCAGCTAGAGGTCAAGTTTTCCACTTGACCCACACTTCAGTTCATGAAAGGATTTCTCTAAAACTAAAGCCTGTCAACCTCAGTCATATTCAAGACTAATGCTAACATACTAACATACTGTAACATACAACATGTTTCATAGTAAACATGCTGTAACATTAGCAAGCTAACAAGCTAATAGGGTAGTGCTTTATTTTATTGCTACATTCTTGATAATGTCCTCGAGAGAACTGTGTCATTTAGCACAAAGTCTAGGTAAAGTAAGGACATTGCTCAGTTGGTACACTGTGAATTAATAGTCTTTTAATCAGTGCACAGCAGGCCAGCAGAAATTCAACAATTACACATATTAGAATCATAAAGTTTCCAATGATAAATTGATAATAAATAAATATGTACTTGGGTTTTAAATGTGTATATTTATGAAAGCGATAAGGGTTTAAGATTATCGAGTTTGTCTGTTTATTTACCATGTATTCAACAGATTAGCATTAGCGTGTCTGTAGACGTTGTTTCCTCTAACTGATGACTCCTCTTATTAATGTGTGTGTGTGGTCTCCTCAGTCTCCCACTCGTAGGCACTTCACTTCCTCCGATCCTCTGAGAACGTACGAGAACCGGCCAAATAATCACATGAGGCCGCTGAGCAAGCTGGCGCCCAAAAGGCTCAGGTACAGTATGCAAGCATACGCTATGTTTCTATTTATAATATAAAGTCTGCTGTTGTGCTTCACCGCTCTAAAAGTCTGGAATGAAAACACCGTGGGGATTTAAAACAAGTCAGAAATATGGAAAAAGTTAATTCACAAATTTATATTTTTGAGAAGAATCATGTTTTTCTCTACTATTAGATATAGATTAAAAAAATATATAGATGTTAAATCTCATTAATCTTTTACAAAAACGTGCAATTTTGCCATTTTAATTGTCTTTTGTTTGTTTATTACATAGTTTCATGTGAAACCAGTGATGGGAATATCTCTGGAAACAGACAAATAAATAAATACATTAATAACTTAATATTGGACCTGGGCAATATGATGATATATATCGTCAAAACAATATTAAAATAAATAAATTATTAATTATAAATAAATTGAAAATGAATGGATAAATAATAAATAGAATAAAAATGATGAAATGGTAATTAGACTTGATTTAAAAATTAAATAAAATGAAGGAAATAGATACCCTTTGAGATCATTTAAACATAATAAATCTGATTAGATAATGTTCAACTCACCTGTGAAGTGTTCTTATAATGATGTGCTGTAAACAGGTGTTTGTTTACATCAGTAATGTTGTCCTCTCCTCTCTCTCTCTGCAGCGAGGTCCCTCTCACAGTAGCAACGTCCTCCCCCATCCCCAACAGAACCAACTATTTCATCATCAGTCCGGCGCCTTCACAGGGAATCGTTTTACAAGGGCGACACTTTCAGCACGCACAGATGCCCTCTGCAATAAGGAAACCAGTCCAAAGGTGAGCCGGAGCGAGTTCACCCTGTCCTGCAGCTCGTCTGTTTTTCTTCTATCACTGGATTACTTCGATATTTATTGTATTTATTCATAATGGACAGAGATAATAATATCCTCGGAAAGTATAAAGTCCCTTTCACACACTATCCCTGCATGGGGTCATGGGTGAATGTGAGCAGGGAAAAATGTTGTGAATGAAAGCAGTAACACTGCAGGGACGAGTACGTAAAGAGTTACGTCCGCCTCATAGAAGACACTTTCATGTGGAGCGAGCGAACCAATCACAAGACTTCGCTGATGACGTGTTTGAATCTGCGACTTTTGTACGGTTTGCATTTACACCAATGCTTTTGCAGGTAATTTGATAACTAACAATAAATAAATATGTGAAAAATATCCCAAAAATATGTGAAAAATGTCAAATAAATATCAGAAAAGTATGTGCAAAATATTCCAAAAATATATGAAAAATATCAGTAAAATAGGGGAATAATATGTGAAAAATGTCTGACAAATATGTGAAAAATATCAGATAATTATCAGAAAAATATATGAAAAATTTCCTAAAAATATACAAACATTATCAGTAAAATAGGGGGGGAAAAATTGCAAAAAATGTCTGAAAAATATATGAAAAATATATGAAAAAATACGATCATTATCAGTAAAATAGAGGAAAGATTTTGCGAAAAATTTCTGAAAAAAATATCAGAAAAATCTCTGACAAATATGTAAAAAGAAATATCAGAAAAATGAACAGTGAAAATCACTAGCGGCCCATGAAAGGTTATCCCAGTAATTTACCAGGAACTATGTGTGAAAGAGGCTTTGAGGTTTGTTTGAGAGTTGAAGATTGGGCTGAGTTATGACTCCTGGAATCAGGTTAAAGTACTTTAAAGTACCTCTCCTGCTGCTCTAACTGTTGGTGAACGCCAAACCACCATAAGAAACGTCCTTTTGTTTTCAGACCACCAGCATGCACCTGTTTCTTTAACCTCACACAGTATCTTTACCTTCACGTCTCTCCCTCCATGACCCCCTTAGGGAGGCTTCCTCAGTTTAAAAACCTCTGGTTAGAGGACAGAAATACTGGGTTCTCTCTGGAAAAAGGGAAATGAAATGTAATCTTTAGCTTGTACATCCTCAGTCACAGTGTTTGCCTTTCGTCGGGAAGTTCTTCAAGAAGTTAAACGAGTGAGACAGAGTGTATCATCTTAAAAGAAATAAAATGTACTCTGCCTCATTACATTCATCCTCCTGATAGATAAGAATAAAATCACTTTAATTGAAGTGTAGGCTGTAAAAAATGAATTACTGCATCAGTGAGACGTTTCTCTCTTTTGATTTTTATCTTCAAGCAGCCTTGATTTGAAGGAAAGGTAAGACTTTGATCACTCCGACTTGATTTCATTTCACGCTCTCTTTATGTCCCCAGAATACAAACTGTACCCAGTTGGGGCCCCTAGGGGAAATTTCGGATTCGGAGCCGCCTCCCTTGCCGCTCTAGGGTCAGACATCACAATGGTTTTAGAGGTCCCGTATTGTAAAAAGTGAGATTTTCATGTCTTTTATAATATAAAGCAGGTTTAAGTGCTTTATAAATACCGTTAAACTATCAAAACGCTCAATATACGGAGGAATACACACAGCCCGCATTCAGAAATTGTGTGTTTGAAACAAGCCGTTAGGATTTCTGTCCATTTGTGATGTCACAAATATACAATATCTCCTTGAAGTTACACTTTTAGCATCACCTGTCAGTGTGGCACAAACCTGCCCCCCCTCCCCCTAGTGTAGCTGCTGTTAGATGTACAACATGTTTTATGCAGCGGTTATTTCACTGACCACGTTGTCTTCTTTCTTCTCTCTGCTGCAGAAGTGACTTCTCCACCACACAGCAGGCTGTAGAAGTGGACAGCATCGTCCTCACCTGTCCAGAGATCGCAGGTAGAGTTCTCACTGCTCACCATACGCATCACGCAGGATCTTTATCAAGCTGTTTTTGAAGAGATGAGGGTGATTTACAGGCTGATAGCTGCTGTTGAATTGGGCACACTGTGTTCCTCTTGCTGGGAGGAAAAGACTGAATCGTGTGTGTGTGTGTGTGTGCATGGATGTGGTGTGTGTGGTTTGCGTGGTTTGCTTGTATGTGGCTTTGGTGTTTGTGTTGTGAGAGAAGTGTGTGTCTGCACTGATCAGTATCTCTGTATTAGTGTGTGTGAGCAGGTAGTGCATGTGATGATGTGTGCAGGGCTGCAGGTCTGTGCTGGACCTCTCCCTGCAGAGGAGGAGATCTCAGACCTCCCTCATTTAATCCTCAAAGCTCCCGGTTCGAGGGAGGAGAGCTTATGAAACGCTCGCCTGGCTAAGAAAGGCTCGCTGTCCGAATACGGAAATAATTGGGCGTTTTTGGCAAATAACGGTGACCTTGGAGGGAAACTGTTCCCAAAATAGGTTTTGTCATCCACCTTTTTTGGGGGAAGATTTAAACAAAGAGTGTCCTTGTGTTGTGCTCAAAGTAAAAGTTGCATGTTGGCTATTTTCAACCCAAACTAAGCAGATTTTGTGTGATTTAATTGCAATAAACGGATCAAAAGGATGTCGAAATAACTACATAATGATGCTGATTTGAAAAAAAGGTCTGAATTCATGCTTTGTCAGGTCTGTCTGCAAGATGACGAGCAAACAACTTTTAAAATGCTTGTTTTCTGAATGGAGTTTGGATGGATCAGGGCTAGGATATGCTATGGCTGAGTGGACGTTTCCATTTGAAAAACTCGGAAAAGAACTCAGGTGAAGTCGACCTTTAAGATAAGATAAAGAAATTCAGCTCAAAGATAGAAATAACTACAAATAAATAGAGAAAGTAAACAACAAATTAAATAAATAATAAGAGGTATATACAACTAAACTAAAAACGTTTGAAACAAAAGCAAATATGAGATTTTTTAAAAAGTGGAATCTGTTGGATCTTGAATTCTGAAACACGTCTGGCACATGACTATGTATTAATAGTAGTACCAGTATTTAGAGGCTCATCTGATCCTCCTTGGTGGAGGTCTGCACTCTCTGAGTTTTCTTTAAAGTAATGTAAGATTCTCTTAGAAGTCAGAATCAATCAGTGATTCGATAAGATCAATTAATAAATGTTTTTTTTTATTGTTTAACCTTTCAGACGAGGACGCGCTGAACATAAAGCGTCGCATCCAGCAGAAGAGGAAGCCGTTGGAGGACTGCTATACTTTCCCATTGCCGGTCAAAGCAGCAGAGGTTAGGACTACATTACCCAGAAATCATAGCAACTGCACACTTGTCCCGTCCACTCAGTCTGAGCTGGAGATGGTGTCGAAGGTTTCTGAAGCAGTGTTGTTGGAGTTGATGATGTAAATCCTTAAATATGAAATGTCCTTTGTGGGATCAGGCAACTTGTTACCAGGCTGCTGTTTGAGCAGCTCTACCTGTCATTCATCCTCTCATCAGCCTGTTAGTAAACCTCTCATCCAGCAGTGCACCTCTGACTCTGAGCCTGTAGTGCTGCTACATATTCAGCTGTTCTCTGGTACAGGCTGTGCTGTGATCAGCCAGCGGTGACCTTTAGAAACAGACTGACAGTGTGACTGAGAAGCATTATTACAGGAAGGCAGTTTTATTACTGCAGCTTCTACCACAGTTAAACATGTTAACATGTTAACCATGACTCATTTATAAAGTGATAATATGTCAGAAGTTCATTTAATCGACTTTAACAAGAGTTTTTCGTTGGCAGCCTCTGCGGCAAACTGTCTACCAGACGGTGTGCGTGAAGTGCAACAAGCCCAGCGAGGGCGGCAGCAAGTGTCAGAACTGTGGAACCGGTCTGGCGCCGCTGATGACTTGTCAGCAGACCACGCTGTCATCCCCGACCCCCCGGCCCCCCATCCGGTCCCAGCCCTCCCCCGGACCAAACAGCCTGCACTTCTACAAACCGACCACGACCATGACCATGAGGGGGCCTCACGGGGAGACCCTGCCCATACGCATCGCCAGCACCAGGGGGACCCTGCTGCCTCTGAGCAACGGCAGGACCCCTCTGTTAGCCGGGACGTCGAGCTGCTACGGAGCCAGGAACCCGCCCAAAGGGAAGAGGGCGGCGGCGGCGCAGCAGCACAAGCTCAACGACCCCAGTGAGTAAATTACTGATGAAGAAGGAAAGATTTAGATCTGTGGTGTGTTTGAAGTTCTCTGACGAGGTCCTGAACTCCAAACCTGCACCAGATATAAACATAGCATGCTCTCTTCTGCCAGACTTAGTATCTCAAAATAAAGACTTAGTATCTCAAAATAACGACTTAGTATCTCAAAATAAAGACTTAGTATCTCAAAATAACGACTTAGTATCTCAAAATAAAGACTTAGTATCTCAAAATAAAGACTTAGTATCTCAAAATAACGACTTAGTATCTCAAAATAACGACTTAGTATCTCAAAATAACGACTTAGTATCTCAAAATAAAGACTTAATATCTCAAAATAAAGACTTAGTATCTCAAAATAACGACTTAGTATCTCAAAATAACGACTTAGTATCTCAAAATAAAGACTTAATATCTCAAAATAAAGACTTAGTATCTCAAAATAACGACTTAGTATCTCAAAATAAAGACTTAGTATCTCAAAATAACGACTTAGTATCTCAAAATAAAGACTTAGTATCTCAAAATAATGACTTAGTATCTCAAAATAAAGACTTAATATCTCAAAATAAAGACTTGGTGTCTCAAAATAACGACTTAATATATCAAAATAACGACTTAATATCTCAAAATAACGACTTAATATCTCAAAATAACGACTTAATATCTCAAAATAACGGCTTAATATCTCAAAATAATGACTTAATATCTCAAACTAATGTCTTAATATCTCAAAATAATGACTTAATATCTCAAAATAACGACTTATTGTCTCAAAATAACGACTTAATATCTCAAAATAACGACTTAATATCTCAAAATAATGACTTAATATCTCAAAATAATGACTTAATATCTCAAACTAACGACTTAGTGTCTCAAAATAACGACTTAGTGTCTCAAAATAACGACTTAGTATCTCAAAATAACGACTTAGTATCTCAAAGTAACGATTATTTTGAGATACTAAGTCATTATTTTGAGATACTAAGTCGTTATTTTGAGTAAAAAAAGTTGAAAGATATTAATAAAAATACCCGATCTCACAACGTCTGATGTTCCCTCCCTCAGTCGTCCTGTCCAGTGACGACGATGAGGAGGCCGACAACGCCAGCACAGGAAGTGTCAACAGACTGGACAGCGTCTCGCCTCGACCCGCGGACTCCGCCCACTCCTCGCCGGCGCCCTCCGGAGGCCGAGTGGAGGCTGCAGTGAAGAGCGCCGGAGAGCAGGAGGTGCCGAACACCGAATTCTTTGAAGACGTAAACATGAAGATCACGATACCGCGGAGAGCTCGGATGAAAGATCAGGTGAGACTTTAGTGGCCGAACCTGCACCAGGCAATCAATCATATATTTGATGCTCCCTCTTATTGAGAGAATCATCTTTAGTGAGCTCACTGAATGGAGACTCTGACTCATTCATGCGTTACCACTGAGCCACAAAGGAGGAGAATCATTCAGCGTATCTGTCTCTGAGTAAACGAGACTTGAATGTGCAGCGAAGTGAAACCAAACAGCTCCTCATGCCGTCCCTGATGTCCTCACATTTTATTATTTTATTCTTTTTTTTCAGTTTGGGAATCAACCCCCCGAGCAGTTTTCACCGAGGCCAAAGAAGCCCAAGTTCGTGTCCAACAAATGTGACAGCATCATCTTGGAGTGTCGGAGCGTCAGGGTGGGAACTCTACGCAGGATGGTGACGAAGCCCGTCGTCGTGAGTACTTTGATTCAGCACTTTGAGCAACATGTAACCGATAACATCCAACTCTGTCCTGCACCGAGTCCTGGGCACGTTATGGAGAAGGAATCAGGTCATTTTAAAACCCCACAAAAATATCTAGTTGTATAGATACACAATTACATGTTATGTTTACTGTATGCGCGCTGATATATTTCACATTTTTTATCTGTTCTAAATGTACCTTAAAGGGAGATTTGTCAAGTATTTAATCCTCTTATCAACATGGGAGTGTACAAATATGCTGCTTTATGCAAATGTATGTATATATTTATTATTGTAAATCAGTTAACAACACCAAATAATGACAGATATTGTCCAGAAACCCTCACAGGTACTGCATTTAACATAAAACAATATGCTCAGATCATAACATGGCAAACTGCAGCCCAACAGGCAACAACAGCTGTCAGTGTGTCAGTGTGCTGACTTGACTATGACTTGCCCCAAACTGCATGTGATTATCATAAAGTGGGCATGTCTGTAAAGGGGAGACTCGTGGGTACCCATAGAACCCATTTACATTCACACATATGGAGGTCAGAGGTCAAGGGACCCCTTTGAAAATGGACATGACAGTTTTTCCCTCACTAAAGTTTAGCATAAGTTTGGAGCGTTATTTATCCTCCTTCATGACAAGCTAGTATGACATGGTTGGTACCGATGGATTCATCAGGTTTTCTAGTTTCATATGATACCAGTATCTTCACTCTAGGTTTGATCCATTGTGTTAATGTATTAAAGAAATTAGTGGCGTTAAAACAAATTTGCGTTAATCTGTTATCGCGTTGAAAGCCCTACTAAAATGACTTAAAACACAGGCTTATATATTGTGTTTTTAATCTTTGGATATGTCTTAAATTGAGGTAGATAAATATTTAAATAATAATAAATATGGATATTATTTGAGAATTTACAGAAGTGTAAATACAGTGGGGTTAAAACCGTGTTATATTAAAGAGGAAAATAACTTCTGGAAAGAGCTCATGGTGCAGTAATGTATCCAGAAGAAGACAGAATACCGACCGAAATCTTCAAAGTCCAGTCGAGCGATTCGACTGGACTTCTGAAAAAGAAAAATGGAAATGATAAATTAAAGCTGCAAGCAGCGATGAACGGGCCCTCGCCCCTTGCGCGTCGGGGATGCTGGCGGGACGCCGACCGACGCGGCCGGGCACCGTGAAGCCGAAACTCTGACGAGCGCCACGACGCCTGCTGCAAGGCTCTACGACAAGCGGTTCACGAGTTAGAAGGGGGGCGTGGCTAATGTGTAGGGGGCGGGCATAACCTTCACCAATGAAATAGGCACTCTCTGCTGAGTGATATGACACCTCCCACAAGACTCTACGACAAACGGATCATGAGTTATGAAAGGGGGCGGGGCTAATGTGTAGGGGGCGGGCATAACTTTCACCAATGAAACAGGCACTCTCTGCTGAGTGATATGACACCTCCCACAAGACTCTACGACAAACGGTTCATGAGTTATGAAAGGGGGCGGGGCTAACGTCTTGGGGCGGGGCTATGAGTATAATTTTTCATATACATGTCATCAGTACTGGACCACCATCATACCTGAGAGATTTGGGGCAGATCGGACTATGTACAGTTGAGTTACAATAACTGCCTGTTTCATGGCGAATGGCTCAAAATGGCCGCCACGCTACGGTCCGGTCGTTAAGTGAACACTCATCATTTTAATAACTTTTCATCTTCAAGGTCTTAAGATGGTCCTGACCAAATTTCAAGTCGATCAGATCAAATCTGTAGGAGGAGTTCGTTAAAGTACGCGGCCTATAAAACGCTAAAAATGACATGAAATCCAATATGGCCGACTTCTGGGTGGGCGGAGCTAATGAAATCCAATGAGGAATATGTTTCAAATAATGAGTGGGATATGCATACCAAATTTCATGAATATCGGATCAACTTTAGATTTCGACGCGTTAGGGGGCGCTATAGAGCCCGCTGGCGACGCCCGTTCCCAATCACTACAGAACATTGCAATTTTCGCCACTCCCGACGCATGTTCCAATTTTGGTGAGTTTTGGGGATGGCTAAGGTCGTCAAAAACGCGTTCTTGCAGCAGAAAATAATAATACCGACAAAAACAATAGGTTCCTTGCACTTCGTGCCAGGACACCATTGGGTCCTGGCACTTTCGTGCTCGGGCCCTAATTACATTCTTTGTTCTGTCTTTTCAGTTTTCCATCGACCAGATCCAGCTGGAAACTGAAGGTACGAGTGAACCAGCAGTAATGAATTCAGCAAATAAAACACTGTGTGCACAAAAACTGTTGGATCAGACATCAGTGGAGTGTGACGGCACCACGGTCAACGCCACCACCGCCACCGTCTGCTGCTTCAGGAAGATGCAGCAGTGCAGTTTACTGTCGGTGCTGGTCAGCAGAGATTAGTTCAGTCACACCTCTGGCAGCTTTATGTCTCTAAAATGTGCAAAAACACCAGCGAGAAATCTGATCCACTGGAAACAGCAGCATATGACATTTTAAACCTGTTATTTATTCATGTGGAAGCTTAAAGGGATAGATTGGATTGTTTTAAGTGTAGTTGTATGAGGTACTTCTCCATAGTCAGTGTGTTAACTACAGTAGATGGAGTTACCAGGACGAGAGCCTGCATGCGTCTCAGCAGAAACACAATAAAACACAACAAAACCGTCTTGATTAGTCTTTCCAACCAACAATCACCAACTCTGATTTGGTCAAAGGCAGACCATTAAATTGACAAAAAATCGCCTAAAAAAAAAAAGAAAACTGAAAATATTCACATTTAAAAAGCTGCAATCAGAGAATTTTGATTTGAATTGATTATCAAAATAGTTGGTGATTAATTTAATAGTTGACAATTAGTCGCCAATATGACTTTTTCTGTTGTTTTTAATCTTGTTGTGGTGTATGTTTGTTGTCAGGCCCGGAGCCCAACACCATAGAGAATATTTGTCTTCGGGCGTCGGAGCTGATCAGCTGCGAGTGGTGCAGCGTCCGGAAGCTTCCGGTCTTGTTCTTCCAGACGACTCCGGCGGAGTGCGTCCGCCTGCGCACGCAGCTCAACATGTCCGAGGAGGACGGAGCCCATTGGTACGACTGTTCCGAGGACAGTAAGTACAATACTACACAAATGCGGTATATGCAGTACATATCGGATCGGCAACCGAGCACCGTGATAGTATCCAATCAGGAGATAGTAGTATCGTCCCGGCCCTCGTAAACATGTTCTAGTAGAAACCCAAAATACAAGTATGAACCTGAAAATAAGCGCAGTATGTCCCCTTTAATACAACACAATAAAATGTGTCTTAAAACAAATGTGTTTTTCTGTGCCGTCAGAGTCGGATGAGAAGTACATCGTTCTGATCTTCGAGAACGGCCTGGTGATGAAGGAGCAGGCGATCCTGGAGGACATCCTGGGCGAGATCGGCAGGACCAACAACCTCAGCAACTTCCCCGCCAAGCTGCCCTTCGAGGAGGCCAACTGCCGACTGGTCAACTACAACAAGGCCTTGAAACAGAAGGAGGAGAAGGTGAGTGGGAACACGGAGCGATACGGATCAGTAGGACTAAAACTAATGATCGTTTTCATCATCGATTAATAAATTTAACTGTTATTTGTCAACTATCGTTTAGTCTCTGAAGTGTCTTGTTTTATTGACAGATAGTCCAAAAACCTATGGAGGACAGAACCTGCAAAAAAAATTTAAAAAATGTGCCATTACATGTACAAAAATTAATATTAAAAATAAATGTAGGCATTCATTAATTGATAGAATATGACATAAATTTCTATTTATTTTTTAATTTGCTTCTTTATTTATTTTTTTATTTATTAATTTCCCTATTTATCTATTCTTCTATTTAATTTCCCCTTTTATTTATTTATTTTATTAACTTTAAAATGTATTTATGTATTATTGCATTTATTTTTTATTTATTTTGAATGCATTTTTAAATGTATTTATTCATTATTAAATTGCATACATTTATTTATTTATTTGTTTCTGTATGATTTTCCATTTGCATTTTCCCCTCTATTTATTTCACCTGTAGTCATTTATCTGCTTTTGCATTATTTTTTTATTTATTTTAAATGTATTTTTAAATGTATTTATTCATTATTATATTGCATGCATTTATTTATGTAATTTTTAATTTTTTAATTTTTTTATTTCAAAATGATTTGCCCTTTACATTTTCCCCCCTATATATTTTGCCTGCAGTTATTCATTTATTTATTTTTGAAGCCCAGAATCACAAACCCAGAGTTTGCTTTGCATTTTTTGTTTTTCAACAATAAATGGGGTAATATTTATAGGTCAGGTATAAAACAAAAATTGTTGTAATATTAAAAAAAAACTTGGCAATAATCATAATATAAGTTCCATAAAGTGTAAAAGGGACGTTTAATGGGCTTTCTTTAAAAATCAATCTTTGGAATATTTACAATCAAATATGAATCAGCTGAATTCAGTACAGCGACTAGTGTTATGTGTTATATCAGTTTTTATTTTCTCTCTGCAGGAGAAGCCGATACAAAGCCCTCACAAAGTCACCCAAGGCTCTCCGGTCACCAAGGTCACTCAGGTCAGCCCGGTGAGCTCCGTCACCATGCCCGTACGCACGCGGATGGCCACCCGCCAACACACCAGCGCCTACTTTGAAGATGAAGACGAGGACATGACCGACCTCCAGCCCACCTTCTCCGGACCAATCGTCAAGTGAGTGGCTCTTTATTCACCTGGGAGGCGATTGAAATGTTTCCATACATACATATAGTAGTAGTACAAAATTAGTTGTTTTTGCTATGATGTTATATTATATGGATTTATGGTTACTGCACAATCATAGAGCGACATCCGGTGGACATTAGCGGTAATGCTGCTGATGTTACGCTGCCAGTGTAACAGTGCTGTGGGTGTTTGTCTTCCAGATTAATGGTGTACCCTCCTCCTCCAGCCAAAGGTGGCATGTCAGTCACTAATGAAGACCTCCACTGCCTTAATGATGGAGAGTTCCTAAACGACGTTATCATAGACTTTTATTTAAAGTAAGTATTTGGGTAAAAAAAAAAACAACCTTCCACACAGTAAAATTAAAATCTATCAGTGTTTATTTACTGTGTGACAGCTTTAATTTTCACCCCTCCTTTGTCTTTCTATATTAGATATTTAGTTTTAGAGAAATTGAAAAAAGAAGATGCACAAAGAATCCACGTGTTCAGCTCCTTCTTCTACAAGAGACTAAACCAGAGAGAGCGGAGGAACGCTCCCGACACGACAAACCTGCCGTGAGTCTCCATCCGACAGCCGACAGCATCACCAGATCGTCTTTTAACATCAGTTTCTTTCTTTTCTCTGCTAAAAGCTTTTAAAAACTTTTGGTTTTGATTTTTCCAGAATCCAGAAAAGGAAGCACAACAGGGTTAAGACGTGGACTCGGCATGTGGATCTCTTCCAGAAGGACTTCATTTTTGTTCCCATCAACGAGTCGTGAGTCTTTTTTGACATTTCTTTATTTTTTTATTTTTTTTTTAAAATGGTATTATTTATTATTTATTTATTTATTTATTATTTAGAATTATTTTGTATTATTATTTATTTATTATTTTATTATTGAGATTATTATTTTTATTATTATTAATATTATTATTGTTATTTCTTTTTTGAATTATTTTTTAGTGATTATAAAATTATTGTATGTATGATATGTAACCAGGGTACCATCGTTATTTTTTAATTTTTTAAATTGTATTTTATTTTATTTTTTAATTTTATTTTTTATTTATTTTTTAACATGGTATTTTTATTATTTTTATGTTATCATTATTATTAATAATTTATATTTTATAATTATTTATTTTTCATGATTCATTTATTCTTTTTATTTTATTATTTATGATTTTTTGTTTGTTCTTTTTATTATTATTATTAACTAATAATTATAATTATTTCATTCTTTTTATTTTATTTATTTATTTTTTGTGATCATAAAATGTAATATTAATGATATATAACCCTAACCCATCTAAAATGAGACCTCGGTGGCTAATTAAAGGTTTAATAACTAAATAAATCAATAACTTGTGTTTTCAGAGCTCACTGGTACCTGGCAGTCATCTGCTTCCCGGGTCTCAAGGGTCCGGTCTACGAGCAGAACCCGCTCTACCAGAACGCGCTTCCAGCCTCCGCCTCGGCTGCAGATCCCCCGTCAGAAGAGAACATCCCGGACCACTGTCGTCCTCTGTCCCCAGACAGAGACGGGCTGGACAGCTCCTCGGAGAACCTGTCCCCCGGCGTCCCCGAGGCGTCCGCAGAAGGTCAGACCAACGGCGACCCCGCCAAGGAGAACGCAGCCTTCACGGAGGGGGGACCAGAGCCTTCCAATGCCACCGCGGCGTCCGGCAACGGCCCGGCTGACGCAGAGCAACAATACACAAGTGAGTCTTTTAACCGGCACAGTTTAGTGCTGGGAGGAGAAACTCAGTACTGTTTTTAACAGGCCGAGTGTCCGTAGCATCGAGTGTCCATAGAATCGAGTGTCCGTAGCATCGAGTATCAAACGTTGCAGGAATATAAGCCTACAATATCTATATCGAGGTATTTGGTCAAAAACATTGTGATATTTGAATTTCCCCGTATTGCCCAGTCCTAAACAATAAACATTTAGTCCATTTACTTTTGTATATTTAGATTTCACCATGTGGTCATGTATTTTAAATAGTTTAAAAACTGTTCTTTACTGAAGATTTGTAAGATTTAATAGAGTAATATTTTCTCTGATACCTCAAACCTTCGATCTTTAGAGTTTCCATAAATGCACCACAGAAGAAGAGCTTTCAGAACACTTCCTGTCATAGATTATTTGATTCAAGCAAGCTGACTGTCACGCTGTGGTGAAACAAATGGATATGAATCGATGCCTGGAAGAATAGTTTACGTTCGTTCCCATCAATGAGTCGCGAGTCTTTTTAAAAAAATATATATATATGTATTTATTTATTTAATTATTTTTTTTAATTGTAGTATTATTATTATTATTATTATTATTGTTATTTATTTTATTTTATAATTATTTATTCTTTTTATTATTATTATTATTTTAAATACGTTTTTATTGTTTAGTGATTATACAATTATTGTACTTATATGTATTTTTATTTTATAATAAATTAATAATTATAATTTTGTATTCTTTTCAATTGTATTTTATTTATTTATTTATTATTATTTTTTAAATTGTTTAAAAACTGTTCTTTGCTGAACATTTGCCAGATTTAATAGAGTAATATTTTCTATGAAAAGCAATAAGCAAACCTCAAACTTCCGATCTTTAGAGTTTCCATAAATGCACCACCGAAGAATAGCTTTTAGAACACTTCCTGTCATAGATTATTTGATTCAAGCAACTCTCTGCAAGCTGACTGTCACGCTGTGGTGAAACAAATGGATATGAATCGATGCCTGGAAGAATAGTTTACGTTCGTCTGCACAAACTCTGAATTCCTGCAGTCTTTTGCTCCCTCTGAGTCTGAATTTGTTCTTAAATCCGAATCCAAGAAGCAACTTTAACGTCTGAATAACATCACATTTAAAAGTCTTAGACATGCTGATAAAAAGCAGATTAACGTAACAGATGAATGCTGTTTTGTTTTTAGGTGAGTTGCAGAGAATCAGTGTTTGTTACGGTTCAACAAAAGGAGACGACGACACCTTCACCTTCTCTGATGACCAAAGCTCCTGTCAGGTACTCGCTGCCTCTCTTTGCTTCTTACATGTACCGTCTCATCTGAAGCTCTGGATGAAGTCCTTTTAGTTACTTATCAGTTTCATGTTGTTGTCTGCGTCTCCAGGATGAGTGCAGTGAGGACGGGACTCTGGCTGAAGACCCTGTCCTATATGACGCCTCCGGTTTGGCCTCCAAACTGCACCTCTGCAAACAGTGAGTTGATGCACGTCTGGCGTTTCACCTCCAGGTGGCGGCGCCGCTCCGCTGGAACAAACACAGCAGAGTGACGACAGGGGGATAATGTTGACTAGAGATCTGCTCTTTTCTTTTTCTCTGCTTCAGGCCTTGTATCCTCATCATGGACTCCCTGCGCGGCCCGGCCAGGTCGACGGTGGTGAAAACTCTCAGAGAGTGAGTGTCTGCTGCAGCTGCACCTGATGCCTTTCACACATTTTAAAGAGTTTATTTTATACATTTTCTATTTTTTTATGATGTAATAGAGCAGTGATTCCCAACTGTTTTGACTTGACAAAAAAAAAAGAAAAAGCAATGTCTACCTGAAGGGATAAAACTATCTATTGAAAATCGAGGTAGAAGGAAGTTACCGCTTTTATTGTTGTAGTCTGAGTAACGTGACGTCATATCCGTTCAAAAATAAATTAATAAATAAATGACTCAATAAATAAATATGTCATAATAAAAATAAATAAATAATAAATGCAAAAATAAATAAATACATTTAATAAATAATAAATAAATACAATTAAACAGAAGAGTAAATAAATAAAGAATCAAATTAAAACAGAAATATCAATTTAGGTCACATTTTTCTATCAATTAATTAATGGCTACATTTATTTTTAATATAATTTTTCTCTGCCTTTAATGACATTTATTTCTTTATTGAGTAATTCATTTATTTTTTATTTTGTCAGGTTACGAATCATAGAAAAAAGTTGTTTCTTATGACTGTAGAACTTGCCTGAGATTCTTCACGTTTTAAAGTTTTCTTCAGTATTGAAGTAATCCACTGATGGTTGTCTGTACATCTTTGTGTACACTGTAAACAGGAGCTGCTAATAGATAATTTGGCACACTTATAATGGTATTAATATTGATAATATTAATATTAATGTTCAGTGTGTTTTGTCATCACTGAGACGGTAGTATTTTTGAATAGGAAAACCAACAGTGGTGACTGAGCCGGAGTGTGCGTTTGTTTTAGGTACCTGGAGGTGGAGTGGGAGGTGCGTAAAGGGACTCAGCGGAGTTTCGGGAAGGATGTGATGAAGGGCTCCAGCCCACGTGTGCCTCAGCAGGATAACTTCAGCGACTGTGGAGTTTACATCCTGCAGTATGTGGAGAGCTTCTTCGAGGTGAGCAGGAGCAACTTCAACACACCGTCGTCGTATTAATGAAACATCCTCAGACCGTCTTCGGACTTTATTTCAGTCGCTGAGTTTGCATCACTTGTTTTTAAGACTTTCTCTGGTTTCTTGTTTTTCCAGTTCATTTAACTTCTTTAGTCATTAACGTCCATTTTATTCACATTTTAAAACAGATTCATGGCTCATTGATGAGCTTTTATTTCAAGTCAAAGAAGATTATACATACAGTATATTTTTGTGTCAATGCTCATTTCCATTTATATGAAAGAATTCTAAAATTATATTCATGTACATTCACAGATGATATTAAAGATAGAGGATTGTTTTTTGAGATTGGAACAATACCAAAAATAAGCAAATCAAAAAGAGAAGGAACATTTTTCAAAATAAAATAAATAATTTAATTTAATTTAATTTAATAAAATTTTATATATATATAAAATTTTATTTACAATAATAGTGTTGGAGCCAAAATATATTTTGTTGTTATTGTGGTTAAATAAATGTAGTTTATAGGCCTGTCAAAGTTAACGCAAATTTGTTTTAACGCCACTAATTTCTTTAAGGCATTAACGCAACTTGTGATTTTTAGGTTATTAGGGATTTTTTGTTAATTGATTTCCAATAAGAAATATATACATACTGGTACATTTGCATAAATCACCATATCACTGCTGGTTTGAGCCTTTTCACTCTGATTTATTGACAATGATACAAACATAGAATATGAGCAGACGTATTCTTTAATATTAGTCATGTGGACTTCCCTACCATCCAAAAATAAATGCAAACATGTTCATAAAATAATCAACTTTCTTTGTCTCTTTCACGTAGAATCCGATTCCCAGCTTCCACCTGCCGGTGAACTTGTCCGACTGGTTTCCGCAGCAACGGATGAAGACGAAGCGCGAGGAGATCAAGGAGCTGATCGTGAAGATCCAGGATCAACAGGAAATGGACAAGAAGGAGCGGCTCGGCTCTCCGCCCGGCTCTCCTGGAGAGCCTGAGATCGAAGAGACTTCTGGGTCGACGGGCCGGCCGCCACACCTACCTACCATCAGCCCCTGAAACGACCCCACCTTCCTCCTCCTCCTCCTCTTCCTCGTCCTCGTCACTCCCAGGCCCTGCTGGGGGGGGGCCGAGCCTGATTGTACGCTGCTGGTTTCACTTCGACGTGTCTGAAACTCCCTCCATTCACCACAGACATCAAACACACCTTTAACTTTGTATTGAATAAAACATGAACTGTAAATATGCTGGAGTTTTTCCCGCTGCCTTTGTAATTTACTGACTCAGTCATGAAGTGGCCCGTTAACTTATGTTTTCATGGATGTTCTTCTCTCCAGAAGATGCTGTTGGTCTCTTGCATCGTTATTTTCTATGCTTTCTAGTTGTGTAGACGAAGACTAAAACAAACAAAAAAAACACGAGAAGAAGTTGCTGTTATTTGTGAACAATCCACCCGTCTGGAGAAAAGAAACTGTACTGACGAGTCACATCCGTAGTTCAGTGCTTGTTGTGTCTCTTCCATGTGGAGCGGATGAATTTTCAGCATTAAAAGCAACTCGAGATGCAAGAGCACTTCCTTTGCCTTAACTTTTTATTTGTGCGATCGGAGAGTTTTCATCAGATTGTGTTTTCTGTCTCTGTGTGTGTGTTGCTTCTTAATCACAGGTCTGGAAGAGTCTTGAATTTTTGTTATTTCTACGTCCGGAGACGTTTGGACAATGAGATATTTTCTTTGAAAGGAATTAAAAATGAAACATGAAAATATAATTTACATGATGGATTGTCCAAAAATTAAAATTAATCTTGCGATTCACAGTAATTTATGATGTTAGATTGCTGCTTAATAATACAGGTGTGAGCGGGAGGGCCAGCAGTGAAAATGTTTGTTTTTCAAAGGCTAAACGCCAGCAAATATGGATTGAAGCAGAAAACATGATAAAAACATGGAAATGATTACATCTATCTTTAGAATTATTATATCATTTTGACAACCTCGGAGCAGACAAATCCTGGCGCACTCCCTGTGATCTTTGGCGCCCCCCTTAGGTTGGGATCCACTACACTAGAGCACCAAATGTGGATTAATCCGCTGCTGAAAATAGTCCCAGACAAATCAGAATCAGAATCAGAAAGGTGTTTATTGCCAGGTGTAAGGGGTATACACGAGGAATTTTCTTTGGCTTTGTTGGTGCGAGACAAATAGTTTAATAACAAGAATTAAATAAAACGTTAGAATAAAATAAGAATAAAAATGTACAATTTACAAATAAGCTATAAAAACAAATGCACTTGCATACGTACTTTTTGTTCTTTTTCCTCTGGTACGTACTACAGCTGTCCTTAAGAAGTATGTACTGTACCACTTTGGATACCCAAAGTGTGCCAGATGTGTTTTTCTACCTCCTGAAAGGGAATCTGGCTCTAAAATACTCCTGATATACTGACATTTACCCTGTGCATCATCACATTCTACCATTGTGCACAGTAGAAAATCAATAAAAAGAAATGTATAATTTTGATATAATTATAATAATTATTATTATATATTATAATAATTATATTATAATTATAATTTAATTAATTCAAGTATGTACATTCAATATAAAAACGGTCATAGAAATACAATTTCTCATGTGTTGATTTTGTAACTAAAATATTGAAATCATTGTTAAACAAATTTGTTGATTTCTTTGGCCACTTGTCTGCCGCAGAATTTATTTATTTTCATTTGAAATAAATAAAAATTAAATGCAAAAATAAATATAAAATAAATGCAAAAATATATAAATAAATGCACACAATTAAATACATTTTAAAATCCCTGACAATAAACAATAAACTAACAATACATTAATTAATTAATAAAGGGAATTACTACAAAGATAAATAAATAAAGAAGCAATTTAAAACAAATATCAGTTTATGTCACATTTTAGCAATTAATGAATGATTTATTTTTTTATTGTATTTTTAAACTATCCTGTGTTAAATTGAGTAAAATGTGTGTAGTCTGCAGAGCGCTGCTCTCTCAGGTGGTTTTGTTATGAAGCGCTGCTCTCAGCTTTCAGTCTGGTGTTGAGTGACTTCTTCAGCCAGTGTTTCGTTACCGGACACTAAAACATTCATGACTCTTGAATCGTGTTTTGTCGTCCCACTTACGAGCTCATTCACTGGATCCTTTTTAATATTAATATATAAATAAATTATAAATTAACTCAAGTGTTTATGGAAGCAAAACGTCCTTCAGTGACTGAGACGTCCGTGATTCAGTTTGGTAACATTCACTCTCTCAGCCACATCTCAGGCTGAAAAATAGCCTTTCAGCTAAAACAGGTATATCTACATTTGTTTTAAAGTTGATTAATCTACATTGTCCCTTTTCAAATAAATATTTAATTTTTTATTTATTTTTTAAATGATGGACCAACTGACTAAAAGTTTCCATTAATTTAATTTAGCCTCCAATTTAAAAGTAAATGAAGCATAAACTGTAAGAAGTGGACATAATCACCGTGACGTCACCCGTTGGTTTGTGTACTACCGTTTTGAAGCCTTGAGTTCAGCATTTTGGCCGTCGCAATATTGGTTTTTGGCCGTCGCCATCTTGGTTTCTGCCCATCGCCATCTTGGTTTCTGCCCATCGCCATGTTGTTTTTTTGCACCCAGAAGAGACAGGAGAGGGTGGAGATAACTACAACTGGACGCTGAATTAGACATTTTCAGTGGAGCAAAATGTAATAATTAACTTTCATGAAGTGAAAACACGCTGTGAAAGGGTTAAAGTATTTTGAATCAAATTGAATCTAATTGGTTTTCATACCAAAATATCAGCTACAAATACATGACGTCCCCTCCAGTGTTACTGAGATCTCGTCAGGCCGTTGGACTTTTCGTGTTTGGACATGATGATTAATACGTCGTTAGTGTTTGAGTGATTTCTGTGACATGTTTATGTTGTGTGACAGACCGTATGAGCAGCAGCAGCAGACAGAGATTAGCACCATTGTTGTCGTCTTTGACATTATCCCAGTTAATCCCCGACCTTCCTGAAGGTATTACTGCTCACATATGCCGACAGAGAGTGTGAAACACTGGAGGAAATAAGAAGAAGAAACTTCCACACAGAATTAATATAAATAGAATGATAAAAAAAGTATATCAAAATGAAATTACGTAAAATCAGCAAAAATTACTTCAGCAAATAAACCGTTTAAGAAATGAAATATCTCAACAAATATTTGATGGATTGTCATAAAATGTGGTTCATCATGAATCCTCTCAGGATGAGTTGTAATAACAATAATTGTGATGATGATTCTCTGACTTTTCATATATCGCCACCATCAGGTCGAAGTTTTAATGTGTCCAATACTTTGGTTTATGATCAAATACCTGCAGAACTAATGACGTTCCCATCAGCTCATAACATTAAACTTAAAGCAACAGATTTTTTGGCCACTTTTTTTCATTGAAAATAAATATAAAATAAATAAAATTAATATAAAATAAATGCAAAAATAAATAAATAAATGCAAAAAATTAAAACATTTTAAAATGCTTATAAAAAATAAAAAAATAAATGACTACATTTATTTTTATTATCATTTTTGCTGCATTTAATGACATATTTATTGATGTACTTCTCGAGTAATTTATTTATTTATTTATTCATTTATTTTTGATTTTGGCAGTTTCCGTCCTCCGAAGATTCCACCACTGCAAAAAAAATAAAATATATGATAAAAAAACAATAATAAACCCCATGTTTAGGTTCCGGACAGCTGATTAAATATGATTAAATATAAGTTTATAATATATTTAAATATAACCCCCATGTTGAGGCCCCGGAATGCTGATTAATATAAGTTTTTATATATATATATACATATTGTATATTGTATATATTGTATATATATATATAAACTTATATTATATATATATATATATTTATATATATACTTATATATATTTAAATATAAACCCCATGTTTAGGCCCTCGACAGCTGATTAAATATAATTTTATATATATATATATATATATTGTATATATATATATATATATGTATAAATATATATACTGTATGTATACATATTGTATATTGTATATATTGTATATATTGTATATATATATATATATACATATTGTTTATTGTATATATACATATATATATATATATATGTATATATATATATATATATATTTATATTTAAATATAAACCCCATGTTTAGGCCCGGGACAGCTGATTAAATATAAGTTTATATATATATATATATATATATATATTGTATATATATATACAGTATATAAATATATATATATATGTATAAATATATATACTGTATGTATACATATTGTATATTGTATATATTGTATATATATATATATATATATATATATACATATTGTTTATTGTATATATACATATATATATATGTATATATACATATTGTATATATACATATATATATATATTTATATTTAAATATAAACCCCATGTTTAGGCCCGGGACAGCTGATTAAATATAAGTTTATATATATATATATTTAATAATAAAGCCCATCATGTTGGGCGCCCCCTGGAGGAGACTGCCTCTCTGGAGGACTGGTTTATCCAGGCCTGTGACGTCACGGGGCCGGTTCCCAGGCTCGCTGCGGGAGAGAGGAGGCTGCTGGGCGGAGAGACAGGAGAGAGAGGCTGGTCCAGGCTGGAGAGGAGCCGGAGCTACACCTCATCTGGAAACACCGGCTGCTGCCTTTCTTTCTCTCTCTCTCTCTCTGTGGGAATAAAACAACAACCCAGGTTAAAGCCGTCCCGGAGGTTCACGCACTAAAGAGGTAGGAAACACCGACACACGCACCGTGCGGTGCGGGGAACCACCGCAACCAGGCTGTTAGCAGCTAGCAGCCTGTCAACACAGGGAGGAAAACCGTGCATACACAGCTGAAAGCTCCGGCACAAATCACTCTAACATTAAATATAAACATCTACAATAACCAACATGTTTATTTATATTATTATATTTTAATAATTCCTGCTTTTAACTGTGTTTTTAACAACATACATTCATCTAGCTTTGTTGAGAGGAGTCCGCACCAGACTCCCTTTAAATATCTGCCAATTTAAAGTTTTTGTTGTTTATCAATAGAGGCATGCTTATTAGAATACAACAGCTAATACATATTTTGAATAATTAGTTGACACTCTACAATTCGGCATTAAAATAATCCACCTTGCCTCCTTTTTATTTCTGCAACTTTTCCACTACACTCAACAGGGCTGCCATTGCTACCAACGGGTGCATTCTAGAAGAACTATGCAGGCAAACAATGTTTAAAAGTTGGATTATTTGAAAAATTTGTCACGCTGGCTGGATTATATGCAAGCCGAATTGAAGAGAATTATCTCCCAAGTAAGAAAAAGTGATGAATCATTGTTCATGGTGTATTTATGTGGCTGGTAAAGCGACGCGATTCTAAAATCTCACGTTTTTTCAATGAGGTTTCGGCTCCGCGTCTCTGGGCAGCTACATGTACTGTAGAGCGGTGCACAATGTATCGAGCATAAAGAGCGTTTATGCACAACAAGCCTTGTTATATAAGAGTTCAGAAGACACAGACAGGTGCATTCATGACATGGGAGTGTGTGTTGTTGCACAGCAGCAGCAATATGTCAGATCTCACAGTATGTGTGTGTGTGCATGGATGAGGCCTGCACACACACACACACACACACACACACACACACACACACACACACTGGTGCTGCTGAGCCTGGGAAGAAGAGAATCAATGGACATGCTTTGCATAAGAAGCTGAGGGTGGTGGTGGGTTTGTCCATTGTGATATTACAGCCTGGGCGATGATAGAAAAGATAATGTTGCATCCTCAGAAGTGTGGATGCAGAGAATAAAGCTGCAGCTATGTGGTTTACATCTGTGTTGCACCATTACATAAGAGCTCTTATTGTGTTTGTTCCTGAGCTTGAAATCACTTTTATTCCCTTAAAGCCGCTCAAAGCCTGTCTGACTTACTGTAAAAGCACATTATGTTGTCTATTATTATGTCCTGCATTGTCCCTGATGCTTCTTTGTGTGGACGTGCATGCAGTTTGTGGCGTGTCTTAACACACAACATTTGGGTGGAGGCCTCTGCAACGGCAAACTTCTGAAGGGACTTTGACTTTTGCACGCCTCCTCCTTCTTTTATGGCCGTATATTGACATATTACAGTATGTGACACACACACAATAGTACTTATTGTAACTTCAGGGATCAAAGTCCTCTTCAGGAAATGATCCATGCTGCTTCTTATTACTGGACTGGTTCTCTCTGCTGCTGCCGCCGTCACAGTGATTATGCATATTACAGCCTGCAGGGCTTGAATTGGGTGTAAAAGGTAATTAGTAGAAGAAGTCCTAGCGTGCTTGCTTTTTTGGCGGCGGCAGCAGCGGCGGAGACGTGACCTTTTGAAAGGCGCTTGGCATCCATAACGTCTCACGTCCAAGTGTCAGGATAAGCTGTTTATGTGCGTCCTCATCCATTTAAGATCTCCTTGTATACACGAGAAAGCTGAGGATTCAGAAGTTAGACGTGGCAGTACTGTGTTGTATTTCCCTCTTGTAGTACTACTGAGGAGGAAGCAGCTGGAGGTCGGAGAGGGAAATTCTTGGGTGATTAATGGGCGCCAACAGGACGTTTTACAAACTAACGTTATGGGCAGAGGGCTCTGATGGTGGCCGAACGCTGCACAGCCACCATCGGCTACGCGGGGACGTACATCACCATTTTGCACCGTACACAAAGTCACGGAAGACGGGGAAAAATAAAGTTATCTCTCAAATATATAACGCAACACTATCAGCTCTTTATCCACTACAAGACAAGCCCAACAAACACCGGACTTTTAACCAGGAGACCGGATTGAGACCGTTGTTTTGTTTTGTTAGTGACGATTGTGGCGTGTTTTCTGTAGTTGTTTCCGTTCATATTTGACTTAGTTTACGTACTTATTGCAAACGGCCAACCATGACATTTTCCCTTACCCTAACTAAGTGGTTTTCTTGTCTAAACGTAATTGTTGATGCGGACGTTTGGGTGGCGTACAAATGACACGCAAAAGCGCTAAAATGCGTACTCACGACACGCGGCATGTCCGTGTAATGTCGTGGTATTTATACGCTCTCCTCCCGATTAATTCCCTATCGGCTTTTTCCTGCTCCTAACTATCATTATTATATCGGTGTTATGCGGTTATTGCAACAGTCCTAGGTAAAGTATTCCTTTAAGATGGTTTGCTGTTAGTCAACAACTAGGGATGCCACTTTTTTTCAGACCGAGTACAAGTACTTACATTTGGGTACTCGCCGATACCGAGTACCGATACGAGTACTTCTCTGTGCCAAAAGACCCTCGTTAACAGCCAGCTGGAGGGTGTGAGAGACACTCGGCAGGCTGGGGAGTCCCGCAGACGAGGCGCACCGGCTCTAGGTCGGCTCGGAAAGGCTCGGGGAGAAGGTGGCTCGCGGCCGCAGCTTTACAGCGCTCCCCGCCCGGACCTCGCCGCACCGTGGACAAAGGGCTCGCTGTGCCCTCTCTCCCCGCCAGGGCGTGGCTCGGACCACGTAAAAGGCGCTTGGAGTCTGCGGCGATGTCAGCAAACCACCCGGCCCATCTCGCCCGCACTGTCGCGAAGGTGGAGGTTAACGTCGGGCTGCTGTAAAGTGGTATCGGAGCCGTTTTGCAAGTACGAGTACATGAGCACAGTATCGGACCCAATACTGGTATCGGTAACGGTGCATCCCTAACAACAACACGGGTTATTGTGTCAAAGTTGAAGCGAACATAAAAGCCCTTCGCTGATTTATCTCTAATTGAGTTGATTCCTGAACTGATTTCAGTCAGAAGGTTTCCTTTTAGCCTGCAGGCCCTGAAAGCATCGATTGAACTGTTGACCATCACTGTGTTTAACATCGTGTCCTAATGCGACTGACACGTCTGTTACATCACTGACTCACAAAGGCTCTGATTGGCTCTCCAGAAACCAACTGTAGAAAATGATGTGAGATGTGTCACCACAGGTTGAGCTAGGCTAATGCCAAGTGGTGCTGATGGAGCAGGAGGGTTCATACTGTATCTGGTTCCTGATGGAGGGTATTAGTGGAGGTGGTTGGGAACCCCCCCCCCCCAACCCGTCAGCCTTTGTAATTAGAGGAATGTGAGCTGAATTAGTCTCGCCACACCGAGCAGACCTCCGTCTCTCGTTGATGGTGATGAAGAGTGTCGACTTACACGCCGTCTGCCTCGCTCCGGGTGATTTCTGTTCACCGAGGGAGCTGAAACCTGCTGGAAAGAGTCCTCCTCGTTGTTGTTGTTGTTGTTGTTGTTGTTGTTGTTGTTGGCCGGATTACAAGAGAAGTAAACAGAAGTCACGACTACATCAGTTACTGTGAGAAACGGAACTGAATGATACTCATTTTATCTTAGTCAAGAAGTTGAGAAACGTGTTCTTCAGCCTTTAGATCACATCTTTACTCCACATTCTCCCTCCGTCTGCTCTGTAACATTCAGGCCGGAGGAACCGCTGGATATCACATGTCAACATCTGTCTCTTTCTACCCATAAACCTTTGCTTTTTAGGAGTCGTTTCCTGTAGGTCGGATTACCTCCTCACTCCAAATGACAAACCAAACTATATTCCTCTTGGAAAAGACGTGTTCGAATGGCATTTAAATCAACGCTATTTAGTCTTATAATCAAGCAGAAAATGGATGTATTATAACTGCTATAATCAGTTTCTAATTTATTAAAGAAAAATACTAAAATGTCAAGATAAGTTTTTTCTTTGTTTCCAATTTGTTTAGAAATTAATGTGTTAGATTATTCTGGCTAAACAAGCAATTGATAAAATAAAAATCTAAGATAGATGGATTTATAAATGATACCAAATTGTATGGAGGACAGAACCGGCCAAAAAATAAAATAAAATAATGAATAATAAATAAAGACTTAATAAATATGCCATTAAAAGTAGCAAAAATAATATAAAAAATAAAAGTAGTCATTAATTAATTGATAAAATGTGACATAAATTCATATTTCTGTTTTAATTAGCTTTTTTAAATTTATTTACCTTTGTATAAATTCCCTTATTTATTTACTCCTCTGTTTAATTTTCCTTTTATTTTTTTATGTATTTACTTTTATGAATTATATATTTATATCATATTTATTATATATATAAAATATTCTTATTTATTTTGCATTTATTATTATTTCTGTTTTTATTTATTTTTAAAAATAAATGCAAAAATAAATACGTAAATAAATGTTTCCACCCCCTCAGGTTAACATTGTTAGCTCTGTCAGCACTGTTGCCTTTGTTTGCACTGTTAACGCTGTCTTTAAATCTTTAGTTTTATGTGAATTATGTGACTTCTCTCTCGTTATCGTCAAACTCACTCACCTTTTGCACGATATACTTTTGTTGCTTTGGTGTTTTTTCAGTTTGAAAGTGGCGCCGCTAGCTGCAGGTTATTAGCTCAAAGATACTCCTCTCTTTAAACACGTTAACTACTCTAAGTGACCATCTGTTTACATTTGAAGCATTTAGCCTCCAGCAGCTCTCAGTAAGTGAGCGTTTAAAGGTATCCGTGTCACTTAATCAGGACACACTGTACACCTTTAGTGTCGATGGAGCTTTTACCTCCGCCTCGCCTCTGTGCTTTTAAAGTTTAATCCGTTTTTAGTGGCGTACAAGTTATCTCAGAGGCTGTTGTAAGAAGTACAAAGTGTCTCAGTTAAAGCAGTAAATATTCCTGTTTCTTTACTAATAAATTACACTGAAGTGAACTTTAGAGTCTGATTAAATACTATAAACATGTTTTTGGATGCCAGGAGGTGTAGTTATTTGTAATCTTCATGTTTTAGAGATGTGATGTTTTATTTTTAGCAGCAGCTGTTTAGTTCTCTCGTCTGCTTTAACCACTAGTTTTAGTCTGTATTTTCTTGCACACTTTCCCTCCCTCCTTCAGTGTGTGAGACTGAATCTCCGCGTCACGTCATGTCAGCATGCAAATAAACCCAACCCATCATTATGGTGGCGGAGGGCTGTAACCGTAGCAACGGAGAGACGGAGAGAGAGAGAGAGAGAGAGAGAGAGAGAGAGAGAGAGAGGGCAGGATCACGTGTTGGTTGGTTGGTTGGTGACCTTTGAAACCCACGGCCTCCTGGTACGGAGCGAGGCCTCTGCTGCTCTGGTGCTGTCACACATGGAATTGCATTCTGGGTAATATTTTGGGAGGAGGCCGGTGTTTGTTCTTGTGTTTTGGGCTCGTCTGGATGTGTTTGAGATTAAAAAGGAAAAGATGAGACGGTCCCTCCTTTGCCTCCAGCTATAAGTTTTTAGAGAGAGTAGTTCTGTTTGACTCCAACATGAAGACGCTGGTCTATTATATTTATTTATTTATTGAGATGGTGTTTCCTCGCCCCGGTTCGTCACATTGCTCATTAGTTTCTGAGGCTTTACTCCAACAGGACTTTGACCCGAGTTAATCCGGCTCTTTCTCGCTTAAATATTCAAATTATTTTTAGCTGTTTGCCAGAGTGTCACAGCTCATAACCTTTGTTCCTGTAACGCTGCTGATTTAAAGAGTTTTGAATCTGTCTTCAATCTGTTTAAAGACATTTAAATGTACTAGAGGTGTAGCGGTACACGGGAGTCACGTTTCGGTTCGTACCTCGGTTTAGGAGTCGCTGTGTTTGTTTTCATTTATTTTGAACAGACAGAGTCAAAGAGAAAAAACAAGAGCTGAGACGATTCACCATCTCCTGATTCAATACTATCACGGTACTTCGGTGCCGCTTCGATATGTAGGTGGGGGGACGGGCGCACCACCGGCCCGTCTCGCCCGCACCGTCGGAGCGTGAGCGCGTGTGATAGGAGCTGAAAGATGGTGACGAGAGGTTAACGTCACGCTGCCGTAAAGTGGTATCGATGCCGTTTTGCGAGTACGAGTACATTAGCACAGTATCGGACCCGATACTGGTATCGGTATCGGTGCATCCCTAATTGCAATTTATTGTGATTTTTTAAAACTTGTTTAACACTAGACCAAGGGGAAAAAGTTGAATCAAACACTTCTAGGGACTTTTACTTTGTAAAATCTCTAAATGAATCCAGTAAGAATGTTTGATTTTCAGCATGTATGTAGTCAGAGATGTCCTGAAGTCAAATATATCAGTCATTGTCAGGAATTATTTATTATCCAGGAACCCAAAAACCAAAGAAAAATGTCGGACAAAAAAGTCTGAAAAAAATGTCCGAAAAAAAAGACTTTTTCGACATTTTTTTCCGACATTTTTTTTTTTCCGACATTTTTTTCCAGACATTTTTCAGATATTTTTTTTCAGACTTTTTTTCAGATTTTTTTTATCAGACTTTTTTTCCGACATTTTTTCCGACTTTTTTTTTCCGACTTTTTTTTCAGACTTTTTTTCCGGACATTTTTTCAGACTTTTTTTTCAGACTTTTTTTTCAGACTTTTTCTTCAGACTTTTTTCAGATCTTTTTTGTCCGACTTTTTTTTCGGACATTTTTTTCGGACATTTTTTTCAGACTTTTTTGTCCAACATTTTTTTTCCGTCATTTTTTTTTTTTTTTCGACATTTTTTTCCAGACATTTTTCAGATATTTTTTTTCAGACTTTTTTTCAGATTTTTTTTTCAGACTTTTTTTCGGACATTTTTTCAGACTTTTTTTTTCAGACATTTTTTTCAGACATTTTTTCAGACTTTTTTTTCAGACTTTTTTCAGACATTTTTCAGACTTTTTTTCCGACATTTTTTTTTTTTCCCGACATTTTTTCCGACATTTTATTTCCAGACATTTTTCAGATATTTTTTTTCAGATTTTTTTTTTCAGATTTTTTTTTTCAGACTTTTTTTCGGACATTTTTTCAGACTTTTTTTTTCAGACTTTTTTTTCAGACTTTTTTTTCGGACATTTTTTCAGACTTTTTTTTCAGACTTTTTTCAGATCTTCTTTTTCAGACTTTTTTTTCAGACTTTTTTTTTCAGACATTTATCAGATCTTTTTTTTCAGACATTTATCAGATCTTTTTTTTCAGACTTTTTTTTCAGACATTTTTTCAGACTTTGTTTTTCAGACTTTTCTGAAAAAAAGTCTGAAAAAAGTTTTTAGACATTTTTCAGATCTTTTTTCAGACTTTTTTTTCGGACATTTTTTCAGACATTTTTCAGACTTTTTTTTTCAGTCTCTTAAGGAAAGATTTCATCAAAGAACAAAACAGAATCCAACAAAAGCTTTTGATATCAATTTTTAATCCTTGATTTTGATACTGGATTATACAGATATATTTCATTTGGTACTAATGTTGTAGTTTAACTCCTGTAATTACTTGATTTTGTGAGTGATGGTTTCAGTCTTTAGTTGTTTGGTGATCAGTCGGCTCTTTCGGAGGCCGTGTTGGATCTCTTGGACGAGTAAAGCTGATTGTTTTTTATACCTATACATTATTCCATTTAACCAGGAGGTAGTAGATTGTGGTTGGTTTGTGTCCACTTTGAATTTTCCTGAGAACATTTCTAATATTAGAACTGTCACATCACAGCAGTCTTTGTTTCCTGCTTGTTCTATTTATCTGTTGTCTGTTATCACAGCTACTTCCACACTAGGCTGCTATGAGATTTGTTACACAACTGCTCGCCTTCCTCGCTGGACGTGTTCAGGAGGAACCAGTTTCATTTTCTTTTGCAGCATCCAAACACGGGAGAGAGTGTGTGTGTGTGTTTTTTTTTTCCCAATATGCCTTTGGCTGAATGAGTTGATGCGGCGCTGCTCCTTTTGATCCTCGTTTCAGCCGGACGCTTCCTGTCTTTCTTGTTAGGCCGATGTCTGCATAACGTCCCCGTCTGTCAGGCCTGTTTGATAATCTGCTGCGAGGAAGTGACCGCGTCGAGAGAGATTACCACCACGACCACGATCACGAGAAAACAACATAGGGTCAGAGTCATTATCAGGAAACAAACCTTTAGCTTTCAAAACTCTGGAGACACTTTCGGGATTTTACCTGACAAATTGATCTCAGTAAGAGAGAGGAAACTACAAACGCTTCACGATGCACGATATCTCATTTCAGCATCGACATTGCGATGAGCGCACGCGCAATAATGGCAGGATGTGCGATGAACTACCACAGTTCCCATGACTCAATAATACAGTATTTCCCATTAATTACCTACACTCTAAAAAACGATTCTTGGGGTTAGTAGATAGCCCTTAAAATAAATACGTTAAGTTTGTTACATGTACTTGTTTTAGTCAGTTGAAGACTTAATAAAATAAGTTGGTCAAACTGAAAAATGAACATTGTCTTTACTGAAAAATATATTAATTTAGAATAAATACTAAGTTAGTGTAACTTATATCTAGTGAGTTAACGCACTCCAGGTCGGAAGTGGCTAGGGATAGGACAAAGAGGTCATGTGACGGTTCGAACTAGCCAATCAGAGCACAGCAGGGCGGGACTAGGCGGACGACTCTCGGAGAGATGATCGCGCTTGTTTTTTGCTGCCAAACGGCATTCATCAACGAGATGGAGCAACGGGAGTTTTACCTGAATATCAGTCAAGCTACTTGGTAAGTAATTCATTTTTCTTTATTTCATTCACAACAGATGCTTATTGCATCAGCACACATTGTAGGTAGTCGTTTTCATGCTGCACTAAAGGGAAGAACGAAGTCCTGTTAGCTAATGTTATCTAATGTTAGCTAACAGTGTCTTCAAAGTCGTCTTTTATTCTCACATTTTAGCACATGTGATCTTGTACATTGTTAGTTGTAACCCTGCAAAGGTAAAGGGATGTGTTTACTTTTGTTGTAATTTAAAGTTGGCACTGGGTTGATAAAGGTTTGGTCAGCAGCTCCATGGGTGAGTTGTTTGACATTTTACTCTGTATACTTTGGTTAAAACTCAATTTTGGTTATTTGAGCTGCAGCTAAAAATGCAGTAATGGCGCCTGGGAAGCAGACACCACGTTGTGGAAACTCCATATAAGCAGGGCTTGACATTAGCACAATACAGCGGTGGCTAACATCAAGAGAGTCACTGTTACTATGGGTTACCATATTTTCAAACCCTCATACCGGGACACGTAAGTGTAACGCATTTTCACCCGCGCACGCTTATATGCACGCACCATAGGAGTTTTCATCAGGATGATTAACTTGGTGCACCTGTGGCGCATTTGAGCACGGAGTGGGATCAGAAAGAAGGCAGTAAGTAGTAAGACTTACTAGCCACTTTGGCAGGCGGCATATTAAAGCTACAGTATATGCATGCAGCCTCATGCAGAATACACAGCATGTGAATTGATTCACCTATGCGGAATTTCCGCGCGGAAATTTTAGCTGTCACCCGTTAGCAGCTTGAAATGCAAACTAATTGAGTTACAAAGACTTTCTTTAAAATTATCAATTTATTTATCAACTTTAAGTGAACTAACTCAAAATCAATAATGCCACACTCCAGGCCTCATAAACCTCACCCTTCAGTCTTCGTTCCCAGTGATGTAATCATGAAAAACACATCCTTATGGAGGAGCAGTTTTAAGATTTTTTTTTTCTCCTTCACAGGATGATTCAGTGGAAAAGAGGAGAGAGGTCGCTACCCGTTGCATGGTGGTGTGTCTCCGAGAAAAGGAGGAGGATCTCTTCAAAGAACACTTGGTAGGTAAATCAGATGCTTAAGCTCTGACACACTGCACTTTGTGTTACACTCAAACACATTGCAGTGATGCTGGTTTTGAGTGGGTCCCCCAATCATTTTTTTTTTTTTTTTTTATAATTATGGTTATATTCATGTATGTTGAAAATGTATCTGAAAATTAACAGAAAAAAATCCCAAACCTGAAAACGTAATTTACAACACCATAGACAGTATATTTATCTTTATATACAGTTTATATACTGTGTTTACATGTGATGACGTGTTGAATGTTTGATGAATGAATGTTTATTCTGATCTACTTATTCCAGGATGGTGAAGTGCAGGATACTGATGAAGTGATGAAGATTGTCATCACCAGGGGTGCCATAATGACTGATCCAGCCAAGGATAGTGCAAGGATAGTGATCGAGGGGACAGAAGTCCTGGAAAACCTGGATGTGCCAAGAGCTGAACTAATATTGTGTTATACTGAAGTGTTTATAATAATCAGTCTACCCTCACTGAGATAAATGGCGTGGACACAACATTAGAATCAGGAGGATTTATTGGAGGACTGATGTGATAAACTGCATTAGTTTAAGCCATGTGTATCCAATACACTGGTAATTGAGTGTATGTTGTTTAAATTCAGTTCTGATGTTTGTATTATTTCTATTTTTGAAGTACAAAGTTGTGAGTGAAGAGCTGCTGGATACATTTCATGATATCGTTAGACCGATTGTTTCCTGTTGAAAGTTTTGGTTACTGTCCTGATCTCATTGGGAATGAGGAACATTGGACATGGTTTTGTGCACACACCATGGTATAAAAAATGTTCATGGTTAAAAGAAGCTAGTGGACAAAGTTTTTAAAATGTCTAAAATAAACTGTTTGGTCATAAAAACTGGAACTGAAATATGTTATTTATTTTGACTTAAGTGAAACGATTTACTAATACTCAAAAAAATTAAGGTAACATTGTATGGATCTTTTTAAGTAGTTCCAACTATGGCATTATTGAGTAAATCCTATGAGTCTTTTGTAGTCTGACTAACCCAATTGATTAAGTTCAACCAACTTGATCAAGTTGCTTAACCTTAATTAAGCCTTTAGATGTCAAAGCAAATCAAGTTGGTTGAACTTAATCAATTGGGTTAGTCAGACTACAAAAGACTCATAGGATTTACTCAATAATGCCATAGTTGGAACTACTTGAAAAGATCCATGCAATTTGTTACCTTAATTTTTTTAAGTTGAGCCAGTGGATTTTTTTTAGAGTGTACAGTATATGTATATATACCGTTTTTTTTTGGTGGGGTGTGAATGGTCTGCGGCCACGGTCTGAAATTAGCACTCGCCACCCGCTTAATGCGGGTAAATTGTTGGCAGTGGCGGGTGAAATCATCAGAATATCCGCCACTTTGGCAAGCAGGGAAAATGCTAGTGGTGGGAACAGAGAACCGTAGTTCTCCGATTTCTTGGCATCTCGTGCCTCCGTGACTATCGATTCCTCTGTATTGATGCTTTCCGACAGTTACGCTACACAATGACGCATACGTACGCTGTATCATGTTTCAGTTTGTTTGGGACTGGCGACACGGCGGAGTGAAAAAAGCATGGTGCTACTAAACCTGAGGAGACGCACCCTATTTTCCCTGATAAAGCGACACTGAACAACAAACCGGTGTTGAAATCAACAGGAGAAGAGTTAGTAATGTTAGCTGTTAGCAGCCGGTGGCAGCACAGTCCTGACTGGATAAATAACGGAGCTACTAACGTTAACAGAGGTGCCATTGAGTTATTATTATGAGGCGTTCAAGCTCTGCTCAGTAAAATGACTATTGGGCGAAGGTAAATTACAACGTTATCGTGATGTGTTCATCTCGTAAAATTAAGTTTTTGTTGAGAAACTTGAATTAATCCAGTTTGAAGGAGATGTTTTCACAACAATATAAAATAGACATTAGAGAGAGAATTATGACCTGTTTAACTTCCTAACACTAGCACTAAGCAGCTTTGCCAAGATTTTATTTAATCAAAGCAAATATTTAAATAATCATAATCATTTAAATTGTGTGTTTTTATGCAAATAACCACTATAGACGACAATAACAAAGTACAGTACAGTACTGTGTACACTACCCTCCCTCCACAGTGTAATTCCAACACAGTAATTTACCATGTATATAATGTTTTTTTATGTAAAATATATCGAACATTGAATGACATCAGATCTAAAATGTTACTCCTTCAGTTAGTGCAGAGATTTTAAAAGTGGCAGATCAAAAACATTTTTCATACCATGTTTTGTGGGTGTGACTTTTTTGGTGTCTTCACCATTCAAATCTATGCAACCAGTGTTTCTTTGAGGGAATACAATTGTTGTTTTGTAATTTAAACTGCTGTCCCCAAAATAAAGAATTACAAAAATACTGGATTCATCTCGACCCCCTGCAGCATTAAAATAATACGTAAATGATAATGCATCAATAATACAAGAATAGTAGGCTTATACTTTTGATATTACTTGATAATACTTCTGTACTTTTACTTACCAAACAGTTTGAATGCAGGACTTTTAGAGTATTTTTAAATAGTGGTATTACTACTTTTACATTAGTAAACGATCCTTCTTTCACCACTGAGAACCAGGTTTTAGATCTAGTTTTTGTTGTTGACTTCAGCCTGCTGTAGGTGAGATATCTCATACTGGGAACCTACCAGTTACACCTGGGAAACACCCAGTAAGGCCTCAGTCATCCAGTGGAAGTCTTGTTCATGAATGACTTTTTACGGTCTGTTTCTCAGATTTAAGCTGTGACCGTTGACCCGCAGGCTGTCGGGGATTATCTGACATTTTAACACCTCCTCCTCCGCCTCTCGACTTTATTCAGAGTCAGAGTCCTAATGCGCTGCAGAGGAGCGAGGATTTAACCCTCTTTGTGTAATGTACAACTTGTTTTAGCTGCTTATGACAGTTTATTGGTGTTAGACTTCGCCTTGAGGAGGATGACACTCGTCAATCTTTAAACTTCATTACTGGGAGTTTGTGATACATCAGCACTTCAGCAAATTCCACCACGGCTTTGCTGAGATCATCAAGAATGAAACTCCGGCCTGAGAGACGAGAGACGTGTGTGAACTTTGACGCTGATACTGATATTTGAGGGTGAAAAAGAAATGCTGACATTCAATTTTTTATACGTAATATTATTTGAAGGGCCAGTCCTTCTGTATCTTCCCAGAGGTGTTTCTTATGATTCTTTATTTTGGTCGAAATACGTATGTTTTAGCGTCAAAATGCTGTTTTCCCTTCAAGCCCTTCTAAAACGTTTTCCCCACATCGTGACCTGACGTAGGTTTCTGCATGATGACGCTGCTACATGTACAGTATGTATACATCCTCATAGTCAGTGTATTAATACAGTAACTTAGAGCGGAAGACCAGCAACTCCCTGTGTTCTGAGAGGTAAAATGACTGTTTTTGTGAATGGAGTCTGGTGGCTTTAAAGAGAGTGATATAATGGCTTTAGTTTCTCGTCGTAAAGGGCTGTCTGACGGCGAGGTAAAGCGGTGAAAATATTCTAAATATAACGTACACAAGAACGCAGATGGACCCGCCCCTTTTAAGACAAAGATTTTCAACTCCACTGGACATTAAATCATAAATAATAACTATAAATAAAAACGAAGGCTGTCAAAGTTAACGTGATAATAACGCATTAACATAAATACATTTTTAACGCCACTAATTTCTTTAACGCATTAACATAACTCACGATTTTTAGGTTGTACCAGGCTCAGTTTTAAAGCTAAAGTGAAGATACTGGTATCATATGAAACTAGAGAACCTGATGAATCCATCGGTACCAACCATGTCATACTAGCTGGTCATGAAGGAGGTTAAATAACGCTCCAAACTTGCACTAAATTTTGGCGAGGAAAGACTGGCATGTCCATTTTAAGTGGTCCCTTGACCTCTGTTCTACAGATATGTGAATGTAAATGGGTTCTATGGGTACCCACGAGTCTCCCCTTTACAGACATGTACATATTTGGACAATCTAGACAATATCTGTCATTGTATTTGTGTTGTTAATTGATTTTTAATAATAAATATATACATACATTTTGCATAAAGCAGCATATTTACCCACTCCCATGTTGATAAGAGGATTAAATACTTGACTAATCTCCCTTTAATGTGCAATTTAATACGGTAGATAAAAAAATGTGTGATTAATTTGCGATTAATCCTGATTAACTATAGACCATCATGCGATTCATCGTGATTACATATTTTAATTGATTGCCTCAAAGCATGCTGGGTAGTGAGTCCTGACATAACGGAGAGAGTTTTTAAAGAAACCAGTCAACAGTGTTTGTTTGATCAGCGGCCAGACGTCAGGTTGTTTACAGTAGAAATAAGACAGAAAGAGCAACTTTCTGTTGGAGAAGCTGCAGACACAACTCTGCTTTATTATAATAGACTTCTTTACAGTGGAAATGGCTTCGTTACGTTACGCAAACAGAGATTATCAAGTGTTTCTTCAACTCTTCTTCAGCTCAAGCTGACCAATCACAGCTCTAGTTGTCTCCACCTGTCGTCTGTATGTGTCCGGTTAGTTCTCAGTTTTTCCTGCTTCTTCTTCACAGACAGCAGTCATTCAGGAGAAGATCATTTCACATGTTACAGACTAAACTACACATTTTGGATTTAGCTCGTCTCTGCACCCACGTTGCAATTTCCTGAAATGTCACGATGCCGCCGTGTGGGAGAAAGAGGAGGAATCATGAGTCTCGTTAACAGAAAACAGACTCATTATCATGTTTAAAGATTAAGAACCAACTTCAGCTGTACAAAGTTCATCACAAGGAGGAACGAGACCCAATAATTAGAGAATAAATGATCAAAACCAAGCAGCATGTTAATGATCCTCCAGCGAGGCAGATAATATAAGACCAGCTGAAACAGTCAGATATGTAATGAACGGGACAGAACCTGCTATAATCAAAAATAAATTAATAAATGAATTAATGACTTAATAAATATGTCATTAAATATAACAAAAATAATATTAAAAATAAATGTAGCTATTAATTAATTGATAAAATTAGCTTATTTATTTATTTATTTATCTTTGTATTAATTCCCTTATTTATTTACTCTTTAGTTTAATTTTAATTTTTTTATTTTTTTACTTATTATTATTTAATATTTATTTATTTTTGCATTTATGTTTTATTTTGTTTATTTTTGCATTTATTTTTGATTTATTCTGTATTATTTTGTATTTTATTTATTTTTGCGTTTATTTTTTATTTATGTGATATTTATCTTTAAATGTATGTACGTATTTATTTATGTATTTAAGCATTTATTTATTTATTTCTGCAGGATTTTCCCTTTGCATTTCACCCCTTATTTATTTTCCCAAACTTATTTATTTCTGTATTCTTTTTCTTTATACATTTCTTTATGCATTTCTGCATAAATAAATAATTGTAAATAAGAAATACATGCAGAAAAACATAAGTACATGCATTTAAAAATAAATATAAAATAAATAAAAAATAAATGCGAAAATTAATAAATACATGTCAAAATGAATAAAAATAAATACATAAATAAAAGTGGAAATTAAACCGAAGAGTAAATATATGAGGAAATTAATGTTTTGTCTGACCAACCCCGAAAATATTCAGTTTATAATTATAATAGACAAAGAAAAGCAGCAAATCCACACATTTGAGAAACTGGAACATGGAAATCTTCAACGTTTAATGTAGATTATTCTCTTCTTATATCTCCAATATATACAGTATAGTTCCAGTAGTCCCGCAGTGGAGAAACAAAAGGTCCCAGAACTACAATGAGACCCGTGCAGCAGCAGCAGCAGCTGTGGTTTAATTTAAGGAGAGTCTTTCTTTTCAGACTCTGCTACTGAGAATCTGCCCTCAGGGTTTGTGTCCCTGAACGCATCACAGGCTCTCTGTTCACCACGTGACCTCGACCGAGCGGTCACGACAGCGAGCTCTCGCATCCAACAATCAGCTGTTTGTGAGTCTGTCAGCAAAGAGAGAGAGTGGGTCGACACACACACACACACACATACACACACACACACACACACACACACCGATTCAAACAGCATCAGCTTCCTCTGCCGTCGTCCTCTCAGACTCTCAGAGCAGCAGCTGCTGCAGCTCAGATCTGAACTGAACACAGTTTGTTTTCATTATGTTCTCATCTCCACCACATCCTCCTCTTTTAAAGGGACAGTCCGACCACTTTAACGCCGCTCTGAGGCCGTTTGTTTGACCTCTTCTCGTGGATAACCAGCCGATTTATAACATGACGTTATGTCCAGATACTTCCAGCAGTCTGATGTTTGTTTTTCTGGCGATTGGATGGCGAGAACTCCTGCTGTGTGTAAACTGCTCAGAAACCCCCACATTGTCAATCTAGCTAGGAAAGCCATCCATCCTCTGAATGCTCTAGGTCTCTAGTTTGATCCATCCATCCTCTGAATGCTCTAGGTCTCTAGTTTGATCCATCCATCCTCTGAATGCTCTAGGTCTCTAGTTTGATCCATCCATCCTCTGAATGCTCTAGGTCTCTAGTTTGATCCATCCATCCTCTGAATGCTCTAGGTCTCTAGTCTGATCCATCCATCCTCTGAATGCTCTAGGTCTCTAGTCTGATCCATCCATCCTCTGAATGCTCTAGGTCTCTAGTCTGATCCATCCATCCTCTGAATACTCTAGGTCTCTAGTCTGATCCATCCATCCTCTGAATGCTCTAGGTCTCTAGTCTGATCCATCCATCCTCTGAATGCTCTAGGTCTCTAGTTTGATCCATCCATCCTCTGAATGCTCTAGGTCTCTAGTTTGATCCATCCATCCTCTGAATGCTCTTGGTCTCTAGTTTGATCCATCCATCCTCTGAATGCTCTAGGTCTCTAGTTTGATCCATCCATCCTCTGAATGCTCTAGGTCTCTAGTTTGATCCATCCATCCTCTGAATGCTCTAGGTCTCTAGTCTGATCCATCCATCCTCTGAATGCTCTAGGTCTCTAGTTTGATCCATCCATCCTCTGAATGCTCTAGGTCTCTAGTTTGATCCATCCATCCTCTGAATGCTCTAGGTCTCTAGTTTGATCCATCCATCCTCTGAATGCTCTAGGTCTCTAGTCTGATCCATCCATCCTCTGAATGCTCTAGGTCTCTAGTTTGGGGCTGTAAAGTTTCATGAGGCGGGAGGTTCTCAGGAGACATTTTACTTTTTAAACTTTAAGAACATTTTGCCGAGAATACTTCTTTACTACTGCATTTAGTGTGAATGCAGGATTTTTACCAGTAATGGAGTATTTTTACATTGTTGTTTTGGAAACTAAAACTCAGGATATTTCAGGATATTTTGGCCTCTGTTGTTTTTGTCTTGTGTCTCAGGAGTCTCCCAACTTTACTGAACTGCAGTACTTAATTTCTGGAGTACTCCTTTAATGAAATGCATCGTGTATGTTTCCATGCATGCTAACTAGTTTTCATGACCTGACCATTACATCAGGTGGTGTTCAGCTGTCTCTGGTGTGTCCTGTGCAGACGGTTTATTGATTATTGTGACATAAATAATATTAAAGAACAGCCTGACGGTCTCACACCAACTTTGAATCCTGGTCTGAAATCACTGGACTACACCGCCGCTGAGCTCCTGGTCCTGAATGCCCCGTGTGAATACTGACTTGGTTCTCCACCTCCTTTAGGTTTCTTTTTTTTTTCAGTATAGCAGTATTTAGCAGTTGTATTTTTGGGGGAATTTCGCGCCTTTTATTGATGGTCGATAGAAGAGGGAGAGAGATGAGATGAAGCAGGGATGTTGTGGTTCATGGTCCGAGTCTTTAGGCTGCTTGATTTGGTTCAAATGAACTCGGAGCAGATCAAACAACCGGAGCAAGACCACCTGAACAATGTTAGTGAGGTTAGTTTGTGGTGTGAAAGCAAACAGAGCAACCGCAGGATCTTATGATAGCAGCGATGTCATTTTAGCATGATTTCAAAAGCTAATCTACTAATAACAGTGATAGTGAACCGTTCAGAAAGCGATCAGTGACCTGAATAACAGGTAACGTGAAGCTCTGGTTTTCAGTAATGTGCCTTTAATGTGACAGTTTGAGGTGAATTTAATCAGCAGCCAAAAATAACCACAAAGAGCAAAGAAAAGAGTCAGTCAGTGAGACTGCGTCCCAAAATATCCCTCCTGAGATAACTGAGCCTGCTGCTGTTCAAACACACTCAATCAAACATTGTTCATCATGTGGGAACATTTACATGAAGTGACGCTCATCACGCTCACATTCATCTCCAGTTTCAGCTGCAACTTCTCCTTTATGCACCGACTGCCACAATAAAAGTCCCTCCTAGTCCTACCAGGTATTTATATTACTGCTCATATGAATTAATATCGCAGGATGCACTACAGGAAATAACTTATAGATCTGTGAAGGAATATGTTGGTTTAGATATTTCTTTCTGAGGTGAAGTGATAGTTTAGTGCCACAAACCTGTTATATATAAAGGTGATTCTTGCCTTAATCAGAACTATTAACTGTTGTTAATAATCCATTTAAACATGATGAAATTGTTGTTTGATATCACATCTTCTATCCAGTATTGAGCTCCGGTTTGACAGCAGAGCAAACAGCTATTTTAGCATCATTATAATGTTTGAATATGTGAACCGTGAGAGACGATGAACCCGTAACAAGAAACCTCCGACCTCTTTTGTTGTCGGAGTCAAAGCGCTGTGAAAGGTTAGGGTGTGTGTTTCTGTAGAAAGAGAGACAGAAAAAAAAGGCTTTTCTTTGTAGAAGTGGTCACAAAGCTGAAGGTGGGTCCAGTTTGTTTGCATAATATTATCAGGTAAATCCTGGCAGCGTACTGGCTGAACGCGTAGCACCTACTCTCCGGTTCCCCTCCAGGTTAACACTGTTGAAAAACGCCATGTTGAAAACAGTCGAGCCAAAACCAAGCAGCGCCCTCCGACCCGAGCATGATTTAATTTAATTTAATTATTACTTTTGTTAATGTTTATCTCACTCATTACCCCCGTGTCCTCCTCACCAGCCCTCCATGATCTCTAGAGGAATCTTTTCCCCTCTAATGTGACTCACTCAGATGTTATCTGGTGGCATATTTATTGAGTATTTGTTTTTAATTTACATTAGAGCTGCAATCAACAGTTGTAAAGCAAAACAAACAATAACATTTGCACAGTGTAGGGGTTCTACTTTAGTAGGTTTTGGTTATTAGCAAATTAATTAATAAATAATAATAGAATTATTAATATTAATAAAGATTATCAATAAACATCAATAATAAACGGGGCACCACCCTGGAATCAGGGACCAATGACCAAAACGTTAATATAGTCTCATTATATATGCTAAACTATCAATTTGGAACGTTGATTAATAATTAATTAGTTGATGTGGGGGTTAAGATTATCTGAAGCTGTATGTTTATGTTTAACTAATTCACAGTGTCTGTATGTGATCTTAATGTGTGTTAGATAATGCAGTGGGTTAGAAAAGATGGTTAGTTGCATGCAAGACCTTGTCTATGTGAAGCATAAACTAAACACATCAGATGTGGCGAAGCCACCTACCCGAATATCAAATACAGATAAATCAACACAGTCAAACTCAATGAATAACATTAAACCAAATCAATACAAGTACTTTCTAGAAATCAAAGTTGGACAGTCTTGCTCAGCCCTGTGCGATTGCTAAGGCCCAGTACGTTACCAATCCATGGAAGAAAAGGGTTTGTGATTCCATATGTTGAAGTTGTGGTTCCAAGTCAAAGAGGTCGTCTTTGCTGTTAGTTTGGTGCTAACTTCTTTGCTTGATAGCTTGAAGTTAGCTGGTGAAAAGGGCAGAGCACTCGCGTCGTCTGATTTTTGGTTCCTTGGTTGCAATGGCTGTTTCCTAACAGGCCATTGATCAGAACAGAGCTGTTTCTACAGCTTCTGGACTGGAGAGCTTAGATGAAGAGTAGAAAGAGCTGTGGGTCACCTCCAGCAGCTGGTCAGCTTGTGTCAGGAGGTGAAGAGCAAAGAGTCGAAAGAGGAGGAACAAAGAACATTCCTCTGGTTTTGTTCTGTGTGATTTTCACACCTCTGGGTGAAATGTTACTGTAGCCAATGAGGACTGAGATGAGTCCTGTGGTCAAGGATCAGGTTACTGAGTTCATGAGGTCACTTGAAACCAGCCAGATGCTGGGTCCTGACAACAGGCTCGCTTGGAGATATGCAAATATTCAGGACAGAGCGGCGGATTCACACAGAGGACGATGTGCTCGACAAGCCTTCAGGGAGCTATATACCTTCTTTTACTCATTTTAATTCTCTCACATTAAACCTGAAACTAAATTTACCATCAGTCTGACGCTGCAGCTAAAAGTCTCCCCCAGCAGACGACGTCTGATCCTTCTGGTCTGAAGCAGCTGATTCAATATTAGTGGGCTAACAGCAGAGCGGAGCCTCGACTCATCACATTAATGTGTTTTTTTTATAAAAGCCTTAAACTAAAACGGTGCACTCTATTTGCAGCCGCTGCCCTAAATATTAAAAACCCGCTGCTTCAACAGCTATCGAGCCGTCTGCCTCCTCTGGAACATTACTTCCATTAACATCCTCAGTCATGTGAGAAATTAAAGATGCAGAGACGGAGAAGTGGATGTCTGCTGATGGTTCCCAGCGCAGCCATCGGAGAGTTACTGGTCCAGCAGATAAACAAGCTTTATGGGGTTTTTACTGAGCGATCACATTCATTTGAGGGAGTAAATGCAAATAAACTGTCTGAATCAGGTCTTTTTCCTTTAGTAAAACAGTCAAATGCATTTAAAAAAGTCCTGTGAGGCAGCTTCTCACTCCTTCAACCTAGTGATGATCACTCTAAAGAACATCTTGCAAACAAAGATGAGGGTTTTTGTCTGTGTGCCAGTTTCTAATGTCTTGTTTTGTCTGAGCAACAATCCAAAACTCCAAAAATATCAAATTATTATCACATAAGACAAAAGAAAAACAGCAAATCCACACATTTGAGACGCTTGAACATGGAAATCTTCAATGTTTAATGTAGATTTTTCACAGCTGAGGAGCTGGAATCAGAGAATATTCAGCATTCTTACTTTAAATGATTAATCGGTTGTCAAAACTAATAAAAAGTGCAGTGATTGGACTGATGATTCATCAACGTTCAGGGAGCAGCTTTAGTTAAAAGTGCAAACAATGGCGTCTGATCGATATATAATATTATTACATCATAAATAAATTAAAGTTGATGCATTTCTCCAGAAGAATCAGGATGAAAGTTACAGTATGTTTCAGTCTGACTGCAGCAACATGAGTTCCAGCGTGTTCCAACCAAACACTGTCCAGCCCACTCACACCATCACTCAGCATCTCCTGCCAGCACACAGGAAGTGATGTAATCCTGAGCTGTTAAACCGGGTTGAGCAACAGCAATAAAACAAGGTTATAAATGTGGGTTATTCCTGATAACGATGCTGCGTTCCTGGGACATTAAAGATCATGTGACTTCCTCGCGGAGAAAAGCAGCGAATCAGCAAGCTGCTATTTAAAAGTAGGATGATAACACACACAACCTGTAGACTTCATGTATTTATAACTCTCACAATGACCTCAGATCCGTCAGCAGTCTTTCCATTGTTTGCTCTAGTGGATAAAAGGGATGTTTAATCCTCTTATCAACATGGGAGTGGACAAATATGCTGCTTTAATGCAAATGTATATATATATTTATTATTGGAAATCAATTAACAACACAAATCAATGACAGATATTGATCCAGAAACCCTCACAGGTACTGCATTTAGCATAAAACAATATGCTCACATCATAACATGGCAAACTGCAGCCCAACAGGCAACAACAGCTGTCAGTGTGTCAGTGTGCTGACTTGACTATGACTTGCCCCAAACTGCATGTGATTATCATAAAGTGGGCATGTCTGTAAAGGGGAGACTCGTGGGTACCCATAGAACCCATTTACATTCACTGATCTGGAGGTCAGAGGTCAAGGGACCCCTTTGGAAATGGACATGACAGTTTTTCCTCGCCAACATTTACCCTAAATTTGGAGTGTTATTTATCCTCCTTCATGACAAGCTAGTCTGACATGGTTGGTACCGATGGATTCATCAGGTTTTATAGTTTCATGAGACCAGGATCTTCACTCTAGCTTTAAAACTGAGCGTGCGTGGTATCTCATTTCACTCTGAAATTCATACTTTTTCTTCATTATCACTGAAACAGTAGGTCAGTTATTCTCTGACAGGGTTTATCAGGAAGTAAGGTGGACTGGATGTTGACCTCCTGTCAGTTATCTATTCATCAGTTCAGCTTCCTTCTCAGTAATTTAACATCCTGGTCAAAGAGTCCACGACTGCAGAGCTGTGGCTCAGATACTGTAACTCTAAATATCACACCAGACATGACACATCAGTGTCTGACCTCTGTAACGTCTCAGAGCCTCCAGCTGTCTCCGTCAGCAGCTCTGAGAGCTTCACACAACCTTTAATATCGTTGTTATTCTTGACTTTATACGATTTATTGATCCCAGATCAGTTTGTGTTGAACGTGAAGCAGCGTTGGACCTGTTTCCTGGCACTGAGCTGTTAGACCCTCTTTAAATGGCCTCTTTTTATACCTCACAGTGAGATGCAGTCTGGTGCTTTTCTTTGTTCGCAGGGTTCATTTTACAGCCCTGACAATGAGTTACCAGCAACCTTTGATCTACATTTAGTCACCCTGGAGTCAGCCTGGATCAGGCTGGAGCTGCACAGCGTTCAGGAAGGAATCATCCAGATATGAATGTGCACAAGATGGTTTACCTAAACGTAACCATACCTTTCCCATCATGTAGTCGTCATGTGTAGTTGTCAGGGTTTTGCAGAATGATGCTGCAGGATTGAGTCCTAAAACCCAGAAATGAGTTAGCATTTTAGTACTTCCTGTGTCGACAAGTGTCGTCAAAAAAACGGTTGCTAACAAGCAGCTAAATGAGACGACTAAACGTCATCACGCCGAAAACTAGTCTGCCTTTATCTTAGTGGTGGTGACAGGAAGTCATGCGACCGTGGTGTAGTTTGTTTATTGCCTTTTTACTTCTGCTGATTGCATTCAAAAATCATAAAAGTGGTGTTCATTTGTAGAGATTATCTTGATGAATAAAACGTGTATGTATCATAAACGTTTGTTTGCCACAGAGCTGATTTTTTTGCACAAATGGAACAATCCCATTGGCTGTTAGTGGAGGGAACCAGGGTGATGCTAACTTCTTGGTTGGACTACAAAAATACATCCTCCCTGCAGAACTCTATATATCAACGCTGTTTGGCGATAAGGTTTTGGTATCCGTGACATCACCTGTAGGTTTCTGAAGAGCCGTTGTGAAGGTCAAAGTGGGCGGCTCCGGCCGTCGCCAACGTCCATCCGGATTAATTCAAGAATGGGCAAAGAGGCGGATTGTTGGTGGATCGACCTGGTGCGGCATCCACCTGTCACTTAAAGGGGCCACGCCCTCATTTATGCCTAACTTTAAGTCTTAATATAATTCAAACAGTTGAGTTATATAAAAATCCACCCTTGTACAGTTGTCATGAACGAAGAAATTAGCTCTAGAGACCGAAACCGTATTTTGTACCAGGCTGTAAACGTGTTTATTTCTGCTGTAAAGTTGGAGGTCTTTGGGGATTGACTCACTTTTAGAGCCTCAAGTGGTCGTTAGATGAACTGCAGTTTTTGGCAATTCAGTGTTGGCTTCAATTTCTCAAATTTCTCTCTTATTTTTTTATTTTTTTCTATTAACTTATTTGTTTGTTTAATTTGTATTTGATTTTTATTTTGTATTATTATATTCTTTCTTTTTATTATTATTATTATTATTATTATATATTTTTTTTTCTTTTCTTAAATTTATTTCAATTTTGAATGCTGAAGTTGTTTATATATATATATATAGTCTCAGTATGTTCCTAAAACTGCTGCTCACTGTGGATTTCTATCAAACAAACAGGAATAAATAGAGCATTTGTTGGGGACTATTTTCAGCGGCGGATTAATACACACACAATACTAGTTAGTAGATATATTCACTGTTGGTTTAAAACATGATGAACAGTGTTTGTTGTTGCTGAAACCTGTGACCTTTTAAGCTGCAGGGCTCTGACCTCTACCGCTACGTTTGTTTCTCTAAATACAACATTTCTCAGGGTCACTTCTAGAGTGATGAACAACCGGCTCTCCTCCAGCGACAACAGGACTAATAAAGAGGCGATTGTTCCCAGACGGTGATGGTTTAATATCCCTACAGTAATTGAATTCGAGCTCTGGGTAATATTTTAAGTTCCCAGAGAAAAGTCAGTGCTGTTATTACGTTTTCAGTTTGGCAGGAAGCCACCATGTGGAGGGAGGGAGGGAGAGAGGGAGAGAGAGAGGGAGAGAGAGAGAGAGAGAGAGAGAGAGAGAGAGAGAGAGAGAGAGAGAGAGAGAGAGAGAGAGAGAGAGAGAGAGAGAGAGAGAGAGAGAGAGAGAGAGAGAGAGAGAGAGAGAGATGGAAACTATAAAACACGACTTGGCTCAGAGTCTCGGATCTCATTGGCAGCAGATTCGACTCATTCATATTAACACAGTCAGCATGCTCCCAATACTTTAGACAGTAACGTAACACTATCTAACTCATAAAGTATGTGTCCTGGATTGTATCTCTGGTCATTATATGAATATGAGGACTCCTGGAGCTCTAACTTCCCCTAAAGGATGATGACGTCTGAGCTGGAGCTCGGTGTGCATGTAAACAGTCCAGGGGGGGTTGGTGGCTCGTTTTTCCAGTTTTCTCACACATGCTGGTAGTTTGTGGTCTTTTGTCTGTCCCTCCCTGCTGGTGTTCAAGGAGATAACAAAGTTAATGAAGTACAGATACAGTACTCTGGTTGCATTAACACGCCATATGTTTCCTTTTAACAGGTAGAGTCGTACAGTACAATCACGGGGTCATAAGTGTCCTTACTGTAGGAGGCAGTCCGTGAGCTTCGGCATCCCCTCAATGTCCACACATTGTTCCATTTTATAGGGATGAGTAATATTTTTCGTCCATAGGCCCAGAGAAAACATATTAATGTACAGGGAGGAAAAATAACATGTTTATTTATTTACTTATATTAGGAGAGAAGAGAAGATAAGTATAGAAAAGGAATTGAAGAATAATATATAAATAAATAAATAAAAAAAATTAAATAAAAATGAGAGATAAAATTAGAAATAGAAATTAAAGAATAAAAAAATAGAATAGGAATAATAATAATAATAAACAAAAATAAATCAAAACTAAATAGGGAAGAAAACAAATCAATAATAATAATAATAATAATAAATAAGTAAAATAAAATAAAAATGAGAGATAAAGTTAAAAAAATAGAAATAAAAGAATAAAAATAATAAAATAGGAATAATAATAAAAAAATAAAAAATAAATAGAGAAAACTAAATAGGGAAGAAAATAAATAATTATTAATAATAATAATAATAATAATAATAATAATAATAATAATAATAATAATAATAAATAAATAATATAAAAATGAAAGATAAAAATAGATAATACAAATAAAAGGATAGAATAGGAATTATAATAAACAAAAATAAATAAAAAATAAATAGGGAAGAAATTATTTTTAATAATAATAATAAATAAATAAATAAATAAAAATATAAGTAAATATTTTAACATGGTTTCATCTTCCTGGAGCTTTTCCACTAACTTTTTTTAATTTGATTTAATTTTGTACTCTTGAGTTGAGACAAATTACAAAATCAGCTATTTGACCTGAACAGGTTATTTTCATCCTCGGCTGTGAGTATCGTAGGTCGTCCCCGAGGGAACATCATCATCATCATCATCATCATCATCACCAGCACCACAGTAACACGATGAGCTGCTAGTGAGACTCAATAACTCTGTAATTGGTTTGTTGGCTGCCACAAACCTCCAGAGAGCTCAGCCACATCCAGTACACTGTAGTACACAGGAGAGAGAGTCGATGCAGTTTGACCACCGCTGCTGCTTTTGATTTTTCAATAATTCATATCCAGACTAAAGCGATCACAAACTACAACTACAACTACTACAACTACTACTACTGCTGCTGCTGCTGCTGCTGCTGCTGCAGATGTTACAGATGTTACAGATGTTAATACAACATTTAAAAAACATCTTGCCAATTAAAACATTCTGTAGGCGACACAAACTAATAAAACGTCGTCCCAGCTTTTAAAAACATGTTGAGATTCATTTGAAGTTCAGTTTTGTAAAGACTAATAAACTTTAATCAAAGCGGAGAATATACTCCTTAAAAGCTTAAACGCCTGTTAGAGTTTAAGATCCAATATTTTTTTGCTTGATTGAGAATATTTATATATATTTCTAAAAATACAACACATCAGTCAGAAATAGAAAATAGAAGGTAAAAAGTGTGAAAGACATCCAGAAAGAAGACGACTTTAGTTGACATATTTAGAGTGACATAATTAGAATAACAAATATGAATTAATTAAAAAATAAAGTATAAACAAATCTTATTAAACTGTTTTATAGTTAAGATGTCAGTGCAGAAATAAATGTTTTCCTTTGTTTCATTAGGATTCAGTCATTTTATTTTATTTATTTTATGTTACTGCTTCATTTATGTGGCTTATTTTAAACGTTTGCTTTTGGATTTTATTTATTTATTTTGTATACTTTATTTTTTCCCCTTTTTTTTAGATTGTTTTCATATATGCAATTTACAGTTAGTAATTAAAATAGTTTATAAACCAATTTTTAAGTAATTGAGCTTAGAAACAAACACAATAAATACAAAAGAGAAAACAGCATCAACATTCAAAATTGAAATAATTAAAACAAAAATAGAATAAAATAATAACAAATAATAATAATAATACAAAGAGAAAAAAAGAAATAATAATAATAATAATAATAAATTCAATAATGAAATAAGTTAATAAAAAATATACCTAAAATCCAAATGGATTGAAGACAGAAAGACTCTTGCAGTCATGTGTTTTGTATTTTATATTTTATGTTTTAAGGGGACTTCAGCAAGTTTTAGGAGCACAACTTCTGTAAAAGTCACCTCTTGAGCAACCACCTAGAAGAAACCCTTGTAGGTTCCCAGCTGGAGGAAACACGCCTGTGACTGTTGTGTCATGTTTTCCAGAGTCGTCAGAGCGGTGCAATGGAGGATGGGAAGCCGGTGTGGGCGCCACACCCAGCGGACGGGTTCCAGCTGGGGACGATTGTGGACATCGGCGCCGACAGCCTCACCATCGAACCTCTCAAACAGAAGGGAAAGGTGAGCGACCTCCGAACTGACAGCTGCTCCATCATGTACATTTTTCAGTTTGTTCTGCCAGTTCGGTGTGTTGGCATTAAAATACCCATAAACCTTAGCGGCTGTTGCTGTGGAGAAGACTCATGTGATGTCACTTGAGTCAGCGTTGGTTGAAAATGAGAGTAAGTAGTTAGCTCGCTGCTCATCTCTGCTGCAGGCTAAAAGGCTCCAGGATACATTAGCTACTTCTAGCTTAAAAACACCTGAATCTAGAGTTGCATTGTGGGTAATGTAGGCACCAGGTTCTGACAAGGAAGAAGAATGTGTTGGATAAAAAGAAGACAATATCTCTGGTTCTGCTGCACCGATTCTGATCCTCTTTTTTTTAAACTGTCCATCATGAGTCTGACATTTTCAGAGTTAAGTAGTAAGCAGTAGATAATCCAGTCCATGTATATCCATCCTGTATTTATTGTAGTACTTCTCCACTTAAGACAAGGTTGATATCGTCCTTTTGTTGTTGCTCCGAATCAAATGTTTTATGATCACGATTCATCTCGCAGTTGGTTGGATTGTTTACAACTTCCAGAACACTTGACTTATATATACAGACATCTTATTTATTATTCTTATTGATCGTTGGAAATGCAAATATACCCATAATGCATTGTTTTCAGAGGAGCATTGAAGAGCATTGAAAGTCTCCAGAGTGACAGACAGATTGACTCTATGTGGTCCTTCCTGGATCTCTCAGAGCTTTTAGTTTCCAGTCAAACCTCTTCTGATACGGTTTCTTCACCTCTCGTGTGTTAATGATTATTTAACCCTTAATCTCATGTGGAAGGTCACAAGCTCAGGAAGCCATAAAGCATCATTCACTCAGTGATTCACCTCCAGACCTGCAGCTTTCTAACGTCCTCCAGAACTAAAAATTAATCAGCAGCATCTCAAGTCAAGTGGCTCTTCACAGGAAGACAAACAGGCTTTTCCTTCCCTCCGCCGCTCCAACGTTAATTCACTTTTCTGCTGGTTGAGGTGCCATATCGCCCTCAGCAAAGCTTTTAATGTCACTGAGAGCCCGTCGCCGAGGGAACCCATAAAGCTTGGTGTCCGTCTCGGTAATCTTTTCCCAGAAGGCCTCTCTCTGTGACTGAGTGCTCCCTTTTGGAAAGAGCCTCCTCGCTAATTCTGTGTACCGTCGGCCGATAAAACACAGAACCGTCAGCGTGTGTGTGTCTGTGTGTGTGTGTGTCTGTGTGTGTGACGTCCATCATGTGTGGGACATTTAATTAAAGCTGCAACGATTAATCGCCAGCTATTTTGATAAACTATTTATCGTTTTGAGTCATTTTTTAAGGAAAAAAAAGTCTAAATTCTCTGATTGCAGCTTCTTAAATGTGAATATTTTATGCTTTCTTTACTCCTCTATGACAGTAAACTGAATATCTTTGAGTTATGGATAAAATAAGACATTTGAGGACGTCGTCTTGGGCTTCTGGAAACACTGATCGACATTTTATCGACCAAATAATGAATCGATTAATCAAGAAAATAATAAACCGATTAATCAACAATGAAAATAATAATAAATTGTAGCCCTGCTTTAAAGTTAAATTGTTGTTTATCTGTTGGTTTCGGTCACAAAAGTCCGTTTTCATGCATTGCTGCTGCACCTTTGCTTCTTGGGTAAATTATGTTTTCTTAATTTTTTTTTGTGATCAACATTTTTATTACTTTTCAGGATATGCATTGAAAATTAAAAACAAAAAATACATAACAATAAACATTATTTTAAAATAATAAAATGTAATTGTAATAAATAATAATAATACATTTAAGTAATAAAACATATTCAAAAGAATAATAAAAAAGAATAAATAATAATAATAATAAATAAATAAATAATAATACATTTAAGTAATAAAACATATTCAAAATGATAATACAAAATAATAAAATATTAAAAATAATAATAAAAAAAGAAACAAAAACAAAGCAAAAGAACAAAACAGAAATAATGTTCTTAAATCTTTTTTAAATCTCATGTTATTAATCAAAACATTTAAAAGTTGACCATTCACTATAATGTACTGCAGCTTGAGGAGCAGCAGTTTAACAGCAGTTTTACAGCAATGATAACTTATAATGTGTTAAAGAAATAAATCTGATATCAAATGCTCATTTTCTGTCTTTCAACACATTTCATGTTGCTGTATGAACCTTAAAGCTTTGACTCAAGTCTCATCAAGTTCAGGTTTGTTTTATGTTATTAACTCTCCAGTCGTCTGTCATCTAACATTAAGATCAGTTCGTCATGGCAACGCTGAAATTCAAGTTGATTCTTGTAGATTTTCATGCCTGAAGATGTGATTCTGCACCTCGGATCAGAGCTGATAAAACGTGACTGCTGGAGACTTTAGTTGGTCACATGATCAGATTCCTTTGACTCAAACCAACAATGACCCGACCTTTAACCGGCAGCATTTTATAGGTAGAGTTTGTTGCCGGTGTTGCAGCGTTACCACTTCTTAAAGGAACATCAGATCACATGTAAAGGAAGATGAAACAGTATGTTCCCGGTATGTTGCTCTGGTCGCTCCTCCTCAGGTCCTTAGGTTCTCAGAGACGGTTTCCGGGCTGCAGCCGAGGCCTCTAACAGTCAGAACAATGTCCAGTCTGTCCTGCTGCAGCCAGTTTGTGCCAGTGTGTGACGATGCGTTCACTCGCTGGCAGACGTCCTGCGATGGACGACGTCAGGAGAGAAGGACACAGAGCATGATAGCCTGTCTGTCATACTGTCAGTCACAAAGGACGCCTCTCTCTTCGTCCTGTCGGCTGTCAGCTCAGTTATTATCACACTGGATACTTTAGGTAATCTGTAATTTAGACGCTAGTATAGAAGGAACTGTATTATGAACAGATACTTGAGGCCAAACACTGATTATTATGAATAATTAAACAAGTCTGATTGCAGGTTTTCCTCTCCGCTAAATTAAAGAAGTCGTAACTTGTCATAACTAACATAAAGGAGATGGGGATGATTTTGCTCCGTGGTTTGTTGGCAGATAGCAGTATTAATGCTGTATGCTTGGTCGGCTAATAGCATTGTATGATAGTTGTATTGTGACAGTCAACACGTGTTCTTCATTCAATCTGGAGATGTGGAGTCAGAGAGAAGTTAGCCATCAAGTCATCATCTCTGCTGCAGGATACATTAGCCGCCACTAGCATAACACACCTGAATCTAGAGTTGCATTGTGGGTAATGTAGGCGCCAGGTTGTGACGAGGAAGTCCGTCATGAGTCCGACAGTTTTAATGCTAAATCATTGGAGGAGGTTTGAAGGAGGAAATGTAAATATACCCATCATGCAGTGTTTTCAGAGGAGCATTGAACAGCATTAAAAGCCACTAAAAAGTCTCCAGTGCTTCCTCCAGTTGGGTTGGATCAAGGTTGGATCATCTTCAAACAACTGCACCAAACCGTACCAGAGTTCGTTGTTAAACCTTGTTGAGGAGTTGGTCTCGGTCCGGGTTGTTCTGGTTCGTGTTAACACACCTGCCCAAACGAACTGCACCAATACAAGGAGGTAAACGCTTGAGGGTTTATAGGAGAGTAGCGTGATGGAACAATAGTCGGCGGAGTGACTTTCTGCAGTCTTGTCGTCTCTGCAGAAACGCTGCACAGATGGATAAACTGTTTTTTCATTAAGCCACGTAACTCCACCTAAAACTACAAATTGCTGCAGAGTAGTTGTACGCCACCAACTCGTACTGAAATAAACTAAAACTAATGGCTGCTTTTGAAGAGGAAAACTAAAACCTTGATGTATGCTCTGGAAAATGGTCCGAAATTCAGTTTATAAAGACAAATCTAGTAAACTAGTAAACCTGCGTAATAACACCGTGTACTGTATGTAAAGGATTTGAAATCTGTCCAAGAGCTCCTGTACAAAATATAGTCAATGAATGCCATTAACTAGACCAATGATGGCGGTGCATACTGTATATAACAGTGAGATGGGGGTCAAACGTGGTACAATCTGTCACCGTCTCTCTCGTCCTCAGCGGTGATGAAAGGGTGAACAGTTTTCCTCTCAGATTATTGGCCTTGTGTCACCTCCCCTCCACCACCACCTCCTCCTCCTCTATTTTCTCCTCCCGCGGCGGCGCAGCGTTGTGGAATCCAGTCCAGTTTGGGCTGAGAATGTGGAACATGCCACTACTGGAAAGAATGAATCGACTGTACGTCACCTCGGCGTGCAGCCTCGGCGTGCCGGAGGCCTGCAGCGCCTCTTTAAACAGGCCAGATAGATTAAACGGCCCGGCCCTGCAGAGGAGAGCCTGGCAGAGATCGGCTCTTTCTCCAAAACACTGAGGTCACATGTGTCCACATAAACCCTCCTGTATTAGTTCAACATGGGCGCCTTGAGCTGCAGGAATCTGAAATGTGTCGACAGCGAATGCATCACAGCTTTAGGAGTAAAAGTAAAGAGAGCAACTTCAAGCTTCTAAAAACATCAGAAGTGTTTTATTTGTGCTCTTCTCTTCTGTCAGATCATTATGAAATCTTTCTGATTCTATCTAGTGAGTTTATCAGACTGTTAATAATGCAGCGTTTGTCTGTGGAGGTGTTGACGGCTCTCTGGCTCCGATCCTGTTACCGCCAAATAATTCATCAGACTTCACCTGACAGTTTTATAACTCTGGATAAATATAATATATATTTATTGTGATAATCTGAAAACTGAAAGAAACGAAGATTAAAAACCTTCCTGTGATGTTTCAGAATTAATTCATGACAACTTTTTTACATAATAACTGACGGCAGGAAATTGCTGAGAAAGAGGAGTATGCAGTTTCAGCAAAACTTAAACTTGTGTTGAATAAAAAAAGGCATTCAAATATTTTAAATTATTTTATTATTATCAAATCGGCGTCATTTCATGGCTTTTGTTCCTCAAAAAATAATAACAAAGCCTCATGCATTAATGTGTCCTTTGTTGATACAGTTTTATTTAATCAAAATGTATGTTTATACTCTTTTATCAAATGTTTATATCCATTTTTATTTATTTAACCTTTTTTTCTTTAGCCAGGGAAGACCCATTGAGACCGTCGTATAATCACAAAATAATAAAATAAATAAAAAACTTCAACCATCAATAGTCATATCAGTAAAAAAAACAAACAACAATAAAATAATTTAAAAAATAAATAAAAAACTTTAGCCATCAATAGTCATATCATTAAAAAAAAAATAAAAAAAAATAAAACACTTTAGCCATCAATAGAAATATAATTTAAAAAAATAAAAAAAATAAATGCAAAATAAATATAAAACTTCAACCATCAATATTCATATCATTAAAAAACAATAACATAAAATAAATAAAATAAAAAATGTCAACCATTAATAGTCATATCATACATACGATGTTTTAAAATAACAAAACAATACAAACACTATCGATAATCAATTGTAACATATCAGTACTACCACATTCAAACTAGAAGACGTTATGGTGTCACTATTTAAATCATTCACAGACCTCAACATCAAATTAATTAAACAAACACTTTGATTTGTCCAAAGAAACGAGACTAATCAATAAATAAAATTCATGGGTAATTCATGGACTTTATTCCTTAGATGACAGAATATTGAACACTTGTTTTGGATGTCTTGTGATATATATTTTTTACTTTATGATTCATAATTTACTTAATTAAATTTAAATTAATTTGATTAATTTGTTTCTTTTGTTCCTTTTTTTTCAGACATTTCTGGCTGCTGTAAACCAAGTCTTCCCTGCAGAGGAGGATGTCAACAAACATGTGGAGGACAACTGTAAGTTTCTACTTTTTACCTCATTTCTGTTACCTGCTGAGTGGAGATCATAGACTGTATATAAAGACAACATGACAGCTCTCCAAAAGTGAAGCCTAAACATCTGCATCGCCCCCTGGTGGCTGGCTGCAGCATAGCTCATAAATCCCCTCCATAAATGTTAATATTGTGTGTGATGCCTTTATTATTCCAGTAACTTTAATGTCCTCTCTGTGTCTCTCAGGTTCTTTGATGTACTTGAATGAAGCCACTCTGCTCAACAACGTCCGTGTGAGATACAGCAAAGATAAGATTTATGTGAGTACGAACACGACGAGCTGATTGTTTCTACTTCCTACACAAATACCTTCAGTGTCTCGCACTAAAAGATAATGGATCTTATGTCTCATCATCTTTACATCAAGGAGAGAAAGAAGCAGCAGTTTCTGTTAAAAATAGATAGAATGGAAAGGAAGATTATTTGTCAGAGGTTCAGAGACATTTCCATAAATATATAATAAATGTTCCTGCAGTGAACAGGAAGCAGAACTTCAGGGTTTCTCCGTTCCTTGACCCCATATCCCAATATTCTAAAAAATATCTTTATTTTCTAAAAATATCTTAATTTTCTAAAAATATCCAAATTTCCTAATTTTTTTTTAATAAAATAAATTTTCTAAAAAAAATCCTATTTTTCTAAAAACATATCCTAATTTCCTACAAATGTCCTGTCTTTCTGAAGATGTCTCCACTTTACTAAAAATGTCCTTGTTTTCCAAAATGTTCTAACTTTCTAAAAACATTCTCATGGTCTGAAACTCAAATTGGTCGTCATTAAGACAGAATATAACACACACAAACTCACTTAAACACACACTTTAATACTTTACTCACAAACTTCATTGATGTGATCTGATCTTTATACATCCATGGATCTGATCTGATGTGATCTGATCTGATCTGATCTGATCTGATCTGATGTGATCTGATCTGATCTGATCTGATCTGATCTGATGTGATCTAATCTGATGTGATCTGATCTGATCTGATCTGATCTGATCTGATCTGATCTGATCTGATGTGATGTGATGTGATTCATGTGGTGTTGTCTGTGAATCAGACCGGGTGCGCACTGACATCTAGTGGCTGAAAGAGGGAACTGACTCTGCTGAATTAAAGTCTAGATGAAGACTTCTCCAACTTTCTCATGTCAAGAGCTGTTGGTTTTGTCTCCTGAAGAAGTTGTTCCCAAATGATTTTTGCTCCTGTTCTTCTTCTTCTTCTTGTCCTCATCCAGACGTTTGTAGCCAACATCCTGATCGCAGTGAACCCGTACTATGACATCCCAAAGCTTTACTCTCCGGAGACCATCAGCAAGTACCGGGGGCGGTCGCTGGGCACGCTGCCGCCGCACGTCTACGCCATCGGTGAGTCTACCGTACAAGTACTTCTGTTTCTCTGCTGAGTAAATATATATATATATATATATATATATATATATAAAGTTGTTCCTGTGTGGGAGGATCCGTGTTTATTGTGATTAATGTTAACAGGTCAGATAGCACTACAAGCTTGTTTATTAGTTTTTATTTTGTCAGGTTGCTGAACTCTCTTTGCTGTTAAACAGTAAATCCAGTGAGTCACAGACGAGTGACCGCCTGAGAGGATATATTATAGAATAGTAATCATCATTATCAACACTTTACATTTATGTGTTTACTTGAGGTCGTACTTTTTGCTGATCATGTCAATTGCTCCAATAAAATAAAGATTTTCCTTCTTATTTTCTTTTTCTATTGTCTGTTGGTCGTAGTTTGACCATTTCTATTTTTAATAAGTCTTTTTAAGACCTTAATGTATTCCTCAGAGTCCCCTCAAGGAGGTCTACGGGGATTCTTGCACATGTAATAAAACAACAGATATAAAGTAAGACAACAGCGACACATAAGTAAATAAGTAAATTAACAAATAAGCAAACAAGCACACTCTTGCAAAGTACACAATGGCTTCTTTAGCAAACTTAGTTAGACTCTTTACCTCTTTAATATTTTTAGTATTTAATATTTTTTCAGTGCTCTTATTGTGAGGACAAAACATTATGTAATGGTGCTCGTTAACTTGCTCTCCTGTCAAACATAAAGTAGACGTGAATATCTCTTTTTTGAAATCTAAATTTGTTTTGTGCAAATTAAAATATATTCAAAAAACCTTATCAGTCTCACTCTGCCAAACCCGAGGACACATATCCTTGAATCTAAACTTAAAGGAGTCTGGAGATGTTCCATATTTTTCTTGTACTCCTCAAATCCCATGAAAGAACCAAAACCAACAGTTAATTTATCCTGCTAACAGGCGTTGTCCTCTGAGCAGAATCAGTTCATTAATAACTTCCTGTTGTAGTTTCTGATCCGTCCAGCAGGCGGCAGTCAGCGCTCAGATTTCCCACAGTCCTCTGAACACCACAGTGGTTTCTATCTTTATATTTCAGACAGAAACAAACATGTTTTTAATGTGTGTTTGGTTGTCGGGGTCAGGTTAGTGTGTTTGGTTGTCGGGGTCAGGTTAGTGTGGTTGAGGAGGAGGGAAGTGTAAATCTAACGTGTTCTTGTGTCTGTGTTTGTCGGCCAGCTGATAAGGCGTACCGGGACATGAAGGTCCTGAAGATGAGCCAGTCCATCATCGTCTCGGGGGAGTCTGGCGCCGGCAAGACCGAAAACACCAAGTTCGTTCTCAGGTGAGGAAGACGCTGCGTCTTTATATAACAATATATATATAACAACAACCGTCATGTGATTATAGCTGGAAATGTCCTGGTGAAATCTGATGAGTTAAGTTACACAAACAAACCAAAGGGTCGCTTCATTTTTACTTCACTTTAATCGTCTTTACTTAATTTTACTTGTCTTTTCTTTGCTTTACTTCAGTTTACTTTTCTTTACTTTACTTCAATTTACACATGTATCTTTATAAACAATCTATGAGCCACAGTAACACCGTGATCATGAGAGGAAACCTGCTGAAACTCTTCTTGTTCTCCGTTTTTCTCCTGACAGATACTTGACGTCGTCGTATGGAACCGGTCAGGACATCGACGAGAGGATAGTGGAAGGTGAGCCTCGCTTCATATCCGTTATTTATTTAATAGTTTCTTCTGTTTGAGTTTGTGACTCTTAGTTTCCCCTCCTCTCTCGCCCTGCAGCGAACCCGTTGCTGGAAGCTTTCGGAAACGCGAAAACTGTCCGGAACAACAACAGCAGCCGCTTCGGAAAGTTTGTGGAAATCCACTTCAATGAGAAGGTGCTTTACGCTTTACGCTGCGCTATCAGAGAACTCCTCTGTTTGTCTCCTGAGCGCTCTCCAGATGACTGTTCCTCAAACAATGAAAAGCTATGAATTAAATATGATGCCTAATAGCTGTGGTTATTTAGCATAAACTGTTTACATTTATCTTCTTAATGAATATCTCTGCATTCATGAATAAACACAATATTCCCCCGTATCGTCTCGGATGCTTAGGCAGCAAAAAACGAACCGTAATGAGGCCTCAGTTTCTGCAGTATTTATCTTTTTTACTCTTTTGTCTCTGTTGCTGCTGCAGACGTGCATATATGCTATAAATCAGCATATATTCTTCACATTATGACGTGTTATTTTCTCTTGTATTGACCTTAAACTTTCCAGATTTCCTACTTTATTAACTTTCCTCCATGTAAACCAATATACAAGGATAGGATATGAGGTCAACGTGGTTTTGGTATTTAGGATATTAAAATGTGTTTCCCGTGTGCTCAGAACGCCGTCGTGGGCGGCTTCGTGTCGCACTACCTGCTGGAGAAGTCGAGGATCTGCAGACAAAGCAAAGAGGAGAGAAACTACCACATCTTCTACCGACTGTGTGCCGGAGCGCCCGAGGACATCAGGCAGAAGTTCCACCTCGGCTCCCCGGACACCTTCAGGGTACGGACGCATCACACTTCCTCTTTAAAGAGATAGCTGGGATGTTGTACTTCTCCGTAGTCAGTGTGTTACCTACAGGAGATGGAGTTTGGAGCAAGCATGCTGCTGTGGACGGAGGCTTTTAGACACCTAAAAGAATCAAGAAGTGTACGCTATATTTAGAATATGTTTTACCACAGCCCTTTCTGACAGGTAACTGAAGCCGTTATCTACGCTCTCTCTTCAAAGCCACCAGACTCCTTTGACAGAAACATAAATTTTACCTCACAGAACAACTAATCTTCCCAGGTCTTTAGACCACGGTGGAAACGCAGACAACACGTAGGACTGAAGGAACCTTTTAGTTCCTTGTAAAGTAGTTCCAGGCATCTAAAGGGCGCATTCACACCTGCCTTGTTTAGTTGGGTTGAATGTAACCCTGGAGCGTTTTACCCTCTCGGTGCGGTTCGTTTTGGGCAGGTGTGAACGCAGCACTCGGATGCAGCACCTAAACAAGCGAACCGAGACCTCCTGGAAGGGGTGGTCTCGGTTCGGTTCCAAACAAACTGCGGTACGGTTCGTTTGTGGTGAGAACGTGATCCGACCTCGAGAAAGCATTGCGCCTTTTTGGATTAAACCAGCTCCGGTAGCGAGCAGCACTGTGCACGTCAACACCAGACAACATTACTACAAAAGAGCCAACGCTCGCCCTCGCTATTCTCTAAATAATAAATAATAATAATAATAATAATAATAAATAATAGTACTAAACAGGTGTGACATCAGGCTGTGTTGAAGACCACGGGCGTACCAGATGGCACTTCGGAAATAGTTTTGGCCGATGAGTATGTCACAGTTTAGGAGGGTTAATGCACGCCTCCTCCTCCGTCCTCCAAACGTCTTGATATGAGCCTTCGACGACTCCAGTACATCAATACGTTGTTTTCCAGTTGCGGCCGCGGCTCATTTTCAAACTGTCTCATTTGCCTTGAGTGAAAAATTGCAATAGAAGCAGCAGGTGTTGGTGAGATTTCATCTGTAAGTGTGAATAACTGTCTTGAGATATTTAATTTAAGTGACGTTTGTATCTTCAGAGAAACATATTTTTTCTCTGTATTTTTCCATCCAGTTGATGGAGAACGGATGTTCTACAACATCTGGACTCTCCACACGAGACCGCTCTGTGTCTGATAAGAGATTCAAGCTTGTTGTGTTGTTTAAGGCTTCATTTCAAGTCGTCTAGTTGTACGCTGGAACGTGTTGGTGGCAGTCAGAGCTCAACGCAGCGGTATCATGTGACTGACCACTCGTACGACTTTTATAGAAACATTAAAATCATGTCAGTGGTTCCCAAACGTTTTTCTGCAGGTCCCCTTTCTGTAGATAAGAACATATTTTCACGCCTCCTACCACCCACATTCACACAAACACACTCCCAGACACAAACACACTCTCAGACACAAACACACTCTCAGACACAAACACACTCTCAGACACGTCCTCTGCTTGTAAACTTCTGTAGAAGTTATTTGAAACAACTTCAGCGTGTTCAGACGTTTTACTGAAAAGAAACGAAATAAGGAACAAGTCACTTTCAGAGAGGAAGCATCAGAAGTGACACCGCGGCGTTTGTCTTCTAAAAGCGTTAATTGCTTTCCAACAGATTTTCTCTAAATTGCCTCTCTGCACAACAACGGAGAGTTTACCAACTCCCCGAGAATAAACAAAAGCCCCCTCAACATTTTCTCTGCAAGAATTACTCTTCTAGTCTTGCCGCTTTCGCTGGGGGAAGGGAGCTCCGCTGCTCTGCTCTGCACTAGCTGGGACCGCTCCATCCTCCGCACGGCGATGGGCTCATTAACGTTATATATAACGTTCCCGTACAGCATTGGGTTTAAATCTGAAATATTGCCAAATAGGCGCTTTTGCTTCTCGCTTTGCATCGTCTTGTCTGTCGACTCTCTCTCGTCCCGTGCGTGTGAAATCTGTGTTGAGACTCCGTACGGAGCAGATGCATTCACGGTCAGTTTCTAGCGTCCGTCGTCTGACTCCATCCATTTTAGACTGAATATAATCTGGACTTCACCTGATTTGTGTCTCTGTTAATAGGAACCGAGTGTGCAGACCTCTAAATCACTGTTATTGAGGGATACTTACACAAAATAAAGCACATATACATACATTTAGAGAGGCTGTAGTGTGAAGATAACTCCTTGAAATACCCTGAGACAGCAGAGGGCAGCACTGAGCCGTCTCTGATCCGTCTCTGATCCGTCACTGAGCCGGCTGGCCTTCATTAAAGCCGGAGCCCATCTGGCCGTCACGCTCTGCACCGTGTTTAATAGTGAACTATTGTATATAAAAGAGAGCATATGACCGCGTTTACCATCACGTTCGTTTCCCCGGTGAACATAAATTGTTCTCCTCCAGCTACAAACGGAGGAATGTACAGTAATGGCTGCAGTGGAAACGGGTAATGTACAGATAATGGCTCTCACATTCCTGCTGCCGCTGCTCACATGAAACAAGTATTGATCTTCGGCGTCTGGTAAAAAAAAAAACGGCAAAGTTTACACTTAGAGAAAGTGGATATTTTATTTCTCTTAAGAGCAGATTGACAGCGAATAAACTTCAGATAAAGTCAGAGTGATGTCGGTAACGGGAGAGAGCTTTAGAAGTACAGTAAGTGTGTTTATATCGATGCTAAAATCAGATCCTAAACACTTGACTCACCTGATTCTCTCAGAAAAGAGCTGAGTCATGCTCGTCTCCACGTCTGTTGAGGAGAATAAAAATATTTTTTTGAGAACGCTTTCCTTTTTTGTTTTTACAGAGTGGTCCCTTCATTCATTGTCAGCTTCTTCTATTCAATAGTCTGTTCTCACCTGCGTCATCGTCAGACCTTAAAGTGCCGACGCTCGCTCTGCGGTCTCTCCGCCAGAGTCCCCCTGCGACATATTACACCTCCCACAGTCGGTTCAACAGCTCATAATAACTCCATATATCTGCAGTTTCTCTGCTGGTGGAGGGAGTAACAAAAGATCCAGTGAGTTCTCTTATGAGAGCAGTCGAGTCGAGGGTCGAGGGTTCGGCGGCCGTGATGAACTCTTTACGTTTTGTTTGTAGGTAAGAGGGACATGCGAGGTTGCGTTCAGGTTGTTTTCTAAAAATGTGTTTTGTTTAAAGTGCAGATAAGACGCGAAAGAGCGACGCAACAAACACTTAAAGACATGAGAAGTGTGTGTGGTATGTAGTGGTGGAAGAAGCACTCCGATCCTTTACATGAGTAAAAGTATAAATACCAGAGTGGAAAAGTAATCAAAGTAAAAGTCCTGTTAGCAATAAAATATACTCAAAAAGTACAGTAGTAAATAGTCAAAAGTAAAAGTACCTGAAGAAGAAGAGTGGATTTTAAGGTTTGGGGGGTTTAAGAAGGAAAGGAAGCAACGTTGGAAGGACATAAGGAAAGAAGGGAGGAAACACATATGGATAAAAAACTGGAAACACAGGAGGAGAATGAAGTGGTAAGGAAAGAAGGCAGGACAGAAGGAATCAAATATAGAAAGAAGGAAGGATGGAGGGATGAAAAGATTAAGGTTTCAGGAAGGAAAGAACGCAGGAAAAAAGGAGAAAAGGAAAGAGGTAAGGATGGAAGGAAAGAAAGAACAAAGACAAGAAGGACATAACTACATAAATATGGAAAGAGAGAAGCAAGAAAGGAAAACAAGGCATAAAAGAAGGAAAAGAAATGATGGCATAAAAGACTGAAGGGAAAGGAGGGAACAAAGAGAGGCAGAATCAAATGACAAAGGAAAGAAAGAAGTTGAGGATGAAAGAAGGAAACAAATAGTAAGTATAGAGGGAAGAAAATAAGGCAGCAAGGAAGGATGAATGAGGGACTAAAGGAAGACAAGAAGTAAAGAAGGGAGGACAGACGGGAACAAAGGAAATACATAAGGAAAGATTAATAAATTAAGAAGGCAGGACATAAAGGAGATAAATATGTAAAGATGGAGTGAAGGAAGAAGAGAGGGAAAGAAATAACGGAGTAAAGACTGAAGGGAGGAAACGAGCAAGGGTAGAAGGAAACCAGTACGGAAAGGTTACAAGGAAGAAAGTATACAAGGACGGCAAAGGGGACGAATGGAGGAAAGAAGGAAAAGTAGATTGAAGACAAATAATAAAAGCCATGAAGGAAGGAAAGAAAGAGACTGAAAAGAGAAGGGGATAAACAGAGGAAAGGATGGAAGGAAAGAAAGGGAAAGAACACAGGACAGGAGGAAACAAATATAGGATGAAGGCTGAAAAAGAAGGAAGCAAAGAAGGAAAGGGAAAAGAAATAAAGAGGGCAGGAAAGAAGTACAGAAGGAAGGAAGGAAAGAAGTAAACCAATAAGGTTTGAACAGTCAGAAGGAAAGAAGGAAGGAAATAAAGAAGGAAAGAAATATAAAAATAAAGATGAAAGTGCGACATTTTGATCTTATCTCACATTAAATGTTGTGAACTCTGACCATCAGACAGACGTAGTAGATGAAAGTACAATATATCTCTTTAAAGAGAAGTACTGTAGTATTTCCTGCAGCTCTGAGTCCAAGAGAGCGTGGAGGAGCCTTCAGGGCGACGCCGAGGTGTTTAGTAAAGAGTGAGGAGGAAAACAAGAGGAACCAAATAGAGAATGTGTCCCATCTGTTGAGGAGACGGAGTCGTCCCCGTGATGAAACCTCTCGTTTACTTCAATCTGCTCGGGCCAGAAGGACCCGATCTCTCGCCTTCCTCCTGTCCCGGTACGCTCAGGAAGTTAGTGTCGGAGCCGCTGTTGTCTTCGTCTCTCTGCGTGCAGCTGGTGGGAAGGAAGACATTAAAACCGGTACACAATCAGTCAGCGAGGGGATTTCTCTTTTTGTGCAAATGCTAATTTAATTATTGAGAAGACCAACGGAGACGTGGAGGGGTTCTTCTTGCCAGACACGCTCACGTACGAGAGAAAAGATGGGAAGACTTTCACTCCAACAAACTTTCACACACAAAAGAATGACTTCCCTGTAGTTTTATGGTTTCTAACTTCGAAGACGCCTGCATGCTTCGAACAAAGAGCTTGTAGCCGCGTTTCTATTCACATATTTTCACGTGCATGTTGAAGTATCGTATTAGAAAAGCTGTTTTGAAACCGCAAAATTCAATAAAACATCCTCAGTTACGCAAAAAAAGTTTAACTCTCACTTGAGGTGTTTTTTGTCGAAAAACAGTCGATGCCCTAAAATGGGTTTTGGAAATGTCCTTGCCGAATACATCCTGACAAAATGAACATTCAACTCACATGACTGATCAGCTGTTTCCGCTGGCGGCGTCTTCTCGGTTATTCCCGTAACGTGTGAATGCTCGTCTTCGTCTCCGGACATCATGAAACATCACCAATACTGTCTGCCATGAAAGAACAACTAAAACAAATTCCTGAAGACTTCTTTCCATTTTTCTCTCGTAGATGGTGAGATATGGAGGACGGAATCCAAAAATAAATTAACAAATAAATTAACAAATAAATTAACAAATAAATAAATAAATAAATAAATAAATTTGTCATTAAATGTAGCAAAAATAATATTAAAAATAAGTGTAGCCATTAATTAATTGATAACATGTGACATAAATTGAGATTTCTGTTTTAATTTGCTTCCTTATTTATTTATTTATTTATCTTTGTATGAAATCCCTTATTTATTTACTCTCCTTTTTAATTTTCCCTTTTATTTATATATGTATTAATTTTTATTAATTTTTAAATGTATGTATGTATTTTTTTTTTTCATATTTATTATTTTTTTTAAATGTATGCATTTATTTATTTATGCACAATTTCCCCTTTCCCTTATTTATTTCCCCAAACTTATTTATTTCTGTATTCTTTTCTTTATATAATTATTTTTACATTTCTTTATGCATTTCTGCCTCCAATTAATTAGAATAAATACATAAATATAGAAAATTAAACAAAAGAGTAAATAAATAAGGGAATTAATACAAAGATAAATAAATAAAGAAGCAAATTAAAACAGAAATAATAATTTATGTCACATTTTATCAATTAATTAATAGCTACGTTTGTTTTTAATATTAGTTTTGCTACATTTAATGACATATTTATTTATTTAGTAATTTATTTATTTAGTAATTTATTTATTTATTTATTTATTTATTTATTTATTTAGTAATTTTTTTTTTTTTGGCAGGTTCGTTCCTCCATAGTTAGATGGCCTAAGCGACTTGTTTTGCTCCAAACCAGTTGATGGAAACGCTTATAATTCACATTTCTTTTTTAGCAACATTTCAAAAGTTTCCCTGACAACTGAAGGGAAACACGTCTTTTGTGTGAATCATTGTTTTGTTCTCTGAAGTTGTGCTCATGTCTCTCTCTTTGTGTTTGTGTTTCAGTACCTGAACAGAGGATGCACTCGCTTCTTTGCCTCCAAAGAGACGGACAAACAGATCCTGCAGAACCGCAAGAGCCCAGAGGTACAGAACACAAACACTGAACCATATTCCACAGAAGAAACACAGATAGATGAAGATGATAAAGACGGTGTAGAGGTTTTAAAACTGTATGTCTGTATAGGAACCAGGTCTGTCTTCATCCAGGTGATGATGCTCAGCGTTGTGTAGCTGCAGTGTCTCCTGTGTTTCATTCTCAATCTTACCTACAAGCTCATGCAAACTCGGAGCAGAGAAAGCGAGCCCTGTCGTCGCCCCGCGGGCCGCACACAAAGGAAGCAATCGCTCTGCAAACTCCATTAGCGCCTCCTTAAAAACCTGACTCAGCAGATTCAATTTAGATTTACTGCCTCCCGGCGACCGCTCTCCGCTCACAGTTTTTCTCTCGGGTGTGCAGGACAGTTTGCACCTTTTGATTTACACCCCGTCACCTCCTCTGCTGTCTCACTGTTAATCTCTTTGTCCCTCTCCTTCACGTCCTCTCATCTCCTCTCATCTCCTCTGCACAACACATTTATCAGGTGTGGTTCTGATTATTGGTTTCTGCGTCATCTGATAGGACCGCTTATTGCATTGCATTCTTTTTCACCCTTTGTCAGGAAATATAAATGTTTATTTGTGTGAAATGATTTCACAGTTCAGTTTGTGTCCCAAGAGGAGCAACTGGACTTGGAGCCAGATTATACTGTAAATCTAAACGCCGCAGTGTTCATTACACCCAATATTACGGAAGATCTGGGAGGAAGGAAGGAAAGGCCATGGGCTCACTGAAATCTAAAGGGTTCATCCTAGGGCTGTCAATATTGAATCACTTTTTTATCTGTTCTAAATGAACCTTAAAGGGAGATTTATCAAGTATTTAATCCTCTTATCAACATGGGAGTGGACAAATATGCTGCTTTATGCAAATGTATGTATATATTTATTATAGTAAATCAATTAACAACACAAATCAATGACAGATATTGATCCAGAAACCCTCACAGGTACTGCATTTAGCATAAAACAATATGCTCACATCATAACATGTCAAACTGCAGCCCAACAGGCAACAACAGCTGTCAGTGTGTCAGTGTGCTGACTTGACTATGACTTGCCCCAAACTGCATGTGATTATCATAAAGTGGGCATGTCTGTAAAGGGGAGACTCGTGGGTACCCATAGAACCCATTTACATTCACTGATCTGGAGGTCAGAGGTCAAGGGACCCCTTTGAAAAAGGACATGACAGTTTTTCCTCGCCAAAATTTAGCATATCTTTGAAGCGTTATTTAACCTCCTTCATGACCAGCTAGTATGACATGGTTGGTACCGATGGATTCATCAGGTTTTATAGTTTCATATGACACCAGTATCTTCACTCTAGCTTTAAAACTGAGGCGCTACAACCTAAAAATCACAAGATGTGTTAATGCACATAACCTGAAAACATAACCTCCTTCCTAGGCCTTCGGCCTTGGCGGAGGTAATCACACTGGCTTCTAGAAAGTTCCTGACAGTTTATTTGGAAAGTCAGATTTTGGCAAATTTAAGGTTCAAGATTTCTAGATTTGTATCAAACTGGAGCGTTCATAACGTGACCCTGTTGGTCTGCAGTTTCTTTTTCATTAGAACTCGCTCAAACCGCGACATGATTTGCAGCAATTTGTTGGCAAATAAGAATAAAACTTGTGGTCTCACCTCAATAAACAATAAAGCCTTTGCAAAGCTACATTTTGAATATATATATATATAAATATATATATATATATACACAGTAGTCTCATGATTTTCACAATAAATCCAGATGCTTATTTTTCAAACAGCAAACCTTTTAATTAGCAGCCTGGCTGAGAGCCTCCACACAGCACAAAGACATCTAATGCATTAATAAGAAAACCTCATCACTTGAAATGAGCTCCCTCCTTTTGCCTTCAGCCTTTGATTAATTATGCACAAGTATTCCATTACAGCGGCTGTATACGGCGTTCCCCTGCAGCGCAGCGTTGTTATTAATTATTATAACCATTAGGAGGAACACGGACAAGAGATCGGCGCTCCGCTGAAGATGGCGGATAAATGGAAAGATATTCTACCGAGACTCGTAAAATCCAATCAGAGACTCATAATTAAATTCAACACTTTATCTGAAAAACAGGATTAATTTTACTTTTAATAATGTATCATGACTTGTTTTAAAGGGACTATTTGTAACTTTCAGAAATGCTTGTTAACAGCGCCACCTGTGGCCGTGAAATACCCCGATAGCGATACCAGTGTGACCGTTTGGCTCCGTGAATACGTCGGTTATTCCCCTCAAATATATCTTTGTGGTTTCTGAAAACAGTTCCACAGTTTCTCATTTTCCATGACTCATCATATCTCAGCTTCACCAGCAGCTGTGAGAACATTGTGAGAAAGTTAACCGCCGTGCCGCGGCGTCTCACCGGGCCTCAAACATGGCGTGTTGAGTCTGAAATGAAACGGTGAACTCTAAAAGGCTGAAATATGCTTTTAATTGAAGTCGTAACTATAAAGTTTAAGGAGCATATTTCACCGTGATGGCTCAGGAGATTGAAATGGGAGTGTGAGCTCCGTTTAGTGGCCTCTCCACAGGCCAGTTACCTCTGAACGGAGTGATGTAGTGTAGATATAAACCGTACAGCTGCCTGGTCGGCTCCAGACACATTTCACTTCTCTTACCTTTTTAGAAAGGAGCAGGAACATTACCTTAAAATCAATACTGCAAATACAAGATCTTAAAAAGCCTTTAGTTGTTTTAAATATTAATATATCAAATCAAATCAAATGATTTCCTCTTTAATGGGCCTAATAATTTTCATTCACATATCTTGAGGTCAGAGGTCAGAGGTCAGAGGTCATGGGATCCATGAAAATAGCCATGCCAGTTTTTCCTCGCCAAAATTTAGCTTAACTTTTGGATTGATGACATGGTTGGTACCGATGTCATATGATGCCAGTATCTTCACTCTAGCTTTAAAACTGAGCCCGCTACAATCCAGCCTCAGAAAGAAGTTGCATCCACTTTAAAGTCGCCTCACATTCAGGCACAATCAGATTAAACTGCAGGAAAACAAACATGTGGATGTTAAGTTATTATACAGGATTAAAGGTGGAGTCTGGCGCTTCAGGTGAATTAAAACCAAAGGGTTATTTTCTGGTCGTAGCTGCTGTGATAAATGATGTGCTGTATGTCTCCTCACTGCTCCGTCTCGTGTCCGTCAGGATGACAAGGTGATTCGGTGTTTCCTCCGCCCCGATGTTGAATGTTGGGAATCACATCTTCTCTGAGTGTTTTTTTAATGCATGCTGATCTTTTATATCTTTATCTCCCCTCCGCAGTGCTTTCTGTGGTTTCATACTCTCCTCTGCTGTGTAGAAGATGTAGAGCGTTTCTCATTCGAGCTGAACTGATTGCTTTCTTCTATCTCAGAATGTCACAGTGCAGCGGTGTGTATATATATATATATATATATATATATATATATATATATATATATATATATATATACACCCAGAAACCACTTGTGTCCACTTCCTGTTCTGTTGTTGGACAAACAGTCGGTTTCAAAAGCACAGCAGAAAACAAAGAGCTGATTTAATATTCGTATCGTGGTCTATCGATGTTGTAGGGAATAGTTTTATCACAAGACATAAAGTTTATTAGCTTAAAATCCAGTTTATTGTTAAGTCTGCATTATAGACCAGCAGCCTCATCCGATCAATACTTTTACAGTATTACAGTACGGCACACGGCAGGTTTTAATTTGTAAGCATTTTTCTTGCTGCCCCAGAGGAGCATAATAATAATTGTTATTTGTTGTCCTCATTAGTCACTTAGACACAAACACATCGGAGAATACCAAAATTACCCTTTAAGGTGGAATTACAGTTTTCATTCTGTAAACTCAACTAATTACAGAACAGTTCTGCTGACAGACAAATATCCTCTTTTACATCTGTTGTTATAAGAAAAGAAATGTTTAGACATTTTAATATGTGATCATCAAAATACGCCTTGTAATGGAAAATTAGGGGCCGGACAATATGACTATATACACTCACCGGCCACTTTATTAGGTACACCTTGTAAACCCTAGAGATGGTTGTGGTGAAAATCCCAGTAGATCAGCAGTCTAATACTCAGACCAGCCCGTCTGGCACCAACAACCATGCCGCGTTCAAAGTCACTTAAATCCCCTTTCTTCCCCATTCTGATGCTCGGTTTGAACTTCAACAAGTCGTCTTCACCACGTCTAGATGCACGAATCGGATGAAAAAGCCTCCGACGCGGGCAGACTACAGCGGGACACAGCGGGCAGAAACTAGAGCGACAGACGCTTGACGACGACCCCAAACTGTCCGACGGTGTGTCAGGGCCTGATTGGTCAATCACGGCGTTCTACGGTCTGTTATTTCTTTATAGCAGATCGCTGCTATGAATAATAGACCGTTGCTATGGATACAGATCTGATCTGAGGACTATTTTTTTTTTTTTTGCAGAAGCACTAAAATCATTTTTAAAATCAATATGTTGTGCCAAATTATTGGTCTCTTTATTAAGTAGCCGTGTAATAAGCGGGATAATGTACAGCGAACGGGTCATTATTGCAAAATCGGGTCTGTTGGGGTTCATTTCGCAATAATGACCGGCTCGCTGTACATTATACCGTACGTATCTTGAGTTTGAATGGCATTTTTCTAACCTGTCCAAAAACCAAAATGTAAAAATTAGGGCTGTCAAAGTTAACGTGATAATAACGCAAATTTTAACGCCACTAATTTCTTTAACGCAACTTGTGATATTTGATTAACCTCTTAAAAATGTGACGGCCCGCCAATATTTCGGAGGTTGTAGATTTGTTATGATTTGAGCATATTGTTTTATGCTAAATGCAGTACCTGTGAGGGTTTCTGGACAATATCTGTCATTGTTTTGTGTTGTTAACTGATTTCTAATAATAAATATATACATACATTTGCATAAAGCAGCATATTTGTCCACTCACATGTTGATAAGAGGATTAAATATTTGACAAATCTCCCTTTAAGGTTCATTTAGAACAGATAAAAAATGTGCAATCAATCCCGATTAAATATTTGAATCGACTTACAGCTCTAATAATAAACTAAATAGTGTCTGTGTCTTCCAAAGTGGTTGTTTGAGCAGGTTATCGTCCAGCTCCCAGACTTTGGTTTGCAGCGAATGTTTCCTTCCTGCTGTTGATTTACTTTATTCGACTTGAAAAAGCTAAATGAAAATCCAATGAGAACCCCATTAAATAGTGGAACCAGCTAAGCAGAAGAATTCACTTCTATTTAATTCTATCCGAGGGGACGCTGAGTGGATGGCATCTAGTTTAGCCTGTGGATATCATCAGACTGTGACATTCATGAGTGGTTTATTCAAGTGTGTGTGTTTCCTCCTTCACTATCTTCGCTTTCTCTCTGCTGCAAATTCACATTTCTCATGCACTGCTTGCGCTGCTCTTTAGAGTTCTTCTGTGCAGTATATTTAAAGAGAAATAGAAGTATATGTGCCCGGTATCTGTTATCCTGGGTTACTGCAGAAAAACAATTACAGCCAAGTCGAAGATTAGTTTAAGAGAAAATTAAATGATTCTGGAGGATGATTGGAAGCTTAAGGTCAGTCTGATGTCTGGGGCGGTTTAACAAAGCAGCGCTTCTGCTTTAGAAAACACACTTCATATTGACCCGTCTGCCACAGCAAAGGAAGCAGGAACCGGTAGAGAGGCAGGTGAATAGCTGAGGAAGGTAAAGAATAGGTAGAAGGTGAAGAAATGAAGGATAAAAGTCCAGTTGAATAATGTAAGAAATGGTGAAGTAGAAGGAAGTGGATGATGTGATGAATGAAGGTATCAGACGGAGGAAGACGGGTCAGTAACTGTCTGGACTCTTGTTCCTCAGCACTTGAAGTCGGGCCCTCTGAAGGACCCGCTGCTGGACGATCAGGGAGACTTCAACAGGATGTCCGTGGCGATGAAGAAGATCGGCCTGGACGACACGGAGAAGCTGGACCTGTTCAGGGTGGTGGCCGGCGTGCTGCACCTCGGCAACATCGACTTTGAGGAGGCCGGAAGCACATCAGGTGAGCTGCAGTGACACATATATGGAAATACCTGAGAAATCACTTACGATGGTCCTGGTGGTTATATACGATTCTTATGAAGCTTTGGTTTCAAGAAATGTTTCTCAATGGAACCCACTGTGAATTTATAAGAACGGGAGATTTCAGAAAGGAACACGGGAAATAAAAGTGTAGAATTTGGAGAAAACTAGAAAATGGATTTCCTGCGTGTGAATGCTGACGACTGAAACGGCAAAGCATTGCTGAGAATACAGAAGTATTAAAGGGTAAAAACATTGCTCTGCACTGCTGAAAAACCTGGAAAATGAAATGTAAAAAAGCTAGAATTGGTTGCTGAACTGCATTACTTAAAGAAGCTAAGTGATGAATACATTTCTAGAAAAGCTGGAAGCTAAAATGTCCGAAAAAAATGTCTGTTAAAAGGCCAAAGAAAGGCAGAGGAAAAGTCTGAAAAATGTCCAAAACAATTTAGAAAAAAGGCCGAAAATTGTCCGAAAAATTTAAAAGGAAAGGCTGAAAAATGTCTGAAAAATGTCAGAAAAAAGGCAGAGGAAAAGTCCGACATATGTCCGAAAAATTTCCAAAAAGGCAGAAGAAAAGTCTGAAAAATGCTGGAAAAATGTCCCAAAAATGTAAAGAAAGGCAGAAGAAAAGTCCGACATGTGTCCGAAAAACATTCTGTAAAAAGGACGAAGAAAGGCAGAAGAAAAGTCCGACATATGTCTGAAAAAAAGGCAAAATTGTCCAGAAAAATCCGTCCGTCTGAAAAATTTCCAAAAAAAGTTAGAAAAAAGGCAGAAAATTGTCCAACATATGTCCGAAAAAAAGTCCAAAGAATGTCCGAAAAATGTCCAAAAAGGCAGAAAAATGTCCGAAAAAAAACACTGAAAATGTCCCAAAAAATTTAAAGAAAGGCAGAAGAAATGTCCGACATGCTGTATGTCCGAAAAATGTAAAAAAAAAAAATGAAAAAAATGTGTCTGAAAATGTCCCCAAAAAACACATCATGTACGATAACGTTTCATCTGTGCGTGGTCATAGCTAAGTCAGGTAGGTATCTAGTGTTGGTGACGAGACGAGAGATGTAGTTCACTGAGTGGTTTCACACTAAACTAAATGATACTACGACAAACTGAGACTTTCTGGACTAGTAAAATGATCTTTTAAATGTACAAACATCATGAGTGTGATTCAAACGGGATCAAAACAATATTTGTCTCCTGCCGTTGATTACCGTTCATCATTTTCCAAAATAAGGCCCTATGGGGTCCACCGGAAGAGGCGGGACTTCACCTCTCTGCACTGATCCCATCTGATCAGAGTGTGAACACTCAGCTTCTGTAGTATTTGAAGTCAGCGTCCGTCGCTGTGACGAGGAGCTGAGTTTATCATCCGGTTTCAGCCTGCAGAGTTCTGTGATTGCTCCGTATCGGAGACCATCCATCTCGCTGGGCTTCTCGACTCCTAAACGCCACCAGTTGGACTCCTGAAAGGCAGATGTTATTTTGATCTCATCCCTCAAGACTGTGCACTTTGATTGATCGCTGTAATATTCAGCCTGCGTCTCCCCTTCATCTCAGATCAGTCTCATTGTGGTCAATGATGAATGCTTTTGAACTGTGGAGAATGTGGCGTCGGTGTCCCTCGCCGCCCTCTGTTTCTCATTTTTAATTAAAACCCAAAGGAATCATTACAGGCAAACTTATGACTTACATCTCTCGGAATGACTTTAATTAATTACAGAATTAGAGAAAGTCATACAATAATTATTCAACTCTTCCATTCTGTGCATTTAAAGTGGCGTATTGTTGTGTGAGACGCTCCACCCTCCATCTCACGCCTCATCTTCCTCAGCGGTTCAGACTGAACCCTCCGGGGAGGCTCCGTTTCCAGAAAATCAACCGACGCTTTGAACTTCACCAGAGAAGTTCCTCTGCTCTCGGCTCCTCCCCGTCGTTTTCTCCCTCCGCGGGGAAGAAGAGGAAGCGCAGCGGGGCGCCTATTAAATGGGCTGGTTCTCACAGCGGGCGGCCATCATGAAGCGTGTTTTACAGCGAAGTGAGGAGAGTGTGTTCAGTCTGTGGAGGCAATCATCCAGCGTTCGGAGGCAGGCTTGGCTTACAGCTTGGATCGGTGGGATGTTAGGGAGCTCTTAAAGAATATTTATTTGGCCAGAAGAGATCGTCCTCGCTCGGAAAGGTTTAGACCACAAACAAAGATAAGCCTGTTAAAGTCCAATGTCAACCCAAGTCCTATTATACAGAGCAGAGACTTGAAGTTACAGACCTCCTATTAATAGCTGCCTTGCCAAGAATATTACAGCTCTGATGGCCGGACTCATCAGAAACACTGACCTCTGCCAGAGAATCAATCAGCAGGAGACGTGATCAGAAAGAGAAGATGGAGATCCAGGCGGCACACAGGAGCCGTGATTCCATTCATATATTTATGCTTATTTTAAAGTACAGCATTAAAAAAGCTGGACGGAAACGGAAAAATTCAAACTTCCTCAATTGCAAAAAAAATTTTTTTACGCTTTAGTGTTGTCACGAGACCAAAATCATGACTTTGATACGATATCCTGCCTTAATATCTCAATACTGATACTGAAACGATACCGCGGCAAGAAACAAAAATAACACTTGAACACGTGCTCTTTGGTGGATTATGTGTTTTGTTGGATAACTCCTGAAACGCAGAAGAACAGTCAGAAAAAAAATCAGAAAAAAGGTCAGAAGAAAGGCAGAAGAAGAAACAATGTTTAAAAAAAATTCTGGAAAAAAAGGCAGAAAAATGTCTGAAAATATTTAGAAAATTGTAAGAAAAAAAGCTGAAAAAAGCTGAAAAATGTCAGAAATAAAAGTCGTAAACATGTCCGAAAAGTGTCAAAAAAGGGCAAAAAAATTTCAGAAAAAGGCGGAAAAATTACCAAAACATGTCTGTAAAATGTCAGCAAAAAGAGGCAGAAGAAAAGTCTGACATATGTCCGAAAAAAGTCCAAACAATGTTTAGAAAATGTAAAAAAAAAAGGCAGAAAATGCCCGTAAGGTGTCCAAAAAAGGACTCAAAAATGTCAGAAAAAAGGCCGAAAAATGTTCAAAACATGTCTGAAAAATGTCAGAAAAGAGGCAGAAGAAAAGTCTGACATATGTCCAAAAAAAAGGCCAAAAATTGTGTAAAAATGTCCCAAAAATGTGAAAAAAAAGCAACTTCTGACCAAACTACGCTGTAGCCGGGTTTATTCGCTCCGAAGCAGTTGATAGAAACGCACCTAAATAAAACATATTTACTATTTACTGACTGTATAAACTGAGTTCAGTTTGTTTTAATCAAACTTGTCTATACACTTTGTAAAGATCGTATCGTTGACGGTTTAAAGTCACTTTCTGCCCCTAAATGTCGTCCCGAAAGCGTCATCTGGCTCAGCAGAATGTCTTTTGACAACGTAGTTCTTTTCTCCGACATTATGAACAGATTAATTAGCAGATTCTTCTCTGCATGCTCTCTGTGCATTGAAGCATTTTGGATATTATAGAAATCTAAACTCCTACTCGGCAAACCGTCGACTCAGAGGTCAAACTGATCTGAACGTTCGTTGTCAGAATCGTCGGTGTCTTCCCATAAATCTCCGTACGTTTGGACGCTCGGAGGACGTGATCGATGAGGACAGTCAGAACGTATTTATTTCAAAGTAAACGGAGGAATCCATCAGAGGAGGCTGGATATAATGAAGTTATTAAGTTTGAGCTCTTGGCTCCTCTCTAATGTGTACTCAGTCCAGGTATTGATTTAATATTAGCTTAGCTTTCAGGAGCTATTGATTGTTGGCATTGATCAGAGACCTTCTTCTAATGCTGTCACCAACCAGCACAACGCTGTTCATGTACCTCATACTGTATATTGATACACTCCTATAGAGTTTATGAATATGTAGTTACTTGAGTATTCACAGTTGGTCCAGAATCCAGAAAGTGCTCAGTTATTAGTAGGTCAGTGTTGATGTGTTTCTTCTTTCTTCAAAATATAAGTAGAAATATTATACATAGCAACGATCTGTTACACATAGCAACGATCTGTTATACGTAGCAACGGTCTGTTATACGTAGCAACGGTCTGCTATACATAGCAACGGTCTGCTATACATAGCAACGGTCTGCTATACATAGCAACGGTCTGTTATACATAGCAACGGTCTGCTATACGTAGCAACGGTCTGCTATACATAGCAACGGTCTGTTATACATAGCAACGGTCTGCTATACGTAGCAACGGTCTGCTATACATAGCAACGGTCTGTTATACATAGCAACGGTCTGCTATACATAGCAACGGTCTGCTATACGTAGCAACGGTCTGCTATACATAGCAACGGTCTGTTATACATAGCAACGGTCTGCTATACGTAGCAACGGTCTCTTAGCCATAGCAACGGTCTGTTATACATAGCAACGGTCTGCTATACGTAGCAACGGTCTGTTATACGTAGCAACGGTCTGCTATACATAGCAGTGGTCTGCTATACATAGCAACGGTCTGTTATACATAGCAACGGTCTGTTCTATATAGCAACGATCTGCTATACATAGCAACGGTCTGCTATACATAGCAACGGTCTCTTAGCCATAGCAACGGTCTGTTATACATAGCAACGGTCTGCTATCCATAGCAACGGTCTGTTATACATAGCAACGGTCTGTTATACATAGCAACGGTCTGCTATCCATAGCAACGGTCTGTTATACATAGCAACGGTCTGCTATCCATAGCAACGGTCTGTTATACATAGCAACGGTCTGCTATCCATAGCAACGGTCTGTTATACATAGCAACGGTCTGCTATCCATAGCAACGGTCTGTTATACATAGCAACGGTCTGTTATACATAGCAACGGTCTGCTATCCATAGCAACGGTCTGCTATACATAGCAACGGTCTGCTATACATAGCAACGGTCTGTTATTCATAGCAACGGTCTGTTATCCATATCAACGGTCTGTTATACATAGCAACGGTCTGCTATCCATAGCAATGGTCTGTTATACATAGCAACGGTCTGTTATACATAGCAACGGTCTGTTATTCATAGCAACGGTCTGTTATCCATATCAACGGTCTGTTATACATAGCAACAGTCTGTTATACAGAATGTAGAATAACACCAGCTTTATTCTTTTGATCAATATGGAAACTAATCATTAGTTGCAGCCCAAGAACATTGTTAACAAACCAACGACCGAGCGTTTAATTAGCTTTTACAGACTAACCAGATCTGTGATGTTAACTCTCATCACCTTTAACTAAAGCCCTGGAGATGTCATGACAACCTTCCTCATGATAAACACATCTCTTTTGTCATTTTGAATAGCTCCTCCCGGGCTTTGTTCACCTCTCCCTGGACCGGTTCAGTTCACATCTCGTGGGTGTTCCTGTCTCTCTGACTTCATACATAATGAGCGCTGTGTGTTGCCCTCTCCTTTTAAGAAGGAGCGCACGTAGGCCCGGCTTGTCAGTTTGTCATGGTGGAAGTGCACGTTGCTGCAGGAATGCGGGGGATTTAAAAGATTACTCCATTCATATTTAACTCCCACTTGATTCTTTTAGGCACGCTGTAAGAGGTTTTGCTCAGGCGTAGATCAGAGAGATGACCTCATCAGGTCACCGCTCCTTCAGAGACACATCATACCGGAGAGCAGCTTCTGTTACCTACTTGACTTTTATGTTTATTGAATGTGGAAGAAAACTCAACTGGAAATATAACCTCCACCCAGAAAGGGCAGGAATGAAGCTCAAAGACGTTGTTGCTGTGAGACTGCTAACTAAATATCTGATTACAGTAGTTCATCTCTGCTGAAGCCCCGGAGACATTTCAAGACCTTTTTAAAAAAACTAACTCACTATGACGTTCGCAAATTATGGTTGTGCTCCTTAAAATTCCTCCTTGCTCCTTCACTACTTTGGTGCCAAATTCAATATGTAAAACCCAATGAGAGTTGATTTTAGGATTTATTGTGATTGTTGTTAACTTTTTTAACACTAGACCAGGGGGAAAAAGTTTAATCCTACACTTTACTTTGTAAAATATCTAAATGAATCCAGTAAAAATGTTTGATTTTCAGCATGTATGTAGTCAGAGATGTCCTGAAGTCAAATATATCAGTCATTGTCAGGAAGTATTTATTAAATTTTATCAGATTAGTGGTATTTTCTTTTTAATTTATAAGGGTCATGTAATGTTTTATACTTCTGGTGAATATAATCCATCAATCTGATTTCCATAGATGTATTTTGTATATACAGTTCCCTTTGTTAACACCTTATTTTGAAAAGCGGACGTAGTCCCACGTGTCTACTTCCTCTAACTTCTCCAAGGTGGTCTCTAGCTCTCCCGTCAGCTCCGTTCTCTTTATCCATCCATGGTCAGCTCCATCGGGGCCGTTTCAATGCAGAGAACATAATGTCAGTATATGGGTGCTCTACAGTCGTAGCGTCGGCACATTTGACCACGGAGACGAGAGCGACGGCCGGCTCGACCGCCACGTTTACCGTGATACGATAACGTTTCCTGTCCGTGAAAGAGTTAGCATGCAGCTTTAGTTCTGCTCTGTCTAGCTCTGCTTTTCCTGTCAACGTGTGAAACCCAAAGTGTTTCCATCCTTTACTGGATGTGTAGTGTTTACCACGCTGGATTTAACATGTGAGGGTGCAGGTCGTATCCACGACGACCCTCCAACGTTTTAGACTTTCTGAGGTTTGTTTTGGTTGACGGATACGGAACGGATATGACGTCACGTTACTCAGATTACCACAATAAGAGCGGTAACTTCCTTCTACCTCCACATAGACTCAGATGAAGCAAATATATCGATTCTGGCATTAAAACAAATCTCCCTAATATACAGTAATGTCATTGTTGTGATATGAGACTTTGATTTTAGATGTTTGTGGTATATATTTATGTATATATATATATAGTTGCAGACATTTCTCTGACCTTATATAATTGTTAGGTCTGGAAAAAATCAAATAAAAACTTATTTCCCTACTGCATGTTTGGTTAGTGATTTCCTCCATTACCCAGAAAACCCTCTGAAAGTCGGAGCTTTCAGTCAGAGGTGTTCTGAAACAAAATAAACAGTTTTCTGTGTTTATCAGAGTGTCCTGGTTGAGTGGAATACACCTCCACCTGTTTCTATTGAAAGCAGCAGCTGTGGTGTGAACCCACAGGCTCCTGCCTCGCCCCCGAACCCCTCGCCTCATCTCTCAGTGCCGATGGCGTGGTGGGCTGACGTTTGCCCTCCTCTGTGTCTTCCAGGTGGCTGCGCCATCAAGAACCAGTCGAGTCAGACGCTGGATCACTGCGCCGAGCTGCTGGGCCTGGAGGAGGAGGACCTGAGAGTCAGCCTCACCACCAGGGTGATGCTCACGACAGCAGGGGGCGCCAAAGGAACGGTCATCAAGTAAGAGGACACACACACACACACACACACACACACACACACACACACACACACACACACACACACACACACTGAAACATCTAATACATTCACTGTTATCTTTGCACATAAAAAAGCAAAGGGAATTATAAAAAGGTCAAAGGAAGGTAGAATTTGTATTAGACAAATACAAATGTGTATATACTGTATATATATATATATATATATATATATATATTTAAATAATCTGATGATGCAGGTTTTATTGTGTTGATTTGTACCTTAAAGGGAGATTTGTCAAGTATTTAATCCTCTTATCATCATGGGAGTGGACAAATATGATGCTTTATGTAAATGTATATATATATTTATTATTGTAAATCAATTAACAACACAAAACAATGACAGATATTGTCCAGAAACCCTCACAGGTACTGCATTTAGCATAAAACAATATGCTCCAATCATAACATGTCAAACTGCAGCCCAACAGGCAACAACAGCTGTCAGTGTGTCAGTGTGCTGACTTGACTATGACTTGCCCCAAACTGCATGTGATGATCATAAAGTGGGCATGTCTGTAAAGGGGAGACTCGTGGGTACCCATAGAACCCATTTACATTCACTGATCTGGAGGTCAGAGGTCAAGGGACCCCTTTGAAAATGACCATGACAGTTTTTCCTCGCAAAAACTTAGCGTAAGTTTGGAGCGTTATTTAACCTCCTTTGCGACAAGCTAGTATGACATGGTTGGTACCGATGGATTCTTTAGGTTTTCTTGTTTCATGTGATACCAGGATCTTCACTCTAGCTTTAAAACTGAGCCCGCTACAACCTCTGAAATATTGGCGGCCCGTCAGATTTTTAAGAGGTTAATTAAATATCGCAAGTTGCAGGGCAGATGGTTGATGTATTGCTGCTTGTCTTGTTATCAGTCCAGAGAGACGAGCAAACACCTACTCACTTCAGCTGACATCAGGACATAGAGTAAAGTGAAAGGAGGCTCAGAGGAGCTGGTTAGCAGCGTGAGAACATCTGTCTGACTCGTCCTCCTCGTCTCAGTGTCCAGAAAGACGCTCGCAGACAAACATCGCGGCAAACCTGCATGTTAACGCCAACAGTTATTATCAATAAAGTGGTGGTGAGCCATCTGGACGTCTACTTCTGTTGGTAGCTTCCTACATTTCCCAGAAGGCTTTGTGACAACCACTTCTACTAGGGATGTCACTAGAACCGATTCTCCAGTACCAAGTCGATGCCAAAATTCTGAAAACGTGACAGTACTCGTTTTTCTACAGAACTGCAGGACGACATAGGAAATGTGTTTGAGACGCAGTAAACTCACTATCGATGCGTCCTATTGTTCTCTGATGATGCTACATTGCGAACAACAAATCCGTGTTGAAATCAGCAGGTCGAGAGCTCCGTTAGCCGTTAGCTCCGTGCAGGATTGTGCTGCAAATAGCTGCTAACAGCTGCTAACGACTAGGGTTAACTAACTCTCGTCCTGCCATTGACTTACAGTATGATGCATTCAGGTTCTATTCAGTAAAATGAGTATTGGGCAAAGGTAAATCGCATCGCCCTGAAGGGAAGAAATCAATAATTTGCCCCAAAATGCTCCTCTAGAGTCCAACATCAAAACTGCACCCATAGCAGTTGTCGTTATAGAGAAATAGCAGAGCGTAGAAAGCTGCGATTGACCAATCAGAATCGAGTATTCAACAACACCACTGACCTCACATGTCCTTTTGCTCTTGGCAGCGTTCTGCAGACAGCATATAAAGCAAAAATCATATTACAAGTAGTCAAAAATAACACATATTTGTGTCACATTTGCTATTTTCTCCACCTCAGTGCCTCTAAAAGCGCGAGGGGAGGGATCCTGTTTAGAGCCTCTCTCAGTGAAGGTGACCTTTTTTACTTCGCTGCAACTAGAACGGGATCACAAATTATGCTGATAGGAAACATCCTTCTCCGATATTATTAATGGACCCTATTTAGAAAGGCGGACTTGAGTAAAAGCCCAATTTATCCAGGCAAGAGGATGTAATCACAGCAGTGTGAAGTTTGTCTTGTGTTCGTTTATGTCAGATAAAGATATTTATATTTAATTCATATTTTAGTTGAATTGATTTTAAGACTTCTAAAAACAAGGATATAAGCTGGTTTCTCTGTAGCTTGTGTTCATACATTAACATTCTCACCACATGCTAAACTGTGAGAGGCCTAATTAACATGTACTGTGTTTAATTAAATGTGACAATTAGCGTGTCGGAGCACGTGTGGCGCTCTCCTCCTGCTGCAACAAAACACTCAACACACTCTGAAGTTCACACAGTAACAACGTGATTGTGTTTGGATTTATTTGTTGCTCGGTGTCCTCTATCTCACATCATTGTCCGTTTTTTGAATTTTTTATATATATATATATATATTCATATATATATATATATATAAATATTTATATATATATACTGGCACATCCCTCAGTCAGATAAGGGATCAATGAGTCAGGCAGACGAGACTAACATATTCTGTCCCCCCTCAAATCCCTTACTGAGCGTAACAATAAAAATAACTCAGTATCTTAAAATCTCAATATTTAACCTTTGATTTCAGTATTTCCACCACTTTAGTTGAGTAGTAATAAAATGCTATTGATGACTTTTGTTGAGGGATTAACTTTAAAGCAGCGTGACTCGGCCTCAGAGAGAGGTTGACACAAACTCCAGGACAATAAATAAAGTGTCTACAACCAGACAGCGTCTCCGGGCTATTCAGGTTTTAGCGATCCAGTTAAACAAGATAAATGTGAACCTGTGAAGCGTTACGGAGGAAGAGGAGTTGGCCTGAGTATTATAGCTACGGCTCAGTGCTCAACGCCGAGGGACAGCTTCAGGTATTAAAAGGTACCTCGGGCTCACAGTGGAACGAACAGACACCTAAACAAACCCCCCATCAGACCGCGCTGCTCTTTCCTGAAGGGTTCAATGCAGCTAATAACTTGATCCTCAGAGTGATGAAGATGATGAGACGGGAGGGCAGAGACATAGCCACATACCACCAGGCGGTGATGAGAAAATAATACTCATATCCAGGAGGAGAGTTTAGTTTGACCCGTCTCAGTGGTTCAGGTGAGGACACCGAAATACAAGTCATTTGTTTTAAGTCGCTGTAAATGGAATATTTCTGTATTTTGTTGTGTTGGTCAGACAAAAACCAGCAAGCTAAGGATTCTGGGAAATTGTACTGACCGCTTTTGACTTAATGATTGATCAACAAATGAATCTATTATAGGATTTATAGGAAGTTACCGCTCTTATTGTTGTAGTCTGAGTATCGTGACGTCATATCCGTTCCGTATCCGTCAACCAAAACAAACCTCAGAAAGTAGAAAACGCCGGAGGGTCGTCGTGGATACGACCTGCACCCTCCCATGTTAAATCCAGCGTGGTAAACACTACACATCCAGTAAAGGATGGAAACACTTTGGGTTTCACACATTGACAGGAAAAGCAGAGCTAGACAGAGCAGAGCTAAAGCTGCATGCTAACTCTGTCACGGACAGGAAGCGTTATCGTATCACGGTAACGTGGCGGTGGAGCCGGCCGTCGCTCTCGTCTCCGTGGTCAAATGTGCCGACGCTACGACTGTAGAGCACCCAGATACTGACATTTGTGTTCTCTGCATTGAAACGGCCCCGATGGAGCTGACCATGGATGGATAAAGAGAACGGAGCTGACGGGAGAGCTAGAGACCACCTTGGAGAAGTTAGAGGAAGTAGACACGTGGGACTACGTCCGGTTTTCAAAATAAGGTGTTAACAAAGGGAACTGTATATACTAAATACACATATGGAAATCAGATTGATGGATTATATTCACCAGAAGTACAAAACATTACATGTCCCCTATAAATTAAAAAGAAAATACCACTAATCTGTGAGGGTAATGTCTTTATTCTTTGATTTTTAGGTTGCTGGATAATCAATACTTCCTGACAATGACTGATATATTTGACTTCAGGACATCTCTGACTGCATACATGCTGAATATCAAACATTTTTACTGCATTAATTTAGAGATTTTTCCAAAGTAAAAGTCCCTAGAAGTGTGTGATTAAATTTTCCCCCATGGTCTAGTGTTAAAACAGTTAACAAAAATCACAATAAATCGTAATATTGAATCACAATACTTAAAAATTGTGATAGTAATTTTCCTCGCCAAAATTTAGCGCAAGTTTGGAGCGTTATTTAACCTCCTTCACGACAAGCTAGTATGACATGGTTGGTACCGATGGATTTATTAGGTTTTCTAGTTTCATATGATACCAGTATTTTCAATCTAGCTTTGCGTAAACATTTTAATATCATGGTAACTTTGACAGCCCTAATAAAAACATTTCCTTACCTTGTTGGAGATCATGACGCCACAGACAAACAGTCAGATATAGAAACATAAAGGCCGAGACAGACAGACAGACAGACAGACAGACGGACGGAGTGACAACCCCCTCCAGCCAAGTCCCTGTCTGCATTCAGCCTGAACCCAGTCGCTCTGAAGCCTGCGATTGTTTTGCTGGCAGCTCGGCCTCAGCACACACCATCTGAATGCCAAGCCACTCGCCTCGATTTCAAGCCCTCCCACGCAAATGTTTATTTCTCCTCTCTCATCTGTGGAGAGAGAGGAGCCTCGGCGGAGGAATTAAAAGCTGCTCCCTGTCTTTGTCTGTCTCTCAGAGTGTCGGTTGACGCCGGCCGGCCTGTCAGTTACACTCTCTCTATATAAACGGACGTGTATCTGACACATCCCGGCGACACTCTCAATGCTTTCTCTGCATTTATTCAGCGTCTTCTCCCAGATTAAATGTTCTACATCTATACGTCACTATCACAATCATTTGGTGTAATCGTGAGAAAACAAACAAAAGGAGCAGGACTGTCGGAGTGCAGTCTATCACCTCTGGGTGTTGGATTACTGATAGAGGAGAAAGAAGCACCCAGCCGGTTGGATGTGGACGAAGATGTGCTTTCTGGTGCCGAAGAGGTCGCTGTTCTTCCAGAGCAGACGGAGCCGTCAGACTCTCTGCTGGTGGCAGATGGTGGGAGGAATGAAAAGCTGATGGGAGGGAATCACTTCCAACTTGTTTATTCTCTCCATTAAAAGCCCAAAAAAGAAAAAAAACCTTTTGACTGAGAAAGCAAAAGATCCTCTTTGCACAAGGAGGCGGCGGCAGACCTTCTGGGTGGCGGCAGATGGTTGAAGGGATGGGAAAAAATGGCTTCCAACATGTTCATCCCCTTCAGGGAGGAGGAGGACTGAAGGGAAGCTGCACAATAACACTACGGGTTTTATGGGAAATGCCGCCTTAATTCTCAGGCACAACTGCTGTACTATTAGTGGTGATAATATCAGAGCTGGGACGATACACATATCTCCTGATTCAATACTATCACCATACTTGAGTGGCAATTCGATATTACGATTTATTGCAATTTTAACACTAGACCATGGGGAAAAAGGTTCAATTATACACTTCTAGGGACTTTACTTTGGGAAATCTCTAAATGAATCCAGTAAAAATGTTTGACTTTCAGCATGTATGTAGTCAGAGATGTCCTGAAGTCAAATATATCAGTCATTGTCAGGAATTATTTATTATCCAGCAACCCAGAAATCAAAGAATAAAGACATTTCCCTCACACATTAGTGGTGTTTTCTTTTTAATCTATAAGGGACATGTAATGTTTTATACTTCTGGTGAATATAAACTAATCCATCTTATTTCCATAGATGTATTTAGTATCTACAGTTCCCTTTGTTAACATCTTATTTTGAAAAGCTGACGTAGTCCCACGTGTCTACTTCCTGTAACTTCTCCAAGGTGGTCTCTAGCTCTCCCGTCAGCTCCGTTCTCTTTATCCATCCATGGTCAGCTCCATCAGGGCCGTTTCAATACAGAGAACATAATGTCAGTATCTGGGTGCTCTACAGTTGTAGCGTCGGCCCATTTGACCACGGAGACGAGAGCGACGGCCGGCTCGTCCTCCACGTTACCGCGATACGATAATGTTTCCTGTCCGTGAAAGAGTTGGCATGCAGCTTTAGCTCTGCTCTGTCTAGCTCTGCTTTTCCTGTCAATGCGTGAAACCCAAAGTGTTTCCATCCTTTACTGGATGTGTAGTGTTTACCACGCTGGATTTAACATGTGAGGGTGCAGGTCGTATCCACGACAACCCTCCAACGTTTTAGACTTTTTCGTTTCGGCTTTCTGAGGTTTGTTTTGGTTGACGGATACGGAACGGATATGACATCACGTTACTCAGACTACAACAATAAGAGCGGTAACTTCCTTCTACCTCCACATAGACTCAGATGAAGCAGATATATTGATTCTGTCAATAAAAAAAATTGCGATATATATATAAATATATATAGGTGAATCGATTTTTCCCCACCCCTAGTTAATACTTGATGTAATTTAGTACAAACTATTTCAAATGGATCGCGTTTCCAACTGTCAATGGAAAGAACATGTTATAATGTGAATATAAAAGTAGGACTGATAACGAAATATGTTCAAATGGAATATAATATATGTTGATATAGCCTGAGAGATCAGTAGGATGCATGACTCATGACTAAAAATTAGATTTGGTTGGATAGATTTGGAGAAATTTGCAGAACTTTCCAGAACATACGGCGTGTTTTTTTGGCAGATTGAAGTGAAGACGAGTGACGGAGAGTGACAGAGTTCATCCAATCAGCAGTAACGAGGATTCACACTGGTGTCTGAGTGAAGGAGAGAGCTGTCAATCATCTGTTGGACAGACGTCTTTGAAATGATCTAAAAAACATCATCCTCATCCTCTTTAAACCAGAGTTAAGGAAGTGGACATCTTTGGCATCATTTGCAGCAGTTCATCTTGATGTGAAACCAGACTCAAACAGTGAATGTCAGCTTCTTAATTTGCTAAATTGATTGTATTAGTGTCAGTTAGAGTATCATTGCTCTGCTACAACACTGCGATACTCACGATGGACAGTAAAAAGAAATGAGAGCTGTCAAAGTTAACGCGATAATAACGTGTTAATGCTAATTTTTTTAAAGGGACTGTTTGTAACTTCTTATAATATAATTATAATTCTTCTTATAATAAAAAGCTAAATCACCGTCAGACGATAGCCCGTGGGTTCCCAGATTGCATTTCAGCCGATGCGTTTCGCCTCATTTCCCCTCTACACACACTGTTTACCTGCATTCAACCAAAGCCTGCTACAACGTGATTGGTCAATACTACTCAGACTACAAACGGAAACCAGAACTTCTGATGCCCAAATCTTGTTTTCTACAGATCCTACAGTACATGTGAATGCAGAATCTGTTTATAGAGATTATAGATTGGTATTTAACTTAGTATAGTATATAGAAACGATTAATTACTAACTAATTGGCTGATGTGAACAGTTCTTTCCACTTTGGTCTGTACAATACTCAATGTGACGGCGTTGTTCATGGTACTTTTCTGTAGGCGTCTCTCTTTTCCCTGTCACCACCATCACTGCTCGTGTTAAACTCTCCATTTTTATTCCAAAACACATCATTTCCAGAGTGAGTTTCTCCCTCGTTAAGATCCACCAGACCACTAGTATGTAGAGCAGAAGATGTTAAAGTTAATAGTCCAAACAGTCTTATCTTATTTATATGAAAACTGTCACAGATTACGGCTTTGATTTGGTAAAAGGAGAGCAGTAGGTGAATTGAAGAGAGGCGGTGGAGGGTTGGTCTCCCGCCAGCTGGCTGCATCACCTAAGCTGGTTATTTATTTGTCTGGTTATGTAAGCAGGAGGGCAGACGGCTCTGTGTGGGGCTGAGAGAGGGAGAGAGTGGGAGGGAGATTGGATTTAGAGAGAGAATTAAAATCGGCTATTTGTCTTTTTTGTTTCCTTTATTTGTGTATTATTTTGTGCTCGGCATATTTTGGGAAACAGAAATGTAATTATGTGCCATGACAGTAACGCTAATTGAAACACACAGAGTGAGAGAGAGAGAGTGTTAAAGTGGAAGTAAACATGTTGTGTGACTTCCTCAGTAACCTACAATTAAACTAGATTCTATTGTGTGCCTGTAAACACGCTCATTGATGGAGAATGGAGGTGAGGAAGAGGAGATGTTGAAGAAGGTGAGAGTTGAGAGAGTAACAGAGGGAGAGGTTTTAGAGACCTTGATATTGATGCCATAGAAAAGGCCAAACCTGACATCCTGAGAGAGTCCTAAACTAATCAGTTACCATAGTAACCATAACCATAACCATCGCACAATAATAATACATGATTTTGGTGTCACGAGTCACAACTAATCTGACTCATTCCAAGTCCACCCTCAAATCTACTCTGGACCGTAGAGTGTGACGTCACCCGTTGGTTTGTGGACAGCCGTTTTGAAGCCTCGAGTTCGGCATTTTGGCCGTCGCCATCTTGGTTTTTGGCCGTCGCCATCTTGGTGTTTGGTCGTCACCATCTTGTTGTTTGGTTGTCGTCACCATCTTGGTTATTGACTGTCGTCGCCATCTTGGTTTTTGGGTGTCACCATCTTGGTTTTTTGGTCATCAGCATCTTGCTTTACCATCTTAGTTTTTCACCGTTGCCACCTTGGTTTTTGGCTGTCACCATCCTAGTTTTTGGTCGTCACCATCTTGGTGTTTGGTCGTCACCATCTTGTTGTTTGGTTGTCGTCACCATCTTGGTTTTTGGCCGTCGCCATCTTGGTTTTTGGGTGTCACCATCTTGGTTTTTTGGTCATCAGCATCTTGGTTTACCATCTTAGTTTTTCACCGTCGCCACCTTGGTTTTTGGCTGTCACCATCCTAGTTTTTGGTCGTCACCATCTTGGTGTTTGGTCGTCGTCACCATCTTGGTGTTTGGTCGTCGTCACCATCTTGTTGTTTGGTCGTCGTCACCATCTTGGTTTTTTGGTCATCACCATCTTGGTTTTTGGTCACCACCATCTTGCTTTTTGGTCCGTCGCCATCTTGGTTTTGATCGTCACCATCTTGCTTTTTGGTCCGTTGCCATCTTGTTTTTTTTAAACCAGAAGTGACATGAAAGGCTGGAGTTAAGTACAACAGAACGCTTATTAAGATATTTTTAGGCAACCAAGATGTTATGATTAGGGCCGTCAATCGATTCAAATATTTAATCATGGTTAATCACATATTTTTATCTGTTCAAAATGTACCTTAAAGGTCAACATGGGAGTAGTACTCTATTGGTATCAGTACCACTTTAAGGGTGGTGGTATTGTAATATTTTAAACTTTACTCAGCCTTACAAACAAACTATTTTGTCGTTTACACTAATCTACAGGACTTGTTGGGTCAGATGGAGTGACCTGGAAGTGAAGAGAAAGAAAGTGTTTTTATGTGTGAAGAGAAAGATGGAGTGAGACGGTGGGAAGAAAATCAAGTTCAGACAAAACAAGGGAGTGAAAGAGGACAGATAAGATCAGATAACAGAGAGGGTTGTATGATACTTAAACTCACAACAGGGAACATCCAAGTGTGATTTCAACAGAGTGAGAGGACGGGGGGGCGGGGAGGGGGTAAGACCGAGTGGGAGGGTGAAGAGAAAATGGGAGATGCCAATCACGGCGACCCGGCGGCGGGCGAGGTCAGCGGTTAACAGCTTGTGAGAGTGGAGGTGGGATTAGTCCGTCACCCAGCCGGACGCGTCATTAAACAAACCTACAGTAACTCCTGAGGTCTCACCACATCCATCTACATTCCACCCAACATGCCTCCCACTTTATTTAATTCACATGTTTTCTACCTTAAAGCTCCGACTTTTACCGTTTCTAAACGTCAATCTATCATCCCATCATCCAACCTGTGAGCCTCCAACTGACTGCACTTACTTTTTACTTTCTCTCTTAACTTTTAACCATGTTTACTATCTTGTATATGTTTACTATTTTGTGTATTTTGCACATTTTGGTATATTTTTATGCCTCCACGCCGGCGACAGACATGGCAGGTTGTCCGTCCGTCCGGTCCATCCTCGAGAAGGTGATATCTCAGGAACACCTGGAGGGAATTTCTTCAATTTTGGCACAAATGTCCTCTTGGACTCAAGGATTAGTTTTTCGTAGTTAAAGGTCAAGGTCACTTAGACCGTACATACATATATATATCTAGATATATCTATATAGATATATCTAGATATATATATGTATACTGCACATATTGATGTGAATGCACACAGCGTGCAGGTGTAGAAGTGGATGACAGATTGCAGCTTTAGGGGGTCTGTCCGTCTCGCAGCAGGTCGTCCTACCACAACATAACGTGTTAGAGAAACACCACGGAGACACCTGCAGGGATCTGGCGTCAGTATTCTCCGTGATGTTACATGTGGCTTATAAAGGTATGTGCAGAGGAGATAATTTGTCGCTGAGAGAGAGGGAGAGAGAGGGAGAGAGAGGGAGAGGTTGATTTTGGAAGTGGTAATTCGGAGCTTTGAGAGTTCTTTCCCGGCGTGTCCTCGAGTGCACTGCAGCTGAAGTAAAGTCCTGAGCACAAACTTGAGCCCTCGCAGCAGATTAATGTGGTACATTTTATCTGGCCCCTGCGATCGAGTCACTCCTTTCTTTTGTGTGTGTGTGTGTGCCGCTATTGAACCGTGCGCTCACACACAGTTAGAAGCAATTACAATACCTCCACAGAGCCCGCTGCCGGTTATGGTTTCTGCCACGGCTTTATGGCCGCCGCCTCTCACACCCAATCACTCTTTCCTCAGCTGTCAATAACACAATTATCTGCTTGGAAAGTCCTGTTTGGTTTAAAGTGAATGTTAGACTCACTGTATCCCCAGAGGCAGATTCATGATACTTTCATTACTTCAGGCAATTAGCTCCAAGTGTTACACAGCAGAATAGACTCACAGTCTTCAGTTAGCAGTGTTAAGCTAAAAGATCAATAAGAGGGAGTGCTGAGGTCAAAGGTCAGAGGTCAGAGGTGTGTCACCTGTACAGGGATTTAATGGCTATTTATGACCTCGTCATTGACAGGGATATACATCAAGCCTCCGTTTGTTCAGTCTTTAAAATAAATGTGAAAAATGGCAATTTCCCAGAAGCCAAGAAATCACATTACTTGTTTGTCCAGAACTCAACGATAAATTCAGTTTACAGGAATATACTGTAAAACAGGAAAGCAGCAAATCATCGTATTTGAGATATAAAAAATTACTTGACTTCCTTCAGTTCCCTGTCAATCTATGTTTTTTTATTTTTATGTACACACTCACACATAAGACTTCATAAAATCCAGATAATGGAAACAATAAGAAATGTGAGTGGAGATGTCAAGAAAAAAGGAAAAAAACAGCTAACATCATTTAGAAAAATGAAAAAAAATAAAATAAATGACAACAAAATAAGATGAAAAACAAATTAGTAGACGACAATCCAATAAAATCCAATAAAATCCAATAAACACTTGAAAAACAAAAGTTTGGAGCGTTTTTTAATCTTCTACCTGACAAGCTAGTATGACATGGTTGGTACCAATGGTTATTATATATATATTATATCTTGGTTTTTGGCAGTTGCTATCTTAGTTTTTGGTCTTTACCATCTTGGTTTTGTTGGCGCCATCTTGCTTTTTGGCCGTCACCATTTGGGTTTTTGGCTGTCGCCATCTTGTTTTTTGGTCGGCACCGTCTTGGTTTTTGGCTGTCGAGATCTTGGTTTTTGGTCGGCGCCGTCTTGGTTTTTGGCCGTTGCGATCTTGGTTTTTGGCCGTTGCCATCTTGGTTTTTGGTCGGCGCCATCTTGGTTTTTGGTCGGCGCCATCTTGGTTTTTGGTCTGCGCCATCTTGCTTTTTGGCCGTCACCATTTGGGTTTTTGGCCGTTGCCATCTTGTTTTATGGTCGGCGCCGTCTTGCTTTTTGGCCGTCACCATTTGGGTTTTTGATTGGCGCCGTCTTGCTTTTTGGGCGTTGTGATCTTGGTTTTTGGTCCTCACCATCTTGGTTTTTGGTCGTCACCATTTGGGTTTTTGGTTGGTGCCGTCTTGGTTTTTGGTCGGCGCCGTCTTGGTTTTTGGCCATCGCGATCTTGGTTTTTGGCCGTTACCATCTTGGTTTTTGGCCGTTGCTATCTTAGTTTTTGGTCGTCACCATCTTGGTTTTTGGTCGGCGCCATCTTGTTTTTTTTACAACCAGAGGTGACACGATAGGGTGGAGTTAAGTACAACCGAACGCTGAATAAGACATTTTTAGGCAACCAAAATGTATGACTAGGGCTGTCAATCGATTAAAACATTTAATCGTGATTAATGACATATTTTTTATTTGTTCAAAATTTACCTTAAAGGGGGATTTTTTGTATCAACATGGGAGTAGTACTCTTTTGGTATCAGTACCACTTTAAGGGTGTTATTATGGCGTTAACTATGATAGTCCTAATATATACTGTATGTATATGTGTGTTCTTTCAAATATACACAAACACACTCAAAAGATGTATTTCACACAGAAACACTCCTTATGTCCTCTTCTGTAAACCATCAGTACATCATTGTGACCCTTTTGCTTTTTACTCCTCTGTGTGTATCCAGGGTGCCGCTCAAAGTGGAGCAGGCCAACAACGCTCGGGACGCCCTGGCGAAGGCCGTGTACAGCCACCTGTTCGACCACGTGGTGACCCGGGCCAACCAGTGCTTCCCCTTCGACTCCTCCGCCAACTTCATCGGCGTCCTGGACATCGCTGGCTTTGGTTAGTATCCGGTATCCACCAGAACGTCTTAGCATTTGAAAAGTGAAAGCTAGAGATGTCCTGATCTTTTCTTTTCTCTTTTATTAGCAGAAGGCTTATATAAATGTATTTGTAAAACATATTGTACTGACATCTAAAGAGCGTCTATACTGTGCATGATTTCCTTTAACTGTGACTCTGCTGCTGTTTCTGTTCTGCAGAGTACTTTGAACACAACAGCTTCGAGCAGTTCTGCATCAACTACTGTAACGAGAAACTGCAGCAGTTCTTCAACGAGCGCATACTGAAAGAGGTGAGACCCGTCGTTCACAAAATCAACCTCCTCAGATCCATCATCAGCCGGCACTCACAAACACCGGCAGCTCAAAGCAAACATCTCGGAGAGACTCAGGACTTTGATTTATACCGTTGTTATAAGTGCTTTTCTCACTGTAAACACTTATTTTCTAAGAATAGGTGTCATTTCTCCAAAATTGTGGGTGTCTCATTTCTGAATAAGTATTGATTTTCCAAAGTTCAGACACCTCACAACATAACATCTAAACTTTGATCACTTTTAAAGGAGGGTTTCATTCTATTTCCCTTATGAAAGTATGCGTTGTGATGATTATGGTTTAGATTCCATCCTATGAATGTGTTTCTCTTAATAAAATACCAAATGCAGGAAGTTTTATGTTGCTTTCAGTAAACTTTTGTCTCATATTCGGATTAAACGGACATCTTCAGCACCCAAACAACCATTAGCATGAAATCCGAAGTTGTCCGTGTCTACAATGTTCCAAAACACCACATCTCTATTTTGGAAAATAATGATGCTCGACATATCATTTTTTTGTAACTCAGGGTCTTCACATAACGAACTAGAAGGCACTCGAGTGCTTAAACCTCCGCCAACGCTGAGCAGTCCTCGGCCTTATAATGGTTTTACTGCTGTTTGGAGTGTTTGTTACAAAATAAACTGTGAAAGAAACTATATAGAAAATATAATCAGCCAATCATTAAAGTCATAACTGTTTGAACTTTGTTTGAACTTCTTAACCCTCTGGGACCCACAATAGACCCGTTTTTGTCTATTTGTTTAGGTAGCAGGTCAGCAGTAGATGTCACATAGAAGTGGTGTACATCATCTGAAAGCTGGAACCTGAAGATTAATTTGAGATGCAGCTCAGCACTGTGTGTCAAGTTGTTCTAGTCATTAATCAAGGCTTAGAACATTATGATAGAAGTATATGATGGTCATCCCCATGCTCTATCATGTCTAATAAGTTGTTCTAGTTTGATCCATCCATCCTCTGAATGCTCTAGGTCTCTAGTTTGATCCATCCATCCTCTGAATGCTCTAGGTCTCTAGTTTGAACCATCCATCCTCTGAATGCTCTAGGTCTCTAGTTTGATCCATCCATCCTCTGAATGCTCTAGGTCTCTAGTCTGATCCATCCATCCTCTGAATGCTATAGGTCTCTAGTCTGATCCATCCATCCTCTGAATGCTCTAGGTCTCTAGTTTGATCCATCCATCCTCTGAATGCTCTAGGTCTCTAGTTTGATCCATCCATCCTCTGAATGCTCTAGGTCTCTAGTTTGAACCATCCATCCTCTGAATGCTCTAGGTCTCTAGTTTGATCCATCCATCCTCTGAATGCTCTAGGTCTCTAGTTTGATCCATCCATCCTCTGAATGCTCTAGGTCTCTAGTTTGATCCATCCATCCTCTGAATGCTCTAGGTTTCTAGTTTGATCCATCCATCCTCTGAATGCTCTAGGTCTCTAGTTTGATCCATCCATCCTCTGAATGCTCTAGGTGTCTAGTTTGATCCATCCATCCGCTGAATGCTCTAGGTCTCTAGTTTGATGCATCCATCCTCTGAATGCTCTAGGTCTCTAGTTTGATGCATCCATCCTCTGAATGCTCTAGGTCTCTAGTTTGATCCATCCATCCTCTGAATGCTCTAGGTCTCTAGTTTGATCCATCCATCCTCTGAATGCTCTAGGTCTCTGGTTTGAACCATCCATCCTCTGAATGCTCTAGGTCTCTAGTTTGATCCATCCATCCTCTGAATGCTCTAGGTCTCTAGTTTGATCCATCCATCCTCTGAATGCTCTAGGTTTCTAGTTTGATCCATCCATCCTCTGAATGCTCTAGGTCTCTAGTTTGATCCATCCATCCTCTGAATGCTCTAGGTGTCTAGTTTGATCCATCCATCCTCTGAATGCTCTAGGTCTCTAGTTTGATGCATCCATCCTCTGAATGCTCTAGGTCTCTAGTTTGATCCATCCATCCTCTGAATGCTCTAGGTCTCTAGTTTGTGGCTGTAAAGTTTCATGAAGCTATGATTATCCTAGAGGTCACCACAGGTCATTTTATAAAAGGAGAGTCTCAGCTTTATAGTGACACACAATTTATGTAATCTCAAGACTGTTTAGGGACCCCAGTATGCAGAAATATTCAAATATACCATTTTAGAATAGGCAAAAATAACTAAATAATAATAATGTGATTATCATAAAGTGGGCATGTCTGTAAAGGGGAGACTCGTGGGTACCCATAGAACCCATTTTCATTCACATATCTGGAGGTAAGAGGTCAAGGGACCATTTTGAAAACGGCCATGACGGGTTTTCCTCGCCAAAATTTAGCCCAAATTTGCATCGTTATTTTACCTCCTTCATGACATGGTTGGTAGCAATGGATTCCTTAGGTTTTTATAATTTGAAAAGAAAAATGAAGCATCATTAAAACTTAAATGATATTTTGTTTGACTTTCATTTCTTGTTATGATGACAATCGTTTCCCCCCGCACCCCCCAAAACGCCTCATTTACATTCTTGGGGATGTTGGTGCCCAAACATCTGTTAGCAGCATGAAAGACGCCACCTTTAAGATGCTCATTCTGTATGAAGGTGTAATAGCAGAAAGCCCGGTCTAAGTGCCATTTTGTTAGAGAGCCAGAATGCCCTCCAGGCGGAACCACCGAGTCGTCGGCCTCCTCCTCCTCATTAGACGAACGCCGGCGTGTACACGCTGCGAATATGGTTATGGATTCTCATTAGAAAATCTCTCGTTTGCATTCCAGGAGCAAGAGCTGTACCAGAGGGAGGGGCTCGGAGTCAACGAGGTTCACTATGTCGACAATCAGGACTGCATCGGTATGAAGACGCCACTCATCATTCTGCACTCATTATTGTGTTTCTGCATTCAGAGCAGCTCCAGTTGCTCGTCCTCCATGTTTCTGCTGTGGAGTGTTGTTTTTCTTATTGCAAAGGTGTTGAATATTAATTTTTGTATAACTGATATTTTCACCCTCATGTAGAAGATAAAAAGAAGCTGGGTATCTCTGACCAAACAAACAACGTATTTTAGATGTTTCAGGTCACACAGGTAGAGTCAAACATCCAGATGATGCTTTAATGTCTGTAGAATATATCAGAACGGTGAATTCATCAGCTCTCTGCAGTCAGTGACGACACATCTGCTCTAAAGTAACTGGTGAGACATTCATACAGTCGACGAGGGACATTCTCTTCTTGGTTTTACTTGAATTAAACATCTGCAGTGTGTCATGCATTATGAAACAGTTCTACCTGTAGCATGGAGGGATTTAACTTGGGACTTGACTTGGGACATGTAGGTCTTGACTCTGGACTTGACTTGGGACTTTCCTATCTTGCTTTGGATCTTGTAGTTCTTAGCTTGACATGACTCGCAACTTCTCTGTCTTTGTTTGGGACTCGAAGGTCTTACATTGGAACTTGACTTGCAACTTTCGTGTCTTGACTTGGGACATTGACTTGGACTTTTCTTTCTTGACTTTGAACTTGTAGTTCGTAACTTGGGACTTGACTTGGACTTTTCCGTCTTGACTTGGGACTTCTAGGTCCTAACTTGGGACTTGATTTGGACTTTTATGTCTTGACTTGGGACTTGTAGTTTTTAACTTGGGACTTGATGTGGTCTTTCCTGTCTTGACTTGGGACTTGTAGTATTTGTTTTGGGACTTGACTTAGAGTCTTCTGTCTTGACTTGGGACTTGGAGTTTTTAACTTGGGACTTGACTTGGTCTTTTTCTGTCTTGACTTAGAACTTGTCATTTTAAACTTGGGAACTGACTTTTGTGTCTTGACTTTGGTCTTGTAGGTCGTAACTTGGGACTTGACATGGGACTTGTTTGCCTTGACTCTGCACTTGACGTGGCACTTTCCTGTCTTATTTTGGGACTTGGAATTTTCTTTACTTCCAACTTGGGCCTTGTGGTACTTAACTTGGGACATGACTTGAAACTTTTCTGTCTTTAATTGGGACTTGTTGGTATAAGACTTGAAGTTCTTGACTTGGGACATGACTTTTTCTTGACTTTGGACTTGTTGGTGTTGACTTGTGACTTGATGTTGGACTTGAAAGTCCTACCTTGGAGCTCAACTTTCAACTTTTTTGTCTTGACTTAGACATTTCTGTTTTGACTTTGGACTTGTAGGTTGTAACTTGGGACTTGACATGGGACTTGTTTACCTTGACTCTGGACTTGACGCGGGACTTTTAGATCTAGATCTAGAACTTGTGATTTGACTTGCGACTTCCCTGTCTTGTTTTGGGTCTTGTAGTTCTTAACTTGGGACATGACTTTTTCTTTAATTGGGACTTGTTGGTCTTGGCTTGAGATTTGACCTTAGACTTTCCTATCTTGTTATGGGACTTGTTGGTGTTGACTTGTGACTTGATGTGGGACTTGAAGGCCTTACCTTGGCACCTGACTTTAAACTGTTCTTTGTGTTAACTTAGTACTTGAGTCGGGGCTTTCCTGTGTTGACGGAACTTGTAGGTCTTAACTTTCCTGTCTTGACTTGGGACTTGTTGATGTTAACTTGGGACTAGGCTAGACTTGGGACTTGAATCTGGACTTCATAGCCAAGACTTGAGATTTTGTGTAACCTCTTCTTCTGCATTGCGTACATTGCCGTATGTATCACTTTATCTCTCATAGTCTCAGATAAAGCGTTCTCAAGTCTCTGCTTGAGGTTTTATAAGATTGTTGCAGGTGTTTCTGCTTTTGTAGTATTCATGTTTTTAATGTTCTCGTTCAGGAGTTGTGCGCTTTAATCTTCTTTAGCTTTACAAAAGCTGAAGTTATGTTTGCGAACCCCAGGCGGCAGAATCCTGCTCATTATTGGCCTTAATGTGCTGCTGGCTCCGAGCCATCGTTTTTTTAGCGAGATCTGCCTCTCCACAGTTTGACCTCGGAGCCTCGGCGCCGTTTTCACGGACAGTCAAAGTGATGAAGCCCCATAGCAACTGAACTCCTGTCCTGACTGAAAAGCGTCTTCATGAACGGGGAGGCAGATGGATGTGAGGTTATTTTAGAGGTGAAGGAGGTTAATTATGCATTTTGCTGAAGTCCATCTCTGTGAAACAGCATCAATATGAGATGGTTAACTAAGGCGGAGACAGCTAGAGGCAGGCGGCGGTCCGGGCCAACGCAGGCTGTTTACAGTGAGCTATGCTCATCGGCTCCAAACTGTAGATTACCGTTACGTATCGTGTTTGTTTGGGCTCCTGTTGTAGAGCGGCGGCTACTCCGTCCACACAAACACAAGAGAGAGAACATAAAAATCACACTTGATGTTGCAGAAAATTAAATGTGTGCAGACAGGAGATACATGACTGCATGCAAGACGAAGTAGAGATTAAAACAAAGATTAAAACCTAATGGAAAATCTCTGGGACTTCAGTCTAAGATGGCAATCTATCTGCTAACATTTCATTCATTCTGGCAGCTTTGTTCCCGGCTGTGCTCGTGTTGTTTCTTGTGGTAGATGGATGAAGGGATGGATGAAAGGATGAGGGGATGTCTCCGGGGGGGGGGGGGGGGTTTCAGTAGAGAGTGTGGAGCCTCCTCTGGCCTCGGTTAGTTGGATGAAGTGAGTTTGTGAGTGGGAGTCGGTATCAAACAGCTCCTCTGTGTTCATGTCAACTCATGTCAGGAAACATGACTCCTCTCTTCCATAACTTCCTCCTCGTCAGTGCTGCTCTCCTGTACTGTGCTTCTGTTTTACACGGTTTGACACCTCTCCAGGCATCTTGTCAGGTTCACCGTGGCATCGACCTTCTTACGAGTTGTTTGTGGTACTGTTGGTGACGTACACTGGATAGATCGGGCTTCTTCTCTGAAAAGTTATATATGGAATATACTGTACTGCGACCAGAGAGAAGTTAGAAAACAATATAATAGTAGGTCCATAAAAGCTCTTCAAGTCTTGGGGTTTGATTTGGGACTTTTCTGTCTTGACTTTCGGACTTGTTGGTGTTGACTTGTGACTTCACGTAGGACTTGAAGGTCTTACCTTGGATCTTGGCTTTCAACTGTCCTGTCTTGACCTCTTAGTCGACTAAGATTTCTTTTGTCGACTAAGATTTCTTTAGTCGATTAGTCGACTAATCGGTCGTTTTCATCTTAGTCGACTAAGACTTCTTTAGTTGATTAGTCATTTTTTTTGCATGCTGACTGAGTTATTTCTAAGAAACGTCTGAGCACATCTCTGGTAAACAACCAGAATTAAATCGGTGTTTTTGTGTGATTCTTTGTGGAGAAACTCAGTTTTACAGATCTGTCGATTAAATCAACTAATCGATTAGTCGACAAAATCGGGACTTGACTTGGGGCTTCCCTATCTTGACGTGGGACTTGATTTGCAACTTGTAGGTATTGAACTGGAACATGACGTGGGACTTGTAGATCTTGACTTGGGAGTTGAAGCTGGACTTCGTGGCCAAGGCTTGAGATTTACTTCCCAGTTTGTATTACTCCTGCTTCTGTATTGCACACATAGCTGTCTGAACTTGGGACTTGACTCTTGCACATTTTAGTTAGTTTCCTTAAAGATGAATTAACAGGGTCATAGAGTTTTTATACCAGAAATGCTGGACTTTGAAATGACTTTTTCTGAAATCATAAACCACTTTTTGCACCTTCCAAGTGTAATATACTGTACTGATATTATAATAATAATAATAATAATCACAATTAGCTCCTGCATCACCTTCTGAGTCAGATCAGGTCAAGGAGAAACTGTTATGATCTCCACGTCTCTTCCCATTCGAATTAACTTTAATGGGATTTTTGAATCGTCTCCATCACCCCTCCTTAATTTAATTGGTCTTGTTGCCCGGTTGGCCTCAGGTGATCCGAAGCGTTGATCGGTGCAGCTTTTCTCATGCTTCTCGTGCTTTCTCCACAGACCTGGTGGAGGCGAAGATGGTCGGCATCCTGGACATCCTGGACGAAGAGAACCGACTACCTCAACCCAGCGACCAGCACTTTACCGACACCGTTCACAACAAACACAAGGGCCACTTCCGCCTCACCGTGAGTGACTCTTCAAAGTTCACAAGAGAAGTTAGAGACAGACTAGATTTTGGCACCCTAAACTAATTTAACTCCTCCTGAGAGAGAGAGAGAGAGAGAGAGAGAGAGAGACTGCAGGCATTACAAACAACAGATCAGCTTACAAAGAAAAATAGCATTGTTAAAATGTTTACAGTTTATATTCTCCTGAGAAGACACTAGAGTTGAACATCAATAAAAGATGAGGCAGAAAAGGACAGTTCTCTCTGTTATATTATAACGATGCAAAGACAACACTATTTTTTTCAAATTGAATTGTTAAATGTGACCATTGTAATGGAAAACACAATAACTCATTTGCACAGACATTTAAAATACATCTAAACGTGTGTATTTATACAGGATGCCTCATTCCATAGACCTTATATTAACTTTTCATTCATGTTCAGTATCCTACATCACATTTGGCGTAGAGTTATCTTTTCTGTCTGACACGTATAAATAGTTCCTTAGAATTGTTGTGTGCCGAATAAACTTATTTCATTCTCTCAATTTAGTAATAAGATCCTCAAATTATGTATTTATTTCCATCTAAATACTAAATAATATCCTTCAATAACTTAGCTGCTTCTCCCTGCTTTCAGTCTTTGTGCTAAGCTTTGGCTGTCGCCATCTTTGTTTTTGACCGTCGCCATGTTGGTTTTTGGCCGTCGCCATCTTGGTTTTTGGACATCGCCATCTCCATCACCATCTTGGTTTTTGGACATCGCCATCTTGGTTTTTGGTCGTCGCCATCTCCATCGCCATCTTGGTTTTTGGCCGTCACCATCTTGGTTTTTGGCCGGCGCCATCTTGGTTTTTGGACATCGCCATCTCCATCTTGGTTTTTGGCCATCTCCATCTTGGTTTTTGGCCATCACCATCTTGGTTTTTGGACGTCGCCATCTTGGTTTTTGGATGTCGCCATCTCCATCGCCATCTTGGTTTTTGGCCATCACCATCTTGGTTTTTGGACGTCGCCATCTTGGTTTTTGGACGTCGCCATCTCCATCGCCATCTTGGTTTTTGGCCGTCACCATCTTGGTTTTTGGACATCGCCATCTCCATCTTGGTTTTTGGCCATCTCCATCTTGGTTTTTGGCCATCACCATCTTGGTTTTTGGACGTCGCCATCTTGGTTTTTGGACGTCGCCATCTCCATCGCCATCTTGGTTTTTGGCCATCACCATCTTGGTTTTTGGATGTCGCCATCTCCATCGCCATCTTGGTTTTTGGCCGTCACCATCTTGGTTTTTGGCCATCGCCATCTTGGTTTCAGCCGTCGCCATCTTGGTTTTTGGCCGTCACCATCTTTGTTTTTAGTTCATACAGTTTCTATCCCCGTATTTTTCCTATAAAAGTAACAATACATTCTCTCCATGTTGTTTTATTGGACAAGTTTTTAATCTATAAAACAAATGTTCCAGAAGGTGGATTAGGTTTTATAATCAGGGACGTCTCACATTCAGGCCGATGTTCAGCCTCAGAGTGACGCCGTGTAGCTGACAGTCAAATTACTGAACACCGACTCCTAATCTTCATTTCCAGCCCAGAGTGATTGACAGGGCCGGGAATTAGCACGTCATCGTAAATGAGAAATATGATGCAGGAAGTCTGCTGAGTCTAAGTGTTTTCTTGTGTGTGTGATTGACTCTGTGTGTGTGTGTGTGTCCCTCAGGTACCCAGGAAGTCTAAGCTGACCGTCCACAGGAACGTGAGGGATGATGAAGGATTTATTATCAGACACTTTGCAGGAGCCGTGTGCTACGAGACGGTGCGTCCGCAAAACACACACACAGCCATCTTTGAAATTAATGTCACACGGAATTATTTATTTATTTTTCTTCGACCGCCGGACGTTAGAAAACACTCCTGACCAACGGAAGAGACCATCCACCAGATAGTACAGTTTAGATTAACCCCAAAATCAGATGGAAACCCTGTTGTCTCATATAAACGAGACTGCATGTTTTATATATCTTGTATATGCTGATATGCTTCACCTGTACAGTGAGCAGAGGTAGTAGGGTTTTTAAATTGGTGAGGCTGAAACAGAGGCCTTCAAGTGAGCCGTATAGTGCCTGGTTCAGACTACACAATGTTTTTGTGGGTTATGATGGTCGCTATGTCAGATTAGGCGACTGAGAGTCATAAATTCTTGTCGTGACTTGTGTGCGAGACATAACAGACTAGACGTCGGTCCCCGGCCAATCATCGCTGGTCGTCTTTCACGACTGATGTCCTCAGGAAAGAAGCGTGACGCTAACGGCAGTAGCTTCCTCACCAGGTTGTTGAAGTGCCTCTGCTATTTCACGCCAGCTTTTTTTTCTTTCTTCACCCTGTCGTGGTCGTCTCTCGAGGAAAGGCGGGGATGTTGTTGCCATGACGTTAGCTCCACAAATCTTTCCTCTGTTTCACGATTCCACCTCACAGCAACATCGTTCCTCTTTCGCTTCGTCATCGTTTATTGTTGTGAGATCACGGCGATGACGGAACACGGCGTGGGAAAAAAATAATCAAATATGCTAGACTTTCTGTCGGGACGTTGTGCCATGATACTATGACACACTACACGAGATAAAATGATCGATTGTCACGCACGAAATTCATTGTCCTTTCCCGATCCGAGCCGACACACTAGGACGGCCGTGTCGGGTTGTAATCGGGCTGATATTGTGAAGTCTGAACCGGCCATAAGACATCCCCGGCGTTTGTAAACATGTTCCTAAGTCTGCTTGAAAAAATGTCTCTCTCTTCAGACCAAGTTTGTGGAGAAGAACAACGACGCCCTGCACATGTCTCTGGAGTGTCTGGTCAGCGAGTCCAAGGACCGCTTCGTCCGCGAACTCTTCGAGAACTCCAACAACAGCAAAGACATGAAGCAGAAGGCGGGAAAACTCAGCTTCATCAGCGTCGGCAACAAGTTCAGGGTGAGTTTTAATGTGTTTACCTGAAACTAGAAAATACATGGAGTGCACATGACACGGTAGACCAGTAACTCCCGTGTTCTGAGAGGTAAAATTACTGTTTTTGTAAATGGAGTCTGGTGGCTTTGAAGAGAGAGCATCGATAACAGATTCTAACGGCTTCTAAACTGATATCAATTCTATAAATTCACAGCTCTACATTTCTTTGCTCCTGTGCTGGTACTCCTGTCTGTTTCTACTAAATCCCGTTTACTGTAGGTAACACACTGACTATGGAGAAGTAGCTCATACAACCAAACTCTCCCTTTAAGTTGTTCTCCTGGGACCTTTGTTAAGGTGAACCCTGACAGCTTCATCCTGACCATTAGAACCAGCGTGTCAGATCTATATCCTGAACGAAGGTCAGAACCAGGCCCGCATGTAAAAGATGCTGCGCGAAGCGTTTCTAAGCCTCCATAAATCATTGATCCTTGATCAGTTGGTGTCATCAGGACACTTCTGGCACGAGTACGTTCAGTAGATCTCTCACTGCAGAATGCAGATTTTATGTCCTGTAGTTTAGTTTTGGTCCCTTGAGTTTTGTTTTTCTTGCATATTTGCACAATTAAAAATAGATGAGACGACATTCTGGTATGTTTTCACAGATCGTACATTTTGAACTACCAATAAGGTATTAAATTAAGTTAACGAAGCTGAGCGGTATTGCGATGAGATGAGATCTGAAGGTCTGAAGCACTTCCTTTAATTAAAGCCTTTAATAAGGTTAATTAATGTTTTGACAGACAGAACTATCCCTTTAAAGATGGGGAGTCTAAAAATCTAACCAAATTCATATCCTTATCAAAAACAACTATGATGAATACTGATATCGGTATTAGACTCAGAACTCCAGAAATCGTCTGTAACTTCCTCTCAGAGGAACACAAAGAGTGTCTCCGTCGGTACAGAAGGTGAACTCCTCTCTGTGAAATGTTCCAGAGTACATTCAGACATCAGACAACAGAGAGCAGCTTCTTCTTCTTCTTCTTTGTTGTTACGGAGCTTTCTTCTACCTCCACTGTGACTCATCCAGCTCAGCATCTCACCTTGATATGTGCTCTAATGTGTCACCTGACCAACGGCGAAAAAAACAAAAACCCACAGCGCTCGGCTCCACTCGATCATGTCTCCTGAAAACAGAGGGGGAAAGAAGCCCTTAACCCGAGGGAGTGATGGCCGGCGGTGTTATCAGAGAGCAGCGTGGTGGACAGTACAGGCAGCGGGGGGGATGTTTGATGGTATTCACAGGAACACTGAGGGCTTTGAAGCACACACATATTTGATCCTTCTCATGCGTACGGAGACGTGATTTATATGTGCGATACGTCGCTGAGACTGTACAGACGCTGTCCATCACCGAGGTGTTAGATCCTGCACTTTGAAGTCAGTCAATCTTCCATTTATATAAACACTGCATTGGGTTTTAATCCAGGGAGAGGGTTCTCAACTATGTCCTTAAGGTTATTGTTTGTTATGTATATTAGACTGTAAGTAGGAGAGACATGTAGGGGAAGAGAAGGAGGAAGAAATGTGAGGAGGAGGAGGGTATATAGTGGTATCTTACACCCGGCGCAAAGCGGCACACAGCACAACTGTCATTGCTCGTTTCAGACCGACGCAGTTCTCATTTTCACGCCCAGCGCCCACGTTGTGTAAGTACCAAATATACTTGTGCCCATCTGTGCACCCATGGGCGTGTTGGTCTTAAAATGAAGTGTGGTCAGGCACTTTGTTGGCGCGTTGCTATCTGGAGGCAGCAGAAGGCGACTGACCAACAACAACCTGGTCTAAAGTCTGGTGCAGCATTTTCCTGCTATTTAAAGGCTCCATTATTCAGATAGTAAGATGAGTCTACAGGCAGGTTCACAACACGCGTTCACGCGCTCCTCCTCTTCAGTTAAAAACAGTGTCGGCGAGAGAACAATGTTTTTATTTATGTTCAGGAAAACACTAAATTCAGGCGTCAGATGACAATTCAGAATATAATAAATATAATAACGTAAGGCTCTCAGGCGTTCTGTATTGATCAACCTGCTGCGCTCTCAGTGTGACCACCTTGACCAGAGAGATCACGGTGGTCACGCGCCTCTGTGGCGTCTCCTCCCATCATCCCTCTGTGTGTGCAAGTTTGCGGGCCCTCTCCCTCTAAACGGCGCCGTTTTGAGGTTGATGGATCCGCGCGTTACGCACCTCCTCTCCGCCAGTACTCAGCTGTACGCCAGTGCGTTAAGGATTTCTCTCTCTCAATACATGTTTATCATATTTAGCCTAGTGCTATTATCTTATAATTCCCTTTTCACCCCCGTGCCAACTGCACCGGTTAAATAGGTTATCGGGTCATTTGATCGGGAGACGGCGAAGGCAGACGGTCCACCGGCACTTTCACTTCACGCACGATCAGATCCGTTTCCTCAGCAGAAAACCGCTCGCTTCTCCAATTTTAAGAATCCGCCTTTTATATAGCAATGCGCCAACGTGCAGGCGCACCTGTCTTCTAAAGGGAATGTGAGATGACACTCTGATTGGTTTACTTCCTGTTACGCCCAAAACACACCTGTGATTAATGAAGAGACTAAATACGACCCCTCTGCACCGTGCGCCTCACTTTGCGCTCAGATTTTGCGCCGTTTAACTAGCAAAAGTGGAGTTGGACTCTTGCAATGCCCTTTATCGTAGATCATAATAATCAAGCCAGAAGTTCATTAATAAACAGACTGAAACTGAAACTGATGCCAAACAACAAACAAACACTCAGTTCAAATCTTTAAATGTGTGTCTGTTTTAGAAAGTCACCTGAAAGCATCCTGCTGTTATTGTGGAGGATTGCAGCGTGGAGCCGGTCTCAGCCGGTCTCAGGGGGGATTTGGAGCGGAGTAGATTGAGTTCTTATTACCTGTGAGCTCTGTTACCTGTAGTGTTTTCCTAAAGCCTCATCATCCCGCCGGCTCTGGCCTCCGGGTCGCCTCTCTCTCTATCCCGGCTCTGATTAAAGGTCAATAGGTGTAGAGGAGGATCCGCGGGGGGAAAATGAGCAGCGATAAATCTGAGTTGCTGGTCGAGGTGACGGGAAGAGGCTGCGGCGACGGAGACGAATCGCGAGGCGTGGTGGAGGGACATGTAGGTTTTCATTATAACCAGACAACGTAGCTTCGTCCCAATAACGGGGACTGAAGACATCAGAACAAGTGTGTCCTATTCCAAAGGCTCATCCAGACACGACTCATAAATAACCTTCTTTAGCCTGAATGTGGATCCTGTTCCTAGCTGAGCACCGCGGGGTCCATTCTGATCCTCAACAGGTCACACTGTCTGTCGTTAATCTGCAGCACATGAGCAGGACGGATGAAAACACCACTCGCCAACCTTGACACCTTAAATATAGGAAGGATTTCAGAACCAAAGTCGGGGGTCTGAACGTCCTCCACCAGAAAGATTTGAGCTTCAGAGACTTTGTCTCCTGCCTTCTGGTGACTTTTAAAGAGTGAAAATAATAAGTACACACCAACAACATGTTTTAATTTGACCTTTAATTCTCAGGAAAGAATAGAGAATAATTCGTCCCCCCCCGGCGTGAACTTGTATGAATCTCTGGTATAAACTAATATTCATCAGTTTTTATTCATTGTTATACCGCAGCGATAACGTAGTTGTCCGTCCGTCCTCGTTTCCGGAACAGAACTTGGAAATAATTTAATTTAGGAACTTCAAATTTGGTATGATGGTGACAGTGTGGTCTAGTTGTGCCTTTTGGGGGTTAGAAGTCCAGGGTGCCCTAAATGTTTTGATAATAACAAGCTAGATTGTGCTCAATAGACTAATTCTATTAGTTCCTAAAGGGTTAAACCTTTGGCCCTTTGACGACGGCACACTGCGCTCTGAAACACATTATTTCCAACGGCTGGTGCTGCGCCACAATGGCATTTTGCCACGTCAAGCAAAGCCCAACTTTGGGCGCTGTGTGCTGCACGCTGCGGCGAGCGCAGCTCAAACATGAGTCACAAGCATAGACTGTTCTCTTCTGCCGGGAAACGACAGTGTGTGTAGCTCTATTGTCGTCCGGGTGGGAACGGTAGAGCCTTTAGATGCTGCACCGTTCCAGAAACAGGTGGAGATAAGGAAAAGGAGAAAGAAAAAAGTGTGAAAATTTACCATAAATCGGAAGAAATGAGGGAGAATTGTGACGCCGGGAGGAAATTTGCAAAATTGCAAGTTCTCGAAGCCAAACCGCCTCTGTCTGCTCTTTGATTGGACGTTACTGTTGTTAGAACATCAACCAAAAGGACTCAGATATGATGATGAAGTCAGATTATTCAGCCGTTAGTGGACGAATGAGAACACGGCTGTTATGCTAATCGCTGCTAGCAGCCGCCGCCGCCATGTCCTCTCTACAACCTGTCACTGTTTGATCGCCGTTTGTTCGGCTTTACCGCACGCTCTCCTCTCGTTCCATTATTGACCCTAATTAGTTCACATTAATTAACGTCAACATATATTTACATTCACAGAACGCAGATGCTCTTCACGTCCACGGTCACGTGACAACGTTGGCTTTAGAATGAGCTTGAATAATTCATCACCAACACGACGAGTAATGAGAAGTTATAGACTGGAGAAAGTTATTGTTGGAATATTAATGATTCATCAATAATAAAATAGTTTGATGAATGAAGCATTTCTTTTGTAACACTCTTTGTTTAGTTTATAATTCATACTTTAAAATAATTCATGACGTGAAAAGAAATATGATGAAATGAAAACGCTGTACGTTTTTAATGTTCTTCCATTAAAACAAAGAGGAAACCTTATCAGAAGCAGAAGCACCGCCCGACTGGGCCGCAAAGCTGGAGAAAACGGACTACTCGCAGTTCAGCCGTTGAACAAAGATGTCGATGATGCACATTTCTAAACGCTGTGCTTATCAGCAGCGCTGCCCTGCTGGTGTTCACTGTGAGTCACATCAAATAGAAAGAATTAATCCTTCTTGACCCTCGACAGCCTGCAGACTCGGAGGTTTCCTGTTAATGCATACTGAACTGAGAGGCTTTATCACGGACTCTTCTTCTCTCGTCCACTCAACAGCGTCTTCAGCTCCGAACCGTCTCAGATTAATGGTTTCCTCTTGTTGAAGACAGTAATATAATAACAACACATTGAAAGTCTGGGACTGTCCGTGCAGAGAGGACCGTCGTACAGGAGACTGTTGGTGTCCCTGACTGCCAGTGAAGTGTTGTATCATTACAGATCAGGAGATTTCAACCCTGACTTAACCGTTTTAACTAGGGATGCACCGATACCACTTTTTGTCAGACCGAGTACAAGTACTTACATTTGGGTACTCGCCGATACCGAGTACCGATACGAGTACTTCTCTGTGCCAAAAGACCCTCGCTAACAGCCAGCTGGAGGGTGTGAGCGACACACGGCAGGCTGGGGAGTCCCGCATACGAGGCGACGCGCCGCCACCGGCTCTAGGTCGGCTCGGAAAGGCAGGTGCTTCCCGGGGCCGTGGACAAAGTGTCACCAGGGCGGACTGTCCTCAGTGTGCCCCAACCGCGTCGTGCCCCCAGGGCAGGGCTCGGCCCACCTAAAAGGCGCCATGGGTCTGCAGCGATGTCGGCAACCCACCCGACCCGTCTTGAAACACGGACCAAGGAGTCTTAACGTACGTGCGAGTCAGAGGGTGCAAGCAAAACCCTGTGGCGCAATGAAAGTGAGGGCCGGGGCGCGCCGGCTGAGGTGGGATCCCGACCGCCACTGGAGGTCAAAACCTCCACAGAGCACCTTTAAATTTGCCAAATAATTGTAGAAAGTCTCTCTCTCTCTTCTTCAGGATAAACTTCAAAGTGTTTGCATTTCTTTTTCTTCCTTTTGCTATTTGGTGTGCAATGTATTTATTATTATTTTGTACATAAACATATATTAATAGTTATATAGAAGCGTGTATAATGTTATAACTGGTGCTTTTCTTTTGGTTTTGGTACACAGTATGTGTTATATGAGATACAGCTGTGTCTTGTTGGATGTAAACTACATTAACCAGATGTCAATGTGATTCTTTGTCTCGGCCTGTTGAGGTTTTCATAAAGTCTACCTTTGATTTGATCACACAGAAACATAAACGTCTCTTCTTCTTCTTCTTCTTCTTCTTTGTGCAGACCCAGCTGAATCTCCTCCTGGAGAAGCTCCGCGGCACGGTCAGTGTTTCCTCCTGATGATTTCATGTTACAGCTGCAGTAAAGATGAGTTTCTGTTTCTCTCCTCCCCGAGACGCTCAGAGCATCATGTTCCTGACTCACACTGAGATGGATGTCATGAATTCCTGATTTGGTTCTGCTGTTACTGTAATGATTGCTGTTTCTCTCTCTCTCTCTCTCCTGCAGGGCTCCAGCTTCATCCGCTGCATCAAACCAAACCTGAAGATGGTCAGCCACCAGTTTGAAGGAGCTCAGATTCTCTCCCAGCTGCAGTGCTCCGGTCAGTGGGACTTTCTGTTTAGATCTAGGGTTCATAGAGTTCCTGAGATTCCCTGGATTGTGGATAATTAATCATATAATAAAGTGTATTCTAGTTTTATGATGTTATTCTTTATATTTCTCAAATTACGTGGTAAAACAACATACCTTCTCCTGCGGCTGCACGATTACAGCCAAAATGATAATTCAGATTTATTTTGATACATATTGAGATCACGATTATTCATTGATTTTAAGAGACAAAATATTTTTAATGCAATTTCTCATTTAAATACAACATAGCGCTGCTTTCACTTCCATGTTGTGCTAAATTCCAACCGTCAAAACCTCTAAATGTTATTCTATTATATTGTTATTGTCATCTGTAGTGGCTATTTGCATAAAAACACACAATTCAAATGATTAGGAAATAAAATATTGCATTTTTATTTAAATATTTACATGCTTTGATTAAAAAAACCTTGGCATTAGTAGTTCTAGTTCTATATTATAAGCTGACCTTTAGTGTAACAAAGTTAATATCTATCTATTGTCTATTTTATATTGCTGTGAAAACATCTTCAAACATCTGGATTCATTCAAGTTTCTCGCCAAAAACTACATTTTAGAAGATTACATTTGAACGCATCATGATAGCGTTTAATTTCCCACTGCCTCGTACTTGATTTACTGAGTAGAGCTTGAACGCACCATAATCACCATATGAATGAATTACAGTCTAATACGTTTCTGAATAAGTTAGTTGTTCCAGATGTTTTTAAGGTTGTTCCTCCCCGGCTTATTCCGACGACATGTTGTGTGTGTGTGTGTGTGCGTGTGTGTGTGTGTGTGTGTGTGTGTGTGTGTGTGTGTGTGTGTGTGTGTGTGTGTGTGTGTGAGTGTGCGTGTGCGTGTGTGTGTGACGTTACTGACTAAGAGTTCTTTCAGGGCCGTTCACATATTGCATCTTAAAACGTGAGGAAAACACCAGCCGTGCTGCTTTCATCCTTTTATCAAAGGTGCTTTGGAGGTTGCGCTCCTGGTGCGCCTGCCGTTACTAGGCAAACAAAACCTGCGTACTGCGATGACTACGATGATGACGATGATGATGATGATGTAGTTGCGGTAATTTAGCAGCAAAAACCTCGCTGACTAAACTAAACACAATCAAAACAAACATAGATGGATTTCCAGCACCGTAAGTCCCTCACAGTCGCTTTGTTTTGTCTGGCTGATCTTTCACCCGGATGTTGTGACGTCCGGTCCAAAAATCCTTTAAGAGAAACTAAACTGAAACGATATCTGGTCGTCTGATTAAAAAAAACTAATAAAAATAAATGTAAATTTATTTCAGTTTTAGTTTTTTAGCTTGGATATACGACCACCGAGCTCCATCCGTCTCATCCAGTACATCCTGTCTCTTCTTGTTCCTTCCACCCAAACAAACTGTTATTTAGTAAAATACAAGTCTTCAGCTCAGCGTCTTCACCTCCGCAAAATAAACAGTAGAACAATAAATAGAGAGAGATAAAGAACCGACCAAGGACAAACAGAGGGACAGAACACCTCTGCAGTGACTCACCATCCAAAACATTTACAACCAACAAAAACAAACTCTGAAGAACTGAAGTTCACCTCGTCGGTTTCTAAGAAACGCTGTTGAAAAGTGCTTTTCTTTAACTTACCATTATTCAGTAAATGTTGATTACACAATGTAATAGCTATAGAATAATGCCGTCCGTCCTTCCGTCCGTCTTCCCTTCCGTCCATCCTTCCGTCCGTCTGTCCGTCCTTCCTTCCGTCCGTCCTTCCGTCAGTCCGTCTTTCCGTCCTTCTGTCAGTCTGTCCTTCCTTCCGTCCTTCTGTCAGTCTGTCCTTCTGTCAGTCCTTCCATCAGTCCGTCTTTTCGTCCGTCCGTCCTTTCGTCCTTCTGTCCGTCAGTCCTTCCTTCCGTCCTTCCGTCCGTCCTTCCGTCAGTCAGTCCTTCCGTCCGTCCTTCCGTAGGGTCCTTCCATTAGTCCTTCCGTCCGTCCTTCCGTCAGTCCTTCCGTCAGTCCTTCCGTCAGTCCTTCCGTCAGTCCTTCCGTCCGTTCGCGTGTCACACTTTCGTTTCCGGAGTAGAACTCTGAAACTATTTAACGTAGGAACTTCAGATTTGGTGTGCAGGTTGGCAGTCTGGTCTAGTTGTGCCTTTTGGGGGTTAGAAGTCCAGGGTTCCCAAAATGTTTGCGATTTTGGCCAAAAACTGTGATTTTCTTCGACTTCTATTTCGTTTCTGGAGTAGAACTCTAACTCTTGTCTTCTACTGACTTCATCCTGAGGATGGTGAGCTAATTACAAGATAGATTGTGCTCAATAGAATAATTCCATTTGTTCCTAAAGGGCAAAACCTTTGGCCCTACTTTACTAGTGGTCAAGCAGTGAGCGGGGGTATGTGATGCTCACGTTTGCCTTGTTGTTTTAGTGCAGTTTTTTACCGTGGTATCAGATTGGGTGTCGAGAATCGTGGAGTTTCACAGGTGTTGGTATCGTCTACTTAAAGTATGGTATCGTGACATCCCTTAGATAACATGTTCGTCCTTTTCTAAAGTCCTTGGCTGCCGTTATTTCCTGTGTCCTGTGTCCTGTGTCGTAGATCCAGATTTCTGTCTTGTGATGCTGCTTTGTGACTTCAAAACCATTTTCTTAAACTTTCCCCCAAATCAAACATCCAGTGACACCCCCCCCTCCATCCCTCACCTCAGATTTAGAAGAAAAGAAATGATGAGCTCGGGTTTAATATCCTCAGAGAGTCCGATTCTGCTTCCATCCACACAAACTCAACGATGCCCTGCTCAGATACGGCACCCCGCCAAGCTCTTTATCACTTTTATTGGACTGGGAATCGAAGCGTCGATAGTTTGGATTAGACGGGGGAGTACCAACATGACACTGCCGGGTTCAAAATGGGGATGTACAGCAACCAAAAAGCCTAATCCTACAAAAAAAAACTATTATTAAAGATACAAAATAATACACTTATGCTGCTATCCAGAAGGGATATTTGTATGAACACTCATCTTTCTTTTATTCCCAGTAAAGAAAAGTTTCCTCCTCCATATGGAGAATAATTGTGTAAAGAGATTTCCTCGGAGCCTTTAGTGGGAGTAACTTTAATTTACTTTGAATAGACTTTAAACTGTCTCCTCCTGCAGCGTACTCGCTACTCGTTTTTTCCTGATTCAGTTATTAAAGCAATAATAAGATCCAGGATTCTGCAGTATGTCAGGTTCACATAAAGAACGCGTCTACTGAGAACTTCTGTCCTTAAAGGGATAATTCAGGTGTTTCTCAGTGTGGTTGTATGAAGTTCTTCTCTATAGTCAGTGTATTACTACAGTAGATGGAGTTACCAGGACGGGAGCAAAGCGACGTACTGCTGTGGACAGATTTTAGACACCTAAAAACATCAATACCAGTTTAAGTGTACGCTATATTTAGAATATTTTCACCACTTTACCTCGCTGTCTAGTGTTTATTTCGTTAACGAAAACTATGACGAAATATGTTCGTCAACGACCTTTTTTTCCGATGACTAATGCCCGTTTCAGACTCCACGATATCAGCCCGATTAAAGCCCGACACGGCCGTCGTAGGGGATCGGGAACGATAAATGAGTGTCGTATGCGAAAATCGATCCTCTTACCTTGTGTGGTGTGTCATAGTACATGACAACCGACGCCACGTCTGCGACGCCCCACGACACCCAGAGGAAAAGTCTAGCCTGTCAGAATTTTTCGTGTCAACACGCCTAGTGTGACATCTCCAACGACGTGTTCCTTTGCGTTGACCAATCAGGTGCTGTTTCCAGTGCGCAGTCGCAGTCAGGTCACTTGGTAATAAACAAACATGGCGAAAAGGAGGAGGGATGGCGAGTTTGCTGCCGTCAGGTGGGACAACCAAACTGACTGAAGTATGGACAGCCGGTCCCGTCCTCTCTGTGCCTCCAAGGAGCGCGTCCACAACTGCTTTTTCTTTCTTTTCTTTTTCTTTTCGCAACACAAGACCGCCAACATCACACACAACGCTTCTGTCGCCATGATTGAGAGTTGCTACAACCGCTTCCCCGATGACGTCTGAACTCAATCACTCAATCAGAGGGATTTCTCTCACCGACGAGCTCCGCCGCCGATTCAACATGCTGAATCGGACTTAAAAACCTCCGACACAGACAGACTAGAGGCGACGATGCGGGACACGCCGCAAAAACTAGACCGACAGACACTCACCGATGTCCCCAAACTGTCCGTCGGCTTGGTGTGTCAGGACCTTTACTCACATTTGACTCACTTCTATAGTGAATTAAAAAGTGAAACTACTCCATATTATACTATATTACTATAAAATAGACCCTGTAGAACTCAATCAAGGACCCCCGGTTGAGAACCACTGTTTTAAAGAGTTAGTTCAGATTCACCAAAGTCACACAATAACACTAACAAACTAACCGATGGAGGCAGCGGCCGACCAGCTACTCCGGTGTTCTGAGAGGTAAAATGACTGTTTCTGTGAATGGAGTCTGGTGGCTTTGAAGAGAGAGCATAGATAATGGCTTCAGTTCCCCAGGGCTGGATCCTCTGACCAGAGCACAGTCAGGCTTAGAGGCTTTAATTAAATTAGTGACATATTGCAGCTGTGTAACACCTGGTAAGTTAGAAGTAGGACTTAATAACCGGTGAGTGATTTTTACGGGGAACCAGTGGAGGGAGACTAACACCGGGATAAAACATTCAGGAACTCTGGTTCCACTTTGGATCGAGTTAAAGAAGCATCATGTTGTGCTCCAAGGTGAACGCACACACTTTTGTAAGTTGCCTTGATGTAATAGTTGAGGACGATGTCTCTAGTAAAGGTGACACAAAGATAACGGTATCCTTTTGGGGAAACTGTACAGCGATTACAACGAGAGGTCTGATATGAGTTCTGTGCAGCTCGCGGGCTGCAATTAGTGTTCAGCTTTATCTGAATACACAAGAGGAACGCTGTGTTATCACAGGTGTGACACTGAGAAAGCTGTACTGCACTTTCCACCTTTCCTCCACACAGAATCGGCATCTCATATACAGAAGGGGTTGGATGAAAATTCACCTATGTATCGTGATTTTACGATATCTATGAACTCATAACAAGTTGAATATCAAAGAATGTCGACCCAGAATCAGCCTGATTCTAGTGTCGTGTTTTACCCGACATTAGATCCATGTGCTCCGGTATACTTTGGCCCTAAAGTCTGAAGTCTCTCCCGTTACATGAATGTACTTATTGTTGGTGCGGAGGATTGACTTGTTGACAGCTACAAACTCTGCTGCAAAGTGTTGTTTTGTTTACACTGAATGCCAATTAGCAGCATCTGTCTGCAGCGGAAAGAGGTCTGAGAATGAGCCCTTTGATATCAGCTTCCAGAGCAGGACGAGGAACAATGCTTCAAACGGGGGAATATGGGGGGCGTCTGTACATACAGATTCATTTAATATATCAAGGGGGAACAGCAACATAAACACGGAGGAAAGAAGGGGAGCGGGGGTCACAAAGTTCAGCGTACGAAGTAGAGAACACAGAGGTGGCGAAAGATGCTGATTAGCTCGCAGCCGAACATGACTCAACTTTTAAAATGTGTTTTGATTTAGTTGTTTAAAAGGTCTTTTTACAAGGAGCATTATTGGACATGTCGCTAATGGTACGTGTTCACAGCCTCCATGCTTTCCACGCTCCCCATTCATTGTCTATGTAAGCAGCCGCGCACAATGCATTCTGGTAGCGTGGCGTCGCGATTCAAGAAACGGAGCGTCACGACGCCCGCTCCTCATTTGCATAAAGTTGAGGGCTCATCTACTTTATGCAAATCACGGGCGTCCGACGCGACTCGCCGCCTCTCCAAACTCCCGGGGATCTTTTAAAATAAACGTTGTTGATCCAAATTAAAGACAGATTCATCAGCTGCATGGATTATTTCTCGCCTCAAATGTTTTCAGAAACACATTTCAGTGAACTATTTACGTGAAATAAGAGAAGAAAGTTTCCAAACGAGCCTCCAGACTGGTTCCGGTTTGAAAGCTGGGAGCAGCAGCCAACGGCGGGAAAGCGTTCGTCCAATCAAGTGGGGACAGTCTGTCCTAGTGACCACCTATCAAGCGTCCAATGCTGGGAAGCGTCGCGTCTCCTCGCGATAGAAAATGCCCCTGTGGACACGTACCATAAGTCAATAGCTAAGAAAGCTTTTATATTTAAAGCTGGAATAATCTACCTGTAAATATTCTATCCATTATCTTCTTTCCACTTCAGTACACATCCATATAATTCTGTTTTTATAACTTTATTACCTAATGCTGTCACTGCTTGGAGAGAGATCTCCTGGTTTTTAGGGGCTGCTCTGCTCTTATTTTTGTCAATATTATTATTCTTATTCTTAGGAAATCTGCCTTCCAATGCATGAAAATTAACTTTGCACATACAGTAGGTCCAGTACTTTGCTAAACTTCCTCAACTGTCTTTGTGTGCCAATAGTCCGGATGGTGGCGCTGGTTCAGACATTCATGTTCCCCTTCATTGTAATAACTTTGGTGATCCTCTGACTTTTCATCTAGCGCCATCATCAGGTCAAACCTGGATTATGACCAAAATTATGACCAAATTCCTGCAAAACTAATGAAAGTCTGTATAAAACCAATCAGTCGGACGACAACCTGGACTCAGAACACAGCTGGCAAAACTTTGATTTAAATCAGGAACTAACTGCTCAAAGAATAAATAAACCAGATTATGAATCTGACCAGATGTCAGCTTTTGGTACTTGAGAGTTTTTGATACTTTAAACCCGATAGACCCTTTTAGTGTCGACGTCATGATGACGTCACGATGTTAGCTGGCTCCGCCCACTAAACACCTCACCATGTTAACTAACAGAAAAGGGGCCAATATAAGGAACTTGAACTTAACTTGAACTTCCTGTCCGATGAGATTCTCCTTCCTGTCCCCGGTAGGTATGGTGTCGGTGTTGGACCTGATGCAGGGCGGCTTCCCCTCCAGGGCTCCCTTCCATGAACTCTACAACATGTACAAGCAGTACATGCCTCCCAAACTCTGCCGCCTCGACCCGCGCCTCTTCTGCAAGGTCAGTCCTCCGAGCCCCCCCCACGTCGCCGGCTCCGATCCCAGCCTTTTGTTATCATCTCAATACAGCCACATTTCCATATTTATTGATGTTTCTACGTGTTTGTGTTTGCAGGCTTTATTCAAAGCTCTGGGACTGAATGAAAACGACTACAAGTTCGGCCTGACCAGAGTGTTTTTCCGGCCCGGGAAGGTGAGACCTTTATGAAAACCTGCTCTATTCCCTCCTCGCACGAGCTAATAATGGTATTGTTCCCCCCAACAGAAAAACAATAGATTCAGAGGGAGAGCACATTAGTCATTTTGGCTGCTGAGGTGAGGTGAGAGCAGAACCAGAGCCAACAGATGGGTTTTTATTCCTCCACCAGATGAATAATTCATCACATTTGGGTTAGACATGTTGGTTTCCAGGGAGTGGAGGGGTGATTTGTGGAAGTGCGTGCATTTGTTGCAGAGGACCTGAGTACACAGTGTGCAGGACAAACTGTAACTGTGACACTGTAGATTTAACTCCCAGGAATGAATTAATACTAACGTCCTCTGTAGGCTGAACTCGGATGCTTTCATTACTCGTCACGTCCCTGAGGAAGCATCGGGGATGTGATGTTTGCTCCGGGAGGCGGCGATGTACCTCCAGGATAGACGTCACATGCTACTTGTAAAATAAGTGTTTTAGCCGGCGAGGAGCCACCGATGGTTGGAGGCTCTCTACGCGAACGTGGTGGTGTGAAGAAACCAAACTGGGTAAACTGACAATAAGGACACATGAAGGAAATAATAATGTGAACTCAGCAGCGGCAGACTCTCAAGGTTCTGCAGTCAGAGGTTTACAGAGGATCACAACACAACAAATATCAGCTGCACCGCCTCAGAGTAGCTCTCAGCAGACTTTTAAATCAAGTGTAGTAAGTGTTAGAAAGCATTCAGCAGCGCCGCTATTAAATCTGACTTTGTTGTTATAAAAGATGCATGACTGACGAAGAGAAAACTGAAGAGCTCAAATAGAAATAAAATATATACGTTCATGCCTTTGGCCACGGTGAGTGAAATATGGAATGGATTTTCACAGCCTGCAGATATTAATCTGTAATGCTTTGACAGTAGGAACGGGGGTTTGGCAGTATGATGATAGACGTTGAGGAAACCACCGGAGGTTTTGCTTCACGGCTAGTGTGGATAGATGCATCTATCCTCCTGATTTACAGTCTCTGGTTGTGTTGCAAATCAGTGAGCTGGACTGTTTACTGTAGGGTTTATAGGATTTTTACATCAGTGTGATGAGGAACCTTGATTTTTATGTGTTTAGGTATCTTATACGGCTGTCTACGACGGCGTATCAGAAGCCTTACGAAGCCTGGGAGGGGGCTAATATTCAGAGAAAAATGGATAGATGGATATTCTCTGAGATTAAAGTCATGAATTTATGAGTAGAAGTCACAAATTTACAAGAAAAAAAGTCAAAAATTTATAAGAAAAAAAGTCATAAATTTATGAGAAACATAACTCAGATTTTACAAGAAAAAACATGGATATTATTTGTGATTAAAGAGGTAAATTTACAAGAAAAAGTCACAAATATATGAGAAAAAAGTCATACATTTACGAGAAAAAAACTTATTTTATTAGAAAAAACTTGGATATTTTCTGAGATTTAAGTCATAAATTTACGAGAAAAAACCCCACAGAATTTACCAGAAAAACATGGATATTCTTTGAGATTAAATTGGAAAATGTACGAGAATAAACCTTGAATATGCTGAAATTTTGAAGTGATACATTTACAAGAAAAAAACTCTGATTTTACTAGAAAAAACATGGATATTCTCTGAGATGAAAGTGGTAAATATACAAGAAAAACTCATAAATTTACAAGAAAAAAAAATATTTTACAAGAAAAAATCGTGGATATTCTCTGAGATTTTGAAGTAATACATTTTCGAGAAATAATCTCTAAAACAAATTGTTCAAGATCACTTCACTTTGCAAGGTCGGATCAACCTCGTCACACCACCGACGCCGTCCTTACCATAAGAACACTACTTTAGGCACAACGAAATTCAAGACAGCGGCTGGCGTTACCACGGTTTCTTGCAAATGTATGACTTTTTAATCTCAGAGAAAAGTTTTTTTTTTTTTTTTTTTAATTTGTGAATTTTTTCTTGTAAATCTGTGATTTTAATCTCAGAAAATGTCTGAGTTTGTTCTGGCAAATTTATTATTTTATAATCTTAGAAAATATTAAATTTTTTTCTCGTAAATTTACCACTTTAATCTCAGAGAATATCCACATTATTTTTCTCATAAAATCTGAGTTTTTCCTCATAAATGTATTAATTTTGTTTCCTGTGAATTTGTGACTTTTTTTTCGTAAATGTACCGCTATAATCTCAGAGAATATCCAATTTTTTTCTTGTAAATTTACAACTTTAATTTTGGAAATTGTGCATTTTTTCTTGGAATATTAACCCTCCCCTCTACCCCGGCTCCTTAATTTTTTTTTAATTTACATTTTTTTTTTAACCTATAGTGGCCCTAATATGCCGTCGTATGTCACTTTTAAAAAAAAGAAAAAATCTAGCCAAAACCAAATTAGCTTATTCTAAAATACGTAAAACACACAGTATATTAATATTATATATTTTATTATTATTATTATTATTATTATTATTGAACCCATCCTCTGGTACTGCGCTACCTGCTATTTCAACACACCCTCACCAAAAGAAACAAGCTCCTGAAATTCACCAACATGTCTCCTAAAATAATTGGCCTCCCTCCGCTCCCAACCTGCAGCCCTCATTGATCCCTGACCTTGGGGGGAGTTTACTGCCTTAACCAGCCTGTAACGGAGTTGTGTTGTTGTTGCTTTACACCGTGTTGTGTTTCGTGTTTGATTGTGTACAGACTGTGATTTCCTCTATAGAGGACAATAAAGAATAAATCAGAATCTAGATCAGTTTGTGTGAGGTTGAGTCTGTCCATCTGGTCCGAGAGAGAAGAGCTGAGATTTACCTCCCGTTCAGGAGATAAAGCTCGTTTATGTAATTACAATTAGCTGCATTGAGTGGACGTTAGTGGACGTTAGTGGAGCTATCGCTCTGCTGTAAGGCAGTCGCTTTTTACAAAGTCAGCAAACACTTTCTCCATCTATGTTATTGAATCTAAAACGATTCCTTCTCAGATAGTCCTAATGGGCTTTAAGATACTTCAGTAAACTTCATCCATCTGGTGTTTTATTAACGTCTCTCAGTGTTTCTCAGGTCGTAGAAGACTAACGGGTTGTTTTACTGCTCTGACTACGTACCTCTCTCTCTTCTGTTTCAGTTTGCAGAGTTCGACCAGATCATGAAGTCGGACCCGGACCACCTGGCGGAGCTGGTGAAGAAGGTCAACACGTGGCTCATCCACAGCCGCTGGAAGAAGTGCCAGTGGGGCGCTCTGTCCGTCATCAAACGTAAGCAGTAGATGTGACGGGGCAAAGTAAAAAAATTTTATGCAAAATGTATGTATATATTTATTATTATAAATAAATTAACAACACAAAACAATGACAGATATTGATCCAGAAACCCTCACAGGTACTGCATTTAGCATAAAACAATATGCTCCAATCATAACATGGCAAACTGCAGCCCAACAGGCAACAACAGCTGTCAGTGTGTCAGTGTGCTGACTTGACTATGACTTGCCCCAAACTGCATGTGATTATCATAAAGTGGGCATGTCTGTAAAGGGGAGACTCGTGGGTACCCAAAGAACCCATTTACATTCACTGATCTGGAGGTCAGAGGTCAAGGGACCCCTATGAACATGGACATGACAGTTTTTCCTCGCCAAAATTTAGCGTATCTTTGAAGCGTTATTTAACCTCCTTCATGACAAGCTAGTCTGACATGGTTGGTACCGATGGATTCATCAGGTTTTATAGTTTTATACGATGCCAGTGTCGGACTTTTCTTCTGCCTTTCTTTTGGACATTAATTTTTCAGACTTTTTTCAAACATTTTTCATCCTTTTTTTCCAGACATTTTTTCTTCCGACATTTTTTTTCAGAATTTTTCAGACATGGTTGGTACCGATGGATTCATCAGGTTTTGTAGTTTCATATGATACCAGTATCTTCACTCTAGCTTTAAAACTGAGCCGCTACAACCGTAAAATCACAATTAATGCGTTAAAGTAAATGAGTGGCGTTTGTCAGCCCTACCTCTTATATACAGTCTATGGTTTATACACAGTGACTGTTTGCTGCCTGTCGCTCCTCTCTGTCGTCACTTTCACTACATTTACTACTTATCCTTCCCAGACATTTTTTTTGGAGATCCGATCATGCAAACAAGAGATGGATCATTATGCACAGATGGCTCACAGAAATCCCCGGGGGGGCCTTGTGGACGGAGCACAGTGCAAACCGTGAAAACAAACCCTCGGCGCCGAGCGGAGCTGCTCTTAATAACGTGGGCTTGAGCTCCTGGAGGAGTGGCATGTCTTGTGTTTATCACTGCAGTCTGAGGAGAGTTCACGTCAGTCACAGCGCTCTGCCATCATAACACTTCTAACTCTAATTCTGTCTTTCTCTATTAATCTCTTCATATCTCTACCAATATATCAATCCTTTTCTCTTCCTCGTCACGTCACTCCATCTCTCTCTCTTTGTTCTCTTTATCGATCAAAATGAGCTTCATCAGCAGCAACTGAGCAGAAGCAAGTGTTGCCAGAGCATATCATCATATCCCGTTAAATGAATGTATGAATGTGTCTTATAATGTTACAGCAGCAGTTAGATGATCCTCATTGGATTTATAAAGTACCACCAGTCTGTGTTCAGTAAATGCAAAGTCAGTTATTGATGGCGTGGACGTTAAATATTCTGAGGCCACAACAAGATGAAATGAATTTGGCAGCAAAGTGGCGATGTTATCGATCTCCGTCTCTATTAATCTTTCACCCGTCACCTCTCCGGCTCTCCAGCTCTTCTTTTTTATTATCACTCTCTCTCTCTCTCTCTAAATTCCTCAATTCAGTTCAATTCAAACTTGCTTCATTGGCATGACGGATAAAAACATCCATACTGCACAAGAATCACGCAGACATTTTTTCTTCCGTCATTTTTTTGACATTTTTCAGACTTTTTTGTCAGACTTTTTTTCTTCCGACATTTCTTTTCAGAATTTTTTCATTCTTTATTTCTTCCGACATTTTTTTTGACATTTTTCAGACTTTTTTTTCAGACTTTTTTTTCAGACTTTTTTTTTAGACTTTTTTTCTTCCGACATTTTTTTTGACATCTTTCAGACTTTTTTTTCAGACTTTATTGCCAGACATTTTTTCTTCCGACATTTTTTTTCAGAATTTTTCTGACTTTTTCTCTTCCGACATTTTTTCTGACATTTTTCTGACTTTTTTTTTCAGAATTTTTTCCGACTTTAATTCTTCCAACATTTTTTTTTTACATCTTTCAGACTTTTTTGTCAGACATTTTTTCTTCCGACATTTTTTTTCAGAATTTTTTCCAGACTTTATTTCTTCCGACATTTTTTTTGACATTTTTCCGACTTTTTTTTCCAGACTTTTTTTTTAGACTTTTTTTCTTCTGACATTTTTTCTGACATTTTTCTGACTTTTTTTTTCAGAATTTTTTCCGACTTTATTTCTTCCGACATTTTTTTTTTACATCTTTCAGACTTTTTTGTCAGACATTTTTTCTTCCGACATTTTTTTTTTCAGACTTTATTTCTTCCGACATTTTTTTTTTGACATCTTTCAGACTTTTTTTTCAGACCTTATTGTCAGACATTTTTTCTTCCGACATTTTTTTTCAGCATTTTTTCTGACTCTATCTCTTCCGACATTTTTTTTGACATTTTTCCGACTTTTTTTTTCAGAATTTTTTTCCGACTTTATTTCTTCCGACATTTTTTTTTTACATCTTTCAGACTTTTTTGTCAGACATTTTTTCTTCCGACATTTTTTTTCAGAATTTTTTCCAGACTTTATTTCTTCCGACGTTGAACATTGAACTTCAGTTCAATTCAAACTTGCTTCATTGGCACGACGGATAAAAACATCTATTCTGCACAAGAACCACACATAATGCGTCAAGAAAATCAGAAATTCTGCAAATATACCAGACAGAATGTAAACCATTCACCACCGAGTATGGAAGCAAATCAAATTACATTAAGAATGGAGAACATCAAGGAGGATGACAGGACATATTTTATAATGATGAAGTTATTCTGAGTAGTTATTAATTTCTTTTTTACTTGGAGACAGAAACTGGCGCCCCCTTCTGGAGCGATGAGGCTAAGAAGGAGCTCACAGGAGGGTGTCGAGCCTTTTCCCCACGAGACCAATTTGTTTCTGTAAAGTGTCGATAGCTGGTGAAAAAGAGTGATAACCGGAGTGCTTCTGGTGTCTCCTCTGGCCTCAGGAGCTCGAGTAGAGGTTGGGCCTCTTGAGGATCAATGTCCTGGTTTCCTCTTACGTACATCACTGTTCATTTTGTTAACAAAAGCTATGATGACCTTTTTTAACATGACGATCAGGTGACGGCACCGACGTCATTAAACACTAACGGTGACGATATCAAACATGTCATATCACGTTGTACAAACTAGTTCTCTTCTATCGTAACCTGTCCCATTAGGTCTTTTCTTTACCTCCGTTCTTTCTGTCTCTTTCAGTGAAGAACAAGATTCTGTATCGGACCAGCGCCTGTATCATGATGCAGAAGACGGTTCGGATGTGGCTCTGCAGGAGGAAGCACAAGCCTCGGTGGGTGTCCTCCTCCTCTTCTCCTCCTCCTGCTCCTCCTCTCCTCCTCCTCTTCCTCCTGCTCCTCCTCTTCGTCCTCCTCCTCCTCCTCCTCTTCCTTGTCTCCTCCTTCTTCTTCGTTCTTCTTCCTCTACTCTTTCTTCTTGTTCTTCTTCTACTTTTACTTCTTCGTCTTCGTCTTTGTGTTCTTCTTCGTCGTCTACACCTTGTTGTTGTTGTTCTTCTTCTTCTTCGTCTACTCTTTCTTCTTGTTCATCTTCATCTTCTACTTCTTCTTCTTCTGTCTCTTCTTCGTCTTTTGTCTCTTCTTCTTCTTCTTCCTTTTCTACTTCTTCTTCTTCTTCTTCTTCTTCTTCTCTCCTCTTCTTCTTTCCTGTTCTCTTCTTCCTCCCAGTGTAGGACCCAGTGTTTTGGTATCTTGACCCATATTAAAACTCTCTGCCTCTGCTGCCTTACTTTTTAAAATATATTACCCCAACTTAATGGAATTTAAAACAGTTTAAATGTAAAACTTGTTTCTATGTGTTTTAGCATCGACGGGTTGGTGAAGGTGCGTAACCTGAAGAAGAGGATGGACCGCTTCAACGAGGTGGTGGCCGGGCTGAAGGAGGGCAAACAGGAGATGAGCAAACAGATCCAGGAGCTGGACACCGCCATCGACTCCATGATGGTCAAAATCAAGGTGAGTGAGACGGACTGTTGGACCTCATCTGGCTCTGTGTGTATATGTGCTATTATTCAACTATGAATTATATATAAAATCCTCCGTATCCGTCAGTGAAAGCTCTTTTTGTCGTGTTGTCTGCTCTGACAGACGTGTGAAGAGTTTTTGTTTTCAGAAATAGGATTTCCACCGTTTTGACAAAAGTGCCACCTACTCTCAGTGAATGATGGACAGCATGAAATTAAACCGAACGCTGGTGCAGTTTGACAGACAGGTGGAGCCGTAATGAGAACAGATTTGATCCCCAAGAATTAAAGAAATAATATATATATTGAATGATAAAGTCCAGATTGTGATGAAGAGATGTTTGACATTATGATTCAGAGATATTTACCCAAACTGATGGAATGAGACTCCTCATTATCATAATGCTATTTGCTGTTAAACTAAATTGTGTGCCTTCCTTTCAGATAATCTTGCCTATGAATGTCATGAATCTTTAACGTCATACAGTAGTTTGATTTTCATAGTTTAGTGTTGCCGTCTTCTTTATCTACCGCTCTGCTTTTCTTACCTGAGAGAGAGAGAGAGAGAGAGAGAGAGAGAGAGAGGTCATGGAGGTCTGAGTGTGACAGGTTGCTCTCGGCGGTAAATGTCGGGATTAGGAGGACAAACTGTGGTCGAGGGACTCGGCGGTGAGACGCTGCCTGTCACATCCTGTCCCTGTAGCTTTGTTGTACAGCGACTGGCAGCGCTGACAGCAGATTCGTATGAATATTCATCTGCTGCCAGACGGCAACACGTTTCCCCTCCGCAGGTTTTACACCGCCGCCTCGTCAGCTCCGACGACACCTGAACATGCAGCGACGGTGACCTGTGAGATTCACGATGCTCCGGTAGAGACGTTACAGTCTGGTGCTTCAGTGTCTGTCTGCAGCTCTGACATCTCCGTGATCGCAGTAAAGAACATCCTCAAAGATGTTTGTATATTTTAGTCCCTGATTATAGATGCTGACAGCTTTACTTTGACGACAGGAAATAAACTTGCTGGATGAGATTTATTTGTGTACAACAGGTGATCATCCAGCCGTACCTGCCAACCTTGAGACCTCAAAAACAGGGAGGCTTTGCAACAGCATTTTTTGTGCAATAATTTTTTATTTTTAATTTCGGGCTGTCAACGTTAACGCGATAATAACGCAAATAACGTAAAGTTTTTAAAGCTAGAGTGAACTCTACTTTAACCCTACTGTATTCACACTTCTGTAAATTCTCAAATAATATCCATATGTGTTATTATTTAAATACTTATCTACCTCAATTTAAGAGAAATCCAAGGATTTAATACACATCATATAAGCCTGTATTTTAAGTGTTTTTGGTAGGGCTGTCAAAGTTAACGCAATAATACGCGCTAATTTGTTTTAAAGCCACTAATTTCTTAAACGCATTATTGCAATCGATCGAACCTAGAGTGAAGATACTGGTATCATATGAAACTATAAAACCTGATGAATCCATCGGTACCAACCATGTCAGACTAGCTGGTCATGAAGGAGGTTAAATAACGCTCCAAACTTATGCAAAATTTTGGCGAGGACAAACTGTCATGGCCTTTTTCAAAGGGGTCCCTTGACCTCTGAGTCAAGTCAGCACACACACACTGACAGCTGTTGTTGCCTGTTGGGCTGCAGTTTGCCATGTTATGATTTGAGCATATTTTTTATGCTAAATGCAGTACCTGTGAGGGTTATTAAAACTAACCCTAACCCAAAAAAATTTCAGAAAAATTTCAGAAAAAGTCTGAAAAATTTCAGAAAAAAAGTTTGAAAAATGTCAAAAAAAGAAGTTGGAAAAATGTCAGAAAAAGTATGACAAATTTAAAAAAAAACAAGTCTGAAAAAAAATCTGAAAAATTTCAGAAAAAGTCTGAAAAATGTAAAAAAAAAAAAAACAAGTCTGAAAAAAAATCTGAAAAATTTCAGAAAAAGTCTGAAAATATCTGGAAAAAAAGTCTGAAAAATGGCCAAAAAATGAATGTTTTGTATTTATTTATGTTTGCATTTATTTGTTATTGATTTTGTAATTATTTTTAAATGTATATATTTATTTATTTCACTGCAGTAAATAGTTGAGAATGTAGAGTAGTCGTCATGATTTAATCATCTTCTAAAGATTGAAACGACCTCCTGTAGTCCAGGAACATCTCTATAAGTCGGTTCTGATTCTGTGTCCCGTCAGAGCACCATCATGACCCGGATCGACATCGACCATGAGTACAAGTCCCTGGTGACCCGGTCGGAGCAGCTGCTGACCGCCATGCAGAACAAGAAGAAGGAGGAGGAGGAGCGGGAGCGGCTGCGACGCATCGAGGAGGAGATGGAGCGGGAGAAGAAGAGGAGGGAGGAGGAGGAGCAGCAACGCAAGCAGGAGGAGGAAGACCGGCGACTGTAAGTTGGACTGTTAACCGACATGAACATTTGTTTTGCTATCACGTACACAGCCAGAAAAATTAAGAGGCACTTGTTAAAGTTGGCGAGTTCCGACCCGTTAAAGTCCACTCGTCAGTGAAAACCGCTGCAGTGGACAGATCCACTCACCGGCCACTCGTTTCAGGGATTTACATAATGAGGATTTATTTTTATATACGAGCTATAAAGTGTTATCAGGCCGGCCTGTTGCTGACGCTCGTGTCCGGGGTGATTTACAGCGAGTACAGCAGCAGAATGAGCTTCGGTTCCCCAGCGTCCATCCATCACTACGGGAGAACAATAGCGATGGGAGGTCAAAGGTCACAGCCGCAGAGCGATGAGAAACAAGTACAAACAAACAGTTTCTGTGGAAAAGTCTGAAATCAGGTCACGACAGGTTTGATTGATGTCATTTCGGCACGGCAGTGTCCAAGACTCGTATTCATTAATTAAATTCAGGATTGGCTGGTTTATAGTCTGATGGTGAACCAGACAGAACCAATCTTCATAGAGAATTAACTAATTCAGGTCTCAGTACTTCAACATCCTCTGCTGATGTTTTCAGTTGTTAATGTCTCGTCCTGATTTATATGGAGGACGGAACCTGCCTAAATGTAGCAAAAATAATATTAAAAATAAATTTAGTCATTAATTAATTGATAAAATGTGACACAAATTTACATTTCTGTTTTAATTTTCTTTTTTATTTATTTATCTTTGTGTTAATTCCCTGAATTATTTACTCTTCTGTTTAATTTTCCCTTATTTAACTTATTTATTATTGTTTGCATTTATTTATTTTATAATTATTTTTACATGTATGTATTTATTTATGTATTTATTTATTTATTTATGCACGATTTTCCAATTGCATTTCACCCCTGATCTTTATATCCCCAAACTTGCAATAATTAAAAAATAAATGCAAAAATAAATAAATAAAACATAAATTCAATAATAAATAAATAAATGTAAAAATATATAAATAAATATGAAAATCTATTAAAAAAAATAAAGACATAAAAAAATCAAAAGGAAAATGAAACACAAGAGTAAATAAATAAGTGAATTAATACAAAATAAATAAATAAAGAAGCAAATCAAAACAGAAATATCAATTTATGTCACATTTTATTTATTAATTAATGGCTACATTTATTTTTAATATTATTTTGTTACATTTAATGACCAATATACTCATTTATTGAGTCATTTATTTATTTTAATTGTTTATTATTGTCTATTTATGTTTAATCTATAAACAGAGGTAAGATTATACACTGTAGGAAAATATGGACACGGTGTTTGTGATGTTAAATTTGGGGTTAAACAATTGCTGCTAACTTGGTTCGTTACTGAAGCTGTAAAATGATTTAATTAAATTGAAATGATTAAATAATGACCTCATACAACCACACTGAGAAACACCTGACCTATCTCCTTTAAGGCGAGTCAGATAGGCTTGTTCCGTTCCTGTTTGTGCAGCGCTGCAGGAAAATAGAGAAACATATAAGAATGAAGAAAATCTGTATTCCATCTTTGTTGGCTGCTCTCAGGTACCCAACTATCCTTGACGTGTCCCTCTCTATTTCCTAAATGACACCGTGTAAGTGGCCGCTGAGGTTTTAAATCCATCAAGCTCTGCACGCCGAAAAAATGTCCTTTCCCGCCCAGATTGTCTTCTTCCCTCAGTCCTCCTCTCTACCTGCAAAGTCTTCCAGTAGGACTGATGGGGACCATTGTGTTCGTCACAAACCACTACCCGCTAATGTAAGACATTAGAGATGACAACCCCAGATTTTATGGCCCACTTCGCCCTTCCCTTCGCTCTCCTCCTCCTCCTCTGGCAAGTTATGAACTCCCAAGATTCCCCTGGCGGTCACAGACTGAAGGTCATAGTTGGTGACTGTGATAGCTTGTTTTATTCATCACAGATCCAAACAGTGTTTATAATGATGTGTTAAAGCCTGCCAGCTGATGGGAATGTCTCCCAGCAGACTTTACATTCCTGTGTGACTGCAGAGAGAACGCTGTTTCTGCTGTTTCTCTTTCCTTTATTTTAGGCCTGTTGGTTTCTATTTAGAGCCGTTTGTGCAGCAGCAGAATAACCTTCAATTCCTGGATGACCAGAGAGGACGAGCAGTCAGGAGTGAGCAGGAAATGCCATAGCGTTAGTGCACGACAAAAATAAAAAGGCAAAGAGCGAGAACATAACAGTTTAAGAGCAACGGAGGAGAATATTTCTTTTTGTTGGATGAATTTGTTGGATTTAAAGGGACTGTTTGTAAGAATCAGAAATGTCTTATTAACGACACCTGTGGCCGTTAAGTGAACGAAAGTCCGCGTCCTGTTGCTGGCGCTTGTGCTCGCTCTACATAGACATGAAGGAGCATCGCTCAACACAGTGAGGAGACACACGTCAGCTAAAACCACAATATCACTCTATATTTCAGCTGCTTGGCAGTAATGTTAGCTGACCAGACCAAGGTCTCTCCATGAATCAATGCTGATCCTAGTGTTGGCTTTTCCTGCCTCAGCCTCCCGACCGCGGCCGGAGGGAACAGGGGAGACGGCGGAGTTTTGGTCGGAGACGATAACGTTTCTCTCTGCGGAGCCGTAAATAAAGGAATTGGCCTCGAAGTTCAGACATTTTTCCGCTTTTTTCCCAAAAAAAATCGGTCTTTCTTTGGCGTTTCTTCAGCCTTTTTTGGACATTTTTCGGCCTTGTTTTTGGACTTTTTTTGTCTTTCTTCGGTCTTTCTTCAGCCTATTTCAGATATTTTTCGGATATTCTTCAGACTTTTTTTGGCCTTTTTTTGGCATTTCTTCAGCTTTTTTTAAGACATTTTTCAGACATATTAATGGTGTTTAACATTCGAACACCATTAAAAGTGTGCCGAATTATCTATCAGCAGCTCCTGTTTTGTCTTTTGAGCTTTTGCTTCGTGAATAAAGGCGTCAACCAATCACGTTGTGCAGAACGGGTTGAGTTGCGTCTATATTTATCAATCAATCAAATTTTATTTATATAGCACATTTCATACGACAGGCGTGGACTCAGTCTGCTTCAAATACAAACAAAAACAAAAGATCATATATGACAAAAACATATAAAATAACTCATAAGAAGGTATTGTTATTATTAAAAATGAAATAATAACAATAATACTGATAGTATATTTCTGAAACAACAACACGGAGGCTCCGTAGTCTGAAGAAGAAGAAGGCTGTCGGTGTCTTCACTTCACTGATCTGTCTTCATTTCTCTTCCTCCGTCTCTATCCCTCCATCTCTGTCTGTCTCCTTCACTGCTCCGTAATACATCTCCATTTCTTTTGTCTTTGTGTCACTCTCCATCTGTTCCTCCATCTCTTCTTCTTAATTAACGCCTCTCTTTCGTTAGTCATGTTTCCTCTTTAACTTACATCTGTACTCTTGTTTCCCTCCATCAGGAAAGCAGAGATGGAGCTGAAGAGGAAGCAGGAGGAGGAGGAGAGGAAGAGGAGGGAGGAGGAGGAGAGGAAGATGCAGGTGGGTGTTGTTGGGTCTGTCGCTGCAGGCGTCCTGCTGCTGCTGCTGTTGTTGTTTTAAGACAGTAGTTGTTTGCAGATGGTTCACTGCAGCCGCTGATCGCATCATGAACTGAGCATCACTTGTAACCGCTATCTGGCCCGTAACACTGGGGCAAGGCTGGCATAAGGACAGTCAAGTACATGGAAGAGGTGAAATTCAGGCGAAATTATAAATATATTTAATATCCAAAAGGACAGAACAATTTACAGACCATGAAATCTCATAGATGTATACTCTATTAAAGTGTCTCCAGCTTTCAAAGTCTACAACTTGATCTTGGACATTTTTCAGCCTATTTTGTGGATATTTTTAGAATTTCTTTCAGCCTTTTTTTGGGACATATATCAGACTTTTATTCGGCCTTTCTTCGGCCTTTTTTCAGACATTTTTGGTACATTTTTCTGACATTTTACAGTCTTTCTTCGGCGTTTCTTCAGCCTATTTTCAGATATTTTTTGGCCTTTTTTCTGACATTTTTCAGTAATTTTTCGGACTTTTTTCAAACGTTTTTTGGCCTTTCTTCACCATTTCTTCAGCCTTTTATTGGACATTTTTCAATCATTTTTCAGTCTTTCTTTGGCGTTTCTTCAGCCTTATTTTCTGCCTCATTTTCGGACATTTTTCCTGACTTTTTTGTGACTTTCTTCTGCGTTTCTTCAGCCTTTTTTCTGACTTTTTCTCCAACATTTTTCAGCCTTTCTTTGGCGTTTCTTCTGTCTTTCTTGTTTGACATTTAAACACCATTAAAAGTGTGGCGAATTATCTATTAGCAGCTCCTGTTTGCAGTGTACCCATAGATGTACAGACAACCATCACTGGATTACTTTAAATTAAACTTTTAAAACCTTAAAAACATGAAGATTCTCTGGAAAGTTCTGCAGTTAAAAGAAGCGTCTTTTTTCTCTGATTTGTAAGCAGATTAGTGGACCTACCTATATTCATGATGGACATCAGAGATAATGAGATTCACAGAAAGTGTACGTCACATTGAATCCAAAACTATACGTATCGAAGGTGTTCAGATTTGACTGATTTATGACTCTGAGAAGAAAACTACACAGATAATTATAATTAAATATGAGGAAATGAAAGTAAAGAAAGGTGAAACTAGAACGAGGGATTCTCTCTTCCAGGACGAACAAACATGAATTACAGAGTAGACATAGAATTATAATGTGGAGAAATGTTAAATTAAGTTCATATCGTGTAATATTAAGTAAATATTAAGTCTAACAAGTTAAAGATTTCCAAACTGAGCGTAAAAGTGACACCCTTGTTGAGTGAGTTTGATCAAGTTTCAGCTCTTCTTTGCTTTATTAAGAAGACTTTGTGTGATCAGTGACTCCACAGTGTAATTAGATTTACTGAAATCTCAAGTACCTGAACTCAAACACTCACTGGACATTAAAAATAAACTAGTGGGACTTTTGTCTGTTTGTGTTCTTCGTCCTTTTGACTTTACAGGACGACACACTCGAAGGATTTAGGATTAAATCAGATTTAGGAATGGTTTTAGGTGTCATTTTGTCTACTATTTTAGCCCTAAAACCCTGAAATCAACCAAACTAATGAGATTAATTCACCTGTTTTCAACGCACATCAACTTAAATCCAGTGTTTATGCTGAAACTAGAGCAGCAATCTCAAGATCATCTCTAGAAAATGAATGAATCACGTTGAAGTTCATGTAAAAAGTAGTTAAATCTATAGCGCAGGTTTTCAAACTGAGGAAATCTGAACACAGGCATGATACACATATTTTTAGATTCAAAGAGAAAATCTTTCTCTCCGATGTTCATCCACAAATCCGCTTACAAAACATAGAAAAAAGACGCTCCTTATAAATGCAGATCTTAAAGTTTTCTTCAGTATCAAAGTAATCCAGTTATATTTGTCTGTATATTCATGGATACACTGCAAACAGGAGATGCTAATAGATAATTCAGCATACTTTTAATGGTGTTAAACAAAAAAGACAGAAGAAACGGCAAAGAAAGGCTGAAAAATGTTGGAGAAAAAGTCAGAAAAAAAGGCTGAAAAAACGCAGAAGAAAGTCACAAAAAAGTCAGGAAAAGGTTCGAAAATGAGGCAGAAAAATAAGGCTGAAGAAACGCCAAAGAAAGACTGAAAAATGTTCAAAAGATGTCCAATAAATTACTGAAAAATCTGAAAAAAGGCTGAAGAAATGCCGAAGAAAGACCGTAAAATGTCAGGCAGAATAAAAGTGTGACATATGTCAACAAAAAGGCTGAAAGAAATTCTAAAAATATTCGCAAAATAGGCTGAAAAATGTCCAAAATATAGGTGAAGAAGGTATATTCATGGATACACTGCAAACAGGAGCTGCTAATAGATAACTCGGCACACTTTCAATAGTGCCGATCACTAATAAACATCCATCATTTTGCTTAGAAATCACAGATCAAAGACGCTCCTTATAACTGCAGAACGTGCCTGAGAATCTTCACGTTTTAAAGTTTTCTTCAGAATCAAAGTAATCCAGTGATACTTGTCTGTAAATATATGTCTACACTGCAAACATGAACTGCTAATAGATAATTCAGCATACTTTTATTTGGTGCCGATTTGCCCCAATATAAACAAACATCAGCTGAAACTACAGGGCTCAACTTGTATTGTTGTATTGTGTTTCTGGAAATGTCTCCCGGTTTGGGAGGTGACGGCAGAACTCTCCGTGACAGACATGTGAAAAGCAGAATAAACACAACCTGCAGCAGATGCATCAGTCTCGCCGTTTCAACAAATGCCAACACATTGGTGTCTGTGTGACGGAGCAGAGAGAGATAGCGGGTTGTACGGTTCACTGGGTTTCATGTTTTATCATCCAGCGTGTCTCCGTCCAGCCCATCTGTTGGCTGGTTCCCGCGGTTCCCCGGGGCGCCGACCCGGCCCGGATCAAGTATAGATTTTAGTGGTGAGCGGCGGCCGTTTGGATCAAAGCTGCTGGCCGGGGGCCCGGAGCCCCAGGCTGGGTTACCCACAAATCTCCTGCACTCCCACCAGCTCACGGTTGTTTGGCTTCACAGCACGTCCTCCTCTCTCTTCTAAATATTCATGACCCCCTCTGCCAACTCCAACGGGGCTCCGGGTTTAACGAGAGGAGGTGACATGAGAGGCTTATTTCTCTACTTCTACGCTAATCAGAATCTAGTATTCTGCTGCTCACTCAGCTGATCCACAACATAAACAATCAACAGCTTCATAAATCATAACGGTGTGAGAAGAACAAACATTCATCCGTATCCTCAGTGTTTCATGTAAAGATGAACTTCTTGTAATGAACTGAACACCTTCAGTTCCTCGTGTCCTTCCTGAGTCGGTCAAGGACACGTTTGTTATGAAAGTTGTTTGGTGAAGAAAAGGTGGAAACAGGAGCATTAATCAGCTGGGTTTAGCCCCGCCCCCTTCACCGGGTGTCCGGCGTTCCTTTTCTGCTTCCATGAATACCAACAAGTTACCGTTTCCACTGGTGCAGCATAGTTTAGATTTGCTTTTTGTGGACGTAGTCACCGTGACGTCACCCATTGGTTTGTGGACTACAGTTTTGAAGCTTTGAGTTCGGCATTTTTGGTCGTCACCATCTTGATTTTTTTTTTGAGACAGAAGAGGGTGGAGCTAAGTACAACCGAACGCTTAATAAGACATTTTTAGGCGACCAAAAATGTTATCGAATCGAAAACAAACCTTGGTAGAGCTAATTATTATTGATTATTACACGGCTTTGTTGAATACGGATTCTGATTGGTCAAACACGGCGTTCTGTGCTCTGTTATTTCTTTAGAAGAGACCGTTGCTATGGCAGCAGTTCTTCTGTCGGACTCTGGAGGACCGTTTTTGTGTCAAATTATTGATTTCTTCAGTAAGTAGCCGTGTAATAAGCGGGATAATGTACAGCTAGCGGGTCGTTGTTGTGAAATAAACCACGTCAGGGCGATGCAGCACCGTGTGGACGCCGACGTGAAGCCTTTACTTGACGGACAAATAATCAACAGGTATTTTGTCCCAAACAGTTGATCTAAACTCTAAACTATAAATCTCACTTGTAAACAACAGAAACTTGTGTTTTTCCTTCAGTAGCAGTAATGTGACCAGACGATCACGGCCCACCTCCAAACCAAACAGCATGTTGTTGTTGTGAAATGTTTGTGATACATGACAGCTGCAGATATCGTAGGATGTAGGGTGATATGTGCATTTATAAACACCGTCTCCCTCCTCACAGAGCTGTCAGATATATCTGAAAAAGAACATTTCTAATGTCCTGAAGCGAACGCAGCAGACGGCACTAACTAACCGTGCTGCTGCGGTGGATATTTAACACCTGCAGATGGTAGAGAACTCTCCTCCAACACTTCTACTCATGAACATATGTTAACAGCAGCACAGACAGGTGGATAACCGATGTTCTCACCGGCAGTAAAATGCTTTTCTATGTGCAGGCGGAGATGCAGGTCGAGATGGAGGTGCAGCTGCAGGCGGAGCGGGAGGAGGACGCGTCTCGGCAGACCGTCCTGGAGCAGGAGAGGAGGGACCGGGAGCTGGCGCTGAGGATCGCTCAGAGCGAGTCCGAGCTCATCCCCGAGGAGGTGCAGAACGACTCCGGCCTGCGCAGGTAACCGACACTACTACCGTGTTACACCGGGACACCAACGCTGTCTGACGGCTGCTTTTATATCTAGTTTTGATACTTCGACGAGGAAGGTCATTATCCTGTCTCAACAAGCTCAAGGAGGTCTGTTTAGCAAGACTGGCTTCACTAGATTGTTTTTTGTTGTTTGTTGGCGTTTAGCGGACTCCATTTCTAACCGAACCTGAGCTACGGTTGCACGCTGTGAGCCCTGTAGCGGAGCTGAAGAGAGTAAAGGCACTCGCTAGCGTGCATGACGTCACATCAGTTGGATTTTCCCACAAAAAAATGTTGCGTATTCTTCACATGAAAAGCAGTCTGCAGGCTGAAAGAGGAAACCCAGAATGTCGCGCAAGGTTTAATTTTTTAGATTAGGTAACAACCTGTTCACACATTGGCAATAAAAAACGTTTATATGTGTAAAAAACTTACATACAGTCTCTTTAAGAAAATGACGTTAGTTATGAGTAAATAAGACGGTGCCAAAACAAATTCCCCTCCTCATGCTGCAACATCGTTTGTTATGAAGAGCTGTCAGACCTCCATGAGCTTGACGAGACAAGACTCCGACTACACGAGAGGAGAAGTTTGATTATCACGCATCAACCTTTGAATTGAGTCCTCATCGGTGTGTGACGAGGTTTCAGGTCTTCAGGCTTGACGAAGTGGAACGGATTATTCAGAATGATGCGATGCTTCACTCACAGTGTGTTCATCGTGGCTTCGACGTTCACTCGCTGCAGATCGAAAAACACTGAATGTTTTATGAATCAAAGCATTGATAATGCATCACAGTCTGTCAGCAGCAAGAAGGGCTGAGAACCAGTTTGACGTTTTCTAGACTGTCTGCTGTTCTCTACTCCTTGACGAGTTCTCTCAGTTATTGAAATCCGTCTGGAGAAACCGATCATCTCCATTTGATCTTGTGTTTAACCATCTTCTTCTTCTTTGTTTTCTTTTTTTCCCCCTCCCAGTAACGGCTCCTCAGTTCCATCGTCCCCAGAGAGAGCAGCGTAAGACCCGGCGATTTAACCCTTTAATTTAATCCCTAATCCCACCTGTGCCCTTTGACCTCTGAAACCATAACCAACCCCTGCATGCTGTAACAATCTGCCAGCCGAGCACAGACCCCCCCTCCTGTTCTCTAACTATGAGATGCTGAATCCAACTAACCGTTTAATACACGGCACCTTTTATTTCAAGTAGAAGAACTTTTAATGATCACCAGTTTGAATTGTTGCACCAACGTGATTGTCACCGGGAAACGTGATCTGGGTCCGTTTTTATCAAACTTCTGAGGATCATAAGAGAACGCTGTAAAGAAATGACTCACTCGTGTACTTACAGCTGAGTGTAGGAGGCGACTCTCTAATTTATATGCATAACATTTAGCCTACATATGTCCTAATAATAGCTGCTCATTCTTTAATGAATAAATAACAGACCTGCTCTAAAAGTGGAATTAATTAGCATTAAAATGAACCTTCGCTGAATTCAATACAGTCTTACTTGCTCTGGTATGACCAGCAGATTATGTTAACAAAGTTTAGATTCATTTATTTATATATATATATATATATATATATTTATCTATAATAATAAATGTATAGCCCAGGTATTATTAATAATATTATTAATAATAATAATAATAATAATAATAATAATAATAATAATATATTTATTATAGCACCTTTCATAGAGCACAATTCACAAAGTGCTTTTCTAGAAAAAAAAATTAAAAACAATAAAACTGTAAAAACAATCAAAACAATTGAGGCATTATCTCGTCTCTTAATTTTCATCCATTTCCAGAACATTAATCTGAACATTAAATAAATACAGGTTCGAAATTCTTGTCATTTTTGTTGACATATTTGAGTCAAAGTGTTTTTTTACAGAGGGAATTTTACATATCTTTTTTTATCACTCCATAAATCAGAAAATACTCAAATACAGCAATAAAAAAAAATCGATTTTTGCCATGTTTTTAGGAATAAAATGTTGTATAAATCAGGCTATGAATAATATATGAACAAACCTCCTCTGTAAAACCTTCAGAATAAATAGAGGAATGAAAATAGAAAGTTTGGTGATGCTGAAGTGGAGATTTGTTGGAAAACGGCCTTTAAAGATATTGATTATTGTATTGTATAAAGACTCTACCGGCAAATAGTATAGAAGCAAAGAGATGAAACTCTAGAGTTTTTTTGACAACAGACGCGGCTGCCATTTTGGACTGAAAACGCTTATTATATATATATATATATATATATATATATATATATATATATAATATTTTATTGTTCAACACAGGCCATTTCGGATAAATATGACAATAGAATAGAAATAATATAGTTATGCTTTAGTACGGCGATTTGTAGGCGGACGTTTTACTGGCGTCCAGTAGACGCTTTCAGTCCAAAATGGCGGAAGCGTAGCTCTGCTGCTGGGCGCTGATGTTACAATGGAACAAACTATTGACTTTCACTTCTTGGCGATATACATTCTTTGCTATATATATATTTGATATCACCGTGAAACTTCCCCAGTTGATTACTGACATTAAGACAATCATTATTTTGTATTACAAGTTCTCTGAAATGTTATGTTTAAATATGCAAATGAGGCATTATCTAATGCTAACTGTTGGTGAATTTAGGAGAAATCTACAGACGCAAATAGAGAAAGTAGTAAAATAAATCTCCTTTTAAACAACATAAGAGATTTAGACACATCTTTAAATCAAACGTTTTTATTCATAGCTGTATTTAGTCATCATTTCTACTTTATTTACGTCCAGCTGTTTGATAAATTCGGGCCGCGTCCTCCGCTCTGAGTTCAGAAGGAGAATCACTCCTTCATGAGGAATCACCTCCTGCTGATTGGTTTTGTTTTATTGTTATTATCCATCTTTATAATCCTTTAATCTTCTTGTTTGCAGCTCTGCTGGAACCACAATGCTCAAGAGCTTGACCATGTAGGTTTCCTCTCAGTCCCGACACACCTTCAGGAACACTGTGTGATGCTACATGTACATTGGAGGGATATTTAGAGAGGCTGCCGTGATTTCCACCATCTGTTGTGCTGCGTGTCGTCCCCGAAATGTTAAAGCACTCGGTGCGTTCGCCGCAGTTTCTGGCGGCAGCGCGTCGGTTCGTTTAGGCCTCAGCCCGGCAGCCTCCCTCGCTCGCACTTCTCTCTGCACTTACCCCCCCGAAGCGACCCACATACAAAGTCACTCTGACAGCTGAAATCGATGCTTCACGTCATGAGTCAGCCGTAGTAGTGGCCACGTTACGCTCTTCCACACTCTGAGGATGCTGGAGTGGTGCTTCGGAGCACTTTATACACCAGGTGGTTCCAGTCCGCAGGCCTCTTCTGCTCTCAAATGGTTTTTTTAAATTCCAATCTCAGTGCAGCTCATTACACCGCAGTAGTTATGATGTTTCTTACAAACGGACTGGAAGTCTAGAGGTTAAAAACAGCAAAACATCCTCAAGAATAAAACGGTTAATCCAGCTGCCTTTGGGTTTGACTTCAAGAATCCAAGATTGAGAACGTCTAAACTATTTAAACAAGTTAAATCATATCTGTTCTGATGTCCGGAGTACGTCAGACACCAAGAAGATCATGCACACTTTAACTAGATAAAGAGATATCTTAAAGGCATAAACACATTCACATCCTCATCCTCCCTTCCTTTTCTCACCTCCATCTCCATCAAGACTCTTTTTGTTCCCCTACTTCACAACACCAGTTTGTTGTTTTCTTTGCAACCCTTGAAATGACCTTTACATGCTACTTAATGCTTTTGTGTGTTATGTTTTGGAGGAAATGTAGTTGTGTTTAGTGGCGATGTTTGTTTCCAGTCCAGAGTAACTTTTAGTGCATTTACTCCAGAACGGTACTGAAGTACAGTTACGAGGTATTTATGTATTTATATTTAATATGAGGGAAAGTTATGAGGAAAATATATCTCCTGTATAAAATTAGATGTGAAATAAAACATGCCAACAATATATTTAAAGTAGTTCAACTGAGCTACAACATTAAGATGTTTAGCAGTAATACAATAGTATGTGTATATACAGTATTTTGGCTACTAACACTTAGAATGTGATTTCGTTAAACATTGAACTCTTTCTACAGTCATCTTTGACTTTTTCAATATTTAACCTAAATCACAGTCTTTCCCAGCCTGAATATAACCATGATAATGTCTATCACGCTTTAGTTTCCTTCAATCTGATATTATGGGAAAGTTAAAGTCAGGGTAGACGATGTTCTCCAGTATCCAGTATTAGTTCTATTGGTTGAAATGGTCTTTACACCCCGACAGCGATCCATTACTGATGAGCTCTGAGAGAGGATCGGAAAAGAGCCGTCATCTGTAGCTGCTGTAATCCTGTAAAAACGTCTACCAATCACTGCCTCGCGGTCCGCTTGGAAAGAACCAATCAGATGCCTCCCTGCTCGTACTCTACCCTTGGCGTGCACCAGCCTGAACTCAAAGCGCGTCGCCGCCGCATGTTACCTGGAGAATGGAAGAGAGAAGTCAGCCCTGCAGTAGCACTGCCGCGGTTACTGGTCATGAGGTAGCGTTGTTGAGTTGAGGTCCTCTCTCCGCTCTGTGTCTGTGATATAGTTACGATGCGGCGGTGCTCGTGCATGTGTGCAGATTTGTTCATAAAAACGTCTCCTAATTACGTTTATAAAAATGGTAATTTTATTGGAATTACATTTTTCTCAAAACATATTTTCTCTTGCAAATGAGTGGCATATAAATCACATTTCTAGGAGTTGCTTCTTGTCGACTGTTTGACCTTTCTTTTCTCTGTTTTCTCACATTTTTCCATATTTTATTTGTTCTTCCATTCCTTCTCTTCTTTGTCCTAAAGCCTCTACTCCTCCTCCTCCTCCTCCATTGTTCCTCATGTTGTTTATCTACTATGTGTGCAGTCAGTATTTTGTATATTTGGTTGTAAACAAAACACCACATCCAACAGTACACTAACTTCTTTAAACCGGGGTCGTCATGCTTTTTAGGGAGGAAATGGCGAAGGAAATGACTGAACTCCTGGCTAGGTGGGTAGACACCGCTCGAACAAAATGAACCTCCGTCTTCAGTGGAAATCTCCAAACAATCAATCGCTTCAATCGATCAACCTCAATCCACGTTTTTAATCAAAAGATGCATAAAAATCCTCTTAAAGAGTCCAGTGGATGGTTGATTTAATTCAATAATTCTGATTATAACAGGGTTAATTCCCTCAGAAAACTGCAGGTTATTGATTGTGTTCTTGTTTGTTTTGAATCTTTTTCTGCTGCACACTTTTATTCTCATTGATCGTCTCCGTTCAGCCGTCGACTTGCAGCCCTGCGGACGTTTGCAGGGTGAAGTAGCTGCTTGTTAAATGCTGTTTGAGCTGCAGTCTGTTTTTACTCCACTCTCCCAGTGCAGATGTTTTAGCTGCTCCTGCTGTGCCGAAACACTAAAAACACCTGCGTTTACAAGTCTGCAACTCAACCTTTTATTCATTTTATAGGTGCAATCTGTAACTTTACGCACAATCAAAATACAGTTTATACGTCTTTTCCTCTTTGTTGTCGTTGCAATGCAGAAAAAATATATTCAACTATGTTAATGACTGTAGTGTTGAAGTTAGCAGTGGTGCGACTGCATGCTGCGCTGTTTTTAAGCCTATAATATAATCAATAGTTTATTTGCATTTTCTCTCCATTACCCCTCACTTTGTATGTTCTGAAGCATTTTCTGAGAGGAAATTGTCTTCTTATATTAGAAAACACAACTGAAATGCAAAGGGAACATTGTGCATAAATACATACTGTACGTTAATGTACAATAAATGTAAAATAAATATAAAAATAAATAAAAATTACATGCAAAATATAAAATATAAATCACAAAAATAAATAAATACATTTAAAATCAATATAAATAAATAAATAAAGGGAAAATTGAACAGAAGAGTAAATAAATAACAGGTGAAATGCAAAGAGAAAATCGTGCAGAAATAAAGAAATGCATAAATACATACCTTAATGCATACATTTAAAAATACAAAATAAATGAATACATAAAAAATAAATGCAAAAATAAATAAATAAATTTAAAACAGAAGAGTAAATAAATAAAGGATTTAATACAAAGATAAATAAATAAAGAAGCAAATAAAAATATAAATGTATGTCACATTTTATAAATTAATTAATGGCATTTATTTTTAATGATATTTTTGCTACATTTAATAACATGTTTATTTATTTATCGAGTCATTTATTTCTTTTTGATTGGATGATTCTTGAGGCTGCAGAGTGGGAGTTGCACGTTCTCATCAGATTACAGCTGCTAAATGATATTTTCCCCTGGTGTTCCTCTCGGGTATTAGTGCGGCGGGTGTGAATAAGTGATGTCAGTTGAAGTCCTGCCAGTCTCTCCTGCTGCTTCCTCTGTTCGTCTGTCAGCGGCTAATTGGCTCAAGCCGCCTCTCACTACGCCTCAAACACACGGCAACGGGAAGTAGCAGCAGAAGGTGACTGCCGCTTAGCTCGCTGCCAACGGCCAAAACGTGTGCCTTTTAAGGAACGCGGTGCAGCCGCCCCGGGTCCGAGGCCAGCTCCTCGCTAATCACGAAGACGCAGAGCCACCCAATAGGATTAGAGAACCAGCAGGGTCCCGCCTCCAACTTCCCGGTGTTCTAAAAAGGGCAAATCCCGGTCACGGATTAATCAGGCCTGTCAGCGGCGAAGCAGCGTGCCAACGGCAAGGCCCACAGCTGGAGAGGAGCTGCACGCTTTATACTGTCCAACGCTCATTTATAATTCAGCGGAGCGAGCTGCCACTCCACGCCGTCATACCAGAGGCGGTTTATGACTTCCTGGCGACTGAAACAGCATGCATTTTAATGATCTCAACCCCTCTATAGTTCTATTGTAGTGCTCTTTCTCCTTCCTTTTAACTACGATGCTGCTAATCTGACACCCCTGTTGTTCCTTCGCTTTCACCTTAACTTCAATGAACCTGCAGCTGTAACCAACAAACCAGTGTTGACTCACATCTGTTGTTTTGAATCTGTAATTCTTCTTCCTGATACTTTGATGACTTTCAGGTGGGTGGAATTTACTGTAAAAGGTGGTCCAGATACTTTCTGAACTACTTTTTATCCTTTAACAACACATAACTGGTGTTGTGTTGTGGTCAGAAAATGGAGTAAAAAAAATAGAAAACATATTCACCTTATGCTGCCCCGCACATTTTGTTCACTTCCTGTTTGAACGCAGTTGTGTTAGATCTTCTGGTTTAGCGCCAGCAGTGCTATTAAGCATATGATTCAGCAGCTACACTGCAGCGATCATGAGGAGCTAGTGGAAAATTTATAAAGAGTTGTCACTGCAGGACACAACAATGCTCAAACCCAAGCACCTGTTTTCCGCTAGCATGCGTTTGTACGCTGACCGGCTGGTCTCACACAACCATCGGCGCAAATTTCCACATTTATTTGATTAAACTGATCACATACTTGAAATCTAAATGGTTATTTTCTTGCCTGAATAACATCAAAACTTAACAACATCATAATTTTAAGGCTTAAAAACAGCTTTTTGTAAAGTAAAGGATGATAACCATGGATGTGTTAATAACACTGGCGACGCTAAGCATAATAACACTTCCGCTCTAAACGGAAGTGAGAACACAACTTAACGCAATGCGGAAAGAATAAGGTGAATAACAGGATTAATAGTATTTCTAGTATCTGTATTTCTATCTGACTCTCTGTAAGCTCCACCCATCTAGTTCTTTATAAGTTAAATTCTTTGCAAATCCTTTTTGTTCAGAGTGAAGTGAATAACCCCGTTATTCTCTTACGTTCCCTGCTGCCGGTTTTCCCACAATGCACTGCTGGTGGCTCTTTTTTTTTGCTGACTTCCTGTGTCATTGTTGTCTTTGTTTCCCATATTAGAGGTCCACAGGTTCAGGCCTCCAAGGCTGCTGCCGGGGCCAAGAAGTACGAACTGAGCAAGTGGAAGTACGCTGAGCTTCGGGACGCTATCAATACCTCGTGTGGTGAGTGTCACGGTTTAGTTTGCCACCGCGGCGATATGTGTTATCGAAGACGAAGAACTATCGCTAACTTCTCTGTAACACTTGTCTTTGCGCTAGAAACAGGCCTGAAGATCACATTGTTGTTTTGTTTCTTAGTCGGTTTTAACACTGTGGTCCAGAGTTAGAGACCCCAACAACTACAGGCCAGAATGACGTGAATTTCGGTTTTTCATGGTCCCCAGAGGAAGATTTCAAATAACTTTGCTGACATACTGACCTTTGCTCTAGCACCATCACCAAGCCAAACTTTTTCCATACTCCCCTACATGACAAAGTATCTCAAACTAATACCCATATTTCTATTAGTAAATTTCCACACGTGAAATATCCAAATCTAGTGCATTTTCGCTGAGCACATTCATGCTCCCAAGAGGATGACCTCTTCTGATTTTGGGCACTTTGTGAACTTTCCTCTAATGCCACCCTCAAGTGAAAATTTCAACTCTGTACACAAGATATCTCGTGTTATAACGGAGATTGCAATGAAACATACTGATCACATTCATGCTACACAGTGGATGAGCTGGTTTAATGTGAATGACCCACAATAACTTCTTCACCAGTGCCTCTGATCAGGTCAAAACTAGAAAACTGACTGAAAAACTAATGACCAGACCCCCTTAAAATGTGATATGTATATTCTTGATCTTCACAGGATGATCCCAGAGGATTAACCCTTTTGATTTTGAGCAACTCATTAACTTTCCTCTTTCAAGTAAAAATCAACTTTGTACTCAACATATTTCATGTTATAACTGGCAGATTGATATGAAACACACTGATTACATTCCTGCTCCCCAGAGGTTGAACTGTTTTAATTTGAATAACCCACAATAACTTCTCAACCAGCGCCTCTGATCAGTTCAAAACTAGAAAACTGCTTTGGTCCATGACATGGACTATCTTGAAAAACAAATGACCAGACCCCCTTAAAATTTGATATGTATATTCTTGATCTTCAGAGGATGATCCCAGAGGATTAACCCCTTTTGATTTTGGGCATTTGAACATGAACGTTCCTCTCCTCGGGTGAAAATGTTCCCTTTGTACATCAAGATATCTAACCGGCACATAGCCATGACCCCTTGTTGATCTCATTCCAGCTCAATAGAGGATGAACCATTTAGATTTTTAATGACCCCATGTTACGACAAACTTCCTGTTTTTTATCCTCCCATTGTGATCATTCTGGTCAGCTTGGACAGAGATATCTGCTTCACTTTCCACACCACTCACTTTTAATTTCGGTGAACTCTGCCTGGTTTTATGGCCACTTCTCTGACGTGGGAGTGAATCGCTGGCCGAGCAGAACACAGAACAACTGTTAACAATAACTCATCATGATGATACCTCAGTCGCACCCGGTCGATTGCTTTAGTCAAACAAAATGTGACAATACCAGATCAGTCTCCTGATAACGTATCGGACTGCTGCGAACTACTTAACCTTCAACACTGACATTTAGAAAGTAGAAAGTAGATAACGGACTTGTTCAGGGCAGTTTAAAGTGTTGCATTTTAGTATTATTGAGCCGTCACTACAGGGATTTTGAAACATCATGATTGTTATGACAGAAAATGAGCCACCAAGTCGGATTTGTATCGGCATCGGTGGATCGAACATGAAGAGGTTGCTAGTCTTTTAGATTTGTTGGTGATGTCAGAAGTTTTAAATATGGTGTAACGCCCGGGACACACAAGGAACGTCAGGAGCGCGTGGCGGCTGCGTGATTCACGCGTCGGGTGTTCATACCAGCTGCGTTTCTGCTGCTGCGGCTGCTGCTGTCAGCCCTTTCTTTCTACTTAGAGTTTGCCTTTTAATGGCCATTTCATTTCATTATAAATATCATTTATATTTATTTAAAAAAAAGAAAGGTTAAGAAACGTGTGGTAATTTGTAAATAATAGTAATAATCCACCATTAAAACCCTGTTCTTTATTCATTCATGGAGTTGTGCAAGTCACTGCATGTTCTACAACACTGTCCGGCCCATTTTTCCGAATAAAAGCCTTGTGTTAACAAATGAAGGAATTCTGTCCACAATTGTATGTAAATATGTCTTCCACCTCTGGTAACAACAGAATAATAAGAGATCATTTGTTAGCTCAACAACATTTCAACACGAAGGAGGTCAAAGGTCAGATCGGCAGCTCCCTGATAGTGAATGTACAAATATTCCAGCCTCCCTCGGCTGATTATGATTCAACGGTGGAGGTAAAGGAAAGAGCCAGGGGGAGAATATCTACCACTTTCCTCTGTTTGTCTTTCATAATATTGAGTTTAACCCGGGAGCCCACCCGTCCTTATCCATGCAGCAGGAAGCGTGAAGGACGGGGAGGGCGGACGCCCGGCGGCGTCACACAAATGAGTGTGTGGAGAAGCAGAGCCACTGCAGGGCGGGCGCACATAAACACACACAGAGAGATGACTGTGTTAGCTGTTAACAGGCCGCTCACTTCGCCTCCCAGACGGAGGAGCAGATTGAATACTGATGTGGTCACGGCCGCCGCTCATGATGATCTGCAGAATAAAACATAACGGAGCGACGAGGGGTTGTTGACTCCTGCCACGTTCAGCTTTATTCTGCACTCATTCCAGCTCTGCACGCTAAATTGGAAGGTTTTTTTTTGTAGTAGTATTTTTGTTCAGGTGAAGTTACCTAAAGCACTTAGTGTGCATTAAGCTTCTCATTGCACACCGTTAGCCCTCGCGCTTTGGATTATAAATTGAATGTGTTTTTTTTCCTCCTGATGAAATGTGTTCTCTTAATGCTGCGGCGGGCTGCGTAGATCGTCTTTTGTCAGTCTGTGTTTGAGTGCACATTCACACACACACACTGTATTGATTTCTGTGTAAAGATATTAACGAACGGTGCGGCAGTTTGGAGAGGAAATGAGCAGAAGTCAATAGAATAGTCTGTAATAATTGTGTGAGGTTTTATCATTAACAAACATACACTGTGTAGACAAACGTATGTGGACGGCCCTGACCATGTTCTTATGGTATAGACCCCTTTGTTCAGGTGAAGACAGACAAACATATTTTAAAGCAGGAATTCCCAAAGGGGTACATGTACTCTAAATGGAACGATTGTTGAAGGGCGGGTCCATTATTTATTTATTTGGGAGGTTTTTATATCATCCTGTAGCTTCCCAGTGGTTTTCCTGATATATTCAGATCTGAACATTCAAATTTTGGTCTCACATATGACGTAGGTTTCTGCATGATGATGCTGCTACATGTACAGTATATATATACATCCTTATAGTCATTGTATTAACGTTACATGCGGTAACTTAGATGGCGGTCGGCGTGCTCCCAGTTTGCACGGAAGCTAAGCAACGTGCTGCTGTGGACGCCACGTTAGTTTAGATCAGAAACTCACACAATAACACAAACTAACTAACCGATGGATGCAGCGGTAGACCAGCAACTCCTGTTCTGAGAGGGAAAATTACTGTTTTTGTGAATGGAGTCTGGTGGTTCTGAAGACAGTGATGTAACGGCTTTAGTTCCCCGTCAGGAGGAGCTGTCTGATGGCGAGGTAAAGCTGTAAAAAGGTGGCTTTAGGTGGCTAAAATCCGTTTTTTCTGCTGCTCCTGTCCACAGCCGCTTTACCTTTCTGTCAGTAAGGTTTAATATTTAATATTTACATTCACAATAACCTTCTAATGTTAATAAGCAGACAAGACATGAGAGTTTCCCACCAACCTGAGGAAATAGAAATCTAAAAGTCATGGATAAATGGTTGAAAGGCGGCGTTGTTGCTATTCCAAGTTGGTACAAAATGCAAACTTACTGGACCAGAAATTCCGTGTTCTTAAAGGTCGTCTTTACGAGGGGAGAAAAAGCATAATTCTGGCATTTACTTGTAGTAATATTCTCCGTATTTGTTCTTTTCTTGTGATAGTGTGTGCGATAGTATGTGCCATTACATACGTGGACTGTGTATGTGTTGAAACGTCTGTTTCTGTGAAACTGTTTCCCTGTCTGATGTGGAATTGTTTATTATTGTTGTTGATGCTGTTTTAATTTAGTGTTTGTAACTGCAGTTGGACGGAGTCCAGGAAAAATGTCCCCACGGGGACAATAAAAGTATATCTTATCTTATCTTACTGATTGTTCTGAATCTGTGTCGTCCACAGACATCGAGCTGCTGGCCGCCTGCAGAGAGGAGTTCCACCGCCGGCTCAAAGTTTACCACGCCTGGAAGTCAAAGAACAAGAAGAGAAACACGGACACGGAGCCGCAGCGAGCGCCCAAATCAGTCACCGACTACGGTACGACACTACGACTCATTACTGCTCTGTTATAGGATGTTTAATTAACGGATAGTGTGCTTCAGGAAAAGGTTTTATTAGCTTATTTAAATGATATTGGTCTGAACTGTGAGATTCTGTTTAAGCTTCATTTACAGGACAAATACAGTCGATTTCATCTCGTCTTATTTTTCACTCAGATTGCTTGTATTTGTGAGGTGAGCATAAAGAAGAACTGCGTGTTTTTCTTTTATAAATACCAGGTAACGTGTGGGGATATGTATTGTTTATGTGTGCATACACACTGTCATGTAACAGGTTGATGTTTCACAGTAATATCACTGAGGAATATCTATTTTCTAAGTCTGACTGAAGTCTTTAATGTGGACCAAACCTCCACATTTAAAGTCTGAACCCTGCTGACTGGTGACCCCCGCCGTGTGCCCGACGATGTTCAGACACAAACGGACTCCGTCTCTCACCTCTCCGCCCGCTCCGCCATCGCCACATCTCCTTGTGCCGCACGTCGTGGAGTTGTCATGACGACAGAGAGCTCTTATTCCGTTCTATTGTGTGCTCTGCTCAGACTACTGATTGGACCGCGAGCCCACACACCCCACTTCCCACCCTTCATCCCCCTCGCTCGGCTTCGTCCTGCTGCCGATCGGCCTCACGGTGACACAATCATTAAGTGTTTGTTATTAATGGGAGTCCTGGCTCTCTCTCTGTGTGTGTGTGTGTGTGAAGCCAGGTGACAGGTATATATATGATTATCTGAGGTGTGAATCTGTCCCAGGACCTTCGTCACTGTCATCACCCTCCAGTCTGAGAGGAAGACTAGTCAGGCATCAAATCTCAGACGTGTTCTTCTCTATTCAAAAACCCTCTTAAAGCAAATACAAGTGTTTTTTTGGTCAAGTATTTAATCCTCTTATCATCATGGGAGTGGACAAATATGCTGTTTTATGCAAATGTATGTATATATTTATCGTTATTAATCAATTAACAACACAAAACAATGACAAATATTGTCCAGAAACCCTCACAGGTACTGCATTTAGCATAAAACAATATGCTCCAATCATAACATGGCAAACTGCAGCCCAACAGGCAACAACAGCTGTCAGTGTGTCAGTGTGCTGACTTGACTATGACTTGCCCCAAACTGCATGTGATTATCATAAAGTGGGCATGTCTGTAAAGGGGAGACTCGTGGGTACCCATAGAACCCATTTACATTCACTGATCTGGAGGTCAGAGGTCAAGGGACCCCTTTGAACATGGACGTGACCGTTTTTCCTCGCAGAAATGTAGCGTAAGTTTGGAGCGTTATTTAACCTCCTTCATGACGAGCTAGTACGACACGGGTGGTACCGATGGATTTATCAGGTTTTCTAGTTTCATATGATAACTGTATCTTGTCTGAGTACTTTTCTATATTAAATAAGATTTCAATCTCAAGTAAATATCCCTGAGACGCTCCTACATGTGTCACCGTGGGGTCAGTCATCTTAACAAATATGGATTGAAGCAGAATATTTCATTAGATAAAAACATGTTGTGAATTTTGGAAATGATTACATCTATCTTAAAGGGACTATTTGTAACTTTCTAAGCGTATAAATGTACCGGGTCGGGATATATGCGAGCGCGCATGTGTCCCGACTCGCGTGTGGCCGCTGCCTCTGCTCCTCTGCCTGCTTGCCTTCACTCAGACAGCGCGCGCGTTCTCGCTCAGCTCGCTCCACCTCTCACGTGCATGCTGCTCACTCCACACTGCAGAAGAGTTAGTTTAGCTCTGAGAATATCTAGTGAATGTTCAGTGGACGTTTGTGCAGAAATAACTGCTGCAGCTCCTCCAGACCAACAGAGGTTTCCCGTGTCTTGTGAAGTGACGGGGCTCCGCAGAGAGAAACGTTATCGTCTCCGACCAAAACTCCGGCGTCTCCCCCATTCCCTCCGGCCACGGTCGGGAGGCTGAGGCGGGAAAAGCCAACACTAGGATCAGCATTGATTCATGGAGAGACCTTGGTCTGGTCAGCTAACATTACTGCCAAGCAGCTGAAATATAGAGTGATATTGTGCTTTTAGCTGACTTGTGTCTCCTCACTGTTTTGAGCGATGCTCGTTCAGGCATATTTAGAGCGAGCAAGCGCGAGCCCGACTTTCGTTGATTTCACGGCCACAGGTGTCGCTGTTAACAAGCATTTCTGAAAGTTACAAATAGTCCCTTTAACAATATACGTTCTCTATCCAGGTTGGGAACCACTGCTTTAACTAATCTACTGAAGGGTCATTATTTTGTAGCCGGAAAAACCAGATCCTTTTCACTCTTTCTTCTCTTTTTATCATTCTGTCACCACATCTGAACACATCTCATGATCGATTCTAGTCGGAGTAGAAGCAGCCATGTCGAGCTTCGTTATCATCGTATATATATCAACAGTATTTGTCCTTTCATTCTCTTGTTGTTTGTTCTCATGTCCGTCTAATGAAACCACTTGTTGTTAATCACCGTGTCTGCTGCTGTGTTGTCTGCTGCTGTGTTGCATCACTTCCTGCCGTGTTCCTCCGTGTAACCTGGCATGTTTACTTTCAGATCACACACCTCCTGTGAAGGCAGCATGTAAGTGGTCCTCCAGTGTGTAACGCTACTAACAGCAGAGCTACCCCCCCCAAACCCTTCATTAACCCGCCCGACCCCCCCAACATGGTAGAGGTCTGCTCCTAACTGGGATCACTGGTTGCTTCTGGTTTGTGCTGCTCAGTTGGTGGTGGAGGAGGAGGAGGAGGAGGAAGGGTGGTGGATGGGTTTCCATGGTAACCGCTGCCTCTATCCAGACGTGTGTGGATGAGATTATTTGAGTGATTTTGAGGCACGAAGCCGCTGTTCCGTCTTCATGACCGGTGCACCGGGGCGCCGGCTCTCGCCCCATTTGTGAGACGCCTCCCAGACGGCTGCGGCGCTTTGATAAAGAGCCGAGGTGATTCCTCCGAGCTCTTCAGGCCCGCTGTTATTCATAGCGCTCCCACACGGGGGAATTCTTCTCAGGGAAGGAAAGGAGAAAGAGAAAGAGAGAGAGGAGGACGGGAGGCTTTCAGGGCGGTCTGTTTGGCGGCAGATGATAGCATCACGGTTACAGGAGCGTGACGGGAGGCAAAAAGGCCACCGCGCTCGCTGGCTGGAAGAGAAACGTTGTAAAAGGTGTCGTCGTTGAACACTTCACTCCATTCACTCCTGACTTAATGAAGATTTTAGATACATAACAGCCCATTCAGCCATACGAGGCCTCCGGTGCTGAGTACCAGGCTGTCTTTAGCAGCTCTCACACACTGAAGTGGGTTTGTTTGAAGGCTGAAGCTGCTGCTAGATTCAATCTGCTGATGTTTGTGTTTTATTTTGGCTGGAAAATGATCAAATTTAATGTTTTTCATTCAGAATTTTATCATCACACATTCTTTAAAGGGTCAGTTCATGCAAATCACACCAATCTCATCTCGTTCATCCATCCCCTCGCTGCTATCCAACCATCGTTTCTGACACCCAAAACATTTAAAACTCATCAGCAGTGCTGAGGCCCGGTCACACCAGAAGATGGCACGGTGAAATGCAGTGTTGGACGAGCTACTTGGAAAGTCTACGGCCACGGTGACTCCCTCTGGATCAACTCCTCTCCGTCAAAGAGTTTAGAAGCAAAGAGGCGAAACTCGGGTGCTTTTTTGACAACGGCCACCAAGCTCCCAGGAAGAGCGCCGGTCGTTGATCTTTCAACGTTATCATCGTCGACTTTCGTAGCGGCCAAACGGCGTTACTACAACTTCTGTGTCCGTCACGTGATGACATTGGGCCCAAAAAGAGTTAAAGGAGCGAGGGCCGGGAGGCGGAGTTAAAGGAGCGAGGGCCGGGAGGCGGAGTTAAAGGAGGGAGGGCCGGGAGGAGAAGTTAAAGGAGCGAGGGCCGGGAGGCGGAGTTAAAGGAGCGAGGGCTGGGAGGCGGAGTTAAAGGAGCGAGGGCCGGGAGGAGAAGTTAAAGGAGCGAGGGCCGGGAGGAGGAGTTAAAGGAGCGAGGGCCGGGAGGAGAGGTTAAAGGAGCGAGGGCCGGGAGGCGGAGTTAAAGGAGCGAGGGCCGGGAGGAGAAGTTAAAGGAGCGAGGGCCGGGAGGAGGAGTTAAAGGAGCGAGGGCCGGGAGGAGGAGTTAAAGGAGCGAGGGCCGGGAGGAGGAGTTAAAGGAGCGAGGGCCGGGAGGCGGAGTTAAAGGAGCGAGGGCCGGGAGGAGGAGTTAAAGGAGCGAGGGCCGGGAGGCGGAGTTAAAGGAGCGAGGGCCGGGAGGAGGAGTTAAAGGAGCGAGGGCCGGGAGGAGGAGTTAAAGGAAACGCTGCTGCGTCTGCTCCATGGGCCCAATGGATGCGGAAGATCGCAGGATGATCCGGGTACTTTTCCACCGGGACGTCGAGCCGTTTAGGCTTCATGCTCCACTGAGTAACTCTCATAGGAATGAACGAGGCCCCGCCTCCAACGCCGGATCCAGTTCTCTTAATACATCCAGGGTACGAACAGGTCAAACGTTCTCTCGTTTACGTCAGCATTGAAACCGTAAAGCAGCTCTCGACCCGTCAGTGAGTCACTAAAGGAACTCTGGTACTCAGGAGGAAGTACAACAAGCAGTAATCAACAACCTGAGAGCCTCCAGCAGGGCGGTGAGTTCAAGAGCCTCTCGGGAGAATAGTTCTGCATTTTCTAAACAAAAACTGCCTGATTTGTTTTGTTGGTGAAGTTCTCTAAAAGTTGTTGGTCTTTTTCAATTCCTCGCCTTTTGGAAGGCGGTGTGACGGCGCCATTTGGTTGGTGATGGTGAAGTGATGTGTTGCTCTGAAACAGATGGTTGTTTGGTGTTTAAATCTTGGAATCAACGTGTGAAAGAAGATTTCTCTTGATACTATCACTCAGGTTCTGTCATCGTAGTGTCACAGAAATTGATAAATTCCCTTCAACAAGCTAGTTGAAAGCTGAGTTGGAAAGAAGTGATTTCGTTATGCTTCTTTCTTGATTTTAAAAATGAAATGACGAGCTGCAGTTTCTTTGCCACGTAGAGAAGCTTCCTGAGTCTCTGTAGATGCTTATTTTACGCTCCACTTCGTAGAAAGATGCAATGTTTCACACGAGTATGCAAACCTCTCCATAAAACATCTGCACCGCTTCATGTCTCGCTGGTTTTCTTCCCTCCGTTCGGCAGCGCTGCAGTGACCTCTGCTGACCTTCCTCTAACGGCAGGACGAGCAGGGGATGGGTTCATTATTCAAAGCTGATCTGAGAACAGCTTAATGTTTACATGCAGTGAGAAGAAGTGAACCCACTGAATGGGTGTTTATAAAGGGAAGTCAACGGATGTTTCAACACGCCTGGGCTGACGGGGATTCTTTGTTCCTTATTTGCTTATTTTTATTTTTACCTGAGCCATATTCCAGTGAATTCACCTGTGTTTTAACAACTGTAGCAGGAATGCAAATTGACCTTTAAAAGCTGTTCTTTATTAATGCAACGGCTAGCTGTTTCCCCCCGTTTCCAGTCTTTATGCTAAGCTAAGCTAACTGCTACTGGCTTTGAGTTTATTGAAAGTTTATTTTGATGATTTTCTTTCTTTTCTTTTGTGAAGCCACCAAATATATTTTTTTAGCATGGTCTCAGCCTTATATACTATATCTTAGGGCACTTTTACAAGCCAACATTTAACACACGACTTTGTTGAATACTCTATTCTGATTGATGTTCATTTGTGATGTCACAAATCTACAATATTTAGACCATTTCGTAGTTTTAAAACATAAACATACTAAATGTGTCACAGTTTATTTCCTGTTGCAGTGTGTATGTGAGTGACATCAGCTGACGGGAAGTAGACATGGACCCAAGCTGTTTCCTAGCAACGCAATTCCGTTGCCATTCCATTGGAATGCGCTAAAACGGAGCGTTTCAGACAGAGCGTGAATACAGGTATATTCGGACAGACCGTATAAGGAAAATAAAGTTTTTTTTTAACATTAAAGGATGTAAACATGTTCTAGTAGAAACCCAAAATACAAACATGAACCTGAAAATGAGCACGATATGGGACCTTTAAAGTCTCCATGAGTTAAAACACAGGTTGATAAACAGGAATAAGGCTGTTGCTAAGTAGATTTTGACCATCTCTCCCATTAACTGCCCCCAGGCTGCATGTAAACATGGTCGCTGGCTCCTGATTGGTTGCTATCAGCTGTAGAAGACGCCTAACTTTCTTTTCTTCTCTCCATCCGATGAAACAGCTCAGCAGAACCCGGCCCCGCCCATCCCGGCCCGGCAGTACGAGGTGGCGATGAACCGGCAGCAGCGCTACTTCCGCATCCCGTTCATCCGGCCGGGCGACCAGTACAAAGACCCCACGAACAAGAAGAAGGGCTGGTGGTACGCTCACTTCGACGGGCCCTGGATCGCCAGGCAGATGGAGCTGCACCCGGATAAACACCCCATCGTCCTGGTGGCAGGTCAGTACAACCCCGAGGAGGAGGAGACGGAGGGAAAGGAGGAAGTAGACTAAAAGCTGTGGCACGCCATAACCGGAAGTCTGGACATAAACTTTCTAGAGGCATTTTATCCAGTGTTTCTTCTACGATCTGTAGAACACTGTTTTATAACCCGCCACTTAATGTTAAGTCAAACCTAAACCAAAAAATAAAAGTTGCGCTAATGCGTTAAAGAAATTAGTGGCGTTGAAACAAACTAGCGTTAACACGTTATTATCACGTTAACTTTGTGACAGCTCCATTTATTATGTTATCAGATTTTTGTAGTTACTGTTGACGTGTTATTAGAATCATAACTATCATGACGTCACTCTTCTTCTCAGCTTCAAATAAATGAAAAGCACCAGTTGGGGTGTTAACGGTGTTTGTGCCACAACGAGCTGTAAAAAACACAGATTTGACTAAACGACGAGTCGGAACACTAAAAAGAGAAAAGTTGTTTTTGTTTAGCCATCTGTCAAAGTGTACGAGTGTTGATGAGTTAACGACCTCCAGACTCCTACCGCCGTTTATTCCACCACTTCATTTCACTGAGAGGATTACAGTCGTCTGTTGGGGTGGAGGAATGTTTGTGAACTCTGGGGTTTATGAAACCACGTCGTCGTCGTGTCGTCGTCAATCACAAACGGCTCATATTGTAGTGAGATAGTTGGTATTTTGGTGCATCGGGGTTCCCAGACAGCAGCAGTATGTGGCTGACTAACTACCTCATATAACTGTTGGCAATGCACTCACTGCTGGAACTTGTTATTGCCTTTACAGCTGCAGATGGGCCGGGTTGTTCTGACGGAATGTAAATTGCCGTCGTTGAGTGTGTTCAGGGAGTGAAATATTCAGTCTGCTGGAGTTCAACGGCTGCTGTTGTTACACTTCTTATTCAGGAAACACAACTCAAGTCCAAAATTCACCAAACCAACTGTTTAAAGGAGAATTAAATAATCGCTGACTTTAGGTATTAAGATAGTAAAACCTTTTTAATTATGCAATTTTAGTTCAGTTAACAGAAATAGATAGATTAACGCCAGCCTTAAAAGTGAAATATCCCAACATATTACACATTTAAGGATTAATTAAAGGAAATTACCTCACCCCCAAAATGACTATTTGTAAATCAGTTATTTACCAGCCCATTTTACCTTAAATTCTTAAAGAAAACTTTGTTTTTCTCGAATCCCTCGGCGTTGAACGAAGAATCCAAAAACGGAGAAAAGTTTAACAGCAAAACTTTATAAAATCATCTGTTTATAAACTCTCACACACTAAAATCCAAGTCTCATTTATCCAGTCCATAAAAATGTCATGATATAGTCTATAGTATTGCCATAGAAATTCATAAAGATGTAATTAAAAAGTCATAGTATGGTACGCCATAAAAATGTCATAGTAAAGTATGCCGTAAAGAAATCCTAAAAAAAAGTCATATTATAGTATGATGCAAAAAAATCATAAAAAATGCCATAAAAATGTGGTAGTAAGTATGCTGTAAAAATATAATGAAAATGCCTTATAAAATATCATAGTAAAATACCATACAAAATGTCAATGTCATTGTATAATATACAATAAAAAAAATCATAAAAAGTGACATAAAAACATTCATAAAAAATGTTTTAGTATAGTATGCTGTAAATAAAATCATAAAATGCCATGATATAGTATGCCATAAATAATGTCATAGTATAACATGCCGTAAAAAAAATCCTAAAAAATTGTCATAGTATAATATAGCATGAAAAATGTGATAGTAAGAATACTGTAAAAACAAATCATAAAAAGTCACAGTATGCAATAAAAACATTTGTTATAGTACAGTATGCTGTAAAAATAAAATCATGAAAATGTCATAGTATAGTATGTGATGAAAAATTCATAAAAAAATGTCCTAAAAATGTCATAGTATAATGTCGTAAAAAAAATAGCGTAAACGTATATAATATAGTATGCCTTAAAAATGATAGTATAATACCATAAAAAAAGCCATTGTATAGTATGCCATGATAAAAATCAAACATTTTTCACAGTATAGTGGACCATAAAAAATTATATAGTTCATACTACAACTTTTTTACGACTTTTCGACATACTATTCTAGGACTTCTTAACGACTTTTTTCGACATTCTGTACTATGACTTTTTTTACGACTTTTTCGACATACTATACTCTGAATTTGTTGTTGTTGAAACATGTTTTCATGTTCCAGGAAAGGACGACATGGAGATGTGCGAGCTGAGTCTGGAGGAGACGGGCCTGTCGAGGAAGAGGGGAGCCGAGATCCTCCCACGGCAGTTCGAGGAGATCTGGGAGCGCTGCGGCGGGATCCAGTACCTTCGTAGCGCCATCGAGAGCCGGCAGGCGCGCCCCACCTACGCCACCGCCATGCTGCAGAGCATGTTCAAGTAGACGGAGCCCGGCCGGGGGGGCGAGGGCTTCTCACTGCAAACAAAGGGACAAACGCACCAGCTACCTAACACAGATGACAGTGTGAGCGTACTGCACCAGGTTCTGACTGCAGGGCGTTCACGTGAACAACGATTTCTCTCAACTGTCCTTTTGTTTCTCTCGTTTTTTGTTCGTGCTGGCTTTCAGTTCCTCGACGGGGGAGGGGGGGGCGAGGGCAGGGAAGTTTTGCATTGAACCCTATGCAGAAAAATCATACTAAATTATCACATCTGGTGGTTTTCCAAGGAATTCTGTTCTCCGTAACATCTCTGCAAGTCTAACTACGAGGCCTTAATACTACTTTAACAGGGTTGCAATGCCAGAAGTAGGACTTTCTGTTTCGTTCAAACACGCTGCCTCCCCAAAACTTAATTCCTCTGTAATTATGCATTCCTGATTATTACACTGAAGTCTCACCGGTGTGTCGCTTCCATCTTTTAACAGCTAGCTGGTGATCCCTCTCCGACTTAAAACCTGCTGTTTACATTGTCTTCATGTGGTTCTTACAGGGCGAAAAAACACTTGCACAAGGAGCCGTCGGCGCTCACCGTGAGGCGGCGCTCACCCCGTGAGGCGGCGCTCACCGTGAAGCGGCGCTGCATGAGCGACTGCACTCAGAATTAAGTCAAATATTTGCTAATACTTACTTTTTTTTTTATTTTACCTTTTGTCTTTCCAACCGAATGTAACTTGAGACCTCGTTGATTTGTTCATGTAGTGATTCTTCTTTTTCTTCTCACTCTGTGTGATTTAATGTGTAAAAGTTAATGAGAAAAAGGTCCAAAAAACATTCGACTTTGAGACCAAACGTCGATCCAAACTTTGAAACCCTCGTTGGGTTTTGTTTTTTGTTTTCGGGGGTGGGCCGGAGCATTAATTCAGCTCTGTGATTAATTTTGTTGTCTGCGTTTATTAAGCGAAGCAGAAAATGTGAAATAATAATTATGCAACTCCTCGCGGGTCAGTGCTGCAAAAAAAATTATCCTTCATACCATCTTCAAATTTGATCTTTTTACACGAGGAAACATAATTTGCCAACGCAGTGATTCCCAAGGCAGTTTTCCATTGACATCCATTTGTTTCATTTGATTCCAGAAAAATTAAAATCTCAGATTGGAATTTTTTTTCTGCCGCGTGAGAAGCTATCGTCATTAACTCTGTACGATGCACTGGTGGTACTCAGCCTTGAACTGGAACATTCATACACTGAACACTGAAGAAGTGCAGTCTGTGCAGCCTACGGTGATACTTCCAACTGGAATGTGAACGTTTTATTTTTCAAAAGAACAGTTTCTACTTCAGTGGCTCGGGCACGAGAAGCAATAAATCACGCAAAACTAAGAAAAAAAAAAAAAAACACGCTTCCTTTCGACGGGTACATGAAAAAAGATTTAAAGACAATCTGCTGTGACGTTCCACCTTTACTCACCTGAGGTTGCCAAGTTCCCTGAGCTTTCTATTTTCCTTCTTGACGCTCTCCTCTGCACAACTTTAGATTGTCTGAAGATCTGTCTCGTTGTAGCTGATCCCCTTTGTACGAACGGCATTAACATGCAGAGGACGCAGCCTCGGAAATCAATGAACGAATGAACCCGAGATACACTGACGGTCTGATAGTCTGGATAAGAGCGACAGGAAGTTTGGATTTGGTGATCTACGGGTCGAACGATGTCTAGACGAGGGGTTTAGTTTACACGCTGAAGAAACAATAGACTCTTAAAATTGCATCAGTTCAGGTTCACACAGAGTTACGTCTTCAAAGATCTGAATTTGCATTTCAAAGATGGTTCAAGTTTGATTAAAAAAGCGTGTAAACAAACATCAGAATGCCTTCAGGATACCCGGTTAGACGAGTCGTTTCCCTGTCTGTTAATGCCGAGTGTAAAAGGGGCAACACATTCTACGATCAAGACCCCAGTATTGGTTTCAACACCCGAGTCATGACCTCAAAAATGTTCCCTCAAAGTGTACAAGAACATGTTTCTGTTCCACACATTTACAATCATTCCTCGGGAAGCACTGCCTTTTGTCCACCGTCACTTTTCTAACGCTGATCTCTCTCTCTCTTTAACAGATGAATAAAAGCATTCCATGTTTCACTCACCGCTCTGCTCGTTCTTTCTCTCCTGTTTTGGTGTCACGATGCTGAAATACCGTTTTAAAGAAACGAAGGAAAACGGCGTCTCTTATTCAACTCAATTTGTATTTTCAACTATAACATTTAAACATTGTTTTGTCTATTTGAACTGTACAAAAGAACATGGTGAGAATGTGAAGAGATCCCTGATGCGAGGCTCCGTTTTCAGATTTGAGATGATCTCACTGAGTCCTGTGTGTTTTGAAACAACCTATTTACTACAGAAACAGAGTCCGTGTACAAAAAACAGTCCAGGGTCGATCGATATCCACCCGATCGATGCTGCAGAGCTCCTCGGCGTCGTCGCCACGCCGCGAGCGGCTGCAGATGACGACGGACATCCGAAATGTCTGTTCACCCCGAAGGGAGAGATAGTCCTCCGATATGAAGCTCGGAGGTCTGAAGAGTTTGGAGGCGTACAGTTTGTCCTGAAAGCTCTTCAGCTCTGCATCCTTGTTGATTGTTTTAACTGTGAGGCCGTGACGAGTCTCGCGTTCCTGCTACTGAGTCCTGTTTCATCAAGTCTGCAGAGGAAGAACATGAGATATTAAGAGTACGACAACAATATTACATGTCAGTCAGTTTAGTAGAGCTGGGGACCAAAGATTTATAACAGAAGAAGAAAGAAGAAATTAAGACATTTTTCGACATACTATACTGACTTCTTTTTCCGAATTTTGACATACTATACTGTGACTTTTTTCATGAAATTTTTCGAAATACTTTACTATGAATTTTTTTCATGAAATTTTTCGACATACTATATTATGACTTTTTTTCAAATACATTTCGACATGTTTTACTATGATATGTTTTCATGAAATTTTACAAAATACTACTATGACTTTTTTTCATGAAATATTTCAACAAAAATCGCAATAAATTCTAATATTGAATCGCAATACTTGTAGAATCGCAATACATATCGAATCGGTTCCAGAGTATCGTGATAGTATAGAATCGGGAGATACTTTAGGTGAATCGTCCCAGCCCTACTAATCACCCCAAGGTGAGACGAGGACTCGAGACAAATCCTGGCGTTTACCCGTCAATGACGATTTCTGCTCCAAAACAGTCCTGACATTGAGTCCTCCTCCATCCTCTGGGAGCTTTAATTAGTCACCATTCAGCTCTGCGTCTGCTTAAACACACAGCAGCTCTAAACCAATTTGGGTTCAGGCTGGCGGGAAGGATTACAGCCCAGTAATTTGTCTAAATCAAATGATCACAGGAAGATAGCAGCGTGCACAGGTGCTTGTTTTAGGTGTGGATTTAATCTCAAACTGCAGGTTTTCTCTGCATCATTGGATAACTCTATCACCTTATATTCAGCTCTCATTTATACAACCAACCCTTGCTGAGTGTGCATGATCTTTCCCTCCAGCGGTAACACATGATTGCACATATGGGATTTAACTAGAACAACCTTCGCTCGCCTGCTACGAGCCTTACCTTTTGTAGTATTCTCAGATGACATCCGATCCGATATATTTTCTTAACTGGCCAGGCCTGGGAGGGAGTCGCTGTCTTTGTATCTATAAAATGAGAAAAATGAAGGTTTAAAAAGGAAACTGCAGCTACAGCAACTCTGCACACTCCAGACTCCACCCTGAAACTCTTCCACTCTCTGTGTCCAGAGAAGAGATTCAGAGAGACGATATCACAGAAGACCTGCACATGTACTCCACAATCTGTCCAAATACAAAAGAGCTGAAGAGAAAAGTGATCAACGTTGATGTGAAGTTTGTCCTTCAGATTAGGGATGCTAAATTTGAAAAATCTTCTTAACCGATAACCGACCCTCGTTAACCGATTATTAACCGTTAACCGACAAGATTTGTGCTCCGTTAGTAGATCTCGCTGCACCGTGGACAAAGGGCTCGCTGCGCCCTCTCTCCCCGCCGGGGCCGGCCCCCTGCTCCCGGTGCGACTGTCAACCGTGTCGTGCCCCCAGGGCGGGGCTCGGCCCACGTAAAAGGCGCCAGAGGTCTGCAGCGTTGTCGGCAACCCACCCGACCCGTCTTGAAACACGAACCAAGGAGTCTAACACACACGCGAGTCCGAGGGTGCGAGCAAAACCCTGTGGCGCAATGAAATTGAGGGCCGGTGCGCGCCGGCTGAGGTGGGATCCCGGCCCCGCGGGGTCGGGCGCACCACTGGAAAGAGGTATCGGTGCCGCTCTGAGAGTACGAGTACATGTGCACACTGGTATCGGTATCGGTGCATCCTTCGTTTTAACCAATAGCGTTAATCTGTTAAAATGCTTAATGTCGGTTAAACGGTTAATTATTAACATCCTTACTTCAGATTCATCCTTAAATAATGAAGCCGTCCCTTGAAAAATGATGAAACCTCAGACACATTTAACATCTTCATTTTACACTTCAGGAGTTTTTTTTGTACAACACTTTTAAAACAAAGATTACTTTGTGAGCCAGAGGGAAAAACATCTACAGCTCCCACTCCTCATATCTCTGGTTTGTCCATTAGAGTACGATTACTGCGTCCACAGCCTCCCAGAAGAACCGCATCAGAGTTCAGAGATTAAAACGGACTACATGTTGGCTTGTGAAAGCGCCTTTAAAGAATATAGCGTCTTAAAGAAGCGTGTCACTCTGCGACCTATAAGGTTGAAACACGTCAGCCGTTTGCAGCACATATATAACGAGGCTTTACCATCTTATCACACCTACCGGTCACACAGGAGGATTCAGACAGCCAGTAAACTGTGTTTAAGACACTCCGGTGTTGCGCCCACACACGGCTTAGAAATCTGTTTGTTACACAACCACTAACCTGGGCGACAATCCAACCACAACAAAACCCTGGCAGCCAGCAGGTAAGCCAGGTAAGCGTGTCGCTGCAGGACATAGAAACATGACCTGGAGTACCAGGGGCACACGGAGAGCAAGGTGCACGACAACAAAAACTAAATAACTGTTTTGGAACATAAAGGGATTCTTTCGATTAAAAAACTTATCTCACACCCAAAATGATTCAGTTGCTTCCTCCAGCAGCTCTCTGTGTTGTTTGTCAGGCAGCCAAATAAGATTAAAAGGAACGTGCAGCTCTGCAGTATTAACCTTCTGGGCTGTGTTCAGTGTTTACTGCTGTTTTCTGGACGCAGGATTAGACCAAACAGGGTTCAGTGTTAATGACAGGTGGTAAAATCCAAGTCGACTGCGACCCCAAAGAGAACAACTTTAGCTGTTTGTACATCAAATATTCACCTGGAACCAAACCGCTGAGGTTCCAGTGTGAAGAAACATTACTTCTGTATTCAGCTCCTCCACCGTTAACACACACACAAGTCAGTGCATCGACTAAATGTCTCACATCGCTTCAGGTGATTTCAAATCATCACCATGTCAAAGAGTTCACGCTCCGCCAGCAGCATACAAACCTGCTCTGTTCACTTTAAATGTCTCTATGAAATAAACAGTAGTAGATCTGTTATTATTTATGTTATAGTTGAATATAGTTGAAGCGGTCTTCCGTACACCACATTTCCCTACTCCGCCCGTCGGACGGCGATTCGGCGCTGGGCTCTTCCCTCTTCGCTCGCCGCTACTGAGGAATCCTGACAGGCTGCACCTTCCCCGTTTGTGGGAGTGGTTTCAGTCATGGATGTATTAAGAGAGGTTTCAGGTTTCAGCGTCTCACAGCAGAGAATACTGATGATTTTTCCGGGATTTTTAAAGCTAATTTGATATACTTGGCGTTTTTTTTTTTAAATCATTAAAATTTGTCTGGGTGGTCAGTAACACATCTTTCTGTGACAAACCCACAATGCAAATTTATTTTTTTCTTTACACGGACTTTAAGTCAAAATGTTCACTTCAACGATACTTTGGTCGATGAATGGTAATTTTCCGGGCAGATTTAATTGAAACATTTATAGTCCCCAGAGGATGAATCAGTGTTGTTCTGATTACCTCCAGATCTTTTCTATCAGACTACAGTTTCCATTCATGCACAAGAAACACCGAAATGACCCCGTGACCTTGCGTCTTGCGCCACCCTCAGGTCGACTAAAACATTATGAGCTGTCGTCGACTAAAACTCTGAGGGATAAAAATGACTGAAATGGGACTAAAACTAAGAAGCCTTTCATATAAGCACTAAGACAAAATCTAAAATAGCTGCCCAAATTAACATTTCTAGGTGACGGGAACGCAAGAAGATGAACAAGATAAGAAAAACGTTTCTGCTCCTTTTTGTTTTCGCTGAATTTTCTCTAATATTTTCTTTTTTTCTTGTGAAATATTGATTTGTTTCACATCTTCAGACGTCAAATAAATAACAACACAGGTCAATAAAACGTCTCAGAGCTCATAAAATATAAAAGTTCACATTTTGTTAGAATCCAAAATCTTGATTTTCACTGCTGTATTTCCACGTTTAGCTTGTAACGGTCTCAAAGATGGAAAGCAATCAAGTACAAGTACTCAAGTATTGTACTTAAGGTATTGAGTATTTCCATTTCATACTTCTACTCCTCTACAATACAGAGGCAAATACTGAACTTTACTTTGCAGATTCAGATTATTAATATATGATATATTATTATAGGTTAAGATAAGACTTTATTAATCCCGGGGGAAGTAGATTCAGAAGCTCCCCAGCAGTATATAAAGTAGTTTAAATGAGCTCCACCTGTACCAGCTGCAACATTAAAGTGATGAACATCAATAATTATAATATATATTATTCTGCAATGGGCCATTCTGCATGATGATGATACTTCTGGTTCTTTAAGTACAGTTTGATGCTAATATTTTCTACTTTTCTAAAGTATCATTTTGAATGCAGGACTTTTATTTGTAACAGAGTATTTCTACAGTGTGGTATTAGTACTTGCATCGGAGCTCACAGAGGTGTTCATGATTTAACCGTTCTCCTCGGTAGTTTCAGCAACATCTCGTTACTGACCGGCGGCTAAATGGAAATTCAGAAAATGAGATTCCTCCTCCGTCTCTGAGAGAGCAACAGGCCTGATAAAGATAAAGATAACAAGAATGTGACCTAAAAATATCTCTCAGATGATGGGAAATTAATGTTTCAATAGAAAACTCTCCGAGGTGCTCGGTGTCAGGAGCCGACGAGCCGACAGTCTAACGGGGCTGAAATTAGATTTTCCGTGCAGCAGAAAAAAGGCAGCGACTGTGAGCCGGTAGTTAATGAAAGAAACGCTTCCTATCCATTAAAAACCTACTTAGCATTGATTTACAGTCTGTGTGAGAGTGGAGAGTAAACACAGAAGATAAAGGAAAGAACAAAGAAAGTACAAACTGTACAAGAGCCCCAGTAACCTCATATTACAAACAACTAGTTTATTAGTTTCTCTGCTGAACTCTGAATGTGTTTAACTGAACTCAGAGTTAAATTTAGAGGCGGCACACAAAGTAAACAACAAGATACACGAGAACGTGGAAAGGCCATTTGAGGCAAAGAAGCGTTGTTGAGGTCGAAATGTTTCAACGTCAGCAAAATCTTTGTGATTATTTCAAATTTAGGGTTTGAAATACAGGAAGTATAAAAATATTGACCTTTTTAGTGCAACTGTCAATCAATTAAAATAGTTAATCGTGACAAATCGCACATTTTTTATGTGTTCAAAATGAACCTTAAAGGGAGTGGACAAATATGCTGCTTTATGTAAATGTATGTATATATTTATTATTCTAAATCAATTAACAACACAAAACAATGACAGATATTGTCCAGAAACCCTCACAGGTACTGCATTTAACATAAAACAATATGCTCCCATCATAACATGGCAAACTGCAGCCCAACAGGCAACAACAGCTGTCAGTGTGTCAGTGTGCTGACTTGACTATGACTTGCCCCAAACTGCATGTGATTATCATAAAGTGGGCATGTCTGTAAAGGGGAGACTCGTGGGTACCCATAGAACCCATTGACTTTTTTTCCAGACATTTTTCAGACATTTTTCAGACTATTTTTTTCAGACTTTATTTCTTTCGACATTTTTTTTTGACATTTTTCAGACTTTTTTTCGGACTTTTTTTTCAGACTTTTTTTTCAGACTTTTTTCAAACTTTTTTCAGACTTTATTTCTTCCGACATTTTTTTTTTTACATTTTTCAGACTTTTTTTCCAGACATTTTTCAGACATTTTTCAGACTTTTTTTTTCAGACTTTATTTCTTCCGACATTTTTTTTGACATTTTTCAGACTTTTTTTTCCAGACATTTTTCAGACTTTTTTTTTCTACCAACATTTCTTTCAGAATTTTTTCAGACTTTATTTCTTCCGACATTTGTTTTGACATTTTTCAGACTTTTTTTTGCGGACTTTTTTCGGACTTTTTTTCGGACTTTTTTCAGACTTTATTTCTTCCGACATTTTTTTTTTACATTTTTCAGACTTTTTTTCCAGACATTTTTCAGACTTTTTTTTCCAGACATTTTTCAGACATTTTTTTTCTACCAACATTTTTTTCAGAATTTTTTCAGACTTTATTTCTTCCGACATTTTTTTTGACATTTTCCTGACTTTTTTTCTGACTTTTTTTTCAGACTTTATTTCTTCCGACATTTTTTTTGACATTTTTCAGACTTTTTTTTTCCACCAACATTTTTTTCAGAATTTTTTCAGACTTTATTTCTTCCGACATTTTTTTTGACATTTTTCAGACTTTTTTTTCGGTCTTTTTTTTCAGAATGTTTTTTCAGACTTTTTTTCAGACTTTTTTCAGACTTTATTTCTTCCGACATTTTTTTTGACATTTTTCAGACTTTTTTTTTCCACCAACATTTTTTTCAGAATTTTTTCAGACTTTATTTCTTCCGACATTTTTTTTGACATTTTTCAGACTTTTTTTTCGGTCTTTTTTTTCAGAATGTTTTTTCAGACTTTTTTTCAGACTTTTTTCAGACTTTATTTCTTCCGACATTTTTTTTGACATTTTTCAGACTTTTCTTTCCAGACATTTTTCAGACTTTTTTTTTCTACCAACATTTTTTTCAGAATTTTTTCAGACTTTATTTCTTCCGACATTTTTTTTTTACATTTTTCAGACTTTTTTTTCCAGACATTTTTCAGACTTTTTTTTACTACCAACATTTTTTTCAGAATTTTTTCAGACTTTATTTCTTTCGACATTTTTTTTTGACATTTTTCAGACTTTTTTTCAGACTTTTTTTTTCCAGACATTTTTCAGACTTTTTTTTCCAGACATTTTTCAGACTTTTTTTTACTACCAACATTTTTTTCAGAATTTTTTCAGATTTTATTTCTTTCGACATTTTTCAGATTTTTTTTCGGACTTTTTTTCTGACTTTTTTTCAGACTTTTTTTCAGACTTTTTTTCAGACTTTATTTCTTCCGACATTTGTTTTGACATTTTTCAGACTTTTTTTTCCAGACATTTTTCAGACTTTCTTTTTCTACCAACATTTTTTCAGAATTTTTTCAAACTTTATTTCTTCCGACATTTTTTTTGACATTTTTCAGACTTTTTTTTTGGTCTTTTTTTTCAGAATTTTTTTTCAGACTTTTTTTCAGACTTTTTTCAGACTTTATTTCTTCCGACATTTTTTTTGACATTTTTCAGACTTTTTTTTCCAGACATTTTTCAGACTTTCTTTTTCTACCAACATTTTTTCAGAATTTTTTCAGACTTTATTTCTTCCGACATTTTTTTTGACATTTTTCAGACTTTCTTTTTCTACCAACATTTTTTCAGAATTTTTTCAGACTTTATTTCTTTTAACATTTTTCAGACTTTTTTTTCGGTCTTTTTTTCAGACTTTTTTTTCGGTCTTTTTTTCAGACTTTTTTCAGACTTTATTTCTTCCGACATTTTTTTTTGACATTTTTCAGACTTTTTTTCAGACTTTTTTTTCAGACTTTTTTTTTCCAGACATTTTTCAGACATTTTTTTCTACCAACATTTTTTTCAGAATTTTTTCAGACTTTATTTCTTCCGACATTTTTTTTGACATTTTCCTGACTTTTTTTCTGACTTTTTTTTCAGACTTTATTTCTTCCGACATTTTTTTTGACATTTTTCAGACTTTTTTTTTCCACCAACATTTTTTCAGAATTTTTTCAGACTTTATTTCTTCCGACATTTTTTTTGACATTTTCCTGACTTTTTTTCTGACTTTTTTTTCAGACTTTATTTCTTCCGACATTTTTTTTGACATTTTTCAGACTTTTTTTTCCACCAACATTTTTTCAGAATTTTTTCAGACTTTATTTCTTCCGACATTTTTTTTGACATTTTCCTGACTTTTTTTCTGACTTTTTTTTCAGACTTTATTTCTTCCGACATTTTTTTTGACATTTTTCAGACTTTTTTTTTCCACCAACATTTTTTTCAGAATTTTTTCAGACATTTTTCAGACTTTTTTTTCGGTCTTTTTTTTCAGAATGTTTTTTCAGACTTTTTTTCAGACTTTTTTCAGACTTTATTTCTTCCGACATTTTTTTTTGACATTTTTCAGACTTTTTTTTCCAGACATTTTTCAGACTTTCTTTTTCTACCAACATTTTTTCAGAATTTTTTCAGACTTTATTTCTTCCGACATTTTTTTTGACATTTTTCAGACTTTTTTTTCCAGACATTTTTCAGACTTTATTTTTCTACCAACATTTTTTCAGAATTTTTTCAGACTTTATTTCTTCCGACATTTTTTTTGACATTTTTCAGACTTTTCTTTCCAGACATTTTCAGACTTTTTTTTTCTACCAACATTTTTTTCAGAATTTTTTCAGACTTTATTTCTTCCGACATTTTTTTTTACATTTTTCAGACTTTTTTTTCCAGACATTTTTCAGACTTTTTTTTACTACCAACATTTTTTTCAGAATTTTTTCAGACTTTATTTCTTTCGACATTTTTTTTTGACATTTTTCAGACTTTTTTTCAGACTTTTTTTTCGGTCTTTTTTTCAGACTTTTTTTTTCCAGACATTTTTCAGACTTTTTTTTCCAGACATTTTTCAGACTTTTTTTTCCAGACATTTTTCAGACTTTTTTTTTCTACCAACATTTTTTCAGAATTTCTTCCGACATTTTTTTTTTTACATTTTTCAGACTTTTTTTTCAGACTTCTTTTCAGAATTTTTTTTCAGACTTTTTTCAGACTTATTTCAGACTTTATTTCTTCCGACATTTTTTTTGACATTTTTCAGACTTTTTTTTCCAGACATTTTTCAGACTTTTTTTTACTACCAACATTTTTTTCAGAATTTTTTCAGACTTTATTTCTTTCGACATTTTTCAGATTTTTTTTCAGACTTTTTTTCAGACTTTTTTCAGACTTTTTTCAGACTTTATTTCTTCCGACATTTTTTTTTGACATTTTTCAGACTTTTTTTTCCAGACATTTTTCAGACTTTCTTTTTCTACCAACATTTTTTCAGAATTTTTTCAGACTTTATTTCTTCCGACATTTTTTTTGACATTTTTCAGACTTTTCTTTCCAGACATTTTTCAGACTTTTTTTTCTACCAACATTTTTTTCAGAATTTTTTCAGACTTTATTTCTTCCGACATTTTTTTTTTACATTTTTCAGACTTTTTTTTCCAGACATTTTTCAGACTTTTTTTACTACCAACATTTTTTTCAGAATTTTTTCAGACTTTATTTCTTTCGACATTTTTTTTTTGACATTTTTCAGACTTTTTTTCAGACTTTTTTTTCGGTCTTTTTTTCAGACTTTTTTTTTCCAGACATTTTTCAGACTTTTTTTTCCAGACATTTTTCAGACTTTTTTTTTCTACCAACATTTTTCAGAATTTCTTCCGACATTTTTTTTTTTTACATTTTTCAGACTTTTTTTCAGACTTCTTTTCAGAATTTTTTTTCAGACTTTTTTTCAGACTTATTTCAGACTTTATTTCTTCCGACATTTTTTTTGACATTTTTCAGACTTTTTTTTCCAGACATTTTTCAGACTTTTTTTTACTACCAACATTTTTTTCAGAATTTTTTCAGACTTTATTTCTTTCGACATTTTTCAGATTTTTTTTCGGACTTTTTTTCAGACTTTTTTTCAGACTTTTTTCAGACTTTATTTCTTCCGACATTTGTTTTGACATTTTTCAGACTTTTTTTCTACCAACATTTTTTCAGAATTTTTTCAAACTTTATTTCTTCCGACATTTATTTTGACATTTTTCAGACTTTTTTTTCGGTCTTCTTTTCAGACTTTTTTTCGGTCTTTTTTTCAGACTTTTTTTTTCCAGACATTTTTCAGACTTTATTTCTTCCGACATTTTTTTTGACATTTTTCAGACTTTTTTTTCCAGACATTTTTCAGACTTTCTTTTTCTACCAACATTTTTTCAGAATTTTTTCAGGCTTTATTTCTTCCGACATTTTTTTTGACATTTTTCAGACTTTTTTTTCCAGACATTTTTCAGACTTTTTTTTCTACCAACATTTTTTCAGAATTTTTTCAGACTTTATTTCTTTTAACATTTTTCAGACTTTTTTTTCGGTCTTTTTTCAGCCTTTTTTTTTTTTTTTTTTTTCAAACTTTTTTCAGACTTTATTTCTTCCGACATTTTTTTTGACATTTTTCAGACTTTTTTTTCGGTCTTTTTTTTCAGAATGTTTTTTCAGACTTTTTTTCAGACTTTTTTCAGACTTTATTTCTTCCGACATTTTTTTTGACATTTTTCAGACTTTTCTTTCCAGACATTTTTCAGACTTTTTTTTTCTACCAACATTTTTTTCAGAATTTTTTCAGACTTTATTTCTTCCGACATTTTTTTTTTACATTTTTCAGACTTTTTTTTCCAGACATTTTTCAGACTTTTTTTTACTACCAACATTTTTTTCAGAATTTTTTCAGACTTTATTTCTTTCGACATTTTTTTTTGACATTTTTCAGACTTTTTTTCAGACTTTTTTTTTCCAGACATTTTTCAGACTTTTTTTTCCAGACATTTTTCAGACTTTTTTTTACTACCAACATTTTTTTCAGAATTTTTTCAGATTTTATTTCTTTCGACATTTTTCAGATTTTTTTTCGGACTTTTTTTCTGACTTTTTTTCAGACTTTTTTCAGACTTTTTTTCAGACTTTATTTCTTCCGACATTTGTTTTGACATTTTTCAGACTTTTTTTTCCAGACATTTTTCAGACTTTCTTTTTCTACCAACATTTTTTCAGAATTTTTTCAAACTTTATTTCTTCCGACATTTTTTTTGACATTTTTCAGACTTTTTTTTTGGTCTTTTTTTTCAGAATTTTTTTTCAGACTTTTTTTCAGACTTTTTTCAGACTTTATTTCTTCCGACATTTTTTTTTGACATTTTTCAGACTTTTTTTTCCAGACATTTTTCAGACTTTCTTTTTCTACCAACATTTTTTCAGAATTTTTTCAGACTTTATTTCTTCCGACATTTTTTTTGACATTTTTCAGACTTTTTTTTTCTACCAACATTTTTTCAGAATTTTTTCAGACTTTATTTCTTTTAACATTTTTCAGACTTTTTTTCGGTCTTTTTTTCAGACTTTTTTTTCGGTCTTTTTTTCAGACTTTTTTCAGACTTTATTTCTTCCGACATTTTTTTTTGACATTTTTCAGACTTTTTTTCAGACTTTTTTTTTAAGACTTTTTTTTTCCAGACATTTTTCAGACATTTTTTTTCTACCAACATTTTTTTCAGAATTTTTTCAGACTTTATTTCTTCCGACATTTTTTTTGACATTTTCCTGACTTTTTTTCTGACTTTTTTTTCAGACTTTATTTCTTCCGACATTTTTTTTGACATTTTTCAGACTTTTTTTTTCCACCAACATTTTTTCAGAATTTTTTCAGACTTTATTTCTTCCGACATTTTTTTTGACATTTTCCTGACTTTTTTTCTGACTTTTTTTTCAGACTTTATTTCTTCCGACATTTTTTTTGACATTTTTCAGACTTTTTTTTTCCACCAACATTTTTTCAGAATTTTTTCAGACTTTATTTCTTCCGACATTTTTTTTGACATTTTCCTGACTTTTTTTCTGACTTTTTTTTCAGACTTTATTTCTTCCGACATTTTTTTTGACATTTTTCAGACTTTTTTTTTCCACCAACATTTTTTCAGAATTTTTTCAGACTTTATTTCTTCCGACATTTTTTTTGACATTTTTCAGACTTTTTTTTCGGTCTTTTTTTTCAGAATGTTTTTTCAGACTTTTTTCAGACTTTTTTCAGACTTTATTTCTTCCGACATTTTTTTTTGACATTTTTCAGACTTTTTTTTCCAGACATTTTTCAGACTTTCTTTTTCTACCAACATTTTTTCAGAATTTTTTCAGACTTTATTTCTTCCGACATTTTTTTTGACATTTTTCAGACTTTTTTTTCCAGACATTTTTCAGACTTTCTTTTTCTACCAACATTTTTTCAGAATTTTTTCAGACTTTATTTCTTCCGACATTTTTTTTTGACATTTTTCAGACTTTTCTTTCCAGACATTTTTCAGACTTTTTTTTTCTACCAACATTTTTTTCAGAATTTTTTCAGACTTTATTTCTTCCGACATTTTTTTTTACATTTTTCAGACTTTTTTTTCCAGACATTTTTCAGACTTTTTTTTACTACCAACATTTTTTTCAGAATTTTTTCAGACTTTATTTCTTTCGACATTTTTTTTTTGACATTTTTCAGACTTTTTTTCAGACTTTTTTTTCGGTCTTTTTTTCAGACTTTTTTTTTCCAGACATTTTTCAGACTTTTTTTTCCAGACATTTTTCAGACTTTTTTTTTCTACCAACATTTTTTCAGAATTTCTTCCGACATTTTTTTTTTTTACATTTTTCAGACTTTTTTTTCAGACTTCTTTTCAGAATTTTTTTTCAGACTTTTTTTCAGACTTATTTCAGACTTTATTTCTTCCGACATTTTTTTTGACATTTTTCAGACTTTTTTTTCCAGACATTTTTCAGACTTTTTTTACTACCAACATTTTTTTCAGAATTTTTTCAGACTTTATTTCTTTCGACATTTTTCAGATTTTTTTTCGGACTTTTTTTCAGACTTTTTTTCAGACTTTTTTCAGACTTTATTTCTTCCGACATTTGTTTTGACATTTTTCAGACTTTTTTTCTACCAACATTTTTTCAGAATTTTTTCAAACTTTATTTCTTCCGACATTTATTTTGACATTTTTCAGACTTTTTTTTTCGGTCTTCTTTTCAGACTTTTTTTTCGGTCTTTTTTTCAGACTTTTTTTTTCCAGACATTTTTCAGACTTTATTTCTTCCGACATTTTTTTTGACATTTTTCAGACTTTTTTTTCCAGACATTTTTCAGACTTTCTTTTTCTACCAACATTTTTTCAGAATTTTTTCAGGCTTTATTTCTTCCGACATTTTTTTTGACATTTTTCAGACTTTTTTTTCCAGACATTTTTCAGACTTTTTTTTTCTACCAACATTTTTTCAGAATTTTTTCAGACTTTATTTCTTTTAACATTTTTCAGACTTTTTTTTCGGTCTTTTTTTCAGCCTTTTTTTTTTTTTTTTTTTTCAAACTTTTTTCAGACTTTATTTCTTCCGACATTTTTTTTTACATTTTTCAGACTTTTTTTTCCAGACATTTTTCAGACTTTTTTTTACTACCAACATTTTTTTCAGAATTTTTTCAGACTTTATTTCTTCCGACATTTTTTTTGACATTTTCCTGACTTTTTTTCTGACTTTTTTTTCAGACTTTATTTCTTCCGACATTTATTTTGACATTTTTCAGACTTTTTTTTCGGTCTTTTTTTCAGACTTTTTTTTCCAGACATTTTTCAGACTTTTTTTTACTATCAAAATTTTTTTCAGAATATTTTCAGACTTTATTTCTTTCGACATTTTTCGGACTTTTTTTCAGACTTTTTTTCAGACTTTTTTCAGACTTTATTTCTTCCGACATTTGTTTTGACATTTTTCAGACTTTTTTTTCCAGACATTTTTCAGACTTTTTTTCTACCAACATTTTTTCAGAATTTTTTTAAACTTTATTTCTTCCGACATTTATTTTGACATTTTTCAGACTTTTTTTTTCGGTCTTTTTTTCAGACTTTTTTTTCGGTCTTTTTTCAGACTTTTTTTTTCCAGACATTTTTCAGACTTTATTTCTTCCAACATTTTTTTTGACATTTTTCAGACTTTTTTTTCCAGATATTTTTCAGACTTTCTTTTTCTACCAACATTTTTTCAGAATTTTTTCAGACTTTATTTCTTTTAACATTTTTCAGACTTTTTTTTCGGTCTTTTTTCAGACTTTTTTTTCGGTCTTTTTTTCAGACTTTTTTCAGACTTTATTTCTTCCGACATTTTTTTTGACATTTTTCAGACTTTTTTTTCGGTCTTCTTTTCAGACTTTTTTTTCGGTCTTTTTTTCAGACTTTTTTTTTCCAGACATTTTTCAGACTTTATTTCTTCCGACATTTTTTTTGACATTTTTCAGACTTTTTTTTCCAGACATTTTTCAGACTTTCTTTTTCTACCAACATTTTTTCAGAATTTTTTCAGGCTTTATTTCTTCCGACATTTTTTTTGACATTTTTCAGACTTTTTTTTCCAGACATTTTTCAGACTTTTTTTTTCTACCAACATTTTTTCAGAATTTTTTCAGACTTTATTTCTTTTAACATTTTTCAGACTTTTTTTTCGGTCTTTTTTTCAGCCTTTTTTTTTTTTTTTTTTTTTCAAAATTTTTTAAGACTTTATTTCTTCCGACATTTTTTTTTACATTTTTCAGACTTTTTTTTCCAGACATTTTTCAGACTTTTTTTACTACCAACATTTTTTTCAGAATTTTTTCAGACTTTATTTCTTCCGACATTTTTTTTGACATTTTCCTGACTTTTTTTCTGACTTTTTTTTCAGACTTTATTTCTTCCGACATTTATTTTGACATTTTTCAGACTTTTTTTTCGGTCTTTTTTTCAGACTTTTTTTTCCAGACATTTTTCAGACTTTTTTTTACTATCAAAATTTTTTTCAGAATATTTTCAGACTTTATTTCTTTCGACATTTTTCGGACTTTTTTTCAGACTTTTTTTCAGACTTTTTTCAGACTTTATTTCTTCCGACATTTGTTTTGACATTTTTCAGACTTTTTTTTCCAGACATTTTTCAGACTTTTTTTCTACCAACATTTTTTCAGACTTTTTTTAAACTTTATTTCTTCCGACATTTATTTTGACATTTTTCAGACTTTTTTTTCGGTCTTTTTTTCAGACTTTTTTTTCGGTCTTTTTTTCAGACTTTTTTTTTCCAGACATTTTTCAGACTTTATTTCTTCCAACATTTTTTTTGACATTTTTCAGACTTTTTTTTCCAGATATTTTTCAGACTTTCTTTTTCTACCAACATTTTTTCAGAATTTTTTCAGACTTTATTTCTTTTAACATTTTTCAGACTTTTTTTTCGGTCTTTTTTTCAGACTTTTTTTTCGGTCTTTTTTTCAGACTTTTTTCAGACTTTATTTCTTCCGACATTTTTTTTGACATTTTTCAGACTTTTTTTTCCAGACATTTTTCAGACTTTTTTTTTCTACCAAAATTTTTTTCAGAATTTTTTCAGACATTTTTTTTTACATTTTTCAGACTTTTTTTTCCAGACATTTTTCAGACTTTTTTTTACTACCAACATTTTTTTCAGAATTTTTTCAGACTTTATTTCTTTCGACATTTTTTTTTGACATTTTTCAGACTTTTTTTCAGACTTTTTTTCAAACTTATTTCAGACTTTATTTCTTCCGACATTTTTTTTGACATTTTTCAGACTTTTTTTTCCAGACATTTTTCAGACTTTTTTTCCCAGACATTTTTCAGACTTTTTTTTACTACCAACATTTTTTTCAGAATATTTTCAGACTTTATTTCTTTCGACATTTTTCGGACTTTTTTTCAGACTTTTTTTCAGACTTTTTTCAGACTTTATTTCTTCCGACATTTGTTTTGACATTTTTCAGACTTTTTTTTCCAGACATTTTTCAGACTTTTTTTCTACCAACATTTTTTCAGAATTTTTTCAGACTTTATTTCTTCCGACATTTATTTTGACATTTTTCAGACTTTTTTTTCCAGACATTTTTCAGACTTTTTTTTACTACCAACATTTTTTTCAGAATTTTTTCAGACTTTATTTCTTTCGACATTTTTTTTTGACATTTTTCAGACTTTTTTTCAGACTTTTTTTTCGGGTTTTTTTCCAGACATTTTTCAGACTTTTTTTTCAGACTTTTTTTCAAACTTATTTCAGACTTTATTTCTTCCGACATTTTTTTTGACATTTTTCAGACTTTTTTTTCCAGACATTTTTCAGACTTTTTTTCCCAGACATTTTTCAGACTTTTTTTTACTACCAACATTTTTTTCAGAATATTTTCAGACTTTATTTCTTTCGACATTTTTCGGACTTTTTTTCAGACTTTTTTTCAGACTTTTTTCAGACTTTATTTCTTCCGACATTTGTTTTGACATTTTTCAGACTTTTTTTTCCAGACATTTTTCAGACTTTTTTTTTCTACCAACATTTTTTCAGAATTTTTTCAAACTTTATTTCTTCCGACATTTATTTTGACATTTTTCAGACTTTTTTTTCAGTCTTTTTTTCAGACTTTTTTTTTCCAGACATTTTTCAGACTTTTTTTTCCAGACATTTTTCAGACTTTTTTTTTCTACCAACATTTTTTTCAGAATTTTTTCAGACTTTATTTCTTCTGACATTTTTTTTTTTTTACATTTTTCAGACTTTTTTTTCGGTCTTTTTTTCAGAATTTTCTTTCAGACTTTCTTTCAGACTTCTTTTCGGACTTTATTTCTTCCGTCATTTTTTTTTACATTTTTCAGACTTTTTTTCTGACTTTTTTTCAGACTTTTTTTCAGACTTTTTTCAGTAATTTTTTCAGACTTTATTTCTTCCGACATTTTGTTGATATTTTTCGGACATTGTTTTCGGACTTTTTTTCAGACTTTTTTTTCAGACTTTTTTTCAGACTTTAGTTGTTCCGACATTTTTTTTTTACATTTTTCAGACTTTTTTTTCTACCAACATTTTTTTCAGAATTTTTTCAGACTTTATTTCTTCCGTCATTGTTTTTTACATTTTTCATACTTTTTTTTTAGACTTTTTTTTCAGACTTTTTTTCAGACTTTTTTCAGACTATATTTCTTCCGACATTTTTTTTTTGACATTTTTCAGACTTTTTTTTCCAGGTATTTTTCAGACTTTTTTTTCAGACTTTTTTTACAGACTTTTTTTTCAGACTTTATTTCTTCCGACATTTTTTTTTACTTTTTTCAGACTTTTTTTTCCAGACATCTTTCAGACTATTTTGTCAGACATTTTTTCTTCCAACATTTTTTTCAGAATTTTTTTCAGAATTTATTTCTTCCGACATTTGTTTTGGACATTTTTCAAACATTTTTATTTACATTCACACATCTGGAGGTCAGAGGTCAACGGACCCCTTTGAAAATGGACATGACAGTTTTTCCTCGCCAAAATTTAGCGTAAGTTTGGAGCGTTATTTAACCTCCTTCATGACAAGCTGGTATGACATGGTTGGTACCGATGGATTCATCAGGTTCTTTCTAGTTTCATATGATACCAGTATCTTCGTAAAACTGAGCGCGCTACAACCTAAAAAAAACAAGTTGCTTTGATGTGTTAAAGAAATTAATAGCATTAAAACAAATTTGCGTTAACGCGTTATTATCGTGTTAATTTTGACACCCTCATTAAAATACACGGACTGCCAGTTTATGACCTTGTGTTGCTGAAATGTCAGTTATTAAGAAGTTAAGAAAAGCAGCCCGGTTTGACAGCCGTACATTTCTTTTATTTATCCAAGTGGTTGTAAAAAAGTTTCATTCACACATGTTAACGCAGAGTTTTCTCCAATCACAGAGGACCGTCTGATGAAAACGCCTGAAGCAAGATATCTCGTCAAACTTCTGATGAAAAAAACTTTCTTCAACTAATCCTAGTCGCCAGAGAAAGATTCAAAAGGATTTTTGTGACTCGCCAACTTTTCCTGCAGTTAAATCAACATCCCGACAAGTTAGTACGACATGGTTGGTACCAATGGATTTATTAGGTTTTTATAGTTCCATATGCTACCAGTATCTTCAGAAATTAGTGGTGTTAAAACGAATTTGCATTAACGCGTTATTATCGCGTTAACTTTGACAGTCCTAGACAACAAGCTGAAAGATGCTAAAATACAGAGCAGGGCTGAGAGGAGTTGCTCAGTCAGGTGATACTTGATTAATGCAGCTCAAATGTGGATGTTGAATGAGGGTAAGACAAACCTTTTCTTGCCTATTGAGGTTGATGTGTTTCTGTTATTAGCTCTGGTTGGAGGAGACGTTTTCTCCTGTGTCTGTTGTCGGAGCAACGTCACGTCGTACTGAATCCAAACCCATCATCCTAGCGAGCTCTGAGTGTAGTTATTTACCTGCACACGGCTCCGTGTCCGGGCACGATGTGACAGTCTCCTCCTCGGCAGTAGTCGGGCTGCAGGACGCACAGACTCTGGCAGGGCAGGCCGTCCACCGACAGGAAGCCCGGCTCACACTGACACTGAGCCTCCTTCGTCCGGCCGCTCACCACGCAGCGAGAAAACTCATCGCAGGCCAGGAACTTACAGGCGTCGGCCTGATCGGCTGTGAGGAGAAGAAGAAGAAGATTAGTATTCATGCAGTGTGTTCCTCCTCCTCCTCCGCCGTGACCACCTCCTCTCTCCAGGAGGTGCTGAGGAGGGTTTGATTTTAATGAGGTCTTCAGCTTCTGGATTTAGCCTCCGGCGTGGACGGCTTCCGAGACTAAACGTCAGGTACACTCTGAGGAAATTAGCATGGTTGGACGGTTTCACGGATGAAATGTACGCCGTGTGATGCCACGGTGTGTCTTCTGTGTGACTGTAAATCACACATACATCCACATGTATGCACATTACGGGTGAACCCTGAATAGTCGACTATTCCATCTCACAATCGAATCGACTCTCTCTCTCTCTCTCTCACTCGCTCTCTTCTTTGCCGTCTCCTCCTGATGAGGCGGCTGTCTGGCTTCTGCTGCACCGAGGAGCCGTACCGCAGCACGCCGCCCACAGCGCACCGGAGGACGGATAGACATGTTGCCAAGGTTCGCCGTTTTGGGACGTTTTAGAGGTGCACCGACCACCAGCACCGCTCGCCCTGTCCTCAGCTCCAGCACCGACACCGACGCCGCACCGGGCTGCACTGAGATTCGTTTATTTCTCTAACGGCATTTTTCTCTGGTTTTCTTTTGGGCTGAAAGTTGTGCTACCCGTCGTTCGGACCTGTTAGAGGCCCACAAACAGTGTGGCTAATCAACTTAGTCAGGAAATTACTCAAATAAATATGAAATATAGAAATGCCAAAATCCACTGAAGGGGGGTTTTAAATAGACGAGGATCAACGAGCAAAAAAACAAACATGATTCGCCGATAGGTACGGCATGACCAATCAGATTCAACCATGTAAATTCTCCATCTGAGATACCCCTAATGTACTCTATATCTATTCAAATGTATTGTATGTTGCTACCTACCGCATGACTTTGATATTACTACATTTCTATGAAGCATGAGGTGTGCATGGCCGGGTGCATATTACAGCACGGAGTGTATTTTATCACCAGCGGCTGATTGTCTCAGCAAAAACACGATCCCCAGTCCGCCGCCTGCGAGGCGAAAGATGTTGCAGCAGCACTTCTCATCTTCATTATTATTATTCCTGCCCTGTAATGTTCTGAACAATCCCACTGTGTATTGATGGATTTGACATATAGACCTAATTACTGAGTCTATCTGAATGTGTTTGTGATCTCTGCTCTCTGCCTGCGTCTCCTCTGTGGAGAATATTACAATATAAAGCTTATATGAGAGTATGAGAGGCATATAAAGAAGCAGCACTGATACGACAATGGGACTTATTATGAGACGCCGGTTTGTGTTTTATCACACGCATAAAAAAAACACATCATAAGGAACATTCACCGCTAACGCCAACAAACGACCAGCCTGCACCGTGACTCAGACTCCAACACAAACTCAACACAAACTCCACGGAAGCACAAAAACACAACTAAGTTCTATCTGGTGAAGCCCGTCTGGCAAAACAGGAATGTGACCGACGTCGGGGGACGACTAGGATCAACATCGGCACGGCCTTCGATTCATGGAAGGACCTTTGTTTGGTTTAACCCAGGGCTCAGCAACCTTTACTATCAAAAGAGACGGACAGTCTGTCTGGAGCCGCAAAACATCTGATCATTGTGATGAAGGTAACACAGTTTATAGTCTAAGTATATAGTATATCAGTCTAATGCAGTGAGGGCCAAAGAGACAATGTACTACGGAGTATTAGGGCCACACTGAGGGAAAAAACATCTGAGATTTACAGAATAAAGTCAGAATATTACGAGAAAAAAAAGTCGTAATATTACGAGAATAAAGTCATAACTTAACGAGAAAAAAAGTCGTAATATTACAAAAATGAAATCATAACTTTACGAGAAAAAAAGTCGTAATGTTACGAGAATAAAATCATAACTTTACGAGAAAAAAAGTCGTAACATTACGAGAATAAAGTCATACCTTAACGAGAATAAAGTCATAATATTATGAGAATAAAATCATAACTTTACGAGAAAAAAAGTCGTAATGTTACGAAAATAAAGTCATAACTTTACGAGAAAGAGTTGGAATATTACGAGAATAAAGTCATAACTTAACAAGAAAAAAAGAAAATAACACGTAAAATTACTGATTTATAATATTACGACTTTTTTCTCGAAAAACCTATGACTTTATTCTTGCAATATTATGACTTTATTATTGAAATCTCAGATTTTTTTTTTCTTCTCAATGTGGCCCTCATACTCCGTCGTACCGTCGTACCATAGACCTACAACAATGATAAATAAAAATGAAAATGTAAACAAAGAACAGTTATTCGTTTCCATTGTTAAAACTCCACAGGGAGCCACTGGAGAGGAGCTAAAGAGACTGCAGGTTGCAGACCCCTGCTTTCAGGTATATTTTGAACAGATAAATTAAATATTAAAATTGATTGACAGCCGTAAAAAAAGATGTAATCTGAACAAAATGATTCATTGTGATAAAGTTTCATATTCAGGCCATCCAGAAGTTTTTATGATTATTGCATTGCTGTAAATACTGTGATTTATTATAATCACGTGTAAATGTACCTGGTTCAACGTCCAGAGAGTGGGTGTCGATCTGGATGTGCAGGTTGTTGAAGGCGGTGGAGCAGAACTCCTCCAGGACGCAGTGGACGGCCTCGGTGATGTTGTACGGCACCGATTTGGCAAACTGCATCTTGCTGTTGACGACCACGCTGCCCTTCCTGAAGTTCAGAATCTCCAGCTTCTTGAAGCCCGTCAGGTTGGCCTGCAGGAACGGCATCAGCTGGAGGCGAGGAAGGAAGGAAGCAGACAAGAAACCATCACTTTGGAGTTATGTCTGTCATTTAACAGACAGAATCCTGAACGTCTCTGAGACAGCGCAGCAGACCGAGTATCCCTCAGAGGAAAGAAGCTGTTTGACAGATAATTTGATATTAATGACCAAGTGTTTGGTTCCATTTATCAAAATCGCCTCATCTGTTATACATGAGAAGCTGCAGAGCTCATTCACACGAGGAAGACATTAGGAGGAAAATGACACCGTTTTCTAGAAATTACAGATTCACTGCAAAAACTAAACTGCTGCATTGAGACAAACAAAAACATGTAAATGCAGTTTTCGGGGCGATTAAACTACTTCTACTTCATCTCTTTTGTCTAAACCGGGTGGAGTCGTACACAACTTGCTGCTTCCCCTGTTAGGTGACTAGAGACCTAGAGCATTCAGAGGATGGATGGATCAAACTAGAGACCTAGAGCATTCAGAGGATGGATGGATCAAACTAGAGACCTAGAGCATTCAGAGGATGGATGGATCAAACTAGAGACCTAGAGCATTCAGAGGATGAATGGATCAAACTAGAGACCTAGAGCATTCAGAGGATGGATGGATCAAACTAGAGACCTAGAGCATTCAGAGGATGGATGGATCAGACTAGAGACCTAGAGCATTCAGAGGATGAATGGATCAAACTAGAGACCTGGAGCATTCAGAGGATGAATGGATCAAACTAGAGACCTAGAGCATTCAGAGGATGAATGGATCAAACTAGAGACCTGGAGCATTCAGAGGATGAATGGATCAAACTAGAGACCTAGAGCATTCAGAGGATGAATGGATCAAACTAGAGACCTAGAGCATTCAGAGGATGAATGGATCAAACTAGAGACCTAGAGCATTCAGAGGATGAATGGATCAAACTAGAGACCTAGAGCATTCAGAGGATGAATGGATCAAACTAGAGACCTAGAGCATTCAGAGGATGCGGGTCTGTTGTGGGTCTCGTAGGGATAAACCAGAGGACACGTACCTCCACCAAAACTACACAATCCATTACATTTGTTATTTTAATAATGGAAAAGTGTTCATGTATCACATTAATGGAGGCAGGGTAAAACATAACTGCTGTCTCGGTGATATAGGGAATGTTTACACAAACATAATGGTGAGTTTTTATGTTTTTAAATGACGTATAGTTTGTAAAGACGGAGTGAGGATTCAGACGTCAGGCAGCTGCATATCTGGGGGTTAAATCTCGTTAAATTCTAATTCATCAATAGTTTCTCCGACACTTCACAAATGTTTATAGTCATCTTTACACGGAGGCAGCAATAGGAAATGTATTTGTTTATAGCTGCCGTCTGTGTGCGTGTCTTGAAATGATAAATACATTTATAAGCAGTACCGGCGGCGACTGCCACTGATGTGATTATGTTGTTTACTGAGGAGATGCAGTTAAGCAGCGCCGGCGCTCGCTGAGACGACTAACGGCGGCTTCACTTTGTTTCACTCATCACTTTTTCTATCGCTTATTTCTCCTGTCATCAAGGTCGAGTCTTCACCTCAAGAACTAGACGCCGCATCAGCGTATTATTTAGCATCGTTCAAAATTCAGTTAAACTCTCCAGAAAACGCCCGCCGCTGCGTTGCTGCACGGCAAAACACAATTAAACAGAAACACTCCACAGTTTGGTTTCTCTAATTCCCATATGGCCGTACGTAATTACCTCTATTGATGCAGTCAACCAAACTGTTGGGCGACATGAATAGTGAAATCTATTCAGAAAATATGGGTCTCTTAAGGATTTAGAGCACTTTATATTCTATTCATGTGATAATTAATGTGTGTTTCAGCGTTTTAATTCATTTTTCACTGCAGTCAGCGATAAACAGCAGCACACCCGACGTCACACAGAGAGAGAGAGAGAGAGAGAGAGAGAGAGAGAGAGAGAGAGAGAGAGAGAGAGAGAGAGAGAGAGAGAGAGAGAGAGAGCAGGTGACTGAAACAATACTAGCTGGATTCTTCAGGTGAAACAGACAAATAAACAGTCCTAGTGCTCATAAGCAAGGCATCACACCTGTCACCTGCATCGGTTGAGAGGCTGAGCAGAGATTTGTTGGGTGGCAAAGTGACATTTATCGAGCTCGTTAGCTCGGTTGCAAACGGAACAATGATCACTAAAACCACTAGAATAAATAAATGAATGAATGAATGAATGAATGAATAAATAAATAAATAAATAAATAAATAAATAAATAAAATAAGGCACAGTTAAAGAAATCAATCAAATTGAAATAATAAATCACAGAATTCTCTTCCTTGTTACTGAAAGTTCTTTATCAAAGGTATAATGCTACTACTACTGCTATTATTCTTAATAATAATAATAATAATAATAATAATAATAATAAAAATAAAAAATAAAAATAAAATAAAAATAATAAATAAATAAATAATAATAAAAATAAATAAAATAAAATAATAATAATAATAATAATTATTATTATTATTATTTTTATCTTTTATTAATTAATTAATTTTTTTTAGATGTTGGGATCGTGGGTTGGGATGGGAAGACTATACATTATAAAATTGCTTGATACTCATCTTTCTCTTTCTTTTCTGAGAAGTAACTACTGTATAGAATCACAATTCAACAAATAAAAGAGTATAAAAAATAATTAATAATTAAGTGTTGCTTAATTATATATATATATAAAACAATATATAGGCAGGTTCTTTAATGTGTTCACCAAGATTTTTTCAAAAATCTGAATCTGAAGACCGTCTTATTCAGGCTTTTACATAATTTAGTAAATTTTTATCTTTTTCTACTACCATTTTCAATACTTTTATTTCTCTGCACTTTTATTGATCTTTGATTGTATTTTTACGAACATATTTATTTTTGTTTTTAATACCATCTTGTAAAACACTTTGAGCTACATTTTATTATGAAAGGTGCTATAAAAAAAAAGTTATTATGATTCAGCATTTTTATTTTGTAGTAAACATTAAAAAAAGAAATTGATAAAAATGTAAATAATGAAATAAAACAGTATTTCTGTTTCTAGAACAACCTGTTGTTGTATTGGTAGAATTAGTCCTGTGGAAATAACATATTATGCTAATTTACCATATGAGCCGTTATATTATGTGTTTGTGCTGGTGATTATTTGGCTTTATTTGAGAAGAAATTGTGAGAAAATAACAGATTTTAAATGGAAATATTCTGTTATGTTGGTCTTTTTATGCACATTATCATACTATTACTTTAGCACCACTACTAACTAAAGTTTGTTGCACTATAACTTGAATGTTACACTGATATTTCACACCGAGAAGTTTTTAAAAATCTGAATCTGAAGACCTTCTTATTCAGGCTTTTACATAATTTAGTACATTTTTATCTTTTTCTACTACCATTTTTAATACTTTTTTGATTTGTTGTCATTTGTTTTTTTTTTTATTGCATTTTATTTTTACGCCATATTGTCAGCATTTTCTGTATGAAAGGTGTAATAAAAATAAAGTTATTATTATTGTTATGATTTTGAATTTTTCTTTTTGTTGCAAACATAAATTAATGAAGTTTATAAAAACAAAATCAACATTACAATGATTGAAAAAACAAAAAATGACTGGAAATAATGAAAGAAAACAGTGGAAATAGTTCTACAGAAATAACATTATGCATAATTTATCATATACAAGACATATTATTTATTTATGTTGGGGATTATTTGGCTTTATTTGAGAAGAAATGGTGAGAAAATAACAGATTTTAAATGGAAATATTCTGTTATGTTGGTCTTTTTATGCACATTATCATACTATTACTTTAGCACCAGGACTAACTAAAGTTTGTTCTACTATAACTTGAATATTACACTGATATTATATCTTTTGGTACACTCACATAACTTTATATCTTCCTTGTAATATATATAATTTAGTTTTCTTTTTTTTATTTCTTCCCTTAGTGCAACTTTTATATATGTATTTTACTGTTTTATTCTATTGTAATTTGTGTTTCTACATTGTCTGTGTGTGCGGCGTGGAGCTACGACTGCATTTCATCGTGCAATCCTGTGTTATATAATGACAATAAAGCTGAACCTTGAGGTGAGGTGAAGGCGAACAATACCAGGACATCTCTCAAGTCCATTTTCTTACATTAGGACAGAATATAATGGAGGGGGAGTAAATTATTACACAATGGCCACTTAATGTTCAAACCTTCATCCGCGGTTAGTTTATCTGCACCGGTGAGTCATCTGATAACAGAAGAGCATCGGTGTTGTTTCTCCGGTGGGAACGAGTGCACGCTGGAGGGCTTGATGACCAGGATGTGAATCACACATTATGGCCTTCATCGTTATCCGATCTGAACACCTATAGGAGGACTTGGAGGGAAATTTAGTTCCCCTATAAATAGTCCAAACTGCAGTCTGTCAGTTCTCTCTCCTGTTCATACTCTTACAGTGATTGGTCGGGTGATTTTATTCTGTAATGACCTCTCGGAGGAGTTTGTGGATGCATAACGGACGCAAGTTTACAGCAGGAGGACATAAGTATGTCGTTGTTGTATGCGATTCAAGAGACGGAGCGTCACGATGCCCGCTCCTCATTTGCATAAAGTTGAGGGCTAGTCTACTTTATACAAATCAGGGGCGTCCGACGCGACTCGCCGCCTCTCCAAACTCCCGAGGATCTTTTAAAATAAACGTTGTTGATCTAAAATAAAGACAGATTCATCAAATGCATGGATTATTTCTCTCCTCAAATGTTTTCAGAAACACATTTCAGTGAACTATTTACGTGAAATAAGAGAAGAAAGTTTCCAAACGAGCCTCCATACTGGTTCCGGTTTGAAAGCTGGGAGCAGCAGCCAACGGCGGGAAAGCGTTCGTCCAATCAGGAGCCGAGTGCCTTGTTTCAAGGGACAGCACACCAAGCGTCCAATGCTGGGAAGCGTCGCGTCCCCTCGCTATATAATACGCCCCTGTGGACACGTACCATAAGGGATGTCAAGAGAGCCGATACTTTGGTACCAAGTCAAAGTTCTGAAATATAATGTATATTGGTTTTTATACAGTAACGCAGGTTCTGGGGATCAGGACTCGAGACTACTGGCGTCCCAGGAGGATAGAAAATGTACTTGATAATGTTACGTTATGAACAACAAATCTGCACTGGTATCGGCACGAGGAGAGCTAGTTAACGTTGGCTGTTAGCAGCCGATAGGCAGCACCGTCCTGCTTGGCTAAATAGACCCTTTCACAGGTGTAAATGTAAACATTACATATATGTCCATCTGCCATCCATCAATCTGCAACCGCTTATCCCGTTAGGGGTCGCGGTGGGTTGGAGCCGATCCCAGCCGACATTGTGCGAAGGCGGGGTACACCCTGGACAGGTCGCCAGTCCATCGCAGGGCTGACACATAGAGACAGACAAACATTCACACCTACGGGCAATTTAGAGTCAACAATTAACCTAACCTGCATGTCTTTTCTGTGGACAGAATTCCTTCATTTGTTAACGCAAGGCTTTCATTCTTAAATATTTACAGGACAGTGTTGTAGAACATGCAGTGACTTGCACGGTTGTTGTATTACATATATGTGTCCCAGTTTATTTAGTGTAGGGAATGACATAAACTGACAGGAAGTAAACATGCATCCAAGCTGTTGCCTAACAATGCAATGCGCTGAAGTGGTCTATAATGGAGCTAACATACGGAGGATAATATGTTGATGTTCAAGCGGGTATAATGTTGCTTCACTTTAGCAGGAAACACAGAGGACAGTTGAGGCTGATGGGGATGTCATTACTTCTGCAGGGATTTGATCATAAACCAAAGTATTGGATGATGATGATGGTGCCAGAGGAAAGGTTATTCAAGATATTGAAATGCATCTTGAGGAGACTGTGAATAATAATTAGTTGCAGCAATATTATTTTCTACAGTTTTTTTTAAATTGTGAATATCTGATTTTTAAACATAAAATTCTTCAAAGGCATTAGAGTTCAGAAGTAGTTTTCTTTTCAAAGAAAAGCTGCTGATGGCACAGAGAGACCACAACGCTGCCGCTCTGATCCAAACGACTCAAACCAGCGGAGTTCAGGCAGCCAAACAGGCGTCTGAAATAAACTGCTAATTGAATGGATTTACACACTAGCACTAATCAGCACTAGCACTAATCAGAGCTGCATTCACACGAGAGTAACTGGCAATGATAAGAAATAAGTAAAAAGGAGAGTTTGTGTGGAGCATCCCACTGAGTATTTAAAGGTCCCATATTGTAAAAAGTGACATTTTCATGGCTTTTATATTATAAAGCAGGTTTAAGTTCTATATAAATACTGTGAAAGTATCGAAACGCTCAATCCACAGAGAAACACACACAGCCCGTATTCAGAAACTGAGCGTTTGAAACAAGCCGTCAGGATTTCTGTCTATTTGTGATGTCACAAATATACAATATTTAGACCATTTCAAAGTTTTAAACGTAAACATACTAAATGTGTCCCAGTTTATTTCCTGTTGCAGTGTATGTGAATGACATCAGCTGACAGGAAGTAAACATGGACCCAAGCTGTTGCATAGCAACGCAATTCTGTTGCAATTCCATTGAAATGCACTAAAACGGAGCGTTTCAGACAGAGGGTGAATACTGGTATATTCAAGCAGACATGATGAGGAAAATAAAGTTTTTTTTAAACATTAAAGTAGGTAAACATGTTTTAGTAGAAACCCAAAATACAAATATGAACCTGAAAATTAGCATAATATGGGACCTTTAAGTTCTTTCTTGAGACGTTATTTGATCTAAAATATTGATAGTTGCTGAAAATGAAACTGTAATGAAATGCAGCCATTCCTCTTTAGACTTGACTTGGATTGACTTTGGGTTGCCTGTTAAACCATCGCCAGTATGTTCTCTCACAAAGAAGTGTCATCTCCCATTTATGACTATATTCCCATTGCATATTCTCCCTGCCTCATTAATTTAGCCGAGGCGTTGTTTGTGGTAAGATGGAGGGCTGTATCGTACCTGCTTGAGCTTGAAATTATTCCTTCACTTCCTCTAATCATCCAAAACATCACATCAAACACGTCCACAACACGACCCTGGTCGGATCCAGGTCTGACTCTGAGGGCTTCTGAAGAATTCTTTCACTATGAAAACAGAGCTGCTAATGAACGAAGAAGCTGCTCGTGTTCATTCGTTTTATTTCTGTTTTAACTGTCATAATGAGATTAGTAGGGGAAGGTCACACACACACACAACAAGGTTTTCACTTGTCAGAAGCTGCAGGGACTTGTTTTTTAAATGTCACAAGACTACGCCGGCGTACCAGGGCCATTGTAGGTACAATAAAACCTATTACGGAGCCGAGGGAGGGGGGTTATATTCAGAGAAATAATTCAGAATTTCCAAGATTAAAGTCGTACATTTCTGAGAATAAAACTCAGATATTTACGAGAAAATAAATTGAATATTCTGACATTAAAGTGGTAAATTTATGAGAATAAACTTGAATATTCTCTGAGATCAAAGTGGTACATTTATAAGAAAAGACTTGAATATTATCTGAGATTAAATTGGTAAATTTATGAGAAAAATGGTAATATTATCTGAGATTAAAGTGGTAAATCTATTGGAAAAAACTTGAATATTCTGAGATTGATTTTGAATTGGTAAATTTACGAGAAAAATCTTGAATATTCTCTAAGATTACAAAATTACAAATTTATGAGAAAGTTAATCTTTTGTCAGGCAACCACATCGCTTCACTAAATATATAAAATACACAAATATTAACTTACAAAGCTTGCTATAACCAGACAACTAGGGGGCTGTAAACGGGTCCTCTGGGTTTTTGTTGACCATAAAGTTTCCTGATTTAAATCAAATACAAAAACAAGCAACTACATAATTGTATCTCATTATCTTTAAGTAAAAAGCAAGAATGATTTTTAGAATATATGATGGTGATTCAAAAATTATATTCATGAAAACTGATAACTTTTAAAATGTAATTATCTTAATTTTTCACCACAGTCTGTTCTTTTTAAGCTCTTCAAAATCACTGGTTTGTACTCACCACTTCTAAGAATTTGTTCTCCAGGGATCTGTACTCGGACGACGTCTTGTTGAAGAGGCCCTCGGAGAAGTCCATGTTGGTGACGCGCAGGCTGAAGAACACCACCAGCTCCCTGCCGTGGCTGGCCGTGGTCATGGTGGGCGTGGTCAGGTATCTCACTGGAGGCGGGGCTGTGACGCTGACAGTGGTGCGTTCCTCACCAACGAAAGGGAAGCCACTCCCGTCGTCCGGCAGCTCATTTGTTGCTGCTACGTCCGTTTGATCCAGCTCCACCGCCAGGTCCCTTACAGCCTCGTCAATTACGTCTTCGGTAGCTGCCGGTGGGACGTTTTGGCTTTCGCCTCCTTTCGGCGCCGCCTCTTCCAAGTCTTCATCGATAATGACGACTGCCGGCTCCGACTCTGCCTCTGAGCTATCATCCTCAGACTCAGGAGTAGAGGGGATTACAGATTGCTCTGCTACCTCAAAGAGTCCAGTGTCTATAGTCGGGCTGGGCACTTCAGACACGACGACAGAAGCCGGAGGAGTAGGGAAGGAGTCTGAAACCGGTGCTGCCGTTACACTGATGTCTCTTTCTGGGGATGAATCACTGTGCCGCGTCTCCTCCGGCGAGTCTTCTGTGACTTCGGTGCCCTCTGATGTGTTTTCTGGATCTGTCACCTCTTTGAAATGTCAGGCAAAAAAGGTTGAAATGAGTCATTAGTGCTCACAAAGGATTTCCACAAATGACAAAAATGTGCCTGCTGAGTGAATCATGCATAAAACATTTAAACGGCTTCATGCTGAATGTTCAGTTTGAATCCCCACTTCTTCATCGAGATAAAAATCAGAGATATTATTCATTATGCCGACCTTACACCAAACGACTTTTCAAGCGATTTCACTGTCGCAGACGCATTTCCAATGTCGGAATAACATCGCGCGAGTTTTGCTAGAGTCGCAGCGAGCTCCCGTGATCTCGATCGTTTAATGTAAGGTCATAAAACTCAATCCGAGCTGTCTTAAATCAGTCTTCTTCTCGTCTCGACGAAGTTTAATATTATCATAAGTTTAATGACGCGAACATTGCCAACAACCAATAGGAGCGCTCTCTCCAGCACCAAATGGGAAGCAGCAAAATAGTCAGAAAAATGCACCATTGGACCAAAAGCCCATTAGTCCTACAGCCCGTTATTCCGAAATCAAACACCCGGGGTGTGTTCAAAATCGCATACTTTTTCTTTTTACTTTTAGTACCTACTGCAGCTGTGCAGTGTTGCATGCAGTATGCATAACATTGTGCCTTTAGTATATACTGTGCATTCCCAGACCCATACTACCATACTATTTAGTATGCCAGAAAAAGATTTTGTATGTCCCAATACATAATATGTCAAATGCAGTATGCATAAAAATACCAGGATGTCCTACTACACCCGGTCACATTTTGCAGTATGCAAGCCAGCATGCTTTTCTGGCTATTCTGACCCACAATCGTTTGTGCAGGGGTTACATGAGCAAGAGGGTCAAAGTTCAAGGTGCAATGTTATGAGGAAGTAATATGCGTACTGCATGAAACAGTACGTACTTTGTAAGGGCAGCTGCAGTACGTACTAAGTAGTAAAGTATGCGATTTGGAACGCAGCCCCAGTGTTCCTAAGTCCCGTTGTTCCGAAAATACACACTCTCCTTGCACCGCCGTCTGAATGCACGGGCTTACCGGGGCTCAAGCCTGTGGGCCTGACGACGTAAAATAGCCCATGAGGCTCCGGGAAAAAAAAGTTATTTTTGTCCAATGGTGCATTTTTCGGACGTTTGGGCTATCGGAAAAACAGGCTGTCGGAACAATGGGCAGTCCCGGGAGAATCTGGTGGAGTTGTGGAGTGAACCAGAGCGCCTCTTTGATGTGTACTCCCATTTGTACCACGATAAAGTGGAGAAGGAAAAAAGATGTAGTGAGTATGCTATATGTTAAGGCTAGCTGCAGCTTTTTTACTTCTCCACTCTTCAAATGGGAGAACACGTCAAAGGGGTACTCTTGTTCACTAGCTATCTAGCTATACAGTAGCTATAGGGGATTTCGAGGGCTGCAGCAATTTCTGTCCACTTGTTTCTCAACAGTTTTTTTTCTTGTAGGAGCAGGATGTGACATCATCTCAAAAGGACTCTAGTTGTAGTCTTGTAAATAGTGACCCTGCTGGAGTTTTTGCAAAATATGACTAAAAACTCTGTGACTTAAGACGAATTGCCTTTAGATGTGAGAGGGTGTCAGACTTCAGTCTTTTAGTATCTGTAATAATCCACAAATCTTGTCTGATAATCAGAAAATAATCTCAAACATTGGTACCATCAGGTATCACAATGTCTTTGGTACTGAACAAGTAATGAGGAGTCGAACGGCTTGTGTTTGCTGCATTTCATATAAATGAGGAAAATCATCAGCCCTTAAAATAGAATATTCATGTCACAGGATCTTTAATTATCTGCTTAAATGTCAGTGCACAACTCTATTAACATAATTCACTCCCTTTTATCACATAATATTTCATGTTCCTCACCTGCAATATCAGAGGTTGTTTCAAACTGCAGATCACTCTTTGATGTTTCAGTCGGTGTGATGGCGCCAGTGTTGGTCTCCGTGTAAAGGTCATCGATGATGGGATATCCGTGATTGGGTTCACCTCCATCTTCTTCAGGAGGTTGGATGTCTACTGATACAAAGTTATCTTCCTCATGTGGCCAGTCCGGTCTGACTGGTGGAAGGAACTCGTTATCTTCAATAATCTGAACAGTATCCTCTCCAAAGTGAAGCTCTTCCATGCTGTCCAGTGGGTAAAGGATTTCAATTGATATGGCTGGTGGCTCGGTAACATCTTCCTCAGGTTCTGGTTCTAAAATCGTAACTATCCTTTCCTCTGGATTTGGTTCTGGGACATCAACTCCTTCCCCTTCTTGTTCTGGGACATCAACTACTACTTCCTTTTCTGATTTGGGCTCTGAAATCCCGGCTGGCAAAACATGATCTGCGCCTTCCCCTGGTTCTGATGCTTCCTTTGGATTCTCAACTACTAACTCTTGTTCCTCCGTTTCCTCTGAAACTTCAGGTACTATTTCCTCAGGAACTTCAAGTACTGTTTCCTCTGGAACTTCAGGTATTGTTTCCTCAGGAACTTTTGGTACTGCTTCCTCTAGAACTTTGGGTAATGTTTCCTTTGGAACTTTAGGTAATGATTCCTTTGGAACTTTAGGTAATGATTCCTTTGGAACTGCAGGTAACGTTTCCTGTGAAATTTCAGGTACTGTTTCCTCTGGAACTTTAGGTACTGTTTCCTCTGGAACTTTAGGTACTGTTTCCTTTGGAACTTCAGGTAACGTTTCCTCTAAAACTTTAGGTACTGTTTCTTTTAAAACTTCAGGTACCGTTTCCTCGGGAACTTCGGGAACTGTTTTCTCAGGAACTTCAGGTACTGTTTCCTCTGGAATTTTGGGTACTTTTTCCACGGAAACTTCAGGTACTGTTTCCACAGAAACTTCAGGTGCCGTTTCCTCTGGGACTTCAGTTACTGTTTCCTCTGGAACTACAGGTACCGTTTCCTCTGGAACTTTGGGTACTTTTTCCTCTGGAACTTCAAGTACTCTTTCCTCTGGAATGTCAGGTACTGTTTCCTCGGGAACTTCATTTACTGTTTCCTCTGGAACTTCATTTACTGTTTCCTCTGGGACTACAGGTACTGTTTCCTCTGGAACTTCAGGTACCGTTTCCTCTGGAACTTTGGGTACTTTTTCCTCTGGAACTTCAGGTACTCTTTCCTCTGGAATGTCAGGTACCATTTCCTCGGGAACTTTGGGTACTTTTTCCTCTGGAACTTCGGGTACTGTTTCCTCGGGAACTTCAGGCACTCTTTCCTCTGGAATGTCAGGTACTGTTTCCTCAGGAACTTCATTTACTGTTTCCTCTGGAATTTTGGGTACTTTTTCCTCTGGAACTTCGGGTACTGTGTCTTTGGGAACTTCAGGTACTTTTTCTTCTGGGACTTCAGTTACTGTTTCCTCTGGAACTACAGGTACTGTTTCCTCTGGAACTTCAGGTACCGTTTCCTCTGGAACTTTGGGTACTTTTTCCTCTGGAACTTCGGGTACCGTTTCCTCGGGAACTTCAGGCACTCTTTCCTCTGGAATGTCAGGTATTGTTTCCTCAGGAACTTCATTTACTGTTTCCTCTGGAACTTCATTTACTGTTTCCTCTGAAACTTCGGATACTGTTTCCTCTGGAACTTCGGGTACCGTTTCCTCTGGAACTTTGGGTACTTTTTCCTTGGGAACTTCAGGTACTGTTTCCTCAGGAACTTCATGTACGGTTTCCTTTGGAACTTCGGGTACTATTTCCTGGGGAACTTCATCTACTGTTTCCCCGGGAACTTCAGGTACTATTTCCTCGGGAACTTCATGTACGGTTTCCTCTGGAACTTCAGGTACCGTTTCCTCTGGAACTTCGAGTACTGTTTCCTCGGGAACTTCAGGTACTGTTTCCTGTGAAATTTTGGGTACCGTTTCCTCTGGAACTTCGGGTACTGTTTCCTCGGGAACTTCGGGTACTGTTTCCTTGGGAACTTCATGTACTGTTTCTTCTGGAACTTCGGGTACTGTTTCCTCGGGAACTTCGGGTACTGTTTCCTCGGGAACTTCAGGTACTGTTTCCTTGGGAACTGCAGGTACTGTTTCCTTGGGAACTTCATGTACTGTTTCCTCGGGAACTTCAGGTACTGTTTCCTCGGGAACTTCAGGTACATTTTCCTCAGGAACTTCATGTACATTTTCCTCAGGAACTTCATGTACTGTTTCCTCTGGAATTTCAGGTACTGTTTCCTCAGGAACTTCAGGTACTATTTCCTCAGAAACTTCATGTACCGTTTCCTCGGGAACTTCAGGTACTATTTCCTCGGGAACTTCAGGTACTATTTCCTCAGGAACTTCAGGTACTATTTCCTCAGGAACTTCATGTACTGTTTCCTCGGGAACTTCATGTACTGTTTCCACGGGAACTTCAGGTACTATTTCCTCAGGAACTTCAGGTACTATTTCCCCAGGAACTTCATGTACTGTTTCCTCGGGAATTTCAGGTACTGTTTCCTTAGGAACTTCAGGTACTATTTCCTCAGGAACTTCATGTACTGTTTCCTCGGGAACTTCAGGTACTATTTCCTCGGGAACTTCATGTACTGTTTCATCAGTAATTTCAGGCACTCGTTCCTCAGGAACTTTAGGTACTGTATCCTTGGGAACCTCAGGTACGGTTTCCTTGGTAACTTCAGGTAGTGTTTCCTCTGGAGCTTCAGGTACTGTTTCCTCGGAAACTTCAGGTACTGTTTCCTCAGGAACTTCAGGTACGGTTTCTTCTGGAACTTCAGGTACTGTTTCCTCTGGAACTTCAGGTACTGTTTCCTCTGGAATTTCAGGTACTGTTTCCTTGGGAACTTCAGGTACTGTTTCCTCTGAAATGTTAATTACTGTTTCCTCTGGAACTTCAGGGACTGATCCCTCTGGAACTTTAGGTACTGTTTCCTCGGGGACTTTAGGTATCGTTTCTTCTGGAACTACAGGTACTGTTTCCTCGGGAACTACAAGTACTGTTTCTTCTGGAACTTCAGGTACTGTTTCCTCTGGAACTTCAGGTACTATTTCTTCTGGAACTTCAGGTACTGTTTCTTCTGGAACCACAGGTACTGTTTCTTCGGGAACTACAGGTACTGTTTCTTCTGGAACTTTAGGTACTGTTTCCTCGGGGACTTTAGGTATCGTTTCTTCTGGAACTTCAGGTACTGTTTCCTCGGGAACTACAGGTACTGTTTCTTCCGGAACTACAGGTACTGTTTCCTCGGGAACTACAGGTACTGTTTCCTCGGGAACTACAGGTACTGTTTCTTCTGGAACTTCAGGTACTGTTTCCTCGGGAACTACAGGTACTGTTTCCTCGGGAACTACAGGTACTGTTTCTTCTGGAACTACAGGTACTGTTTCTTCTGGAACTACAGGTACTGTTTCCTCTGGAACTTCAGGTACTGTTTCTTCTGGAACTTCAGGTACTGTTTCCTCTGAAACTTCAGGTACTGTTTCCTCTGGAACTTCAGGTACTATTTCTTCTGGAACTTCAGGTACTGTTTCCTCTGAAACTTCAGGTACTGTTTCCTCTGAAACTTCAGGTACTGTTTCTTCTGGAACTTCAGGTACTGTTTCCTCTGAAACTTCAGGTACTGTTTCCTCTGGAACTTCAGGTACTGTTTCCTCCGGAACTACAGGTACTGTTTCTTCTGGAACTTCAGGTACTGTTTCCTCTGGAACTTCAAGTACTGTTTCTTCTGGAACTTCAGATACTGTTTCTTCTGGAACTTCAGGTACTGTTTCCTCTGGAACTTCAGGTACTGTTTCTTCTGGAACTTCAGGTACTATTTCTTCTGATCCTGCAGGTGCAACCACCACTTCTTCTCGATCAGAAACCTCATCATCATTCTCAGGTTCTTGATCTGGATATAACACCTCAAATATACCTTTTTCTGGTTCCCTGTTTACTTCTGGAACTTCAACTATTTCCTTTTCTGGTTGCAAAACTTCCACTCCTCCTTCGTTCAACACCTCATCTGCGCTATCGTCTGTTTCTGCCTCTGGTACTGATTCTCCTGGCTCTGATACCTCAACTGATTCTGAACCCTCACCAAGCTCCTTCTCCATTTCTTCTGGTTCTGAAGCTTCTACCTCGTCTTGATTTTCGACAAACAACTCTTCCTCTGGCTCTGAAACTTCAGCTACATCTTCCTCTTCAGCTACTTCTTCATCTGGCTCTGAAACTTTTTCTATCTCAGGTTCTGACACTTCTAAATTCCCTTCCTCTGGTTCATAAACTTCAATTTGTTCAGGTGTCGGCTGGAAAGCCTCAAGCATTTCTTCATCATGTTCCACCACTAATTCTCCTTCTGGATCTAACAATTCAACTTTGGTGTCAAAATCAGGGTCGTAAGGTTCAGAAACACCCAATTCATCCTCTTCCTCATCTGGAAGAGCGTTAACTTCTTCGTCTTCTTGCAGGTTTACTATCGGCTCAGTGGGCGGCTGGCCCGTGATACCTGGAAGTGTCGTGATCGACGTGACAGAAGCTGTAGTTAATAATATCTGTGAGGGGGGAGTAACAACATCCAAACTAGGATTCCCAGTGTCTTCATCAACGGGAGTTAAGTCTTCCTCTGATATCAGGTTGGGAGACAAACTGATATATGGAGCATCCGTCTCCAGCTCGAGAATCACAGGAGGGGTCGGCATGTAGTCTCTCACAAGTTCACCGGTTTCGTCGTGATGAATGGTTTCAATCTCATGTGTAATGATCGGCAATTCTTCTTCTTCCTCCTCCTCTTCCTTTGATGGCTCGAGCTCACTCACATAAATTGCCTCTGACTCCTCGGTAATATCCTCCGAGGCCGGGGAATGATCGCTGCTCTCCACCATCCGACCAGTCACTGCCGTCGCCTCATCATCTGGGACAGCCGTGGGATCTAGAAGGGTCACGAGGGCGTTTTCCTTCTCCATGGGGGTGAGGGGAACCACCAGCCGAGGTTTATCAACTTCTGGCTCATCCGTGAACACTTCAAACTCGTTGTGTGAATCGGGCTCACTGGACTGTGGAGAGATGGATGCATGACGTTATTAATGCAAAGATGTCATTTGTCAGTGGCATTGCATTTTATATTACACAAAGTGTTCTAAAACCTGAACTTCATGTTATTCAGGGTTGGTATTAGTAACAGAGGATATCATTTCTTCAATCATAAATGCTAAGGAAGGTTTATTTAAAGAATTATGTAATTTGGTACTAATTATAGGGAAAATGGAGACAGTGTATCTTAATTAGGCCCAATTAATTGCTTACATAATGAACAGTCTTTTGGTAACAGGTCAGCTGAAAATGCAAACGTAAGCATACATTTCCAATAATAAATTGATATTTACTTGGGTTTAAATACACTGTATAAGTTTTTCCAGTACATTTATTTAAAACCAAATTGCATTGTCCTTTCCAGGAGATTATTAAGAAATTACAGGACTTATAAAAGAACACTAACTACTGAACATTTAGTAATATTTTTTATTCTAACCATAGACTGTATATAGAGAAGTTGACGTAGTTGACGTGACGTAATGATTGGTTTGTGGACTACGGTTACGAAACGCTGAATAAGACATTTTTAGGCTACCAAAATTCAACTTTCATGAAGTGAAAACACACTGTGAAAAGATTTAAGTTCCCTGCTGGCTGTTAGGAAGAATGCAAGTTTAAAGCTCTTCAGCATTGGCTTCACTTTTCAGATCCAGTGATTGTCCACTGATTCTCACGCTGAATTAAATCATATCTAAATATTCTCTTTTCCTGAGTCTAGTTTCAGTAGCAATTACACAACCTCTTACCTCATTCACTACTTCTACCGTAGAGGTTGCAGTCAGTGCTGGTAGGACGACTGCATCTGTCAAAAATAAAGAAGCACAATGCATTTGATACTTGCATGAGTTGGATTAAATACAATAAATGATTCACCTTCATATTTGCCCACCAGCTTGCTGTGTTGAACAGTTGGTGTTTATAAAATCAAGGCATTTCAGATAGTTCTAATACGCTGCAAACCCATTTCATTTATTGTATTTTCACATTCAGTAAAAATGAAAACATAAAAAGTGACAATAACATTTGTTAAGATATATATAGCACGGCACCTGGTTCGAAGTTAAGTGAGTCCAGATCGATTGGCAGCGAAGCCTCCTCGCGTAGAGCCTTGGTCACCATTTCCCTGAGGCCGGGGTTGACTGACGACTCCGTGGGAGCGGTCGACGTCTCTGAATTCCCAGAGTTGATTTTAGGTGAATTAATCTCAAAGATGAGAGAGTAGTGAACTGAGATTCCTCCGGGCCTGAAATGGGAGATATTATCTGTGTGATTTAGAGCTCCGATTCTTCACACTATCTGTTTTGATCAACTATCAACCGTTCTGCAAGATGCAGGCGATTTTGTCAGTGTCACAAGTCTTGCAAATGTTAATAAGAACTTTAAAAGGGATTGTGTGACTCAGCATGAGCTGCAGAGAGAGGACACCAGTTTAACACACAGCAGGTGACCAACAAAGGTAATCAAAGGTCGTGTGGTGCTGCAGTAAAGACAGACACTTTCAGAAGGTCAGGCGTGAATATCTGTATCAGACTGCATCAACGCTTCATCAATATTCTGCTCAGCGATCGTCATCAAGAGAGACTAAGCTGATTAGAATGCCGATGAATTTTCTTTGCTTTTGTGAGAACTGATGACAGCCAAACAAAAGCACTTCTTCATTAGGTTGCAGTCTGCATCTAAAAAAAACACATCCACTGCCTCAGACAGACTCTTTGTCTGAAGTGGACCTGATTGTGTCCCGTATCTGTAAACACACACCTTGCGTCCGCTCTGTAGGAGGCTGCTATCCTGAATTTCACTGATGCATTTTCTTCATGGTATACGCTTCCTGATGTTTTGGATGCTCGCCACTGTGTGTTTGTTGCTTCACCTGTTGCCAAATCATAGCATCTATTCCAAGTCTTTGTTCTTATTTTTGCTGTGATGAAGGCAGGCGGTGGAGGCATGTGGGTGCAGCCCACACATTAAAGGCTTTTTAACTTCTCAAGCAGAGAAATGTGCCTTGAACTATTCTTCTGGGGAGATCAGCTTTCCCGTATACAAGCAAAAACAGCTTTATTCTTTCCCTTTTGTCTCTGTGTGTGTACACCTCCCTTTCAAAAGATCTCTTTTCATTTATCTGACACACAGAGCTGCACTCTTTGGCTTATTTATCCTTCCTCTTTTTTTGGTTTCAAAAACCTCCTTTTACCGGATGACGTCAACAACTTAAACGCTCCAGTAATCAATACTTTTCATATTAACAATGACTCAAATAGCTTCTTGTAGTGCGGACAAACTCAGTGCAGTTTTAAGGAGCTGTTGTAATCTCTTTTAGTTCATAGTTTTATTTATTTATTATACGGCACATTTCCGGTCTGGTTCAGTCTCAGTGTTTCAACCACCTGTTTTCATTAAACAAGCCACTGTGTGCTACCTGCTCAGCACCAAACGGCAGCAGTTAGCGACGAGCTGGGGAACAGAGTGGAGCAGGAGTTGGTAGAGACCAAAAACAGAGCTAAAAGGAGAGTGAATATTGGACTTAAAGGGATAGTTTGGATGTTTCTCAGTGGGGTTGTATGAGCTACTTCTCCATAGTCAGTGTGTTACCTACAGTAGATGGAGTTTATAGAAACAGACAGGAGTACCAGCACGGGAGCAAAGCAACGTACTGCTGTGGACGGAGGCAGCAGCAAAACGCATTTTAGACACCTAAAAAAATCAATACAAGTTCAAGTGTACACTATATTTAGAATATTTTCGCTGGTTTACCTTACTGTGAGACAGCTATAAAGTCTATGTTTCCGACGGGGAACTGAAGCCGTTATCTAAGCTCTTGCCAAAGCCACCAGACTGATGTAATTTTACCTCTCAGAACACAAGAGTTGCTGGTTAGTTTGTTTGTGTTATTGTGTGACTTTGGTGAGTTCGGATTCACCAAATTCACACAATAGCACAAATTTTAGCACAGTTTTTGTCTGGACCGCAGAGGGCCAGCCCTACAAATGAAAAGAACGATTAGTTGGCCGAGTGTTGGAGTTTCCTCATTGGCGGTTGCTCTTTCAAAATGAAAAGGAACAGTCCTTTATGCAAATGAGCCCGTCCAGCATGACGCATCCGGCTCACGAATAGTGGACCAAATTGTGAAACTAGACGATCTGGTTCTAAAATGAAAACAGATGCAGTGGCAAAGCCTATTTCTCTCTTAAAATGTTGTCAGAAGTAGATTTTGGTGGATTGTTTAGATGGAATAACAGAAAGTTTACGAGCAGGGCGCTCCTGTCGTTTCCTGTTTGAAACGGCGAGCAGGGGGACTGTTTGCATTAAAGGGACTGTTTGTAACTTTTTAAGTGTATAAATGTACCGGGTCGTCTCCTCTGTTTGCCTTCACTCACACAGTGCGCGCGCTTTCTCGTGAACTCCCTCCACCTCTAGACGTGAACGCGCGCTCACTCCACACTGCTGAAGAGTTAGTATCTCAGAGAATATTTAGTGAATGAAGGGGTACGTCACCGCTTGAACGACCAGTTGAGTGGAGCAGCGCGTCCTGGTGGACATGTACCGCTGGATTTAACATTATAGACATGACCACTGACTATTAGTGGAACAATTTAGCCTTAAACTCACAGACACGGTCCAGACAGATACTCCGTCTTGTTTTCAAAGGAGTCCGGTGTCTTTGAAGTTTAATACCCGGTTTTGGCTTAATGTGCAAATATTTTCTGTGTCTAAATATGTTAACAGAAACATACTCTTCATTTATTTCTTCTTTTTAATTGCAACAAATAAAGTAAATAGTTTACACTAGATGTGTTTGTGTGTGTTGTGAGTGCCGGAGTCTGGCAGACAAAAGCAGGAGGAGTTGGGAATCCTTCATAAGATTAGAGGACGAGCTCCCGCTGAGGCCTCGCCGCCGTGTTATTGGCCGTGACAGCGCCAGACACCACGGGGGAAGGCAAATTAACGGGGGGAGCAGCTTGACAATTACTGTATCCACAAGTCTTCCTGTTTCACTGCTCACCTGCCTGCTCTGATAATGAGAGGAAAGGACGAGTGCTATCGGAGAAAACTTAAACGCCGCGTGTTAACCTTTAACGAGAGAGAGAGAGAGGTTCAGCGGGCAAACATCCTCTCAGCAGTTATTTGGTCCTCGCAGGTCACGGTGACATGATAGCTGAACTATCTGGACAGTTTGGGGTAAAATAATCAGCCTTCCTGCTTCGGATCCAAATAGAAGGAAGGAAACACACAAGGGGAGGTGGATACTACAGGGGATGTGTCATTTACCCGTCAGTGTCCTGCATCTCGCTGGCGTTGGGGAGAAGAAAAGAAGGTTTAAGAGCTGGAAATAAAAACCCAAACAGGAAGAGAAACACCGACAGCGTGAGGAAGAGACAGAAATCACACCAGTCGATGTGTCACTTCAGATTCAACACAAAACACTCAACATTTTGTTTGACTAAAGCAGTTGTTCCCAACCTGGGGAAGCCACTAAGTAGGCCACAATCTATTTAAAGCTGGTATTTGTGCACAGTATAAGTACATTAATATTATTAGTATTACACATCTGCAGAATTAGACTCAGTGGTGTCTGCGTAGGATTGTTTTAGACTTGTGTGATCCAAACATTTCTAATAACTGCAGAGCGTTGTTTAATCCAAAAGTCAACATTTATTGAAAAAAAAAAAAAATTTTTCCATCTAACTAAATATTCTGATTCACTCCACATTTGTTGCTGTCTGATGATCCATAAAAAAAAAACAGTCAATCAATCAATCAATTTTATTTGCTATCCATATCACTCCTAACTCCAGAAAAGATTAACAAGCAAAAAGTTAAATAAGTTTAGTTATATATTTCTTCACTACACTTTATACCTTGGAGGTTTTTGGTATCAGTTTTAGACAGTTTTTTTTACTCAATTAACCCTACTATTATCTTTGGGGTCAATTTTACATAACGTCTCTAAATAAATGATTGACATAATTTTTTTTGCCTCATATTTAATGACTTTTCCTAATTCAATGGGGACAACTGGGTAAACATAAAATTAAAATGATGATATGTTTTCAATGTCTTGTACACATGCTGTACGCATCGGTGTTCTTTGGGGTCAATTTGACCCCAGGCTGTTTTAGCCGTATAAAACATATAAGAAATATCAACATTTTACACACATTTGTTTTGATGATATTGAGGTCACTATAACATGCAACTTTATAATCTTCAAAAAGCTTTAGGGCCCTAACCTAACATAACCATAACTGTAGTAGTGCGAGAACCACTGATAGTTCACACGACATGGGGGAGGGGAAACATCATTCTCGCAAGAACTTTGATATTTCCCCACGCTTTGGGGGCGGCAAAATATGGTTCCCGTGAAGATATTGATTTTATTTAAAGGGCTATTTAGGTAGTCAACAAACAAACATAAAGTACCTGACTCATAAACTTGGGTAACAATTTTAATTATAATCATTTTCTGGAGGTTTAAATTGCTGGGGTCAAATTGACCCCAAGGATAAAAGATGTTAGTAAATTTGAAGGTAACAGGAGGGTTAAAAGCCCTGAAACTATTATTATTGAATCCTTTAGGGAACATTAAGGTATGTTGTTTTCTAATTTGTTAAAAAATCTATTTTGTTTTTGAAATAAATAAATTGCTAAATTCCTAATTTCTCAAAAGTTTCTTCGTCAATGCCATCACAACTGGATACAGATGTAAAGTCTCATTAGTGTAAAATGCAATGACTTTGTTTACTAAACAATTAAAACATGTATGTTGTTTTTGTTCCACCGTTACAGAATATTAACAGGAACCCTGAAACTATTCTGTTACCATTCAAAGTAAAAACATATATTTCTATTTCCTCTTCTGCTTCATCACTGGTGGTTATTGTTAAGAATCAATTTCTAGTTATCAAACATTTTAGTTCTCCACATTTTCTTCATCATGATTAGTGATAATAATGTTGTGAATAATAAACATCCGTTCTATTTCTGCTGATCAGAAGAGCAAGAGATCATCTGTTTTCCTTCTTCTGTCTGGTTAGTCGAGGCTGCAAACGTTCGCCTGCAGCATCGTCTGACATAATCCCAATGACAACCGGCCTCTCATCCATTCAAACGGCAAACGATCCGCTCATTTAAAATCTAATGAAGTTATCGAGGCTCAGTGGAACGCCTCGCCGCCGCCGCTGTGAAGATTTGATTACGCTTTAAACCACGCCTCGCCGTTCTCATCCTGCTCGCTCAAACCCCTCTAATACTCAAGATGTTGATTTCATGCTCAGGACTCACCTGATTCCCAGCACATGGATGGCTTTAAACCCAGAGAGTTTGTCAAACGCGTGCTGCATCTGTGAAAAGAAAAAGTACTTTTTAGTTATTTAACTATCACGCCGCCTGTCACCGCCGCCGCCCTCCCTCTGCAGAGGCCCATGTAATTAACTGTGAGCCGTCAAACAGGAGCTTGTTAATGACCTGGCAGGACGCCAACGTGTCGGTATGAATGGGAAAACCCTCGTTGTTATCTATCTTTGGGCGTGTTAAGCACCTGGACGCTCTTATGACATAATCGTCTTTACGGGCTGCGTCAGGTAACATCCTGCTGCGCATCACGTGCAACTCTGAGCGCACCCGATGTCTTTCGATGACAAAATAACATGGAATAACATCGTTTCTCAACGTCACTCTTCTGTTTGAGGATAAAAAGGAAAACATGGAGCAGAAAAGAGGGGATTGTGGGTAATCTTCTCCCTTTCCCTGGCCCTGACCTCATGACCCTCTGGTGTAAGCTTCTTTACTATCAGGACAGAGAGAGACTCATGTGGACCGAGGCAGGTGGTGATCCACATAGTGGATCAGTCAACGCTGCTAACACGTGGCAGCTCCCGCAGGTGAGTGGGTTCCCAATAGAACGTGTGTTTTTTGACAAATCGCAGTGTTAAACTTGTCTTTATATGGTGGAAATTTATCTGAAAATTAAACAAATAATATCCTAAATCTGAAAACTTTATTTACAAAACATTAAAACTAAAAAAATTAAATAAGGGCTGTCAAAGTTAACGCGATAATAATAATGTGTTAACACAAATTCCTTTTAACGGCACTAATTTCTTTAACACATTAACGCAGCTTACAATTTCTAGGCTCAGTTTTAAAGCTAGAGAGAAGATACTGGTATCATACGAAACTAGAAAACCCGATGAATCCATCGGTGCCAACCATGTCATACTAGCTTGTAGGGAAAGAGGAAAAATAACGCTCCAAACTTACGCCTAATTTTGGCGAGAAAAAACTGTCATGTCCATTTTCAAAGGGGTCCGTTGACCTCTGACCTCCAGATATGTGAATGTAAATGGGTTCTATGGGTACCCACGAGTCTCCCCTTCACAGACATGCCCACTTGTCATTGTTTTGTGTTGCTAATTGATTTACAATAATAAATATATACATACATTTGCATAAAGCAGCATATTTGTCCACTCCCATGTTGATAAGAATATTAAATACTTGACAAATCGCACTTTAAGGTACATTTTTGAACAAATAAAAAATGTACGATTAAAGCAGCAGTGGATAGAAATGGAGCTAAATCGATTAGTTGTTTGGTTTCGCAAACACGTAGGAGATCAGGGATGTTTCCCACAGGAATGAATGAACTTCCGGTTGACTCGGTATGTGGAAACGAGGCGTTAACGAGACATGTCCAGATCACAGAATCAAAGTAAAAATAGAAAAGCGGTCCCACCTGGTCCTGCAGGTGGTGAGCCAGGTCGACGTACTGAGGGGAGTCTGGGTCGTCCAGCAGCTCTCTGTAACCCGGATCCACCAGGTCGATGCTGAACTCCACGATCTGCTCCACCGGACTCTCTGGGACCACGTTGGGAAGCTCCGAGTCCTTCAGCAAAACAAACACGAGTCAGTATCGAAGAAACACGGGAAGGAACGAGGTGACAGTTTCATCTAAGAACAGAGCAACGTGATGATTCATCAGGAGTGTTTGTGTCCACCTGTAAGTCCAATATTCTCTCTCTTTTAGCTCTGTTTTTGGTCTCCCCCACCCTCTGAGGGAAATATCTGTCTCTTTAGCTGATAAAAGCTCCACTATGTTCACCAGCTGGTCACTAAATGAGCAGGTAGCGACGCTACTAGAGCGGTGAAAGTGAACCAGAGCAGATAAACAATGAGCTGAAACTCACTATAAAGCTACGAAACACTTTCTGATCAGACAAAAAGGAAAGCTCAGTAGATTCATTCAGCTGGGGGAAACTATCAGAAGTCATATCAAGTATAAGTGATTAGAGGTTAGAGGGCTAAAATGTCTTTAAAGTCCGTTGGCTTACTCAAATAAAACTTGACCCCGTGTATAATTTCAGGAGAAGTACTCGTACTGGAGTGTGACATTTGCAGCCCTCAGAGGAGCGACTGTGTCCTGTCAAAACCCTCCTCCAGCTCCAGCCTCCTTTCACTTGTTGCTGTAGATAAGACCGACGACTAAACACCCAAAATGTAAATGTAAGTGCTGGCTGGTACCTCCTCGACCTCCTCGACTTCCTCGGCTGTCTGGGTCTGCTCCGGGCCGGGGCTTGGAGAGGCACTCACGGGGCTGAGGAGGGCGGTGGTGGCGGTGGTGGTGGTGGTAATCACCGGGGCCGCAGACGGAGCCTCAGACGGGGCCGGAGCCGCAGACGGGGCCGCAGACGGGGCCGCAGACGGGGCCGCAGACGGGGCCGCAGACGGGGCCGCAGACGGAGCCGCAGACGGAGCCGCAGAAGGGGCCGTAGACGGGGCCGGAGCCGCAGACGGGGCAGCAGACGGGGCCAAAGATGGGGCAGCTGACGGAGCCGCAGACGGGGCGACGGTCACAATCTCTGCACCAGAAGTAACATCAGTGTGACTTTTAATCACAGAGTATAATTTAAGGGATAATTTAAATGAAGCTGTCTGCAGAGAATATACAACATCCGTTTAGTTCATAGTGAGAAACATAATATAAGAACTAATCTTAACTTACATGCAGTAATACCGTTACAGGCGTCTACATTCTGAGTATATCACAGTCACATAGCAGCAAACACAAAAATCAATATACATCTCACAGTTCATGGTTCACAGACAGAGAGATCGTTACAGCACATATTACCAACGGCAGCATATAATGAGAAATCAATAACAACACTGTAAATGACAGAACAACTCTGTTAGTGTGGCATCAGATCATTAAAGAGCTCCTACCTGTTTTCTCAGGGATCTTCGGTGCAGGAGTCACCACCACTCTGCAGGAGGAGGAAACACAAGTGTTAGAATATCAGTACCTTAAGGAACACATTCATGTTATTCTGGATGTGTACGGAAAAATATCATGAAAAGAAATACTAGAAAAATATTAGGGATGCACCGATACTGATACCAGTATGTGTATGCATGTACTTGAACTCGCAAAACGGCTCCAATACCACTTTACGTCTGCGTGACGTTAAACTCTCGTCACCGTCTTTCGGGTCAGATCGCACACGCTCACGAAACGGCCCTCACTTTCATCTCACCACGGGGTTTTGTCTTGCACCCTCTGACTCACGCGTGCGTTAGACTCCTTGGTCCGTGTTACTAGACGGGTCGGGTGGGTTGCCGACATCGCCGCAGACCCCTGGCGCCTTTTACGTGGGCCGAGCCCCGATCTGGGACACTACGAAGCGGTTGGGTCCGCCTGAGGACAGAGAGGCCGCAGCGAGCACTTTGTCCACGGCCCCGGGAAGCCCCTTAACCCCGAGCCTTTCCGAGTCGACCTAGAGCCGGTGGCGGTGCACCGCCTCGTGTGCGGGACTCCCCAGCCTGCCGTGTGTCGCTCACACCCTCCAGCTGGCTGTTAACGAGGGTCTTTTGGCACAGAGAAGTACTCGTATCGGTACTCGGTATCGGCGAGTACCCAAATGGAAGTACTTGTACTTGGTATCGGTGCATCCCTAAAAAACATGTCGAAGAATATCAAGAAAATAGCGTAGGGTATATGGTATTTTCTTAAGTACGCTGGCTTATAGCTGAAACACAGAATAAACTAAGAAAGACCCTCCCAGTATCTACGAGTGCCGGCGATTTGTTTCTTCTAAAATTACTGTTTTTGTCAAAGGAGTCTGGTGGCTTTGAAGAGAGAGCATAGATATAACGGCTTCAATTCCCCGTACTGTCAAGCTGCTGCCTCCGTCCACAGCAGCACATTGCTCTGCTCCCGTGCTGGTACTCCTGTCAAACTCCATCTAGTGTAGGTAATCCACCGACTATGGAGAAGTAACTCAAACAACCCCACTGAGAAACACCTGAACTATCCCTTCAACTGATTGATTGCTTTTGTTGCATGGAAAGAAGATCGTCACTTCCTCTAGTCCAGTTTAAATCTCTATATGTTCAGAAATGTCCTCGACGGTTCATGTTCTCATTATCTGTCTGCATGAAGTCAGAGGACATGATGATTATCTGCTGCTCCTACCGTGATGGAGGCCTCCGGTCTCTCATCCGGCTCATCTTCTGTAAACACAACACACAACGGTTATTATCTACTGTACGTGTCAGACACAAACATTTTAACACTCAGCCAGTAATTGTCCACATGATTATCTTGTTTGTGATAATGATGTTGTGTGTGTCAGTGATGTTTTTAGATTGGTGACTGATTGAACACCTGATTAATTGATTCGTTCACTTAGGAGGTTTTTTTTTTGTTTCTTCACACTCTGGACTTTAAATGCAATTATGTGCAAATTGCTTGTTGTGGTTTAAAAATACATTTTGCTGCAGCCGTCTCTGAAGTCTTGAGGGAGTTTTGACAACAACCCCTTCAGGCCATAAAACCCATTAAATCTCCACAGTATATCAATTTAAAAATGAGAATGAATGTTAATGAGAAAAGAAAACTTTTCTCTCCGGGTTTTTTTTAAAAGCGTCAGTTCACCCAAATTACACAATTTATTATTTTTCTCTGACAACAACAATGTTCAGTACATTCATATTTAATATTAAAAACATGTAGACAGATGTGACGTGCACGCAGTGGCCACTTTATTAGGTACACCTGTCTATTACAGGTAACAGGAGTTCTTGCTGTGATGGATTCAACAAGCGGCTGAAAACATTCCTCAGATTCTTCTCCTTGTTGACATGAACAGCGTCCGGCGCACTGACCTCATCGTCATGTTGAGATGACGTGAGCTTTGTGACACGGAGCTTTGAGGCCATTAGAGGACTGAGGCCATAAAGGGGATCAGCAACAATACTCAGGTCTGCTGTGGCATTTAGATGATGCTCAGGTGGCATTAAGGGACATAACACGTCTTCCTAACAAACAGCCACCAAGCGAAGTCTGGAGCGAAAAATTCACCCGTGTGTCCACGCTCATGTGATTGGCCGAAAGGAACGGAGACATCTGATTGGCTACAGATAATTCCCTGTTAAAAAAAATTGCATTTTTGGATCGGGCGACGTCATGGGAGTCTCAGAAAACCCACAAACAAATGCAGTGCAATGCAACAGTTTGTATATAAATTTAACAACATCCAAATGTGTTCTTTTAAATACATATATTTGTGGATTTCTATTACATTTATTTAAAGCTCCCTCTCTGGTACCTGATTGTTTGCACACCGGCAATATGTTATACTGTATATAATATATTATTTAAATTATGTTTTTGTTTATATCTTACTTGCATCTTGCAAAGAATTGTTTATATCTATATATTGGTAGATTTTCAATTATTTTATTCTCATTATTCTAACGTTTTAATTATTCTATTGTTATTTTTTTTACTGCTTATTTGCACCAACGAACCAAAACAAATTCCTAGTTTATACCTGATGCACTTGGCAATAAATAAAGATTCTGATTCTGAACAAGACATTTTTGTGTGCATTTAAAGATATCTTTTTGGAGAGAGTCTTTTATATATAAATCACAAAATACATTTGAGAATCCTTCTGTGTGCATTCGTTAATATTGAATTGTTGACAGTGAATGTTTTGCAGATATATCAATATTAGTTCTATGTGTATCTGCAGGATGCATCTCTGGTGAAACGTCTGCAGACACACAGTGTTGTTGTTGGATAGTTGTTGATGTGACAGCAGACAGACTGCTGGGCTTTTCTTACCCGGTGAATCATGCTCGTGTGCTCCTCGGATCTGCTGAAGTTTTTGGCGAGGTCGGAGATGCAGAGCGACTCGTGTTGACACGTGTGAACCCATTTCTGGTACTCCGTCGTCCCGGGGATCCTGTCAAAGAAGATCCTGAACGCCTCCCACACAGCCTCCTGACAAACTGACCAAACACACACACAAACACAACGCAGCCTCTTAGACGTTCAGCTCCTCTACACACCAACAATCTGCTCTGCAAAACTAAAGACACGATCACTGTGCTGTGATTCAGCACTTTATGTCCAACTGAGATCCAACTGTTGCTGTGCCAGCAGGATGTCTTTAAATTGTTAACAGATTTTTGTTCGGTGGCCGGAAGCAAGTGAAAGTTTATCAAAAAGGTGTCCCAAAAGTAATTTGTGCATGCAGCAAAATCCAGGTAGCTAATTTCCAAAAGCATGTGTTGAAAGACTTCTTTAATAAAACACAACTGCAGCATTATAATATCACAAAATACTACGACCTCACCTCCCAGCTTTATATGCAAATTAACACGTTATCATTTCTATCTGTAAAGACCAAATGCATTGTTGTTTTAAATGCAGCAAAGCACTTCTTGACTAGTCAGAGTAGAAAGTAAAAGAAGAAATCAAAAACCAAATCACCAGAGATGTTCGACGCACTCGTAATTCATCTCTAAATAAGAATAAACATTAAATGTGTGTTAAATGCCCTGATGAAGACCGACAGTGGTCGAAGCATGTTGGCTTTTTTTTATGATTTAGCCGCTATAATGAAGGCTTTTTTTATATTTCTTTCCCCCGTTGTCACTTGTTCTGAGATTTTGCAATGCCTGGATTGTTTTTCTGTTATTCCAGAGCACCAGACACGTTTATCTCTCTCTCTCCTGGAAACATGTGTTGTTGTATTTTATGTTGTTTATAAAGTCATACTGAAGTCATAATCGACTAACTCACTGTCAAGCTAAGACTAAAATGTGCAAAAATACAATAAATGTTGTATAATGTCGCTGATTAATTTGCTCATATTTAAAGGCTCAAACATTTTCACATTGATTTCCAACCTTCCAGTGAGACGGAGGTTTCCAAGCATTTTTATAAAGGTATGAAAAAAACACTTCTCCTCATCACTTGGTAATAAAGTTGTGAGCCAGAAATGTTTTGACAACTCTCACTGCTTTTTTGCATTCAGCTGTTCTCTGACATCGAGGTCAGCTGTCAAACTTTTGTAACTCAACAAAACTTTATTCAACTATTTTCTTTTGAAGGACTCAATTGTTGGATTTTTTCTTTGAATTTCTACAGATTTTATAACAGCGTCATTTTTTTAACAGAATGTTTGAATGTCCTTGAGCGCACCACCATTCAAAGTTTACAAGATGGTCTCTGCTTGCAGCTGAATTACTAACAATACCCCAACTCCTACCAGACTGACAGGAATGGAAGTCAATCAATCTAAACCTAATGTATGCTCTGGAAGACTGTAGTTTAATAAATGTATAAACTCTGAGGTGTCAGCTTGAGGAGAGCGGGCTTATAACATCAGTTAGAAAACACGACAAGCTGGAAACATCTATTTAGCATTTTAAATAAACACTGATCATGGCACAGAGTTAGGTGATCTGTAGGGTGGGAAATAATATCTTGAAATAGATTTTTTAATGCCAAAATCAATATATTTGCTTCATCTGAGTCTATGTGGAGGTAGAAGGAAGTTACCGCTCTTATTGTTGTAGTCTGAGTAACGTGACGTCATATCCGTTCCGTATCCATCAACCAAAACAAACCTCAGAGAGCCGAAACGAGGAAGTATAGAATGTCGGAGGGTCGTCGTGGATACGACCTGCACCCTCCCACGTTAAATCCAGCGTGGTAACACTACACATCCAGTGAAGGATGGAAACACTTTGGGTTTCACACATTGACAGGAAAAGCAGAGCTAGACAGAGCAGAGCTAAAGCTGCATGCTAACTCTGTCACAGACGGGAAACGTTATCGTATCACGGTAACGTGGCGGTGGAGCCGGCCGTCGCTCTCGTCTCCGTGGTCAAATGGGCCGACGCTACGACTGTAGAGCACCCAGATACTGACATTATGTTCTCTGCATTGAAACGGCCCCGATGGAGCTGATCATGGATGGATAAAGAGAACGGAGCTGACGGGAGAGCTAGAGACCACCTTGGAGAAGTTAGAGGAAGTAGACACGTGGGACTACGTCCGCTTTTCAAAATAAGGTGGAAAGGAAAATACCACTAATCTGTGAGGGAAATGTCTTTATTCTTTGATTTCTGGGTTGCTGGATAATAAATAATTCCTGACAATGACTGATATATTTGACTTCAGGACGTCTCTGACTACATACATGCTGAAAATCAAACATTTTAATGGATTCATTTAGATATTTTACAAAGTAAAAGTCCCTAGAAGTGTATGATTCAACTTTTTCCCATGGAGTTAAAAAAGTTAACAAAAATCTAATATCGCAGTACTTAAATATCGTAATACATATCAAATCGAAGTGTGGTGACAGTATTGAATCAGGAGATAGGTGTATCGTCTCAGCCCTAATGATCAGGTCTGAATGTCTGTATAACTGGATGAATGTCGGGTGAATGAAGTACCTCTGAGCTGGTAGTACGCCTGGTGGCTGGCGAGCACTTCATTGAAGGTCTCTTGGGGGCAGATCCTCACTCCGTGTAAAAACACCGACCTCTTGGGTCGACGTCGGCCCACTTCGAACCCCGAACCTTCTGTTTGTGAGGACGTCTTCAGCAGCTCCACCAAACGTAATCCGCCGCCGCCGCTGCCGGCCTCCGGTTGCAGCGCCGAGTCTGTCAGCCTGACGCTGCCCGCTGGACGGGAAAACAAGACAGGAAATGATTCAGGGTCACTGCAGACCAGATCCCGGTCTGATCCAGCAACAGATGGGTTGTGTTTACTACAACAAGGACAACAATGTCACAAGATCTAGGAAACATTTGAAAACAGTTAAAAGTGGATTTAGTGTCCTTTTCTGTCGTTGGCAGCAGGAGATGACTCCGTCTACCGTAAACCCCACCCGTCTGGTACTACAAGCAGCTTAAATCAAACACACACAGTATTTAGGGAATATGTTTTGTCCTAAGATTTGTGATGAATCATATCATACTGAAAACAGGTAAAAGAGAAGTACTAATTACAGTTTCAATACATGAAGACAGAGCAGCTGCTACAGCCTGCTGAATGTGGTAATGCTGCATTTAATAAACAGTTATTTCAATCAATAAACATCATGTTTAATCAGATCTAGAATGACAGTAAGGCAGTAACCAGCAACCCTGTCACATAGTTCATAGACTTTTAAAGACATCCCGATGGAGATTCAGTTCATTTCTGACGTTTTAGAGACAAAACAACAAATCAATTAATAATGAAAATAACTAGCTGATTGATCGATAATAAATAAGACTGGGTATCGGTACTCAATACCTTTAAGGTATTTACCAAAATAACCCAGTACCAAGTAGTATCGACATGTCGCTACTGGGATGGTATCACTTTAAGGGTACTGGTTAGGGATGCACCGATACCGATACTGTGCTCATGTACTCGTATTCGCAAAACGGCTCCGATACAACGGCACCGATACCGGGCAGCATGACGTTACCCTCTCGTCACCATCTTTCAGGTCCTATCGCACGCGCTCACGCTCCACCTCCCCAACGGTGTGGGCCGGAGGTGCGCCCGACCCTGCGGGGCCGGGATCCCACCTCAGCCGTCGAGCGCCGGCCCTCACTTTCATTGTGCCGCGGTGTTTTGCTTGCACCCTCTGACTCGCGCGTGCGTTAGACTCCTTGGTCCGTGTTTCAAGACGGGTCGGGTGGGTTGCAGACCCCTGGCGCCTTTTACGTAGGCCGAGCCGCGGATTGAGGACAGTTCGTCCCGGTGACACTTCGTCCACGGACCTGGGAAGCACCTTCGCCCCGAGCCTTGCCAAGCCGACCTAGAGCCGGTGGTGGCGCACCACCTCGTATGCGGGACTCCCCAGCCTGCCGTGTGTCGCTCACACCCTCCAGCTGGCTGTTAACGAGGGTCTTTAGGCACAGAGAAGTACTCGTATCGGCGAGTACCCAAATTACTTATTATTACAAAGTACTTGTACTCGGTCTGAATAAATGTGGTATCGGTGCATCCCTAGTACTGGTATAGGTACTAGTATTGTAATTTTCAAAAGGATACCCAGCCCTACTCTTAAATCACTTGTACCTGCCACTTAAGATCAAATCTGTTTGTACAAATTGTTCTTGAACGAGGCTCAATGTTTTGACCTTTTCACCTCCACCATGGAGCTCATGTGTTGGGTTCGTTTTGTCTGTTCGTCAGCAGGATTACAGAAAAACTACTGGCCCGATTCTCATGAAACTTGGTGGAACGGTGAAGCATGGGTCAAAGAAGAACCCAATCAATTCTGGTGTGGATCCAAATCACGGAGCGTATACACGCGTCATTGTTCACTAGTGGGAACGGCCTTGTCCGAGGTCTATGTTCCCCGAGTGCCCTTCTGGTTTTCTAATTAACTTGGAAGGACTCATAACCAGCAGCTCATCTGAGTTTTCTCTCTGTACTTTTTTATTAATAGAAACCTATTTCTGAGCATCTTCCGACCTTTTCTTTCTGCAAGAGGACCTTGTTTACTGCAGAGAGCAGCTTCTTGAAGAATAAGTAACCTTTAAAATAAGTAAAGAATACTTTTTAAAAACTTTTTACAACACAGAAAACATGAACATTATTAAACTCTCTTTCTATATAAACCAGTTATTAGAGCAGTACGTGTCTGTGTTTGGTGTTATTTGTGGAGTTTAGCATCATATATGAGGCTGCCAGGGTTCGGGGGTTCGCTCTCCCTCCTTATGCCCACTCGTACTAAAAATAAAAGCACTCACTGTACTTGAAGGGTGCTTGGAATAAAAGCATCCACCAAACAACACTGTACTGTACGTATAAATGTTTTTGATCACACAATATAGCAGATGTATTTATGGCGGCGTTAGCCAAAGTGGGTGTCGTAATTCACCGGGCAGTCAAGGACAAGTGAGAGAAATGTTTTGGAGTGAAGGTGAACGTCTGGATGTTTTTGTTTTATTTATAATATTCAGACGAGACGATTCAGATATTGTAATACAGGAAACTAATACCCCTCCCTCTCTGTCTTTTGTCATGTTTATAGCTTTATTTTCTCCACAAATAAGTCTGGAGCGAACTGTAATTCAGATTGTCAAGCTGTCAACAAGCTGGCAATAAATCTACTAAACCATGCTATTATCCGTTCTCCGTTTTCATTTGCATTGTTTGCACATAATCGTGGCCCGTCATAAATACGGCTTTCACTTTGGCTGCGTTCACAAGACAAAAGGATTTACTCAACTTCTTGCTGTTTTATCATGCATTTAAACGGCCTGTTTGTGTCGTCGGGTGCAGCGTCCCAACACCTTTCACCGCCAAGTACTTATGCAATCTTAATAGGCTTTGCATTGTGAGCAAGTTGAGTACGTGTACTCTTCAAATCCTCGTATCTAACGGCTCTTATCTGTTGAGAACTTCTTCTTTTTTCTGTGTAAAGAATAAAAAGCATCTTTTTCAAAGTCGTAGAGGACTTGAAGTGTCAAGGCTCAAAAGGATTGGGGGGCTTTTGAGAACAAAACGAGGCTTACCTTTAATTCCAGCAGCTTGCGAAGCGAGGACGAACAGCAGACCAAATTCCCACAGCATCGTGGAAGAAGAGTTCCCAAAAGTACGAGCGTCAAAGTGAATCCAGCAGGGCGAGGGGGAGGCGGGAAAGGGGGGGGGAAGCTGGTGGCGTTCCTCTAGCTCAGGTGGAGCTCATGGTGAGTTTGCATGGAGACGGACGGCGGATCATTTAGGGCCTCCTGCTGAAACACTCCTAACGAACCCTGCAGGACGTGCATGTGATGGCAGTGGAGGTGGCGGTGGAGGTCGAGGTCGAGGTGGAGGCGGCGTTGCTCCTTTCCCGGGGGGAATTGCAGGAGCTGTTAAGTGTGGCAAGAGTGACGAGGTTAAAAAAGTAGGCACCGTTTCGGGAATAATCTGTTTATCTACTGCTCAGACATAATCCGTCTTTACCCCGCAGCCCGAGCAGCGCTGGCGTCATCCTGTTAGTGGCTTTCTGGGGGGCATCTGTCACCCACGATAACCAGTTTGTTCAGCACACCCTCCCTCCTCCCAGTCCACCCTGACACCTGACCGCTGTTTTTTATTCTTAGAAGGATGTGACCCAACACTCCATTAGAACCAATAACAGTCACTTTATACGACAGCTCCCGTAAAGTGGACGGCTTGTTCTTACTTATCCAGTAAAGTAACATCATCATCTCAGCTCCAGTCTGACCGTCCGTACTGATCCAAGTGGAGGCACATTGTGTGTTCACACTACAGCTCACCATTCAATTCTTGACTTTACTTATTTCTATCCTTGTTGACGTCGACTTTCCCCACCCTATTATCTTAATTTTCATTGTTTAAAAACAGGCTTTAATCATATAAATATGATGCGTATGATCCTGTTATGTTTGGCAGCAGAGGCTGCCGTGACATTGCAGTCTGTCTCTGAGGAATAAATGAATACTTAAATCCTCTGTTGACCGTACTATCATGCTTTTGTTACAAATCCCATAAGTCCAGAAGCTTATTCCATCTCAGGCTTCAAGTCCCCGAGGAAGACTCAGACGAAAAGATGTTTGTTACAGAAGTAAAGAAAACCTTTTAAAGATAAATCTGGCTCTTATGGTATCTGTGTAAAACAATGTGTTTTGTTTCGGAGAGAGGAACTAAAGGTATGTGCAGGGAAATGTATAAATATTTATTCATAATTTATACATATGTAGTTTTGTTTATGTATTTTTAGGATGTATTTTATACGCAGTCACATTTTTTTCTTTTCCAACTTTTCTTAAAAAATTAATTTAATTTCCTAAGAAATACTTTAAACAAGGGCTGTCAATCCATTAAAATAGTTGATTGCAATTAATCGCAAATTAATCGCACATTTTTGAAAATCTGTTCAACATTATGAAAATTAAAACGGCAACAATTTTGATAATCCACCCTTTAAATGATTTTAATAATTGACCTTGAGTCATCTTGAAAACAAACATATTCAAGATTCAAGATTCAAGATGTTTATTGTCACGCCGGTTGTACAGGTACAAACGTGTGAAATACTTTTTGCTGGGAAGCTCCATTAAAATAATACATTATTTACATTGAACAAAACAAACAATATCTGAACAATATAAGCAATTTCAAATATTAAAAATGAAAAAAATTAAATTGCACAGACAAGAGGAAACAAGGTTGAATAATGTGCAAGCAAAAATGCTAAAAACACTCTTTGTCTTGTATAATAAGTTGAATATTTTTTTTTTTTTTTACTGTTGGTCAGACAAAACATGCAACTTGAAGAAGTTGTTTGTAAATTTTTCACTATTTGTTGACGCTGTATAGACCAGAGGTTCTCAATGTTTCAACCAAGGATGCCTTACAAGATAGAGAGTATACCGGGGACCCTCTCATGTACACTCACCGGCCACTTTATTAGGTACACCTTGCTAGTACCGGGTGGTCTTCTGCTTCAAGGTTGGACGTGTTGTGCGTTCAGAGATGGTATTCTGCATACCTTGGTTGTAACAAGCCCATTCTCCTCTGTCCTCTGACATCAACAAGGCATTTCCGTCCACACAACGCCGCTCACTGGATCTGTTCTCTTGTTGGGACCATTCTCTGTAAACCCTAGAGATGGTTGTGGTGAAAATCCCAGTAGATCAGCAGTTTAATACTCAGACCAGCCCGTCTGGCACCAACAACCATGCCACATTCAAAGTCACTTAAATCCCCTTTCTTCCCCATTCTGATGCTCGGTTTGAACTTCAGCAAGTCGTCTTCACCACGTCTAGATGACGTAATGCATTGAGTTGCTGCCATGTGATTGGCTGATTAGCTATTTGTGTTAACAAGCAATTGAACAGGTGTGCCTAATAAAGTGGCCGGTGAGTGTATGTCCTTCTGAATCATTTGATGTAGCCTATTTTTTTTTTTACACTTCTATATAGATATTAGACATGTATTAAAAATATTTGCAGATTCTAAATTATAGATTTGTTAGATAAGAACGTCATTTATGACCTATTATAGATTTTAAAATTGAAATATAATTTGTTGAACTGAAGCCTTACTTAAAAATCTCAATACATATTGAATTGTGATGTATTGAATCGGGAGGTGCATCGCCCCAGCCCTAGTACGTATCATAACAACGGCTTGTATATCCGCCGTCCTCGCTCTTCCTTCTACAGACTAGCGCCGCCTGCTGGAGTGGAGAGTTATTTCCTCTCACGCAGGAGCAGAACGTACGTGCTAACTTCGTCTTTGTGTTGTGTTCAAGTGCAACTTGTGAGCCGAGACAAAGGCAACGTGAGGCGACGCAACAGGCGGCCTTCACTGCCGCCAGTTCTTTGATGTGGGCTTGGTGTGTCTGGGTCTTAACACCACATTTCAGCATTCCCAGAGGAGGAGGAGGATGAGATGTGGAGGAAGGTTTGAGGTTTGAAGGGCTGGTGAGTCTCTTTGAGGATTTAGAGGAGAGATAGGAGTGTGGATTTCCTCTCAGACCGCTGGGTGCCTCTCCTGGTGGTTACTTTTATTGCTAGTGGGTTTGTTTTGGTACCCTGAGACTCTGGGAAGTGAAGATGAACACCAACAAGTGAGCGTTTGTGATGTGAACATGTGGGGGAAAGTTGAAGGCATTAACTTATTGTAGGTCAGCTGAAGCTCAGACATCACCAAGTTTGGCCATCGCAAAAGAAGATTAGAAATTGCTTTTAATCTCTAATCTGTCCTACTCTGTTCTGTTTGTTTTACTCCCTCCTGTGTCAGCAGTTCCAGTAGTAGCAGTAGCAGTAGTAAGATTAATAGTAGTAGTAGCAGTAGTAGTAGGATTAGTTGCATCAGCAGAAGTAGAAGTTGTATTCATAGAATTAGCAGAACTGATCGTGTTAGTTGTAGTCGTAGTAGTAGTATTAGTAGTAGTAGTAGTAGTAGTAGTAGTAGTACTAGTAGCAGTAGTAGTAGGGTTAGAAATACATGTTTGAGCAGTAGTTGTAATGGTACTAGTAGTTGCAGTAGTAGTAGTACTAGTAGCAGTAGTAGTAGTAGTAGTAGTAGTAGTAATGGTAGTAGTAGTTGCAGTAGTAGTAGTAGTACTAGTAGCAGTAGTAGTACCAGAAGTACTAGTACTAGTAGTAGTAGTACTAGTAGCAGTAGTAGTAGTAGTAGTACCAGAAGTACTAGTACTAGTAGTAGCAGTAGTAGTAGTAGTAGTACCAGAAGTACTAGTACTAGTAGTAGTAGTACTAGTAGCAGTAGTAGTAGTAGTAGTACCAGAAGTACTAGTACTAGTAGTAGCAGTAGTAGTAGTAGTAGTACCAGAAGTACTAGTACTAGTAGTAGTAGTAGTAGCAGTAGTAGTACCAGAAGTACTAGTAGTAGTAGTAGTAGTAGCAGAAGTACTAGTAGTAGTAGTAGTAGTACCAGAAGTACTAGTACTAGTAGTAGCAGTAGTAGTAGTAGTAGTACCAGAAGTACTAGTACTAGTAGTAGCAGTAGTAGTAGTAGTAGTACCAGAAGTACTAGTAGTAGTAGTAGTAGTAGCAGAAGTACTAGTAGTAGTAGTAGTAGTACCAGAAGTACTAGTACTATTAGTAGTAGTAGTAGTAGTAGTAGTACCAGAAGTACTAGTACTATTAGTAGTAGTAGCGTTGTCAGTTAAATATTTAACTTGAATTTCACCCTAAAGTTCACTCAATCCTCTCAGTTTATAACGACACATCATCTGTAGTAACACCTCTAGTTTGTGTGCGTTGTCATGTGGTAACATTAGTAGTACTTTTATTATAACTTATGCTGCATTACTCAGTACTTTGTAGGCGTTTGTTTTCAGTGAGTTTTGTGGTATTTAATGGTGCATTAAGGTCTTGGTTCTCAGTGATAACACTTTGCATTTGGCACTTTCTGCCAATCTCTCTCCCCTCTCAGCCGTTTTATCTAATAAAGCAGAAAAGCTCTCAGGGACACGCTCAATCCAGCTTCAGTTATCAGAATATTACATTTAAGAAAGTATTTAAAACATCCGCTCTCTGGGCTCACGCTACAACACTTTGACATTTGATTAAATGCGTATTAATTCACAGCTGATAGTCACAAAGGCGTCTGACAAAGCGGAAATGAAAGGGAAGTGATATGCAGGAATATATCTGAGGTTGTAGGCAATTTAATGAAATGGGTGAAATCATTTAGTATTCAAAAAGACGTCCCCTGTGCTACCTGATAGGAAGATTTAGTCTCAATATCAAGCTCAAAGCTGATCCTGATACATCTATTCTCTTTTTTAATTCCAAACAGTGAACAATAATTCAGTTTTCCCAGTTTAAACTAAGTAATGTAAGCTGATTTATCAGCAGAGTAATGTGATCAACCTGTTTACAGGTGAGATGACTATGAGGGCTTTTCTCCCGGCGGATCCTAATATGTTGAAATCCAGACGAGAATGACGGATAATCCACTTAATTTAGTCCGTCAAGCCTCTCTGTTTAACCTTTCACCGCTAAAAAAGAAATAATCCTCCCCGACACCCCTACAGCCGTCTCCTCCTGCGTCTCCTCCTGCATCTCCTCCTGCAACAACACCGGCTACAAGACAAAACGTGACTGATATGAAATCAGTTATCATGATAAAATCACCAAACCTTTATTCAGTCTGAGATATTTTTAACAGTAAATCAGGATTAATGTCACATTGAACAATAAAACAAAGTAAGCTTTCACACGACTCTGACTTTGACTGATAAAATGTCACCTGGAAACATAAAAAGTTATTTGGAAGCTAATTATCTTACAGTATTTTAAGTAATTTATGTACAGTACAATATTTACTATGGGAGCCCTCAGTGGGAAACTAATCCCAAACTTAGCCGTGATATGCCAACCGGCTTTTCTACAGGCAAACACACACTGGTTTTGGTGTCTTGATTTTTTTTTTTTTTTTTTTAAATAAAATTTAAAAAATAAAAATACTTTTGGTATCTTGATTGTTTACTACAAATAAAATGAAATAGTTTTTGTATATTGATTTTTTTATTTGAAATCAAATCAAATAAATAATAAAAAAAATAGTTTTGTTATTTTGTTTTTCTTTATTTTTAATAAAATAAAAATATTTAAAAAATAGTTTTGGTATATGGATTTTTTTGCATTTTGAAGTAAATTTAAAAATACAAATTGTTTTGGTATCTTGATTTTTTTTATTACGAATAAAATAAAATAAATAGTTTTGGTATATTGATTTTGTATTTTAAATAAAATAAAATAAATAGTTTTGGTATCTTGATTTTTTATTTTAAATAGAATAAAATAAAATAGTTTAGGTATCTTAATTTTTTAATTTAAAATACAATTTTAAAAAGTTTTGATACATTTATTTTTATTATTTAAAATTAAATTAAATTAAAAAAATTGTTTTGGCCTCTTGATTTTTTATTTTTTAATGTTTTCTGTTCCATTTGTTCATCTGTTAAAAATAATCATTTTGTTCATTTTATACTTTCAAACATTCTTGTATGCGATTTTCTAAAAGAAAAAATACAAATGATATTGTAAAAATGTTAACATGATGCAGTGTAAGCAACATAATGTTTACTTGTGCACTCTTGTGACCATGAGTATATATTTTATCAGGTTACTAAAAGGTTATAATGAAATCTGATATAATGTTAAGACATGGCTCAAGAGGACCGATTGGTTTTTGGTAAAATTTTGTTTTTATTATGTCATTTTCTCATGAACAAAACTCACTGCACTTACAAACAGAGATGAATAATGTCTAAACACCCTCCATTATTAAAATAATAAAAGGTTTGTACATAGTTTGTGTCTCTGTTGCATCATATGGCATCATGTGTTGAGCCGTGCCGTCTGTGTAATCTGCTGTTTTATGTCTCAGAGAGACGACTTCCTTCACATTCAGAGGTGAAGATGAAAACAAATCCTTTTTCCTTTCCAGGCTGCGTGACCTTGGCTGAGGTGAGGAGAATCAGAGCGCTGCTCATTCCTCTTGTGGCCGCGTTGAAAAGACTTCATATGAAAGTCAGAACCATGTTTGCAAAGCTCGCCGCTCCGACGCCTCGGGGTTTTCTACAGAAACACAGGACTTCAATGGGCTCAGCTGTTTACAGGAGATGCTTATGTATCCTCTGCAGATCATATATGCCAAAGCAGTTGAATGATGTTTTAACAGTAAACACGTCGGCACATCAGCAGGAGGACGGGGCTTTTTTTTAAACATAGTAAACACAATGGTTTAATCAGTCAAAGTCAGGACTGTTACTGCAGCAGTTAGTCAACTAATTAATTAGTTGATTGACAGAAAATTAATCTACAACTATTTGATTATAAAAGAATGTTGGTTCCAGTTCCAGTGCTTTTTCGTGTCATATCTGAATTACTTTGGGTACCAGTATCAGAGTTTTGTCGACATCAGAGGGTATATTCTTGTTTTAAATTTAGGGAAACAAGTTATCAGCTCATAAATAAATGCAACAACACGTAATAAAAGCTTTAGAGCTGCAACTACCACTCTTCACTGCTCTCATACATGCCGTCGTGGAAGCACAGCGTTCACCCTACGGTTCCCCCCCAGGTTAACACTGTTAGGTCCGTCAGCACTGTTGCCGTCGTTAGCCGCCGGCTCAGTCGTCGTCATGTTGAGAGCCATGTGGAGGCAATAGAAATGCTCCCAATCTTGCATTTAGCATCTTTAAGACACAACTAATTGGTTTCCTTTTTTAGAGAAATCAACATTTTATTGCTTAAATTGCATGCAATGATATTATCTGTCAAAACCAGGGATGCACCGATACCAATTTTTTCAGACCGAGTACAAGTACTTACATTTGGGTACTCGCCGATACCGAGTACCGATACGAGTACTTCTCTGTGCCAAAAGACCCTCGCTAACAGCCAGCTGGAGGGTGTGAGCGACACACGGCAGGCTGGGGAGTCCCGCATACGAGGCGGTGTGTCGCCACCAGCTGTAGGTCGGCTTGGAAAGGCTGGGGGTGAAGGTGATACCCGGGGCCAAAGTGTCACCGGGGCAGACTGTCCTTAGTGCGCCCCAACCGCGTCGTGCCCCAAGGGCGGGGCTCGGCCAACGTAAAAGGTGCCAGTGGTCTGCGGCGATGTCTGCAACCCACCTGACCCGTCTTGAAACACGGACCAAGGAGTCTAACGCACGTGCGAGTCAGAGGGTGCAAGCAAAACCCCGTGGCGCAATGAAAGTGAGGGCCGGCGCGCGCCAGCAGAGGTGGGATCCCGGCCCCCGCGGGGTCGGGCGCACCACCAGCCCGTCTCGCCCACACCGTCGGGGAGGTGAGGCGTGAGCGCGTGCGATAGGACCCGAAAGATGGTGACGAGAGGTTAACGTCACGTTGCCGTAAAGTGGCATCGGTGCCGTTTTGCGAGTACGAGTACATGAGCACAGTATCGGACCCGATACCCGATACTGGTATCGGTGCATCCCTATCGATAATGAAAATAATTATTAGTTTCAGTCGTAGTACGAGTTATGATAAACGTCATGAAGAACCTATCTTATCTAAACTGCTTTCAGGTTTCCCGATGTTACTGGGTGGCTGAACTTAGTTGGTAATGAATACCTAATACTGGAAAACTACAGAGGGTTGTCACATCAACTCAATTAAGACATAATAGGGACGGAGCGCTCCATCATTAGCACATCATTCATTATTTATACACATCATATTTACAGTTTAAAGTCATTAGCCTGACAATGAATTGCCCTCAGGTCTTACAGGCACACTTGGAGCGAGCCAGAAGCACAGACTGCATTAACCCGACAGATCGACAGTCAGATGAAATGAATGTGCAGAGAGACGAAACACTGAGCCAGAGGCCCGTTTACATGGCAGACGATCACGCCATCCACTCCTCTACCTACTGTTACTGAGGCTGAGACCTCCAAACTGAGGTGGGAGGATACTGTAAAAGGTGCATAAATGCCACAATAATGCACAAAGCGTTTAGCGTGCAATAAGTACGCCTTTCATGATTTCCACGTGTTAAATTTTACTCAACTGTTGTCCATGTTTTCCCTCTAATATCTCAATATCAGTCAAAATTGCAGCAATTTTACATCTTTTTCTAAATTGTGCAGTCCTGAGTGAAAGTGTTCCTACTTGAGAGCATTTCATAAGTATATTTTTACTCACTTTTTCTACAGTAAAACTTTAAATACACAACTTTACTTGCACATCTTCCACTGGGATAATACTATTTAAAAAAGGATTGAGTCCTTCTTCCATCACTGGCTTGTAATATGCAAACTTTGTGCAGAATGAAGAACAGTCTACGAGGGAACACTCTTCATCAATGAGCACAATTAAAGCAGCAAATGAACCGGCAGACCTGCTAATGAGTCTGGTTTTCATTACCACCAAATTAGGGCCGTTTTAGTCGTGTGTTAAGTATGATGAATGGACACAGACCATTGGTGATTATTACTTGTGTAATGAGATAACGAGCTCTGACTGACTTCCTGTCCTCTGAGGGACGATGTTCACATCAACTAGAGGATGGTGATGATCGTCTCTGTCATCTTCAGCTGACGTCATCGTACCAGCACTCTGGAAGACTTTCACTCTCGTTGGCTCTGATGCTTATATTAAAGCATTTACTGCAGTGGTTGGTGTGTAAAGAGGGTTGTCTTGGCTTTTTGAAGAGTTGACATTTGGGAGGAAGGTCTTGATATGTGACAGCCTATGTGAAGGAGTAACTTGTATAATATTGTGTGAAATATGTTTTTTTTTTTTTAAAGGCCAACACAGATAGAAAGGGGTTGAATAAAGAAGCTGCTTAAGTTTAAAATTTGGTGCCATGAATGAAAAAATGAAATTCCCCAAAAATTAAATTAGTTGCTTCAGGAATTTTACTGATATAATTTTACTGTTTTCTTTTCATTGTTAGAGATTGTACTGTTACACCCAAAAACTGCAATAAACAACTAACACAAATATGCAACCCAACTGCAACATTTAAGTAGAGATTACATAAATACATCAATAATGATCTAATAAATATAATAGTATAACACTAAGTATTTGTGTACTTTTACTGCAGTGAAATTTTGACTGCAGTATTTTTACTTATAGTGTAGTATTTTATACTGTAGTACTTCTTCTTTTACCTACTAAATGATGATGATGATGGTGATGATGAATACCATGATGAATGATGAATATCTGATTGTTGCTAAGCAAATGTGTCTTTAAAATGTGCTAAACTCACCACAGTTTCATTAATCTGGATTTCATTGGAGAGCTTCAGTGTTTCCTGATGTTTTAAATATTTTCAGATGTGTAATGTTTTTTTTGTAGCCTACTTTATTGTCTTTGTAGACCAAATAATCAAGAAAATAATCTGTAGTTTAACTGATGATGAAAATAATCATTAGTTGCAACTCTATTAGCAATTTTTTCTTGAATAAAAAATTGTAGGAATAATATTAATAATAATAATAATAATATTAATATTAATAATAATATTAATATTAATAATAATTCATTTTTTGTCAGTCAACTAATCGATTAATTGACCAATTGTTTCAGCAGTACAGTAGACCAATTTACTGCATATTTATTGCAGTTTTTGGGTGTAACAGTTCAATCTCTAACAATGAAAAGAAATCAGTAAAATGATATTAGTAACATTCCTGAAGCAACTCATTTAAATCTTTGGGAACTCCATTCACACGTCAGGTAACTAGTGGAGCAACGTTAGCCTCCTTAACTGAACAGAAACAGGCAGCTCACGCCAAACAGCAGCATTCATTAACGGCTATAATCAACATTTTTAGACACTTGTACACTGATAAAGCTCAGAAAACTCACAACAGTAAACCAGCAAGTTAATTACATTAAAGTAGCACTCACCTTGTTGCCTACAGAGAATCATGATGGTAGAATGAAGTTATGAACTTTAATCTTCACCAAACGGTTAAATCCATAAAGAAGAGAAACTCACAGAGAAACATGAGACTGTTAAATGTCCACTTCGACTTATTTTACTCCTCAAAGTGTCCATGATGATGATGGAGATGATGACAGCTAGCTAAACCAACACACAGACAACAACAGGTGACAGGTGAGGTCAATCAGAGAGACGCCCCCTGTTGGCTGCTTCTATGTAATGATTCAGCTGCAGGTGGGTTTGTGGGTTTGCATTTATTTTTTAGAAAATAATATTTCAGGTAAAAATGTTCAAACCTCAGATGTTCTGCAAGGTCACATTTTAAAAAGTATTACCTCAAAAACATAAATATGTTTGCAGAGAGGAAACACAAGGGAATATATTTCTCTTCAGGGTGAAGGTTATACTTTTATTGTCTCTTAATAGAAAAGTAAGTAAGGATTATTTATTTATTTATTTATTTATTTATTTATTTATACAGCAACTTTCTGAAAAAAAGTTGCAAAGTTAAAATACAAATAAAAACTTGAATAAAAGGAACTCCTGTATAAAAGACAGACATGTCACAATAAATATATACTGATAAATGAAAGCACACCTGCATCTGTCGACATTTTTTAAATAATATAATATTTAAATATTTTATTATATAATTAAAAAACACTCTACCAGACAACTTAAATTGAAAAAAGGACAAAACGTGTTGAGATGGATAGCTTTGGAGAGTGAATTTAAGCCAGGGATGTATGAATTTTATGCAGTTTTGTTTTCTACTATTATTATTATTTCTTCAAACTATGATTGCTACTGACGCATTCAGATTTATAAATGTTTATGTGATATTTATTGTTATTATTTTAATTTCTTACATTTACTAAAAATGTAAAACAAAATACATATTGAATAAAATGTGTATAGTTTATTTATTTACATTTTTTATAGTTTTTTTTATTTCCTATTCATTTTTCTTTATTATTTCAATCATCACCTTGAATGTATATTCAATATTATATATATTATATTTTTATATTTTAATTTACTCATTATTATAATATAATAATAATAATAATAATAATAATAATAATAATAATAATAATAATAATAATAATAATAATAATAACAAAAAACTCTGATAATAATAATGATTATTATTATAATTATTATTATTTAGTTAAAGTATATTTGATAGAAGGATAGGTTATTATCAATAATATATCATTACCACATTTCTTTCTAGAATTATAATTTTTTTATGTTCTTATAAATTTCTTATTTTATTTTATTTTTGTGGTTACAATATTTGTTTTTAAAAACAAAAAAGAATTGTTGATACATGTTGAAATTGAATTGTAAAATAATAAGCTATTCGCTAATTAAAAGAAATCTTAAAAAAAAAAAGATAAAGATTTGCATTTGGGAATCAAGACTTGTTTAGATATCTTCAACTGAGAGAATATTATAACCAAAAGGTAAAAAGAGAGGCATCAGAAGAAAAGAATCCAGTGGTAGGAGTGATGGTTAATGCATATCATCAAAAAACATCTAAACTTTATCATATTTAATGGGAACGTTAGGTAAACTACTTTAAAATGTGTGCTGGGTCAGTGGCATCAGCTGATGAGAAAGGTTGTCTCTGTAACCAGCCTGGCCCCGTTAGAGGAAGAGGATGCTGCACAAACTGCTGTGCATCATGGGAAACACGTCACATCGTCTTAACGACCTCCTGGCGTGACAAGGACCGCTGCAGGAGGTCCTTCCTGCCAGCTGCCAGTACAACCAGTCTCCTCTGAGTCAGGACAGGAGGGGTCGGACGGACTAAAGACTATCCATCTACTAAATCTATGTTTATTTTAGGAAGAGAAACCTTCACAAACACAAACAGATCAACACAAAGAGGACACATAGGCTGTATTATTATTTCTGCTGGCATGAGTTCCCTCTTCAGTGAAGCTCCGTCTCTGTGCAGAGAGCATTCATAATGAGGTTGGGAATCCTCCATTCTGTTTGATTTTCAGGAAATCAAAGCTTTCTGCAGGTTTGTGACGAGCTGAAGATTGGACTGATTTCAGTCCGGTTTTAGTGGAAGCAGAGATCTGCTTTTTTAATATTTGGTGACATGTTTGGTGTTTTCTGCACCGTTCATCCCACTTTACCTCTAAATCTGAACTACAAAAGACGTCCTTGAGTCGATATTTGAATGTACTTTCTTCTATGATTCACTTAAAAATAAAAAACACCCGGAAAGTATTACAGTCCAGTCGCACAGCAGTAGAAATAGTCACAACATGTAATGTATTGATTTGTGTACATAGACACGACTCTCACTTACGTACTTAAGTTACGGCAATTCTGAAGTTATTTTAACTTAAATTACAATCTTTTCCTAAAGCTACGTTGTTTTTGTCACGTAACTTCTGTACTTAAGTTACATCACTTCTGAAGTTATTTTAAATTAAATTACGATCTTTTCTTAAAGCTAACTAAGTAGTTTTTGTCATGTAACTTCCGTACTTAAGTTACGTCACTCCCAAAGTTATCTTAATCTAAACCGCAATCTTTTCCTAAAGCTACGTAGTTTTGTCACGTAACTTCCGAAATTATTTTAACCCAAACGGCGATCTTTTCCTAAAGCTAACTAAGTAGGTTTTGTCACATAACTTCCGTCCATAAGTTACGACACTTTTTGAGTTATTTTAACCCAAACCACGATCTTTTACTAAAGCTAACTAAGTAGTTTTTGTCACGTGCCTTCCGTATTTAAGTTATGTCACTTCCGAAATTATTTTAACCCAAATCGCAATCTTTTCCTTAACTTAAGTAGTTTTTGTCACGTAACTTCCATACTTAAGTTACAGTCCTTCCAGAGTTATTTAAACCCAAATTGCGATAATTTCCTAAAGTTAGCTAAGTTGTTTATGTCACGTAACTTCCATACTTAAGTTACAATACTTCCGAATTTACTTTAACCAAAACCGCAATCTTGAAAGTCGCGCTGAGCGTCACGAAAAAAAAGGGAAATTCGTGACTATTTCACAAACTGCCGTGAGACTGAGTTGGTTCATCCCTCTTTACCTGTAAATCAAAACTACAAAAGACGTCCTTGAGTCGATATTTTAATGTACTTTCTTGCATAATTCACTTAAAAATAAAAAACACTGACATGTCATTATGTGGTGAAAATATGAAGACGTATCTTTTCAGTATTTAGGGCTTTTAAACAGCTTTAATTTGGACCCGGTTCCTAAACCCTCCCTGCTCTCTGTTGAACACTATAAAGACAAACTACTGTGTTATTTTTTGTATTGAGAATCCAGGAACGCTCAGCTGAGCTCTGCTGGATGTTTCATGTTTAAACCCAAATTGAAGAGATTTCACGAGCAGCTGTCACATTTTTTACAACCCAGATTATCATCTTCCATGTCTTTGTGGAAATCTCTTCTGTTTTTTAAAAAAAGAAAAGGCAATTTAAAAAAGAGCTGTGAAGAATATGAATATATCAGGACGACGTTTAATTCCTCAGCACAAGTAAGAAAGATTAATGGAAGCTCATTGTTGCATATTCACAGAATGAAACATCGTTCAGCTTTTCTGCTGTTTCCTCCTCATTATTATTAATTGCAAAAAATGTGAAATTACGAATTCAATACCTCCGAATACAAAGCGGTAGTGTCTGGGTGTTTTTAGTGAGCTCAGTGCTCAGGTGTGAAAACATCAGTACAAAACATTCAAGGCTACAAACACAAAAACTGTTTTTCTAATGTCTCCTGACAGAAGAGTGACCTCCTGATCAAGGACTTCTGAGTCATTAGACCAACGTTTGACTACCTGACTTATTATTGAACGGAAGCTTTCAGTCAGTCAGAGGCTGAGTTCTGTGAGTTTCCAACACGTTCTCATTTCAAATCATCACATACAGACACTTGGTTAGTACCTCTTTAGCGTCATTTTTCAACGTGCAGAGTGGTGGGATTGACTTCAACACATATTTAATGTTGTGAATTCAAACAAAACTACTTGGTTAAGTTTAGGAAAAGATTATGTTTTGGGTTAGAATAAGTGCATTTGTTACATAACTTAAATTACGTACGTAAGTTAAGTATGTTACGTATGTGATGTAAGTTAAGTACGCTTAAGTTAAGTGATGTATGTAAGATAAAATAAGAACAGCGGTCTCCTGGGTAAGAGTCTGTTTGTTCCTTGTGCTCTGTCTCCTAAAAATTACTTCCACATACAACTAAACATTGTGAATTATGTTTTAAGGAAAACATATTTTGTCCCGGATTACATTTGTTTTTGATGTATCATAAATACGTTTCTAATGATAAATTCTCAACATTCACAATGTTTCACTCGGCTGTGAAGAGTGAAAGTGACGGAAACAGTTGTGAAAAGAATGAAAAATATGCTCACAATGACAACGCTAACATTATGATGTTTAGCAAGTATAATGGTTATCATGTTCACCATCTTAGTTTAGCGTGTTAGCATGCTAACATTTGCTAAAAATGTAAACACAAACTTATTAGTTCTGCATATTTGGTCATAAACCAAAGTATTGGACACATTAAAATGTCGACCTGATGATGGCGCTAGATGACTATAAGTTTTTACAATTCATCCTGAGGTTGGAAAAAATGTATATTTTTCTAACAAATTCTCCGTGGATATTCATGGTCCCAAGAGGACGAATCCTAATCATTTCTGTGACACTCTCTCCTTTCTTTAGGTTTCCAGCCATGCACAATAAATGTATTCAGCATATTCCTGCTCCCCAGAGGATGAAACCTTGTTATCTTAATGACCTCATGACCTTTTCCTCTGTCTCCATCATCAGGACAATATTCAGATTTATTGCTCCAATAGCCTTTAAACAGAGCTAACCATAATTTCGTTGTATAACGCTTCATAGACAGCATTATGCTTTATTGTTCTTCACAGTGCAGTTTTCTTTGCCGGACCTCTGATCCAGAGGATATAAATCCAGTTCAGTGAGCCGACTTCTGCACGCACAATGCAGCTAATCAGCCTCTCCGGTCGTCATAATTCAAAGGCATTAAGAATTACTGAGCAGCGGAAGAAGATCAATATCCCAGTTAGACTCTGTCCCGCTCAGAAGGGGGCTGCAATTTAGGTCAATGTATGCCCACAGTAATTACGAGTCAAGCTGTGGGAAGGAAATTTAATAAGACATTATCCGCAATAGAGGAAAGGCTTCAACGACAGAGCAGAAACACCACAGCACAGAGAAAAATGATCTCAGGATTCACAAACAAAAAGAAGCACAGACATTTGGCAAAGATGTTGAGGTGTCTGCATTAATATTCAGCGTCACATTCATTCACTACTTCAGACAAGTTTAAGTCAAAAGTGAGCTTGATGCATTACAAAGACTAAGAAGAAGTGTTTTTCATTGACTCTGTGACGGATCAGGAGAGGGCAAAGACGTTTTCCAGACCTCGGCAGGAGTCTTATAACGTGATGTTATCTCGTACAGTCGGTCGCCAGTAAAGATAGAAAACAAAGTGGAACGAACCTCTATCTTTAGGACGAGAACAATGGAGCCGTCCTTGTCACCTTCTCCCATTTCTATACTTCTTTTCTTTGGCCTTTAAACACCCAGAGACATGCAGGTTAATGTGAACATACATGCATGTTCATGGCTTCTTTCAAGGGCACCGTTCACCATCTGCCTGTGAGGAGTTAAAGCTTTTATACATGCCACAAACTCTTCTATATTTTATTGTAAAGCACTCTGTAACATTGGATCGGTATCGGCGCTGACGCTGATCTCCTCTGCCAGATTGGACCGATCCACATTAGATGCTGTTTCCTGTTCTGCTCCTTTCATTCTGATGCACAAAGCTTCTGCTTCACAATGTCTGCATTATACAAAATAGAGAATGACATTCATATATAGTTTTTCTAAACATTTCTGAATGCACAAGGTCGTTTTTAAACATTGCATGGACGACGTACGGTAGATATTATGACGAGAAGCTCAATAAAGGACAGCAGCTCAGGAAACAAGGACTGATGTTACATCTTATTAAAGATTATTACTCAGCTCTGTTGAATACATGATTCTGTTTGGTCAATCACAGAGTTCTATGGTACGTTATTTCTTTATTGTAGACCGTTGCTATGAATAACAGACCGTTGCTATGTATATAACAGACCGTTGCTATGAATAACAGACCGTTGTTATGTATAACAGACCGTTGCTATGTATAGCAGACCGTTGCTATGTATAACAGACCGTTGCTATGTATAGCAGACCGTTGCTATGTATAGCAGACCGTTGCTACGTATAGCAGACCGTTGCTACGTATAGCAGACCGTTGCTATGAATAACAGACCGTTGCTATGTATAGCAGACCATTGCTATGTATTTCATTTTGTTTTCCACCAATAATATCCACTTGTAGCAACTATTTAATTGTGCTGCATTGTTTTTGAAAGGTGCAATATAAAGTTTATCATTATAAACATTTAACAGAAACAATAATCTTCCACTAACTTTAACTGAAATGTTTTTTTTTTGTCTAAACCGAAACAACAACACTAAAGTCGGGCCTCAGGATGTGAACCATCTCCGACTTCTGTGGAGTAAATAAATGCAGCTCTTCACTCATTAAATAAAACATAAAGCGTTGCCTGAGAACAGAATCCAGACAGCGATTCAGTTTGTCACCACAGCGTAATTGGGAAAACCTAAGTAATAGAATTAAGGCGTAATTTCTAGGAGACGGGGCTGTGTGAGAGAAAAGGTGAGGTAGTTTAGAGACGAGATGCAGAAGCTTGTTATTATGCTGAGTGAAGCGTTCTGAGGACGACATCATTTATCAGAGCGGTTCAGTGTTTAGTCAGCTCTGAATCTGAGACTGAACACAACACCAGTAATCCTACAGCAGCGACTGTGTGTGTTTCATGTGTTGGACAAGATAATTACTGTGGTGGATCTGTCCTGATGAGATTTACACAAGACTAAACGGGATGTTGGTGTATAAACGACGAGTTAAGAACTGATGTGCACTGATAGGTTAATAGATTTTAATTCAAGGAAAGAGAGAGAGAGAGTCGGGGCAGTGCATCCCTGGTGCTTTATGTAGAAAAGTTTCTGACTTTTCTTATTGCTCACTATAGTTTTTTCTTCTTATTCTGAGCTATGTCATATAAAGCTGGTATTGATATTGATATTTTTAATGAATGCACCATAAATATGCCTGTACGCAAATTTGTGACTTTTTGCCACTGCCAATTTTCTCTGGACTGAAGGGAATATGCAGAGAGGAGACGTTATAACTAGGGATGCAACGATACCACTTTTTTTCAGACCGAGTACAAGTACTTACATTTGGGTCCTCGCCGATACCAAGTACCGATACGAGTACTTCTCTGTGCCAGAAGACCCTCGTTAACAGCCAGCTGGAGGGTGTGAGCGACACGGCAGGCTGGGGAGTCCCGCATACGAGGCGGTGCGCCGGGACCGGCTCTAGGTCGGATTGGAAAGGCTCGGGGCGAAGGTGGCTCGCGGTCGCAGCTTTACAGAGCTCCCCGGACCTCGCCGCACCGTGACGGGGCCCCCTACTCCCAGTGCGACTGTCGACCGGGGCGGACTGTCCTTAGTGCGCCCCAACCGCGTCGTCGTACCCCCAGGGTGGGGCTCGGCCCACGTAAAAGGCGCCAGGGGTCTGCGGCGATGTCTGCAACCACACCCGACCCGTCTTGAAACACGGACCAAGAAGTCTAACGCACGCGCGAGTCAGAGGGTGCAAGCAAAACCCCGTGGCGCAATGAAAGTGAGGGCTGGCTGAGGTGGTATCCCGATGACGAGAGGTTAACGTCATGTTGCTGTAAAGTGGTATTGGTGCCGTTGCATCGGAGCCGTTTTGCGAGTACGAGTACATGAGCACAGTATCGGACCCGATACCCGATACTGGTGTCGGTATCGGTGCATCCCTAACTGTAATCGAGTCGACTACCATGATGACGCCAGTAAAACGTCCGCACAAAAGTCTACCCAAATGTCCTGCGTTGAACAATAAAAGTAATTTAAATATGCATACTAGTAGAACTATTTACGTACTTACTTATTTATTAAACGTTTCGCCCTGCTGCTTTCCAGAGGAGCATAAAATGAGCGACGGACATAAATGGAAGTTAGAAAAAGCCAGCACACAGATTTTTCAGAGCAATCTCAAACTTTTTCATGTCAAGGACCTCCGAAATCGAAAATCTGTCAGCTATATTACATATTCCTCTTCCTCTGTCCCCATCCGTATTGATTTTAAATGATCTCTCTCAGCTTCAACTACAAAAAGCCCAAAACGGTGTGTTTATGGATGTTTCTGACAGCTGCCAAGAAGATGGTTACAACTCGGCAGCAATAGGTGTTCACTTCTACAGATGTTGGTTATCTTGAATTGTCCACAGTGTCAGAGTGATAAGTGGGGGAACAGGTAACAAATGAGACTTTGACTGGATGACATGGGGGTGAAGCTCTCATTAGCAGCAACTTGATGAGATGTCGAACCTTCTATGACCTACGAAAAATGAATCACAAATTAAATCCTTTTCCTCTAAAGGTTTTTCCTCCCTGCGCTGGAATGAGCCATTATGTTCTCATGTCATCTGAATTATTCATTCATTGGGATATCATTCCATGTCCTCCGTCAGTGACAGGTATGTTCCAGCCTTGGGGAGGTAATACAGGTGAATATAATGCCCGTCTCTCGAGTTCAGTGAATTGATATTAAAAGTTGTCGATGCTGCTCCACCGGGCCACGGGACTCACAGCCTCAACCCTCGCCGGCGTCCACAGCTGTGGCTTTATTGGATTCTCCCAGAGTGTCTCCAACAGCCGTAACAGCTGTTTAAACTTGCAAAAGAACAATGCTGCATAATTCAGAGGGTAGATACAGTACAGAGAGCGGTATGTGACATGAGTGCAGCCTGGTATACCGATATACTGCTGAACGGGAACGCCCTCGCAGCCTTTCAGCATCATAAATACGGTCATTTTTTCTTTCCTCAGGTACAGCCGTTATATAACAGATCAGTTCTTATATAAAGCACAGAGGAGCCTGTTAAATGTGGACTCGGAGCCGTGCTGGGTTTCATTCAGTCAGATAATTACTAGCTGATTCACACCTGGGACGCCAGGTGAATGCTGTCGGCTGAAATTAACTGGATAGAAGGACAGGAAGGCTGACTGCATTCAGAAAAAACATTCTCTGGTAGGGCTGTCAGTTGATTAAAATATTTAGTCGCGATTAATCGTAAAGTAATCGCATTTTTTATCTGTTCAAAATGAACCTTAAAGGGAGATTTGTCAAGTATTTAATCCTTTTATCAACATGGGAGTGGACAAATATGCTGCTTTATGCAAATGTATGTATATATTTATTATCGGAAATCAATTAACAACACAAAACAATGACAGATATTGTCCAGAAACCCTCACAGGTACTGCATTTAGCATAAAACAATATTATATATTACATATACTATAATTTAGAGTCAGCAATGAACGTAACCTGCATGTCTTTTCTGTGGACAGAATTCCTTCATTTGTTAACACAAGGCTTTTATTCTGAAATATTTACAGGACAGTGTTGAAAAACATGCAGTGACTTGCACGGCTCCATGAATTAATAACGTACAGGCTTTTAATTGTGGATTATTTCTATTATTTACAAATTACCACACGGTTCTTAACCTTTCTCTGTCTAAAATAAATATAAATGGCATTTATAATGAAATGAAATGGACATTATGAGGCCAAACTCTATGTGGAAAGAAAGAGCTGACAGCAGCACTGTGGGAGGAAGCTGGAGAAACCGGAGAAAACCCACGCTAACACAGGGAGAACATGCTAACATATACACATACAGTACATACATAGTAGTACGTGATACTGATATTAGCAGTGTTGCTTCAACCCTTATGAATTTAACCAGTATTATGTTATACACAACAATCAGATTATAAAGCCCAAACAGGGAACTAAAATATATCACAGAAACAGGACCAGAGGGAGATTCACGAATAAATCAAATAAAGTTAAATTTGAGGTTATGTGGACAATTCAAGATAACCAACATCTATAAAAGTAAGCACCTATTGCCGCCGAGTAGCGACCATCTTCTTGGCAGCTGTCAGAAACAAACACACACTTTTGGGGCTTTGGGTAGTTGAAGCTGAGAGAGATCATTTAAAATCAATACGTATGGGGACAGGAATATGTAATATAGCGGACCGACTTTCTTTCACCGCTTTCCAGAAGTCAGCTACACCAGGGCATTACCAATCATATGATAAAATGTACCAATCACACCTACAGTATATGGCATAAAGTACAGTTTGGGTCAGCTTTAAATGTCATATACTGTGAAGTTTACATTCTTTAAACCCGAGGCTGCTTTAAGTCTGAACCTCCCTGGTTATATTTTCATGATGACTCATCTGATGTTGTAGTAGATTATCTTTGTTATCATCTAATTGAATCACTTAATGATTGAGAGCCTGCAGCTCAGCGATGTCGGGTCGACCACGTGAACACAAACCGCAGTCGGGACGTCTTTATTCACCCTTTCATAATAAAACGTGAAATGTCAGGATTCATGTGCGACTGAAATCTCAATGCTCACTATAGAGTAAACTGTTTATTATGGAGGAAGTAGTGAAAGAATGAATAAACGAGGGAGTAATTTCAGACATAAAAACCTCAGTATTTCACCGGTTTACAGTTTACCTTCCGTGTCAAATTTGGATTAAACGCACTGATCCACATACATATTGAATTCCTCACTTTTTAATTTCTCTCCGGGCTTTTTAATTATTCCTGCAAAAATTCATATTCAAGTGTAAATATGCATTAGACTGGGGGGAGAATTAAAAGACAACATTAGCGTGGATTTTTTAAGCCATCATATCATTGAATGGTAATGACTTCTCTAACTGTGGGCCTGTTTAATATGCAGGTGTAGCAGCTAATGATGCTCGCTATTAGCTCTTTTCTTGTTCTTTCTGCTGCAGTTTAAAGACGTGTTATTTGTCTCCAGGCTGCTGTGCAGCAGCGTGTAACCTCCGTCTACTCCAGAGAACTCCTGCTCCAAAGTGTGAAGTGATTATGAAGTGAAGGTTTGAGGCTGAAGAGAAAGTAGAAATGGTCGTGTGAAATGCAGAATCACCTTGTTTGGTCCTGTATGTGGCGTCCCTCCAGAGAGCAGCTACGTCCTCCTGATGGTCGCTGAGCCGATGAACCCGAAGCTCACTGCCGTGTTAGTGTCGGTACTGAGGGAAGAAAGAGATTCACGCCTTTATTCATGGCTGGAAAAATCAAAATTTTTCACTTTATTCTTTGCCTAAAAGTTGCTTCCGCATTAGGCTTGTTGGCGATGAGAAGGACCTGCACAGAATTGATTACCGGCAATCACCACGCAATGCATGCCGGTTAGATTTGTGTCCGTTCATGGATGTATTATTAAGAGAACTGGATCCAGCGTTGGAGGCGGGGCCCCGTTTATTCCTGTGAAAGTGTCTCAGTGGAGCATGACGCCTAAATGGCTCGACTTCCGTCTGGAAAAGTACCTGGATCTTGGGGCACATGGAACATGCGCAGTAGCGTCCGCTCAGTCACATGACTCGGTCACGGGGTCCCAACGTCACGCCGTCGTCACGGCTTGGCGCTCCAGCCTCGGCCTGGGTCTCATTCACATGAACGGAGGAAGGGAAATATCTCTGGATTTGGCTATTAGTGCATTTTACAACTTTAAAAACTGAATTTTTTAAATAAGGGCTATTAGAGTGTTTGTACTGTGGAGTTGATTCACCTCAAAAAAAAATATCCGCCGAGTTACAGACGTCTCTTTCCCAATGTAAGTCTATGGGGAAAAGTCTTTTTGGGCCCAGTGGCATCACATGACGGACACGGAAGTTGCAGTACTGCCGTTTGGCCACTACAAAAGTTCCCTACTCGCTCTGACGTCATGCACACATGGGCAACAATAACCTCAAAGCTCGGTTTTTAGAGCTAGGCACCGAAGCTGCTCTCCACCGACTGCAAGACCAAGGGCATTATGGGAAACGCCTGATCAAAGAACTGATTGGCTCTTAGTTTTGACAACAAACACCACGTGTTGTAGAAAGTCCGCATGTAATATTTAACACTAGATTGTAGGCTATTAGTCTCATGTTGTGCAGTGAAGGCTTCATCTGTTAACAAACACACCTTGTGTGGTTGATAAAAATGCTGACAGCCACCAGTTATTGTTCCATTAATCATTATCGAGGAGAATGTGTCCAGATATATAGATTTTAGGTCACGTTGTTCAGCTCTTCTCTCTCTTTCCTTGCAGGTATTTACGGTCAATTTAACAGCAGAGAGCGCACACATCAGATTAAACGCCACCGGGGACGGAGCCGGACAGGATTTAGATTGTTGGAAATAATGTGGAGCAGAAATTCATGACTCTCTACAGGCTCACTGGAGTACAGAGAGAAAAGAGAGACAGGCCAACACATTATATCTTTCTGCAGATAATTTGCCAGTAAATGAGAGAATACTGACTCCACATTATGCAGCAGACCCTGCAGAACCCCTATCAAGGACCCCCCGGGGGGCCCCAGACTCCGCTTTGGGAACTATTTCTTCTTCTTCCTCCTCCTCTTCCTCCTCAAGCCGCTGCTTCCATAAAAAAAGAGATAAAAGAAGCTTCTGAAGCAGCTTCTGTCTTTGAAAGAAAGTCTGTTTTTAAGTCACAGGAGTTTTTGAACTGGGTCATACTGTCATTGGGAGCTCCGTCTCTGGGTTCGGTCCTCTGTGTGGCTGGAAGCCCTCCTCTGTCCACTCATGACTGATGCTCCTGCAAACTGGGTTAGCTTCATATATGATAATAATACACCTTTATAGTGCAGGGGGTGTATTCTGAGCTCAGAGGGGAGAGGGCAGATTATATCCTCCTGCGACCCAGCCCGTCAACATGTGTCCTATGTAGTGGACATTTTGTCCACATGCATCTCCTTTTACTCTTTTGACCTACTCTATCAACCCCTGGTGTGTTGTAAAGAGGACATCCTGCAGTGTGTTCCAATCCGCGTACTTCTGTACTTACACTTACTACTTTGAGTGCATAAGTACGTTCACACTGGGAAGTGCGGCAAAATGCAGTGCACTCAAAGTACCCGGATGTTGTACTCAAAACGGTCAGATGGTTGAGTGAGGAACGCTGGACACTTTCCACACTCAACTGTCTCCATCTTGGCTACGTAGCGGAAGGGGCGGAGCCATGACCACTATTCAAACAGACATAGATAACAGAATAAAACAATACGTAAACATACCGGTGCATTTTCAGCCAACAGGAGGACACATCGTAGGCGACGACGTTGGAAACCTAATTTCCACTCTGCTTTCATTTTTTTCAGAAGATATTTTGGCGGGTAGCGAGCCGCGGTCAAATGGTGCGATTGTCATTTCCGGTAAGTGCGCCTCAGAGTATTCGATTTGAGACAATCTTACCCCGCTGAAATTTACGCACTACTCAAGTGAGTACAGAGTACACACAGTGCACCACATTGAAGTGTACTTCTGGAAGTATGTGGATTGGATGCAGGAGACTGAAGTTCAAGTTCACAGACCTGCAATTAACAACTGCGTCTTTATTAACCGGAACCACGATCGTCACTGAATGAATGACTACAGTCTTTCTAAAAATCAGATCACATTTCTACTTCTGAGAAAAGGGTTTTGAATGAGGATAATCATTAATATAACTTGTAATCATCTGTGTCTCTTTAAGGTTCTCTTCCTCCGGATCTTCTGGGCTGAGCTGAGCTCTCAGTGATCCATCTCTGTGCTGCTGTCAGAGAGACTAATTGCAGCTCCTGGAGGTGAGATGCAGGAGGTAAATGTAGAAGTAACCTCCGGCCTCGCTTCAGCCCACTTTCCCATCGCCTCGGACAACTTCCTCCACTTTTATACCACAGTTCAGCAACTTTCCTCCTGCTGCTTTAGGGAAGCCGACCAGTGTGAGGAGGAAATATATATATATACCGTCTCTTTACTGCAGAAAATACCTCCCAATGCACCTCTAGAGTCGCTGAATCAGCTATTTCTGTGTACATATGGAACAGGAAAAGATAATGACCACAAGTTAGAGTCCCAAAGCAGCTGGAGAAACTCAGTGAAACATTTCCTCCTCCGTCGACAAATTAAACATAATATCCCCTTTTGTACTAGAACAGGAACTTAAAAGTAAGAACTAAGAACCACCTGACATGGAGGTATTATACCGCTTATACTATGGCCACTTGCCTACAAAATGCTATATATCATAATTTTTTTAACTTGAGCTCCCTGTATAAAATGACCTGTGGTGACCTCTAGGATAATCACAGCCTCATGAAACTTTACAGCCACAAACTAGAGACCTAGAGCATTCAGAGGATGGATGGATCAGACTAGAGACCTAGAGCATTCAGAGGATGGATGGACCAGACTAGAGACCTAGAGCATTCAGAGGATGGATGGACCAGACTAGAGACCTAGAGCATTCAGAGGATGGATGGACCAGACTAGAGACCTAGAGCATTCAGAGGATGGATGGATCAGACTAGAGACCTAGAGCATTCAGAGGATGGATGGATCAGACTAGAGACCTAGAGCAGAAAGAGGATGGATGGACCAGACCAGAGACCTAGAGCAGAAAGAGGATGGATGGCTTTCCTAGCTAGATTGACAATAAGGGGTTTTTTGAGCAGTTTACACAACAGAAGTGCTCGCCATCTGATCGCCGAAAAAATGCAATTCTTGCAGAAATCTCCAAAATATCAAAAGTTTTTGATCCCAAATCACAGCATGGCTTTTTCTATGGTGTTCCTCAAGGTCTTGGTGTCTTAATGTGGTATTTTGGAGGGATTATTGATCATTTTTATCAATTCTCAAGTGGTAAAAAAAATGGTATCAACCCCCAAAAAATGCTGCAACAACTTCTGAGACATAATAGAGCATGGGGATGACCATCATATACTTCTATCATAATGTTCTAAACCCTTACACACTTTAACAATTTATTTTAATGAATTAATTCACGTTTATTCCTGATTTATGACTGTACACCACTTCTATGTGACATCTACTGTTGACCTGCTATCTCCCCCTAAAGACTCCCTGCATCCCCCTAAAAAAGACAAAAACGGGTCTATTGTGGGTCTCAGAGGGTTAAAACAGTGACATATGTCTATAAAATAAAAAAAATCACAGGTTTTTGTTAACTTTAGTCTATTTCTAAATGTGAACTATCATAAATAAATAAATAAATATCATATATAATGGAAGAAAAGATCAAGTGTGTGCATTTAATACTGAAGAATAAAGATGGATTAAAGCAGGTTGGTGGCTCAAAAGGCTATTTTTAATGTCACACCTTCAAATCCTGTTCCTGACCTTTGTCTTCTGTCCTCTGCTGTAATTTCCTCTCTCTCTCTCTCTCTCTCTCTCTCTCTCTCTCTCTCTATATATATATATATATATATATATATACGTATACCTCCTTCTCTATCTAATAAAACTGCTTTAAAAACAGTTTTCTGGCATCATTGAGGTAAACTGTCCCCAGCCTCCGGTCTGTTTGTATAATTGAATTATTAAACTGAATAGAGTTTAAACCCCCCCCCCCCTAAATTTCCCCCAGCAATCGTTGTCAATTTGAATAAATCCCATTATGAGATAACTGAGGAGTCTTTGTAGCAGCCGCTGTAGTGGCCATTAACAGCTCTACTCTACGGCCAATCACACACAAGCACACTCACTGCTGCACCCACACATCATCACACAACGCCAAACAAAACCACACACACACACACACACACACGCACACACACACACACACACACACACACACACAGTCAGCGTTACACACTGCAGCTGATGAGTCCAGATTCCCTCCAGTCTGACGCGTTAAGACATTTTTTACTCACTTAAAAAAAGGCTTATTTTTATTTTTCCTCATTCTTAATTTGAGATGTTTCTTACTGAGATGCCCCTCAGGATGTTTAGTTAACTTCTCTCTTTTGCTTGTTATGAACACAGGCTAGTATATAATGTATATTTATTTCTGTATTATTTTATTTACACATTTATTTTTTAATTTCTTTATGCAGGAGAAATAAATAAGGGGTGAAATGCAAAGGGAAAATCATGCAGAAATAAATTCATAAATACATACATTTAAGAAATAATAATTAAATAAATGCAAAAATAAATAAATACAAATAAATGCATAAATAAATATATAAATAAATGCAAAAATAAATAAATAAATGTAAAATGTAATTAAAATAAATAAATAAATAAATGCATAATAGATTATAGATAATTAATAAATAAAAAATAGATAAATAATTAATAAATAAATTATAAATAAAAAATAAATAAAAAATAACAAATAAATAACAAATAAATAAAAAGAACAATTATACAGAAGAGTAAATAAACTTTCCCCAGGGAATTAATACAAATATATAAAAATAAATTAAAAAAGAAATATCAATTTATATCACATTTTATCAATTATTTCATGGCTACATTTATTTTTAATGTTATTTTTTGCTGCATTTAATTACATATCTATTTATTTATTTATCGAGTCATTTTAGTTATTTATTCATTTACTTTTTGGCAGGTTCTGACTTCAAACAAACACAAGACTTTCAACCAGGAGTCTGACACGCCGTCTCGCCAAAATAACGTAAGAGGTGTACCTTCTGCCTCCGATGCCAAGGGGCGCTGACCAAGCGGCGGTATTTGACAAGTTGGGAGTGAGAACGTGTTGGAGTTTAGTGAGCGGTCAGTCGCTTCACGTTGTCTATGAGAAAAGATTTTTCCTGCAATAACTCCATTTAACATTTAACAACACTTCTCAGGTTGTTAAAAGATTCAGGGACACGGAGGGCACGGAGGACATGCCCTCCGTGCCCTCCGTGTCCTCAGAGGTAGCTGCTGCAGCTCTGCATTGTGTTTAAATAAATGACTGATGAGCTCTAAATGTGTTCTGTGAAACAAAATGAAAAACCATTTGCTTTACCGCCCGCTGCCCCTCCTCTGTGTTCTCAAGGTTTTCATACAAAACTCAGGAGGAAAATCATTCACACGCCGCTCACAAGTCCACCTGATGATTTTATCAGCTCGGCTAAGAGCCTTTATTTTCCCCGAGAGCGACGGGATCTGCTGATGTGACTTGGATTCAGAGCGCTGCATGGCTGCATGGCTGCATGGCTGCATGGCTGCATGGCTGCATGTATGTATGTATGTATGTATGTATATATGTATGTATGTTTGTATGTAAAGGTGCAGACTGTTTCACCTGCAGCTGAATAATGCATCAGAGGAAAAGCTTTCCACAGACGGTGTGCATCACAGGAAACAAAATGCTCCAGACTCAATTATGTTCATATGAAAAGATAGAAATGTTTTATCATGTAGATTCCCATAGATTGTAAAAGATGAGAGGCGGGCCGTGGATGAGGAGGAACAAGCTTTATATATGCAGTATATCCCCTAGGCAACGGGTGGACAGGAGAGCAACGCGTTGCATGACAATGATGCTTTTGAAATTCAACAAGGAGTACCGCTGCTTTGTTCGTGCATTTAGTTTTAATCTTTCAAGGTCAGCACAAGGTCAGTTTACACCAGATCTCCAACATGTTAAAGATGAAAAATGATTGTGAAGTTGGATTTCATCAGCAACAACAGTTGTTTCTGTTTGAATCAGTCTCAGGGAAACGTTGATGTAATACTTCTGATGCTGTTGAGACGTGGATTAGAGCAGCTCGTCCGAGTGTTTGCGTGTCGAAACGTTAAAGTGTGAAGGAGGAAAATAGCCTCGCTTGATGTGAAGTCTCTGGAATCACACGTGGAGGAATCAGCGGCCTCCCTTCATGCTCGTCTCCATTTCAAAGTTATCAATCGGAGCCGTTTTACAGGCTGCCGACGAGGCGACGGGCAATTATGTAAAAGTTAGCGTGACTAATGTCACGACGGGCGAACGGGGAATGTGAAATAGACGCTTCTGTTTGGTTCACTAAACGTTTAAAAGGCTGTGAAGCTTTCTGAAATCTGTGAATGAGGTTCTATGAGTGGAAGACAACGGCTCAGTGGGAATGGATCTTTGTATTTAATGTTTTGCAGCATTTCCTCCTCCGTCCCCTTAGAATCTAGATACATGAAAATAAACGTTCAAGAAAGATTATTATCATTATTAACCCTTGATATGATATTGTTTTATGTGCTATGTAATGGATAATAATATAATAATAATATTAACTCATGCTCCACCAACTAGCTATTTTTTAGAGCTTCAACTGAAGGACGTTTTTTGGCGGATAATTATCCACGATCAGCAAAATCCATCTGCTGATTAAAGGCACGGTCGCACATGTATGAATGCAGGCAAGTGACCATCACCTGCCGTGGTGATATTCTCACTGAAAGTTGACCAAAGTTGAGCAATAGACAGCGCCACCAGTACATACACGCGCATCATGTGCTGTGCATAGGGCAACGAAACAACCATTTGGGCTGGACCATAACGCTGCCACAACAATTTCTAAAGAATGGCCCCACAAAAGGCAACAGGAGTCGGAGGCAGAGAACAGAAGAAAGAAGAAACTGTGGGATGGCTCTTTTGCATCGCTTGCAGGTTTGTTTAAAAATGTTTACTGGCCAAATCTGGTAATGGTAAACCAAGTGAAATCCTGGTCACCAGTGGGCGGCTGCACCCGTGGGTCGCGATAATAATGCAAATTAACGGCACAAATTTTTTTAACACATCAACGCAACTTGAGATTTCTGGTTCAGTCTTAAAGCTAGAGTGAAGATACTGGTATCATATGTAACTAGGAAACCTAATGAATCCATCGGTACCAACCATGTCAGACTAGGAGGTTAAATAACGCTCCAAACTTACACAAAATGTTGGCGAGGAAAAACTGTCATGTCCATTTTCAAAGGGGTCCCTTGACCTCTGACCTCCAGATCAGTGAATGTGAATGGGTTCTATGGGTACCCACGAGACTCCCCTTTACAGACATGCCCACTTTATGATAATCACATGCAGTTTGGGGCAAGTCATAGTCAAGTCAGCACACTGACACACTGACAGCTGTTGTTGCCTGTTGGGCTGCAGTTTCCCATGTTATGATTGGAGCATATTGTTTTATGCTAAATGCAGTACCTGTGAGGGTTTCTGGATCAATATCTGTCATTGTTTTGTGTTGTTAATTGATTTCCAATAATAAATATATACATACATTTGCATAAAGCAGCATAATTGTCCACTCCCATGTTGATAAGAGTATTAAATACTTGACAAATCTCCCTCACAGGTACTGTTTTTTCTCGCCAAAATTTAGCATAAGTTGGGAGCTCCTTCTGATTACAAAGATCCAACAGAAACATCTGCATCATCCTGATAAATAAACCAACAGTCTCTTGATTTACTTGCTAGTAATGGAGGTTTAGGATCCAGAGTTTGTGTTTAATTTGTGTAACAGACAGAAGGACTTCATTGTGTGATTCACATGTGTGGGATGAACCCTCCCTCCCACAGCGGTCAGTGGTCAGACACAACACACACACCGTGAACCGCTTCCTCGTCTCCGCACAGCAGCCGGCCAAACAATTAGCACACACACATTATCGACTGACACGTTAATTATTCTCACCGCCGCTTCCACCGTCCATCTTCCTACAGACAGAACATTAAGCTCCGGCTGATGTGCAATTACCAAACCGATCGCTAATGAAGTCAGAAAATACAGTTAAATGCTGGAATGTGTGCTGTTTTATTTATTTATAGGCCTGCAGAGGATTTCAGCACACGTGGGACGATTTATATTCACGTCACACAATCTAAACAATCCAGTACAATAATAATTATCCTCGTCTTGTTGCTGCTGTGTTGTTAATGTTTGCTCCAAATAACACCAAGCCTCGGTTTTAATTCCTGTTTCAGAACAAGTTGATTCTCTAATTTGAGTTTTCCAACCTGACGACAGACAGACAGACAGACAGACAGACAGACAGACAGACAGACAGACATGAAGCTGCAGAAGAGACGACTCCGCCTGACTACTGATGACAGAGAACTCAGATTACCTTCCATCTGACAGATATCTGCCATTAATATCCACTCTATAGGTGGATAATGGCTTTTCAAGGACTGCATTTTGCTTTTGTTGCAAAAAAAAAAGCAGTTTTTTTTTCAGAGTGTAGAATGTGACTATTTCCTCCTTGATGCTCAAAGGTTTCTTCCTTTCAGCAGGTATGAAAGGTAAAAGATTCTTGCTGGATTTCAGGTTTCTGCTCATTTTCTGTTTTAAAATGGCAGATTTTTTTCCTCGTTGTCTGGAATCGTAGAGGTTTGGTCTGGATACGTCCTGATAGCAGCCTCACTCTGACATTTCACTACAGAAAATAAAAAAACCCTGTTAAGTGTAGGAACAACTGATCGCCTGACTAGGCTTATGAATGCCACGATAATGTGCAACGCATTTAGCGTCTGATTCATTTGACGCTCAGCACGACTTTCAACAACATATTTTTAGTGCGTTTTCCTCCGAATGTCTAGCTCCAACTTCAGCTCCAGTCTTCTCAAAATAAAACTGCTTACGCCCGGACCAGACTGGGCACGTCAGCAGCGCGTGGCGGCGGCGGCTGCCTCACTGAACTGCTGCATGTCCCACGCATGTGGCGTCCACACTGGCAGCCGTTCTGCTGCTGCTGCTGTCAGCTCTTTCTTTCCACATGGAGTTTGGCCTCATGTCCATTTCATTTCATTATAAATGCCATTTATTTTTATGTTAGATAGAGAAAGGTTAAGAACTTCGTGGTTATTTGTAAATAATAGTAATAATCCACGATTAAAAGCCCGTACGTTATTAATTCATGGTGCCGTGCAAGTCACTGCATGTTCTACAACACTGTCCTGTAAATATTTCAGAATAAAAGCCTTGTGATAACAAATGAAGGAATTCTGTCCACAGAAAAGACATGCAGGTTAGGTTCATTGTTGACTCTAAATGTCCCGTAGGTGTGAATATGAGCGTGAAAGGTTGTCTGTCTCTATGTGTTGGCCCTGTGATAGTCTGGTGACCTGTCCAGGGTGTACCCCCCCTCCGCCTTCGCCCAATGTCAGCTGGGATCGGCTCCAGCCCCCCGCGATCCTGAGGTTACAGATAATAGATGGATGGATTTTCGGCACTTTCAGGCGGACGTTTACTCTCATGCGGTAGTCATTTTCAGTCCTAAATGGCGGAAGCGTAGCTCTGCTGGTGGGCACTGATGCTGCAATGGAACGAACAATTGACTTTCACATTTTGTCAATATACGTTCTTTGGCGGTAGACCAATAACGCCTGCGTTCTGTGAGGTAAAATTACTGTTTTTGTGAATGGAGTCTGGTGGCTTTGAAGAGAGCATAGATAACGGCTTCAGTTCCCCGTCAGAAAGGGCTGTCTGACAGCGAGGTAAAGTGGTGAAAATATTAGAAAAATAGCGTACACTTAAACTGATATTGATCTTTTTAGGTGTCTAAAATCCGTCCACAGTGGTACATTGCTTTGGTACTCCTGTCTGTTTCTCTAAACTCCATCTACTGTAGTTAATACACTGACTATGGGGAGAAGTATCTCATACTACCACACTTCAAAAACTGTCCCTTTAAACTCTCTGGCAAATCTGCCCGTCAACAAGTATTTATTTAGTCTTTGGATGTGTGTTTTGGTTTCCAGCTGTTCGAGGTTCACAGGGACAAAAGAAGTTTGTCGCCAGGGGCGACAGACTTTCAGCAAAAGCTGAGCCTCAAATCCCCAAAATGATTTGACTGTTTGTCACAGCGGGAGACGTGAAAACTCTGAATGTAGACAAATATCCAGAGGAGGACACGAGTCTGCTGATAGTCTGTATTCTTCTTATTGTCAACAATGAATTTATCCTACCAATAAGCACTTAGTATTCAGACCTTTTACTTTAATAAAAGTACTAATACCACACTGTGAAAATACTCCGTTACAATAAAACTCCAGCATTCAAAACCTTCTTCAGTAAAAACTAAATGTAATTAAATTCTATAATATTTTAAGACATTTAAATTCCTTTTCATCAAGCTTTGTTTTTATATCAATTGTAAAAAAGGATTTCATGATTTTCTTCACACCCTGACACATTTAAAGGAACCATAGATGTCAATCTTCACACACAAAAATATAAAAATATGTGTGTTTTATGACAGATATTGCAATTCTAATGTCTAACGTCCTTAAGGACATTTTATGGAAATTACATTTAGCGAGGTGTGCAAAGTTAGCTTTGACTCTTAGCATCTAATATACAGCACATGAATTTAACAGTGATATTAACTTATTTATTAAATGTAGTTCAAAATATCCAATTATTAAGCTGTACGGTAAGGACACAAAATAAATACTTTAGATGAAAAAAAATACATATAAATGATTTTTAAACAAATAAATAAAGTAATATTTCCATTCGAAATAATGTCATATTAAAATTGTATTAACTAATTTTACGTTTTACTAACCCTAACCGTTACTCAACATTGAAACCACTGTTGTGTTTGGACCCATAAAATGCCTTATAAATTTTATTAAATCACATTATTTAGGAATTATTTTTTAATGTCAAGATGGGTAATAACACTGTGTATATATTTATCAAGCATTGCACTGCAAATTTGAATATAAATCCAACAACAGCAGTTCAAATAACAACAAATAATAATTAAAAATAATAACTATTATTATCTCTGTGGTTGAATATTGAGAGTGTATTTTAACTCTCTGAATGTGTAGATAGAAATGATGTTTATCAAAGTGTCAGGATGCTGCATCAGTCTGGAAGTAGAGAACATAACTTGTGCAACGCTGTGACGGAAAATAATTTATTAACGATCAAATATGTCCTGTAAAATGAGTTATTACTTCAGCTACAAAAGAGGAGCCTTAAATGAATCTCTTAATTTCTCTGTCAGACTGAATCTCCTGAGAGATTAACAGACAGCTGTGGCAGAAAGAATTCCATCAAACTGACAGTTAATGAAATAAATATGAATCATAAATGAGCTCCGGGTTCATCGGAGGTTCGTAGATAACCTCGTGTGGCTCTGTTGTCTTTCTACTTTGTGGATTCCTCCACCGTGTGATAATGAAGTGTTTGATATTTACATATTATCACTAAATACTGTGTAGATTTGTACATATGTGATCATATTTAGCGACTCTGACACATCCTATAGGCTCAGAAAATCACCTGTGAAGCCGCTTCCTATCACAGAAATATCAGATTCTTTCCGTTTGATCCAATATGAAGCTGTAAGAGGAGAATAAAACCCAAACTCTGAGGCTGAGGACACAGAAAAGAATTGATGTGGACAGGAAGCTTCAAGTGTTATTAGATTTGTAGGAAGTGTCACCCACATTTCCCGTCACCAGATTATTGTCACAGTGAAGGGACAGACGGGAGAATGTGAGGATGAATGGGAAGAAATAAATCATGTGTTAGCTTTAAACCCATATTATGAGCCTGTGGCTTATTCTGCTGATCCGCCGGTGGCGTTAACACAACCTGACATTTCCTCCGACAGCGGGTCAAATTGAAATAAAAGTCAGTGCGAGGTTGTGGCGGTCAGGCTGGAGGATTTATATGTGTGATATATTTGACTCAACAAGTCCTCAGAAGTCAAGGAAACGAGAAGCAATTTGTTATTTTCTGACCCGGTGCTGGAACTGTTCTAGAAATGATTAACATGATTCTGATCTGAAGCAGCCCGACCTCGTCCATAACATGCTCTGCGTTACGACATCATTACACTACTTCCACCTTTACTCCTGACGGATAGGAGACAAAACTCACACCACCACTAGAGGCCATTTTCAGCTAAATGCATAGACTGTATATAAGAAGTGGACGTAGCCACCGTGACGTCCCCCGTTGGTCTGTGGACTGCCGTTTTGAAGCCTCAAGTTCTGCATTTTGGCCGTCGCCATCTTGGTTTTTTCTTCCGCCATTTTTTTTTCTATGGTATTTTTTTTTGACATCTTTCAGACTTTTTTTTCGAACTTTTTCAGACTTTTTTGTCAGACATTGTATCTTTCGACATTTTTTTTCAGAATTTTTTCCGACTTTATTTCTTCCGACATTTTTTTTGACAACCAGAAGGGACATGAGATTGTGGAGCTAAGTACAACCAAACGCTGAATAAGACATTTTTAGGCGACCAAAAGATTATAATTAATTTTGATGAAGTGAAAACAGACTGTGAAAGGGTTAAAGTTAAAGACGAATACACGGACAACTCCAAGACTGGACAACGCCGTGGTAGCGACCTGTCAATCACAAGGTAGCCCCGCCCTAAAGCATCCCCTGCTTTATGGTCTATCTGACTCTAAATGGGACCATCATTTACTAAATGAACATCATGCTGTATTGAAGAAGACTTGAAACTAGTGATTGAGACCATAAACTCATGTTTACAATGTTTACTGAGGTAATAAATCAAGAGAGAAGTAAGCTCATTTTCTCAGAGACTTCTATACAGGATGCAGGTTTAAAGCACTTCAGCGTTGGCTTCACCTTCCAGACCCGGAGGGTGCAGCCTACTTTGAAGGACCTGAATTTTTCATGTTCAAAAAAATGCATCAGACGTGCCCTCTTGATTACCTCTATGGTGGATAAAATAAGATAACCTGCTAGCCTGTGTCCGCCACTGTGAGGAGGACATATCGATCCACGTTTTACCAATCAATGCAGGTAGTAGCTCTTTGGTTTTTCAGCACTGCTGCAGACCTTCGTATCTACACTTATTCAAACACTTCTTGTTATTGATTCTTTAAGGGTTAACTCGCTGGAATAAGGCCACTGCAAAGTGAAGTGTTATCACTATCAGATTAGACCTGCAGCTCCTGGGAGATAAATCACCACGATAACACCAAGCAGCTGGTTGGATTAATAACATCAGGTGATGCATGCATTTGTTAACACGGCAGATATGTGATGTGGATAAGAAGGAAGCCGGTCAGCTGTCAAACAGAAATCTACATTTCATTTCTGCCTTCATTTCTGCAAAGAAAAGGTTCACTGAGTACACTCAATGGAGACGCAATTTACAAGAATCAATTTGCTCTGCTTTGACTGACAGATGCAGAGCCTAAAACCTATGAGGAGGATCTCATACTGATAGGAATACGGACAGACAGGTGGACACACAGATAGCCACTTTATTAATAGCAGAGCTCTCCTGTGTAATTTGGAAGAAATTGCTCCGTACAGAAAATCCCTCTGGAGGGCTGCAAGACGGCGAGACGGGGGAAACATAATAAGGTGCCAAACTGGTAAAGACCAAAAACAGGCCAATTAAAAAATGATTTAAAAAAACAATTTAAGTGTGCATCAGGGGCTTGTAAACACCATTAGTCTGGAGGCAACTGGCTGCTGCTGTTGTGGTGACACCAAGCATATTATTACAGAGGTAAAACAGGTGAAGTGGCCGGGCAGCGATCCGCTGAGCTGCTGCTGGAAGACAAAACATCCAACTAAAGATCCAACTTCGGGTTTCTACGGAAAGTTTCCTTGTTAAGAGTTTAGAGTCAGCCACCTGAATAACACATTTATTATGGTTTAATGATAATCAATTATTCAGCTCATTCGCACGGAAATGCTACGATAATGTCCAAGACGTTTAGCATGCAATACGTACGCCTACGTATTTACATGTCATTTGTACACCAAGCCCTCCGATAGTCTGGCGACCTATCCAAGGTGCACCCGCCAAAACCATCTTGGTTTTTGATTGTTGCCATCTTGGATTTTGGCCATCGCCATCTTGGATTTTGGCCATCGCCATCTTGGTTTTTGATTATCGCCATCTTGGTTTTTGGCCATCGCCATCTTGGTTTTTGGCTGTCGCCATCTTGGATTTGGCCGTCGCTATCTTGGTTTTTGGCCGTCACCATCTTGGTTTTTTGGCTGTTGCCATCTTGGATTTTGGCCATCGCCATCTTGGTTTTCTCGCCATCGCCATCTTGGTTTTTGGCGGTCACCATCTTGGTTTTTGGCCATCGCCATCTTGGTTTTTGATTGTCACCATCTTGGTTTTTGGCGGTCGCCATTTTGGGTTTTGGCCGTCACCATCTTGTTTTTTGATTTTCACCATCTTGGTTTTTGGCCGTCACTATCTTGTTTTTTGCAAACAGAAGTGAAACGAGAGGGTGGAGCTAAGTACAACTGAACTCTGAATAAGATGACAATAGATAGATTAATGCCTACAAAGCCGTTAAGAGTACTTTATTATATTGCTCTCTCCTTCCTTCTGCACACTCTGCACATCCAATATATTTAGATTTCAGTCTAAATATCAACTTTTATCAAAACACTTTCTAGTTAAGCCTTTAAAACAGTTTGCTATCATCCTTTTGCAAACTTGAGTGTGATTCTGTCCCGCAGACGGGAGCGGACACAGTCGCTAATGTATTTTGTACGCCTGTCATCTCAAGATCAAGACCTAATTATCTCGTTACCTCCAGATAAGAAACCGTGTCCTTGTTGTTATGACTTCATTATCCAATATTTTCAATAACAATGGCTCATGACTTATTTCATTATGTGGAAATTATCACTTCATGATGACTTTGATGGACCGTGACGGACAAAAGCCCCAGATGAGACGTTTAAGTGGAGATCAGGAAAATATTAAGAGATTAAAAGAAGACTTGATAACTGAATAACTGTCAAATTAAATAATTTTATCCGGAAAAGTAAGTTAATATGAGCATCATCTGAGCTAAGAGAAAATACGTTTATATGTCGAGATGAAATCTTTGAGCCCCAGATGAGAAGTTTAAGTGGAGACGAAAAGTCGCTAATGGGACAAAAGGTCCACTCATTTTATTCAAAAGATGTATTTCTACCATCGACTCCTGTCTCATAACTACCTGTATCTTTTGTGGAGTTTACACTTTTACTTATACTTTTTTTTTACTGGTTTTCGGGCCTGGTCACACAGCCTTGCAAAATGTATTTCATTTAAAATGAATTTAACAAGCATAGTTATTAATATTAAGCGGGGTTGCTCTCTGGTTTGGTCATTTTTATGGTAAAAAGTTGTAATTTATTTTTTCAGTGTGCTCATTTTCTCAGCCAGCCTCACCTGCCGCAGTGATTTCCTGTTTCCCAGAATACTTTCTTTCTCAAAGCTGTCTTGTGGCTGAATTGCATTCGGCCCTATTTGCTTCTCCTACGGGTGCAGAAATTGCTTTCTATGTTTCCTCTTCTCTGATGGATTTTTTCCCTTGCATGACGGTTGAACGTGGGGACAAAGTGGCGTCTCCGCAGACAACTTTGATCCTGAAGGGGTTCGACTGCAGAAATGTGACGTTCACAGATGATTATTTTAGATCACGGAGAAGAAGGAGAGTACATCAGCAGCAACGCACGGGGCTGAGAGGTTGAACCGCACAAAGCTGCTCTTTCTATTTCTGTTGAAGCAGCCTGAGGCGTCGTGGTGTTGTAAACACTCACAGATCCAGGTGAGCATCAGTCATTCAGATCAGCCTCTGTTTATTCTGCTGCTGAGTGAGATAATGGAGCCAAATTAAAAGCAGTAACAGACGAATAAACAATGAGAATCTGTGATGGAGAGAGGCCAGACATTATTTAGAAGATGTCTAACATGGTAGCTCAGTCCAAAACTTTGGACCTGTGAAAGATTTGTAGGCCAGATTGAGTTTGGTATTACATAGAGTATCCACAGATTAATGAGAATAATAATAATATGCAGAGAGCGCTTCTCAAGATATTCAAACACATGAAGAGTTAAAAAGATCCTAGAGAAATAAAAACACAGATAGAAGAGGACATGACAGGAGGCTGGCATCGGAGGAGCGAAGGCTGCAGGGAAGGAGTGTGGTGGTGGAGAAGGTGGGCGAGGTAGGAGGGCGTCTGTTTATTGGGGGGCTTCGTGAGGGAAGATTAAATCTGTTGTGGGACGGAGAGCCAGAGGAGGTTCTTTAGGACGGGAGTGATGTGGTCACAGTTCTGGTACTGAGTGAGTTACACACCGGGGGCGTGACGAATAAACGTAACAACGGCAGCCATGGATCTGGTCTGCGCTGCCTTTGTCAAGGTTGAAAGGAGTATTAATATCCGTCTTGGTTCAGACTATGGACATCTGCAAGATTTCACAGACTGGAGGAAAACAACCAACGGAGTCCTCCGTCTCTGACATCACTCGTGAACTCCAATCAAACGGTCAAACTAGGCAGCGCTCATCAAATAGGAATCAATATTCTGTTACGTTAATGCCTATTTCTCTCCTCAAATGTTTTCAGAAACATCTTGTAGTGTACTGTTTAGCTGTAAAATTAGAAAGTTTGTGACCCGACAGTTGAGGAAATACCAAGCACCGCCCACCAGCCGGAGCACAGCCAATAGGAACACTCTCTCTCTCTGAAATGACCTGTGATTGGCCAAAGTCTCCCGTCACAGGCTAGATGTTCTAAAGTCAGATAAATGTAGTGGAGTAGAAGTACAAGTACCTCAAATGTGTACTGAAGTACTTGAGTAAATGTACATGCCAGCAGTGGATCCAGGACGATCATTTGACTCCTGACAACCTTTAAATTGCCGGTAATCTCCCTGATGGAGGGTCTGAAGCGTCTGTCTGGATAAGTGAGTCCGTTAACTGCCTCAAAGGTCACTTTTAATGTGTTATTGTGCTTTTTGTCAGCACTCTGAAGTGATCTGTGACTTCCTGCACATCAGCTCCTTTTAAAAGTAGAAACAGCGAAGAGCCTCGACCTGCAGCTCAACACACACACACACACACACACACACACACACGCACACACACACACACACACACACACACACACACACATTAGGTCTTCACGGAGAAGAGGCACCGACGTAAATGAATGGGAATCAAGAAGGCCACTTTATCAGCTGAGCGGGACGGTGTATCGTTCCCCCCGGCCGCACAGCGTCAGCTCATTTCCAATATTCTCCATGAATTCAAAACGGGGTTATTTGTAATCCTGAGAAAGTAGAGGAAGGGGGTCGGAGGATAATCACACTTATATTATTCCGGCAAATTGCAAGTCATGAGAGGCTACGATGCTCGAGTCCCACGCTCAAGGTGGGAATTAGAGCCGGAGGACCTCCAAGTTGGAATAATTGAACCTTTCCCTCTTTCCGTTCACGTGGAGAAAATCAGGATGAAAATCGCTTCATATGCCACGTTTTTGTCTTTATGGTGACATTGGAGCTTGAAGTTAGAGCTGTGAATATCTCGTCAGGCTGTTCTCATTCATTGTTCCACTTATACCTACGAGAAGTCATAATCTGCATATAACATACGTAATCGTGAGCCAGGGCTGTGAGGGGCGGAGGTAACTTAATTTATAATTTAACTTAATTTTTATGTAAATTAATTGATAAAAATGGAGGTGATGAAAATACACAGCCAAAAACCAAGATGGTGGCAGTCAAAAACCAAAATGGTGGCAGTCAAAAACCAAAATGGTGGCAGTCAGAAACCAAGATGGTGGCAGTTAAAAACCAAGATGGTGACGGCCAAAAACCAAGATGGTGGCAGTCAAAAACCAAGATGGTGGCAGTCAGAAACCAAGATGGTGGCAGTCAAAAATCAAAATGGTGGCAGTCAAAAACCAAAATGGTGGCAGTCAAAAACCAAAATGGTAATGACCAAAAACCAAAATGGTAATGACCAATAACCAAGAAGGAGACGGACAAAAACCAAGAAGGAGACGGACAAAAACCAAGATGGTGGCAGCCAAAAACCAAGATGGTGGCAGTCAGAAACCAAGATGGTGGCAGTCAGAAACCAAGATGGTGGCAGTTAAAAACCAAGATGGTGACGGCCAAAAACCAAGATGGTGGCAGTCAAAAACCAAGATGGTGGCAGTCAGAAACCAAGATGGTGACAGTCAAAAACCAAGATGGTGGCAGTCAGAAACCAAGATGGTGGCAGTCAAAAACCAAGATGGAGACAGCCAAAATGCCGGACACAAGACTTCAAAATGGCAGTCCACAAACCAATGGGTGACGTCACAATATGTCCACTATACAGTCTATGGTAGCCCATGCAGCATTTGTTGCTTTTTATACTTATTGGTTCACATTATGTGGACCTTTTGTAGGTATAGCTACGTATGAGAACAGCCTGGAAAACCTATAGGCTACTTGGTATAAACCTGATTCTGATTTCTGATGCTGTGCTCAGGAAATGTGTTAAAACTCATTTTTTGTATTAATTAAGTATAAATAAGCTAAATTTAAATGCGCAATAAATAGATGTATATTTTGACATACAATGATAATATCAGTGTGAGTCTACAAAAACACCTTTCACTAATGTGACAGGTGGATAAGGGAAGAACAGAAATGAAATATTGACATTCAACACTAAATTTTCCTCCACACACGGACTGATTGTGTTCCTAAAAACAAAGCAGACACCACGTCTAATAATACCAAAGCAAAAATGTAATTTTCTGTCTCCTTCCTACGGCAGCTGTCAAAAGCTTTTCTGTTCTCTGTCAGTAACTGAAGCATCTTTGTCTCGTCCTCCGGGTCTGATTTTATTTTATTTATGAAAAACTAACACATGACTACGGAAAAATCTGTTCACCTTAAAGGTCTCAATATTCAGACTAAAAAGAAAAACATGCTTTTCAGGATATTTTACAATTAAATGCTGTTTTTTCTTAAGTTATACCTTCTGTTAAAATACTCTACTAGTGTAAAGACAATTTATTTTTGCTCTTAGGTTTCTCATTTTCCTTTCAATTACAGGAAATTGGATGTTGTCCTCTGTCGCTGCCTCGTGTGATAAAAGCTAAAAACCTCGCCCTCAGACGAACCTTTGAAATGTCCAGAAGAAGTGTTAATACGTTTTTCTATCCCTCCCTCGAAGAGATGAACCTATTAAGCTGCAGATCTCCCCCCCCCCCCCCACCATTCAACACACCTTCTTCTTCTTGTTCTGCAAACCACGGATACACTGAACGCTTATGAATCAAAATATGTTCATGTCAGCTTCGTATCACGCTTGCAGAAATTCACAATGATCTATAACTAACAGTTAACAAACCCTTTATTTTATTTTATCCACTCACTCTACCAACGCTGTGGAAAGTCCACGTTGCTGAGTCACTTCTGGAGTGATTGACTGTTGACTTTGTTACGCGACCCATGAAATGTCTCAGTGGCACAATTATTACCTGTCCGTCTTTTCTCACCTTGACAACACAATTATTACTTCTTCAGAATAATACCTGATTTATTTGGACTTGAGGTTAACTAAAAATGCTAGTTAAGGCTGTGACAACACAGCACTGCATGTAATTAGACATTAATACTCTCTGTCTGTGTATATAAATACTAAATAAATAGAATAATAATAATAAAAACATCTCTGGACCAAGCCAGACACTCAAAGTTTGCTCAAAAGCTGTGGGCAGAACTTACATTACAAAAAAATGCTATATCTCCTGAATGCTTTGTGCTATTGGGACCACATTTGGTGGACAGGTGTAGATATGATGTCTGATTGATTATAACAAATTTGGTCCCGAGACGGAGATGGCCAAAAACCAAGATGGTGAAAACCAAGATGCCGACGATCAAAAACCAAGATTGAGATGGTCAAAAACCAAGATGGCGACGGTCAAAACCAAGATGGAGACAGACAAAAACCAAGATGGCGACGGTCAAAAACCAAGATGGCGACGGCCAAAACCAAGATGGAGACAGACAAAAACCAAGATGGAGACGGCCAAAAACCAAGATGGTGAAAACCAAGAAAGTGACGGCCAAAACCAAGATGGAGACGGACAAAAACCAAGATGCCGACGGCCAAAAACCAAGATGGTGAAAACCAAGATGGAGACGGACAAAATGCCTACCTCGAGGCTTTAAAACCATAGTCCACAAACCAAAGGGTGCCGTCACGGTAACTACGTTCACTTCTTATATACAGTCTGTGGTTGTGTTACAGAAGAATCAAATACACATGTTTCGGCATCAGTTATGAACTCATGTCAAAACTAACTGAATGTTTTCATTGGTGTTTCGTGTTTCTTTAATGTTTTCCTCAGTGATTGTGGTGTGTTTGTCTCTGTTTGCAGCTCATTCCTCAACCAGGTAGAAACACATAACATAAAGGGAGTAAATCATATTGAAATGTGTCTTGGCGTTTTTCTGATAGAAGCTAACCAGATTCTTGAGTGTTTACCCTGCTAGCATGTTTTCTTCCTCCTCCCTCGCTTCATGTCTTTATCTATTCCTGCTCAGCCCCAACTCAACGTGAGCTCCCGTTTAACACATCAAACGGCGCCGCTCCCAGATAAAAGTTCCTCCATCAAGGCAGGCGCTCCCTGCAATATCTTGACATTTACAGTCCAGAATCTCAGGCGCGCTGCAATCACACGGTCAGCCCGCTCTCTGCCGAGTGGAGCCGGCCAGATAAGCCGGCAGAGACGCGACCGGCTGAGCGGGTCTTTATCCCCGGCTAAGAGCTGTGAAGCACCAGACCTGCTGCCATTGTGGAGCCGTGCTGAATCGCCCATGAGATACCTGAAACCTCAAACAGCTGAGGAAAATTGCTCTCTGAAGCTGTAAAAAAAAAAGAAGAAAAAAAGCTCGATTTCAAGAGTGATGGTTGGAAAAGCCAATATGCAATTGATTTTCTTTTTTTCCTCCCTCCTCCGTGGAGTTTAGGCGTGAGGCTGAAACGCTCACACACATTCAGGGATGTGTGTCTTCGTTGAGGACTCATCTGACACGTAATGTTCTGCACGCCAATCTACAGCAAATGTTTTTTCTCATTTCAGGAGCAGCGCTGAGTAAACACTGTCGCGAGGCTGCACACAGTATGTTGGCCAAACTCCAATCAGATGTTGAGATCAGGGGTGTGTGATTGTTACTGCGGGCGGTTTAAACCGACTGTGGGCCGCGTGATGAAGCTGCTTCATCACGTAGAGCGGTCTGATTTAGAAGATGGATCAAATCATAAATCACCATATATTCTTTATCCTTTATGATGGAGTCAGTTTTCTGGACATTCACTCAACAAAACCAGATAAGAATATTAGTTTTTGGCAAATGAAACACCTGATAAATCAACGTACTTCATCATCAAAAATGCTGTAATGCATAAAACAACAATGATGGTTTAATACCAACCCGGTCTCACCAAATGGTGAACGAATGACAGTAAATTCTGTTATAAAAAGTCATAAGAATAAAAATAATTTGCAACGCCTTTGTTGCTTTTAGCATGTCATGTGTACGCCAAGTAATCTGTACTGACTGCAATGCAAACGCAATCATGTGAATATGCTACACTCCAACACGTTCTCACTCCCAACTCGTCAATTACTGCTTACTTGGAGACGGAGACCGACGCACATGGTACTCCTCTAGTGTTACTTTTGGACGGACCAGCGACGCCGTGTCAATATACGCTCGTTACATGCATACTGTCCTTTCAAAATAGACTTGCGTTTTCACAGGAAGTTAGGTTGAGGCAACACAACAGCTTAGTTAGGGTTAGGAAACGGTCGTGGTTGACGTTAACTTCACTGATTAGAGACTCAAGGGACTGACGATACAGACGAGTCACGTGACTAAAGACTGGCGTGACAAAATAAGTCAACGTTACTTTTAGTTTCACACGGGACACCAACAACGGTCTCCTGGTGAAAGTCTGTTGTTTTTAGACCCATAATGGGCCGTCCGAACAACGGCATGGCACCGGGTTTTTTTCACGGCAGTTTGTGAAATAATCACAAAATTGTATCTATTTGATTCGTGTACATAGACACAAATGTTTCCCTTTTTTTTCTCGTGACGCTCAGCACAACTTTCAACGATGTATTTTTCATGCGTTTTCCTACAAATGTCCAGCAACACGTGACGCACGTGTCAATTTCCACTCCAGTCTTTTCAATATAAAACTACTTAGGTTCAGGAAAAGATCAACTTGGTTAGGTTTAGGCAACAAACTACTTAGTTAGGTTTGGGTTAAACTAACTCTGGAAGTGGCGTTACTTAAGTAAGGCAGTCACGTGACAGATAGATCAACGTTGACTTTTAGTTTCACACGGGACATGAACAGCGGTCTCCTGGTGAAAGTCTGGTGTTTTTTGACCGACCCATCCATCCCGACCTCCTCCCTACGTGTTCCCACTTTCAGGTTCACAATTACGTGGATTACACACAAATTGATTTCGTGCTGACGATCAAAAAAGATTTGAAATTCGTGTTCAGTTTTCCTGACTATTTCACAAACCGCTGTGTGACTGGGCTGTAATTACAGTGCATTACTTTTCATAGGTCGGCTATAGCTAAGAACGCTGTATGAGAACAGCTTAACTTGATGCATTTGTGAGAGAATTATCTTTTCTTCCTCTTGTTTTTAAATACGGTTTGCTGGGAGACAGAGAACTGCGTTAAGATGTGTTTGCATATACTTGATGTGCAGTATATATTAATGTCTGCAGTGTGTATTATGATGCAGAATTTGTGTACAAGTAAACAGTGTGTTGCTTCCTGCTCTGTCTCACTACATCTGACTTTACTGGAGATTAGAATTAAACAAGCTGTGGGACCTGACCCGTTATCTTCACCGAGTTATCTCAGCGAGGGTCCGCTGAAGTGAAATGTCAAAACCAATTTTTGCGATATTCATCTTAAACATGATCATAATTTCCCTTCGGCCCGCGGCTCTCTTTGTGTTGTTGAATATGAAACGGGTTCATATCCAACGGGCCGTTGTTACAGAACGAGAGGAGAGAGAGTGAGAAGTTTGGGGAGAAGTTTACAGCGTGTGACTCACTGACCTGGATCTTCCTGTTCAGGGTTGCAGAAGAAGTCTTTTTTCCCAGAATTCACTGAGCTGAATGCGGGGTGAGCGAGTGCACATCGTGTGTCTGGAAAAGCACATAAAACGATCAATAACAAGGACGCTCGCTATGAAATGATGAGAGCAGACAGGAAGTCGATGGCTCGACAGACTGTGAAGTTATTCCAGAGTTCAAAAACATCTTGTTCATGTTGCTTTGTATCAGGAGGAAATTAAATAACATCAAACTGTGCTTTTAATTATTGGATCCACAGAGGGAGTTCTCTTTGTTAGCAGGACATCTGGAAAACTAGATTTCAATTAAAATTTGGTGGCAATGGATGAGTGAGTGAAACGTCTCGACAAGTAATGGATGGATCGTCATGACATTTGTTGAACACATTCACGCCCCCCCCCTCAGGGTTAACTGTAATAACTTTAGTGATTCCTTAAAAGAGTTCTCCTCTGATTTGTCTTTGCTCTTATGAAACACTTTCGAACTCACAGTTTTTTTTTAAAAAGGATCAAAATTGAAGCAGCAGAACCAGAAATAATGGTGTTTTATTTCCCACACATTCTTCGACACACTCGACCGCTGACAGTCCAGTCACAGAATGTGGTGTGTTATGATACTAGTGGCTAATGTCATGTATGGATCGCTGAACGGGCCTTTCGGACTCAAAAGGACACGTATAGAGACTCAGAACGACCACAGCAGCAGCAGCAACAGCAGCAGCAGCAGCAGCAACAACAGCAACAACAACAACAACAACAACAACAACAACAACAACAGCAGCAGCAGCAACAGCAGCAGCAGCAGCAGCAGCAACAGCAACAACAACAACAACAACAACAACAACAACAACAACAACAACAGCAGCAGCAACAACAACAGCAGCAACATATTTCTTGTGTTTTTATGAGTTTGGAAGCTTTTTGTCTTCTGAATTTCTGTAATTTAATTCACTAACATCTGGTGGTTAAAACTTAACAACTGATAAATAAAAGCCTTAATGGTTTTAAGAGACTCTACGATGTTCAACAACTTATGAATAAATAATAGATGTATGGGGAATATTTCTTGTGTACAGAATCATGTCTTTAAATAACATCTCATAATATTCAGCTGTGAATAAAAACAAAACGATCCGTCTGGTAAATGATCAGTTATAGATTCAGAACCGCCTCCTTTGTTCTGGTTTGATGCTGTTTTCTAGCTCTTTTGTCAATTGTGCACGGACGGACCGACTTGATTAAGCCTTCACACTCGGGAGAGTCTCTCCGATGCTCCACGGCCGACCTCCTCGCATCAATACGGCGCTTTTAAAGCAGTCGTGTAAATGTGAGGAACGAGGTGAGTTTGTGGGGACTGAAAAAAGAACCCATGAGATCTTTAAAAGGTGTTTGAGAGAGCTGCTTCTGTATCCGGGGAAAGACTGAGAAGTCATAGACTCGGTAATATTTACACATATTCTCAATAATGCTGTTAAGACAGCTTTTAAAGCGCTTTCCTCTCCACTCTGCTGCCGCTCGGTGAGCTTCACCGGCCCGCTGGCGAGCGAGCTACGATAACCACAGGTTCCTGTTCATTTATATAGGACATTTATGTTGTTATGTTTAAAGGGAAACTTCTTACACGTATAAATCATTGCGGGTCGGTGTCACATGGTCGCTCGCGTGCCGCTACGCTGTTCAGACTCAGACTCCAACACAAACTCCAGTGAAGCACCAAAACCTCTTGGTTGTATCTAGTGAAGCCCGTCTGTTAAACAGTGTTGGCCGCGGTCGGAGGACGCGGGGGAGACCGTAGCTTTGGTCTCCAGGACCAGAGTCTCTGCTGTACACTGCTCCTCTGCCTGCCTTCACTCACACACCACGCTCCTTCTCACTCTCTCGCTCTACTCTCACGTGCATGCTGCTCACTACACACTGCAGGTGTCCTTAATTGACGTTGGCCCATTTCTCGCTCACTTCCTGTGCCCAGATGTTCCCCAGCTGGTCCTGAATCTGAACGTCTCCGTGAGTCCCAGACTCTCTCCTCTCTGACAACAACCTCAGCTCGGCTCGCCAGGAGGGCTGACATGTTGTTTTCCCTGAGACGAGGGTATCATTCCACCCACCCACCCACTCAGCCAGTCCGTCGCCGCCCCGCCAGGCCAGCGGTCTGTCTCGCACATCGCCTCCTCTTCGCCCATCCATCCATCCATCCGGCCCCATCTCCGCTGCCACGAAGCAATACAGCAGAGACCGTTATGCAAACAGGTTTCTGGTGCCTGTTTGCCTCTGAATCATCCACGGCTGAAGGCCTGATCGTCCCTATGTTCCTAAAATAAACATGACATTACATATATCACCGCTGTGCCTCCGACACTAGAAGAACAACAGGGAAGTTTTAAGTTTCGTTTTGCAGGAGTTTAAGGTCATTTTAGTGATGCTGCTTTACATTCTCAGAGCAACAAAACCCCTTAATTATACACCTTTAAAGCGCCTTTGTGTTTCATGTTAAGATTAAAGTAAAATGTGCACAAAGAGAAATACTTTAAGAGGTAAAAACTCATAAATCTGATCTTTAACAGACTCACAAAAAAGTTTTAATAACTTCCTTTGTTTATTTAAGTGGGATGTCGTCTGATCTTCTGCAAATTCAGATAAACATTTGTCCATAAATAATAAGATTTGCAGGAGTGTGAGTACAGATTATGGTATAAATATGACATTTAAAGGCCTTTTCTAGGAGAGAGCACAAATAATTCATCTTTTATTATTCTTTTGCATTAAAAAAATGAATATTTCATATTAAAATTAGTGGAAATGTGAATGGAATTAGTTACTTTCGGGTGTAAAAACAACTAGATTTTGGTGATGCTCCAACATCAACAGGAGCAGAAGCCTAAGTTGCATCAACTTAATTATTTTTTTATTTTAGGCAGTTTTTGTTTGTTTGTTTTTCTTCTTTTAATTTCTCTTTCTGTTCTTTTAATTGTTTATTTTATTTGTGATAGATGCTACCCTGGTGGCAGCTAACATGGATCCGAGTAAAGAATAAAGAATAACTTATAGAAGTGCACGGTGTACTAAAAGTAATCCGGAAAAGTGAGAGTCATATTTTCCCTCAAATTTTAAGAATTCATAAAATTAAAAAAATCTGAATCTATATTTAAGGTATGTGTTTAGTCCAATTAATAGAAGTCTGTCCAAGTACTTATAATTTTAAATGGTCATTCCACCTGAATACTTCTTTCGGTCTAACAAGTTAATTCATTTAAACTTCCACCTATTTTCCAGCTTTTCTGTGGGGGGTTATGTAGTTCAGCTTTCAACTCTGCCAGTTTTACAATTCACTTTTTCAGGAGTGCAATGCATTTGCACTTTAAGATTTCTGTATTATTTATTTAATGATTTGATTTTTAATTTTATTAATATGCCCAAACGGGCTTACAAGACACTAGAAAATAAAGAAAAGACAAAGACAGAAACCAGAGCAACAGCATCAATTATTAATAAAACTAAACAAATAAACCATCCTGATGTTTTCTACAAGCTTAAGAAACAAAAGTAGTCAACTTATGATAAGCATTAAAGTTAAATTTCCATTCCATTTTGTCATCATCCGAGCACCGAAACATTTCTGGACTTTGAACAGGCATTTCATTTAAAATAGAAGTTCTTAACTCGTCATAGTTTGGACAATACAGAACGTCTCCTAAGTCACACACTTCACACAACCGGTTGTCCTCCTGGATGTTTTTAAATCTGTATTTTCAGCAATTCATTTCAGCATTCACACGCATTTTCTGCAGGAAATGCATATTCTCGTTAGGAACTAATTCAGCACCGGCTGGAAAAAAATAGGAATGGGACAATAAGCTGCATAAAAATCAACAGGTGGCTGTGAATATTTTGTTATTAAGTTTGGAAGATGCTTCTTTTCTTGCTCGTTTCCAGCGACCGGACCTCGTAGATGTGATCGTGATCTGATTTCCTGCAACACGTGATTTGATTTCCGTGTCTCTAAAAGTTCAACCATCTACTCGTCTCAATAAAGTCGCAGTCTTCCCTCCGTCCTCACGGGGAGATTCACACTTCCTGCTTCGTGCACAATCTGAATTATTATTTTAATCATGGCCGTGCTCGCCTTCATAACGTGTCTGCTGTCACCTTAAGTAACGACCTACAATGAAAGGTGCTATTAAAGCCATTTATTACGCCGCTGCCGCCGCACGCTGCTAACTTCTTCTTTTTTTAGCTAGATAATTTGGCTCTCTCTCTTTGCACCTGTGACTTCTCTAAAGCGGAGAGATAAATATTCCCAGCCGGAGGAGGAGCGACAGTTTGGGGACGCTGTGACCCTGGAGGTTTAGAAAGAGAACTTGTGAGAGGAAGCCAGAGTTTTTCAGAAGATTTCAACACTTCTTCACACTTCTACAGACTGGGTTTAATTGTTAGAGGTGTAAATGTTTCACCCTCAGCTTGCATCCAATCAAGCTAACGAGGTGAGAACACGGACACCTGCAGGAAAGTTTAAAGATACAACAGTTGAACTCTTCTTCACTGTTAGTAAGCTACCTTTATTCTGGTGGAAGAAGTACTGAGATCCTTTACTTAAAGAGGAGCTCTCGAAGATTTTCATTCTTAAATAAAAGTCTGTAAAGTCACAATCTATCGCTGAATGAGGTAACCATGGTGACTGATGAAAGTATTGCAATATTTATATATTTGCAGTATTATGAACTGGGTGTCTGTGGCGACATAAAGTGCTCTCAAAGCCGGAGTTAAGTTTTGATTTCCACTCCAGTCCATGCAGGTCAGATCATGCTACATGAGACTAAGGCCCTGTTCAGACCTGGTATTAACATGCGTCCTCAGTGATCCAATCACAAGTGGACAGCTCTGAGTACAGGTGTGAACGCACTCAAAGCATTGAGATCGGATCTTTCAGACCACCTTCAGAGGTGGACTGGGCCACATTAAGGACCGCCTACTCAACGGCAGCCTCCAGGGCCGCCGGTGCCGGCACCGCTGCTTTTGCCACAATAATACAGTAACCTTTTATTTTGATGTTAATACAATGTACCAGAATTAACGAATATGTAGGATATCACTACTGACATTTATGTAATATTACGTCACAATGGCTGCTGTATTAGCCGTGTGTTTACTAATAATAATAATAATAATAAATTGGACTTATATAGCGCCTTTCAGAAACCCAAGGACGCTTAACTACGTGTTCATTTGCATATAGAGCGGGGAAGTGAGGTCCGATCACAAGTGGCCACTGAAGCATGTGGAGACTTCAGTGTGGCTTTCAGGTACTTCATCCACCACTTGTTGCTTCAGGTGGAGCTACAGTAGTTTGAACTACTTTATATACAGTTACAGCTGTAGTGGTTCCCAACCGAGGGGTCAGGCCCCTCCAAAGGGTCACCAGATCAATCTGAGGGGTCGTGAGATGATTAATGGGAGAGATAAAAAAGAATCTGAGTTCTGATTAGTGGTAATTTCGTTAATGAAAACTATGTCTGTATTCAAATAGTATGTACTGATTTGAACACGGCAGTTTGGGAAATTGTCACAAAGTTTAACCTATTTGATTCACGTACGTAGACACAAATTCCCTCTTTTTTTACGTGACGCTCAGCACGACTTTCAACAACGTATTTTTAGTGCGTTTTCCTACAAATGTCCAGCAACACGTGACGCACGTGTCAAATTCTGCTCCAGTCTTTTCAAAATAAAACTACTTAGTTAACTTTAGGAAAAGACAATGGTTTGGGTTAAAATAACACTGGAAGAGGTGTAACTGAAGTACGGATGTTACGTGACGAATAAATCAACTTTAACTTCTGGTTTCACACGGGACATGAACAGCGGTCTTCTGGCGGAGACATCCTCCCTATGCGGCGTTTGCTACTCTCTATACTTCCCGGTTCACAATTACGTGGAGTACATACGAATTGATTTCGTGCTGACCATCATGAAACTGCAACAGGGGCAGACTGTCAGACCCTGTTGCAGTAAAATGAGCGGTTTTCTAAAGGGAGTCTGGTGCTCGGAAACTGCTTTTGTCCAGAGGGACCGCCAAAATCAAGACAAAATGAAAGTTCCTTGCAGTAACTTTCAGTACAATACTTTAATAAATGTACTTGGTTACTCCTCTGACTTTGGACACTAGAACACATTTTACTGCTGATACTTTTACTTTAAGTAAAACAGTGAATCCAGGATGTTTTCCTTCAGTTCATCTCTGACGTCTTCGACTCTTTCAGCCGTGCAGAAATGATTCACACTCGCAGCATCTCATCAGGAATGAGGACCGATGTTCAGCTCGCTGCAGGAGGACGATACTGTTCGTTTCCCTGTAAATTATTTATCACAACAGCGTTTTCTACCACCAGTTCATCGCATAACAAAACTCATGCAAAATTGAAGGAGGAGGGAGCATATGTTGGTGGCGATGAGGGAGCGCTGACTGATGCTCGGAGGAGCTGAAGTGTGTTTCTGACTGAACACACATTCACCCACTCATTAACACTCCTCAGCGTCTGTGTGTGACTTCATCTCCATCTCTTTATTGTTGTTGTTGTTTCTTGTGTCGAGGTCTGTTGTGAGTGTGTTTTTGTTTGTTTGAGAGTGGGATGTTTCTCTGAGCTTCAACTCGCCTACACATATCATCACATCTCCTCTTCTTCCTGTTTTTATCATTTAGCTTTTATCCATCTGTCAACGGTGCTGGAAGAAGTACTCACATCTTTTACTTCACTAAAAGTACAACAGTATTAGCATCATCAAGTGTTAAAAGTACCCCCCATTTCAGAATGATGTATAAGTACATACACTCAAGTACAATGTTGTCCGGATCAGCAGTGATTCATGGAGAGACCTTCGTCTGGTCAGCTAACATTACTGCCAAGCAGCTGAAATATAGAGTGATATTGTGCTTTTAGCTGACGTGTGTCTCCTCACTGTGTTGAGCGATGCTCCTTCATGTCTATGTAGAGCGAGCACAAGCGCCAGCAACAGGACGCTGACTTTAGTTGACTTAACGGACACAGGTGAAGCTGTTAACAAGACATTTCTGATTCTTACAAACAGTCCCTTTAAGAAAAGATCGTTGTTCGGCTTAAAATAACACTGGAAGTGGTGTAACGTCATATGGAAGTTACGTGACAAATAAATCAACGTTGACTTCTGGTTTCACGCGGGACATGAACAGCGGTCTTCTGGTTGGAAGTCTGGTGTTTTTAGACCGACCCATGCAGGGAGTATTTTCTCTTATTGGTACTTTTACGTTAGTAAAGGATCAGAGTACTTCTTCCACCACTGCTGCTCTCTACTGTCTCACATGTAGTAAATGAACATTCATCTTCTAAACCAATACAGAGGATGAAGTCCCAAACATTCTCAGCAGAGCCAACTCCGTCTGCTGAAGAAAACAAGACTATTAGAGTTTAATAAAACGACTTCTTAAGATCAACATATTTTTCGTACATTTAAAACAATGAAGGAAAATGTGAAAGGACGCACTCTAACGATCCTCACATTCAGCTTCATTCAGTGTAGGACGGTGTTGTCACAGTCGCTTTCAAGGCCAAAACACCAGAGAGCAAAAAAACGGAGACGTGTGATGATAGCATCGAGAGGAGAGGCTGCTGCTCTGCAGACAATGAGCTGTGAAAGATGGTGAAGCAGAGAGAGAGAGAGAGAGAGAGAGAGAGAGAGAGAGGCTGTTTTAAACTATCAGAGCACGTTTTCTGCTTCAGGATTGAACATTTTCACTGTGAAATGAAGCTCAATCTACACGTTTGTCCTTAAAAATCAGTTTGTTTTCTGCGGATCAGACTGGAAAATTAGACGTTATAATATCAGGAGTCCTCGACAGCAGGAGAGATATTCACAGTCGGCCTCCATTTGCTTTAAAAATCCTCTCAACATAAACAACATGTAGCGTCTGGTGTTTTATAATCTCTGAGGAGTGTCTGAGGAGCCGGTAGAGCGACGTAACATCACCTCTCTGGGCTTCATCTATATTCCAGTCAATGTGTTTATTTGGCTTCTGCAGCACTGTGACACATTTCCAGCAGCGGCCGTGTTGCCATGGTTTAGCCGAGCATCAAACCATGGAAACAGTAATCGGGGGGGGGCCACGGCGGTCCGATCGATTTCAAAGGGAGCCAACAATATTAATTTTTGACAAAAGGGAAGAAGGACATCGGCGAGGGAGAGGAGGGAGAGGAGCCGTCTCTAATGGGACGGAGATTTCATGGATTTTCTTCTTTCTTTTTTTTGTGTGCCAGCAATCAGGAGGACGAGAACGAGGACGAGGACGGGGACGAGGACGGGGACGGAAGGTCGGAGCGGTTCCAACAAGAGTTTGGCTGCAAATTAAGATGTAAAAAAAATATGTTTTTTAAAAAGTGGCAGGGTAAGATAGCGGATAATGTAGCTGAACGAGAAAGCACTCCAAGAGCTTCTATCTCTGCTGCACAAAAAGGACAAGATTGGTCATTTTCTTTATCAACAAATCCCATAAAAAGACCCAAAACCAGCAGTTTGAGTAGATCTACTAACAAGTACCGTAATATCTCTTCTTCCTCTGAGCCATAGACCTCCATTAAAACAACTCAGTCTCACAGCAGTTTGTGAAATAGTCACAAAATGTAATCTATTTGATTCGTGTACAGAGACACGCCTTTTTTCCGTGACGCTCAGCACGACTTTCATCAATGTATTTTTAGTGCTTTTTCCTACAAATATCCAGCAACATGTGACGCATGTGTCAATTTCCGCTCCAGTCTTTTCAAAATAAAAGATTTCAAAGTTTAAGATTAGACTTGGTTAGGCTTAGGCAACAAACTACTTCATTAGCTTTAGGAAAAGATCGCGGTTTGGGTTGGAATAACTTCAGAACTGGCGTAACTGAAGTTACGTGACAAATAAATCAACGTTGACTTCTGCTTTCACATGAACAGGGGGATATGAACAGCGGTCTCCTGGTGAAAGTCTGGTGTTTTTTTAAACCCATCCATCCAACCCGACCTCCTTTATTTCATTTTCCATTTCCTTTGTTCAGTTCAATCAGGAGTTTTCTCGTCTGCACACTGTCAGTTTTCTGGATATAATCGCTGCAGTTATGACACTTTTCCATTATGAAAACAACACACTTAAAACCCACATAGAACTGGTACGCTGCGTTGAATTGGGACATTACTGGTCTTGTTTAAAACAGTGCACATAAGGTCCACTGCAGCACACTTCTACTGTATGCATGCTCATGTGCACATTAATATATAATCCCTGTCATGGAAAAGGATGCAAAGATTCAGATCTGCAGCAGAATAAAGGAAAAAGGAAACGTTTCATTAGAAGTTCATATGACTGACATTTTCCTTGTAGTTTGATTTTTTGTCCCCTGCTGGTTAATTAAGTTACAGAACCGTTAACGGCGTCGCGCAGCAGATCTGTGAGCAAACCACCAAATACCACAGCAGATTCTCACAAGGATAGAGGAAATGTCAACGCTTTCTTTGCCGTATAAAGCACTCAGAATCACATTAAAACAAACGTTTAATCAGATCAAAATGAGAATGTGTGCAAACTATCACCGACCTCATGATGCCATAGACCTTTTTTATTGATTTTTTTTTCAGTTTTCACAACAGCAGCAGCAGTGCTTTTTTTTTTGGTGCTCCCAGCTGGGTTGGATTTCATCCTCCGGAGCCGAGCGGAGCGGTTACAGTGCATCGCCGATGTGTGCAGAAGCGTTGTACAGCAGAAGCTTAACCTGGATGAGAAGCAGCTTCCGTTGGACTGATAGAGCCACCGGATGAGTTTCACACTGAGCTGATCAATACTGTACACAAAGACGCTTTTTCATCACAGAGCTGCAGGCGAGCAAGGATGGCTACGGCGCGGCGCGGTGCGGCGCGGCGCGGTCCACGCCACACCGTGAGACTTGTGGCTCAAAAAACATCCAACATGGCTGCTGACAAAAGAGGTTGCATGACAAGATAGACGGGGAGGCCGGCGTGGTCACGAGCAGCCATCTCTGAAGGACTTCCTGTCATGTATGATTTTACAGCTTCTACTGACGCAACAAACTCCCTGCAGCCGTTTTAGAGCAGCTTTGAATTCTTCAGTTTTTCACCTTTAATTTTAATAAATGTTTTTATTTTTTTCTGTTATATAAATTTCTGTAAATAAGCTTTCTTGATAAGACTCAGATGAACTGATTGATACCACTCTCATATCCGTCTCTTAAAGGACTTTAGACACCTTTGAACTGTTGTCATGAGTACTTTCAGACGAATATTACGCGGCGAAAAAGCAATGCCTTTTTTTTCGAAGCAAGGTGGAGTTTTTCTGACCATTTCTGACTGCGAATAAAGGCATCAACCAATCACGTTGTGCGGAACGGACATATTCAAAACGTACACTATAGTGTACAAAAACACGGAGGCTTCGTCGTCCGAAGCAAGACAGCAAACTTTATTACTCCTTTCAACGTGGACAAAGGCAACGCAGACCAAATCCTTTCACAATAAAAGCCCTAGACATATGGCCTACACTGCGTAAATGTAAACTTACAGTCTTTTATTGAACAAGTGCTGCAACTGTCGCAAATTTGCATCACTGCCGGTATGAATAGTTTTCATACGAAATATTCATAGACGAGTATTACGCATTTTCGGGTCGTTTATAGTCACTACAATAATTGTAACGTGGCTCTAGCTCCATATTTGAAGGGGAACTCCACCGATTTTATGCATCATGTTGGGGAGTAAGGATGTCACGAGAACCGATCGAGTCGCATTGTGGGTAAGGTTGCCAGGCACCAGGTTTTGACAAGGAAGAAGAATATGTGGAGTAAAGAAAATGCGGCAGAGTATAAAAGCAGAGACGAAACTGCTGTTTTTTTTTTTACAACAGCTTTTGCCGACATTTTGGACTGAAAACGCTTGTTATATTTATGATATTCTATCGTTCAACACAGGCCATTTCAGTAGAATATGACAAAAGTAGAAATAATTGTGTTCTACTTTTGTACGGCGATTTGTAGGCGGACGTTTTACCGGCGTGCGGTAGTCGCTTTCAGTCCAAAATGGCGGAGGCGTCGCTCTGCTGCTGAGCGCTGATCTTCGTTCTTTTGTCTGGGGTTCTTCTGCATCGATTTCGATCCTTTAAAAAAAAGTAAGCTGTCCATCGTGAGTCTGACGGCGTTCTAGGAGTGTGATGTTAAATCTAATCTTTCAGCAGGCCGACATGAGAGTGGTATCAACGGTTGCAACTCTCTGCAAGAAAGCGAATAAACCCATTTCCTAAAACGATTCCTTAAAACGATCAGGACAGGGTTCCTACACGGGTTTTTGAGATCACATATCTAAATATGCATGTGCAGTACAGGGCCGTAACTAGAGGGGCAATTTCCATAACGCAACCCACCAAAAATATTTTCTCTATATATTTAATACATTTATCTAACTTTTAAATTCTATTTTCTCTTCTTACACAATGGCCTAAATAGGTTCTCTACAATACCAATAATTTTATGTTGAGTAATACTGATAAACTATTTAGTTTAATTTATTATTTGGCTAAGAAATTTCAGAATTTGGATGCTAAGAAATTGCAGAATTTGGCTTTAGAGTGTAACTTGTGTGCAATAACACAAAGAACAAAACCTCAGTGTCCTCATTTAAAATATAAAACATATTTTCTCTATATTTTTAATACATTTATTTAACTTTTATAGTATAATTTATGTAATTTTATCTTATTACACAATGGCAATCGGTAGAATATGACACTAGAATATAAATAATTTAGTTTCACTTTTGTAGGCGTCCGTTAGTCGCTTTCAGTCCAAAATGGCGAAATAGCTTGGGCGCTGACGTTGCAATGGAGCGACCAATTGACTTTCACATCTTAGCGATAAACGTTCTATGTTGGTGAGACCGAGCTGCCTGGACATGTGAAGCATGACTTCCATCTTTAACACTTTGTTGTTGTTGTTGTTGTTGTTACAGTTTTTGCATCTTTTTCTGAAACCAGATTTGTTTCTGTTTGATTATTTCCTCCTTTAAGGATCAGCAGCAGCTAAAGCTTTGACATTTAACATGTGACGGTGTGGTGGGAGGAGAAAAGGCTGTTATCATCAGAATACCGTGACATTTCACAGCGTTTTTTAAACACCTTTTTTCCCCAGGAGGTGACTGTATAGGAACCCTGCGTTATCAACCCTGTTCCACTATAGATTTAGGAGTTTAGCCTGACATGAAATGGAACATCACAGCTAATATTAACAATTAAAGAGGTCTGGTAATCGCTTTTAACAATACTTGGCTCTTCATTCCCCCTCAGAGTCGCTTATTTTACAGTATGACGCCCCCCAAACATCCAGACTCTTTTTAGCAAATCAAAAGTAAAAAAAAAATCACATACAGATTCGTACATTTACACTCAGTTTTTGGAGCCTTGTTTAAAGTGAACACCAGTCACAGCAAGAAGAAAAAGGAAAAGGAAACACAAACACTGGCCACGAGAATAAACCTTTTCTCTCAAACTGAAACCAGCTTTTTTTTTTTGTTATCTCCGTCTGGGCCAGGCACGTCTGAGGAAACTTAAACTAAACTTGTTGTAGGCACCAGTATTTCCCCTTATTGAGTCAGGAAAATGAAACACAAATCAGATTTTTTTGCCCTTGGGGCTTGTGGTAGCTTAAGTCCTATAAGCTGTTTGTGCTTACGAGCCAACGTGACACGTCGACTGTCAAACTCATATGGCAAAGTGAGTCTGTAGGCTACAGTCCAGTTGCAGCACGTACAGGCGGAGGCCCCTTGGAGTCTGGGGCTATGGGCTTTCTCCAAGTCATTAGAACAACACGATCACCTGCTTCCACATCACATTCACTCCCAGCTCCCCTCTGCACCAACGCCAAATGGTTGAGGAATGGCAGCCATTTGCCATCAGATAATAACACAATGCAGACTGTTTGGCAGCTCAATGCATTCCCCATCCATCAGCTCATTCTGCAGCCACATGATCATAAACTATCTGCCCTCAGGGAGAAACCTGGGGAGTGAAATATTTGTGGGATGATTCAATTCTGTCATTATACAGATGCTTACAGCGTGGACACACATACAACGTCAGGAGCACGTGGCGGCTGCGTGGCGTGTTGTTTTTTATTTCGGCGTCCATGTTAACAGGTTAGAGCAGCCACACTGCCCGCATGAGACGCGCGTCTCAGCTGCGTCTCTTTTATAGAATAGAGGTGTCGCCTATTTTTGACGCGAGCTGCGCGCGTCTCAGCTGCGTCTCATAGCAGCAACAGACAGTGAAGGTGATCTAGTGACTGTATATTAACTTCATACCAGCAATACTTTACTACAGTTTCTATGTCTATCTGTAGAATATGTTACGGAGATGAAAAAAAGTAAAGACTTATTTTTAAATCAACACTTCCTGCTTTCATTTCAAAATAAAAGCCCTCAGGCGTTTTTTCTATGGACAGAGTTCCTTCATTTGTTAACACCAGGCTTTTATTCTTTTTATGTGCCGGACAGTGTTCTAGAACATGCAGTGACTTGGAGAGCATCATGAATGAATATAGTACGGAGTTTAATTGTGGATTATTACTATTATTTACAAATTACCCCACTTTTCTTAACCTTTCTCTGTCTAGAATAAATATAAATCACATTTATCATGAAGTTAAACGGCCATTAAAAGGCAAACTCTATGTAGAAAGAAAGGGCTGACAGCAGCAGCAGAAACGCAGCCGACACGCAGCTAGTGTGAACACCAGACGCGTCTATCACGCAGCCGCCACGCGCTCCTGACGTTGTATGTGTGCCCCAGGACTTAAAGGGACTGTTTGTAACTTTTTACACGTATAAATCTACCGGGTCGGGATCCCATGCGCGCTCACGTTTGTCTACGCTGTTCAGACCGCTCCTCTGCCTGCTTGTCTTCACTCACACAACGCGCGCTTTCTTGCTCCACCTCACGTGCATGCTGCTCACTCCACACTGCAGAAGAGTTAGTTTAGCTCTGAGAATATCTAGTGAATGTTCAGTGGACGTTTGTGCAGAAATAACTGCTGCAGCTCCTCCAGACCAACAGAGGTTTCCCGTGTCTTGTGAAGTGACGGGGCTCCGCAGAGAGAAACGTTATCGTCTCCCACCAAAACTCCGGTGTCTCCCCTGTTCCCTCCGGCTGCTGTCGGGAGACGTTAACATTACTTGCTGCGGAGGCTGAGGCAGGAAAAGCCAACACTAGGATCAGCATTGATTCATGGAGAGACCTTGGTCTGGTCAGCTAACATTACTGCCAAGCAGCTGAAATATAGAGGGATATTGTGCTTTTAGCTGACGTGTGTCTCCTCACTGTGTTGAGCGATGCTCCTTCATGTCTATGTAGAGCGAGCACAAGCGCCAGCAACATGACGCTGACTTTCGTTGACTTAACGGCCACAGGTGTCGCTGTTAACAAGCATTTCTGAAAGTTACGAACAGTCCCTTTAAATAATCACTTTTCCTTCACGCCCTGCAGCATCTGAACCGAACTAGTTTGTGGAAAGAAAACGTTAACGCGAGAACCGTTATCGTCTCCGACCGGGTGCCGGTGTCTCCCTCCGGCTGCGGTCGGGAGGCGATAACGTTACTCGCTGCGGAGGCTGAAGCAGGAAAAGCCAACACTAGGATCAGCATTGATTCATGGAGAGACCTTCGTCTGGTCAGCTAACATTACTGCCAAGCAGCTGAAATATAGAGTGATATTGTGGTTTTAGATGACGTGTGTCGCCTCACTGTTTTGAGCGATGCTCCTTCATGTCTGACTTTCGTCGACTTAACGGCCACAGGTGTCACTGTTAACAAGACATTTCTGAAAGTTACAAACAGTCCCTTTAAAAGAATCACTTGTCCTTCACGCCCTGCAGCATCTGAACCGAATTAGTTTGTGGAAAGCCCGCTTGAAGTCCTCGTTGGACATGGTGTAGATGATGGGGTTGATTAAAGAGTTGAGGTAACCCAGCCAGGTGAAGATGTCAAATAGCTCCGGGTGGAAGCAGGACTCGCAGACAGGCACTAGGAGAGTGTAGATGAAGAACGGCAGCCAGCAGATGATGTAGGCTCCCAGGATTATTCCCAAAGTTTTGGTCGCCTTCCTCTCTCTGGCGGCGGTGATGCGCTTCTTCTCCATTAGCGCGTCGGACACGGTGACCTTGACGTCGGACACGGTGACCTTGAGTTGGTTGACGGAGGTAGTGTCACAGGAGGAGGTGGTGTCGTTGGTGCCATAGTTCAGGGAGGAGGAGCCGGGGGAGTCGGTGATGAGGTGCGCGGAGGTGAGCCTCTTCCCGGGCCTGTTCTTGTTGTGTTTCTGCTGCTTCAGGATGCGCTTCCTGGCCTCCACGTAGATCCTCCCGTACAGCGCGATGAGCAGCAGCGTGGGGATGTAGAACGCGCCGAACGTGGAGTAGATGGTGTAGAAGATGTGGTCCGTGTTCACGTTGCACGTCGTCACCGCCTCCTCCGCCTTCACCTGCCTCCAGAAGAACGGCGGCAGGGAGATGGAGATGGCGATCACCCAGGCGGTGGCGATCATCCCTGCAGGGCGCCGCACCGTTCAGGAAGAAACAAAGAAGAAGAGGAAGTAGAGAGGAGGAGGAGGAGGAGGAATAAAAGAATAAGAGGAGGAGGAAGAGGAATAAAAGAATAAGAAGAGGAGGAGGAAGAGGAATAAACGATTAGGAGGAGGAAGAGGAGGGATAAAAGAATAAAAGGAGGAAGAGGAATAAAACAATAAAAGGAGGAGGAGGAAGAGGAAT